>NC_073395.1:8767796-9486129 GCF_028641065.1 Leucoraja erinaceus
ATTTCTCTCTGTTCCTCCCTGGTCAAATGGACCTCAAAACATGCCAGAGGATTAGAGCCACATTAAACATTTAATTAAGAATGGTTTGAAGCAAGGTGAGGAAAAATTGTCACCTAGAATATTTTCCAAAGCAGCATACAGTTAATAGAGCATAATAAAATGGGATTGTTAACATTAAAATGCCACATCCTCAAAATAGGTTGGCCTTCTAAAACAGTTAATTGATCCTTAAATTCAAGGAATTTTTTTCCTCTCATGTATATTTTACATCTGCCTTTGGACACTGAGCGTTTAAAGTTAGGGGAGGAAATCGCTTCATATTTCAAAGCCTGCTGTTTTGGCGTTAGGAGATTAAACAATCGCCCATTCGCACTCTAATATCTTTGTAACCTGCAGCTTGGCCAGTCAGCCACGAGTTCCCCTGAAGTGTTCAAGTAATTAGGCGCCCCTTACTAGGAAGTAACCTTCGGACTGAAACCTGGCATCAAAAGCACCATCTAATGTGCTTACGGACCCAGAGTAGAAGAAATATTGGTATGCTGCCTGTTTTGCAGTGAAATGATGATCCATTAGCATTGGGGGGCGATTGACACTGCGGTCTTTTTGATTGATAGATTGAAAAATGCAGCATGGAAACAGGCCCTTCGGCCCATCAAATCCACATTGACCATTGGCGCTCAACCTACTTCTATGTTATTCCACCTCCGCATACATTCCTTGCTCTCTAGGGGGCAAGTTGCAGAAACGAATGAACCCATAAACCTGCACACCTTTGGGATGCGGGGGGAAATGGGAGCACCCGGAGGAAACCCACGCTTTCACAGAGAGAACGTGGGGTGGGAGACTGCAACCTTCATGTGGTCTATTCTGTTTCGACCAATGCAATCAACATGACATGCACAAACATATAGATCAAATAGAACAAGTTGTCCTGCAACTTTAGGCTGTGCACGCCATACGCAAGAAGAAGAAGAAGACATAGAGTACGTGCAAACTCCACACATTCAGCACCCGAGGTCGGGATTGAACCCGGGTCTCTGGTGCTGTGAGGCAGTGGTTCCACCAACAGTGCCGCCAGTTGCCATTTAGTTTCCAGAATCTGTGGGTTTAATAAATCACATTTCATCTTTTTTTTTGTGATCCTGTCATTTCAAAACCCAGTGAGCTATTTTGAGCCAATATTGGATTAATCTAAAAAGATCTGCTTCAATTTTGTAGCTGGGAGCCTTCACTCCTGGTGGCCTTTTGTGTTTCCACAGCAACTCTTGACTCAATTGCTCGTCGATTCAACGTTTCGTTTATTTCATACCAGGTGTTACATTGAAACGTAGAAAATAGGTGCCAGCAGTAGGCCATTCGGCCCTTCGAGCCAGCACCGCCATTCAAGATGATCATGGCTCCCGTTCCGGCTTTCTCCCCATATCCCATGATTCCGTTCGCCCTAAGAGCTAAATCTCTCTTGAAAACATCCAGTTTATTGGCCTCCGCTGCTTCTGTGGCAGAGCATTCCACACATTCACAACTCTCTCGGTGAAAATGTTTTTTCCTCATCTCAGTCCTAAATGGCCTACCCCTTATACTTAAACTGTGAACCCTGGTCTGGACTCTCCTCCCCCACCCCCCAACATCAGGACCATTTTTCCTGCATCTAACCTGGGCTATCCCTTAACAATGTTATATATTTCTATAAGATCTCCTCTCATCCTTCTAAATGACAGCTGGGGTTTAACTTAACTCATGTGCCAATGATGGTTGAGTTGAGTTGTAAAGTAAATATTTCTTAAACGTTGCGATAGTACCTGCCTCAACGACCTCCTTTGGCAGCTCGTTCCACATACCCACCTTACAGGCAGCAAGGTGGCGCAGCAGTAGAGTTGACCCGGGTTCAATCCTGACTACGGGCGCTGTCTGTACGGAGTTTTATGTTCTCCCCGTGACTGCGTGGATTTTCTCCGGCTGCTCCAGTTTCCTCCCCCACTCCAAAGACGTACAGGTTTGTAGGTTAATTGGCTCCGGTAAAAATTGTAAATTGTCCCTAATGCGTGTAGGATAGTGCTAGTGTGTGGAGATCGCTGGTCGGTGCGGATTCGGTGGGCCGAAGGGCCTGTTTCTGAGCTGTATCGCTAAAACTAAAACCTAAACCTCCCTTTGTGTGAAAAAGTTTCCCCTCAGGTTCCTATTAAATGTTTCCCATCACACATTAAACCAACGTCCTCTGCTTCTCGATTCCAATTAAATCTTTCATTTACTGTGGAATTTCATAACTAGATCCATTGTATAGGGGATCGAACAGGATGGTGCAGAGAGTGGGGCAATGAATTAATAAACCTCGTCACCCATTCCTCACAGAATGTGAAGAGAAAAGAATTACTGTTTGAAAATTCTCTCTTCATTAATCTAAATTATATTTCCCTGCATTCTTCAATGTTCCAGGCTTTGAAACACAAGACTAATCGCTAGAACTAACATCAAGTGTTAGTTACTTCTATCATCAATGCAAGTAACACCTGCATTCACCTCTCTCTCTATCCCTCTCCCACCCAAGTCATACCAGCTTCTCGCTCTCACCCAGCAAACAGCTAACAACGGCCTGTTTCCTTTATCATCGTAACATTTTTGCATTTCTTTCATTAATTTGTTCTTTATCTCTCTACATCACCATCTATGTCCCTTGTTTCCCTGTCCCCTGTCTGAAGAAGGGCCTCGCCCCAAAAATGTCACCCCTTCCTACTCTCCAGAGATGCTTCCCGTCCCCACTGAGTTACTCCAACACTTTGTGTCGAAACCAGCATCTGCAGTTTGGTTTGAGCCAGCATCTGCAGTTCCTTCCTACACATCGCAGCATTTCCATTTGATGAGCCTCTTCATCTTCTGTCCTGTTAACTGATGAAAAAACAGTCTTCCGTCTCCTTCTGCGGCTTCTCAATAAAAAGAAATGCATCATTTATTTACAACAACAAAAACGGAGTGGCTCGAGGGCTCCATTGTGAAGAGTTTCACAACAGGGCATCCTGACTGTGATAACTTTTGATCTTTCCATCAAAAAGACCATTCTACAGTTATTGGGAGGCTTTTTCTTCACATCAAAAAAAAAAATCTAAACGCACACAAGATTACTCTCGCAATTACATTCCATTTAGCCAATGTTTATCAGTGGGCTAAGTTTATCATTTGCAGAATAAAGCCACACACCATACGCACAAATAAGAACAACATTTCGCTTCAGACTGCATCCTGCATGGCAGAAAAAAATTGCAGCCAAGTTATTAATAAAAAGAGTATAACATCAAGAGGGGAATAGATAAAGGGAATGCATAGGGGTCATTACACAGGGATTAATCAAGAGCCATACAGCATCGGTATAAGATGAGAGGGGAAAGATTTAATAGGAACCTGAGGGGGCATTTTTTTTTAATCAAGAGAGCGGTGGGTATTTGGAACATTGCTATGGTAATTTATTTCACACCAGTGAGTAATGCTTAGAAAGTGCAAATGCTCAGTTGTTTGGTGGTTGGAAAGTTTCAAGGAGCTGATTCTATATAGAACTGTCACGTTGTATGTGCATTCAAATTGGCCATTGAGAATTGAAGTGGCGTTTCAGACACGTCATGAAAATAGTGAGAATCGTGCCCTCTTATCAAAGGTTTCACCTAATTTGATGGTTAGTTCAGTTTAGAGACACAGCGCGGAAACAGGCCCTTAGGCCCACCAAGTCTGCACCGACCAGCGATCCCCGCACATCCTATACACACTGAGGACAATTTACACATACACCAAGCCAATTAACCTACAAACCTGTACGTCTTTGGAGCGTGGGAGGAAACCGAAGATCTCGGAGAAAACCCGTGCGGTCCCGAGGGGAACGTTCAAATTCAGCATAGACAGCACCCGCAGTCGGGATCGAACCGGGGGCTCCGACACCGCAAGCGCTGTAAGGCAGCAACTCTACCGCTGCGCCACCATGCCACCCTTAGTTTTTAGTTGATTAAATAATTTGTTTTGCTTAGTTTAGTTTAGTTTAGTTTAGTTTAGTTTAGTTTAGAGATGCAGCATGTAAATCTACTCTTTGGTCCACCGGTTCTGCGCTGACCAGGTGTATCCTACACACTCATTGCAATTGACAGAAGCCAATTAAAACACAAAACTGTACGTCTTTGGAGTGTGAGCGGAAGCCAGGGAACTCTGGGGAAACCCAGGTAGGTCACGGGGAGAAGATACAAATTCCGTACAGACAGCATTCGTGGACAGGATCGAACCTGGGTCTCTGGAGCAGAAAGGCAGTAACTCTACCGCTGCGCCACCGTGCCACCTCCATCTCAGACTTCATGGTCTCTACACTTCATGCTGCTTCAAGCAACCAACATAATCAAGGATCATTCACACCCTGGTCATTCCTTCGTCTCCTCTCTCCCACCAGGCAGAAGCTACAGAAGCTTGAAAGCATGTACCATCAGATTCAGGAACAGCTTCTTCCCCTCTGTTATCAGACCATTGAACGAACCTCGCATAGGTCAACACCGTCGCACAGCTGGTATAGCCGCTGCCTCACATTGCCAGAAACCCAGGTTCGAGCTTGACCTCAGGTGCTGCCTGTGTGGAGTTTGCACGCTCTCCCCGTGACCACGTGGGTTTCCTCCAGGTTATCCTTGCGCCTCACAATCGCGACTGCGTTGTGCATGACACGGCTTGAAATTTAGTTCCCTTCAGAATATTACAATAATGGTATCTTATAGCTTTGGAACATGGTAAGGGACAGCACAGGCGCAGGCCCTTCGGCCCACAGTGTTGGTGCTGTACACGATGCCGAGATAAACTAATCTCATCCGCCTACACGCGAGGAAACACATTCAGCACGACAATTCCAAATATTGCAGGATGTTTTCTTTCGACAGCTGACTGTTAATGAAAATTGTAATTAAATAAATATTTATTTATTTCTTTCCTTTCAATTTGCTGGTTTTGGCGTGTGTTGAGATAAAGGATGAGACATATTCACATTGCATTCATACTGAAAGACTATCGTTGTACAAACAGTTGCCACAAGCAGTCATTTTACATGTAATATTGAACAACATGATGCATCTGACCTCTCTCTCTCTCTCTGGTTTCTGTTTCTATTGAACACAGAGATGAACAAACAACGCAATTTGTTCAACTGCTATACATTGCTAAATTATCCGAGGTCCATCAGGTGCTTTCACTTCCTGGTGGTGTATTTAAGATTCTAAATTAAACAGTTTGACAGCTATGTTTATAAAAGGATTTTTTTGTGTTAGGTTTAGAGATACAACAAGGAAACAGGCCCATCGGCCAACCTAGCCTACACTGACACAATTCTACACACCCGAGGCAATTTACAGTTTTTGGCAAGCCAATTAACCTACAAACCTGTGTGTGTGTTTGGAGTGTGGGAGGAAACCGCAGCTCCTGGAGAAAACCCACGCAGGTCACGGGGAGAACGTACAAACTCCGTACAGACAACACCTGTAGTTAGGATCGAATCTGGGTCTCAGGCGCTATCAAACTCTAATACTGCATCCATCCCCTACACATTGGGGGCACTTTTACAGAGGTCAACTAACCTACAATCCCACCGTCTTCGGGATGTGGAAGGAAACCCACGTGGTCACAGGTAAAACATGCAAACTCCACATAGACAGCACCCGTAGTCAGGATCGAACCAGGGTCTCTGGTGCTGTAGGCGATGGATGCAAAAGTGGGGATGATATAGAACCAGCAGAATCGGGTGATCGATGGTCAACGTGGACTTGGTGGACTGACGGGCCTGTTTCCATTCTGTATCTTTCAATACAATTCAATTCAATATCATAATCAAGAGATGAGGGTGCAAGATCAAGGCAGCATGACTTAATGTGGATGAGTAGGAAGGAACTGCAGAAGCTAGTTTATAATCAAGATAGACACAAATGCTGGAGTAACTCAGCGGGTCAGGCAGCATCGTTGAATAGAAGGAATGGGTGACGTTTCGGCTCGAGACCCTTCTTCTGACTGAGAATCAGCGGAGAGGGAGACAAAGAGCTACAGAAGGTGTAAAAACGAGACGCCTAAGGGGACGGAGATCAAGGAAAATGTAGAATAGATCATTGTCAGCTAGGAGAAGTTGACAACGAAGCATACAAAGATAAAATGTAATCAGAGAGACAGTCAGAATGGTCTGAGAACTAGGATGGGGGAGGGATGGAGAGTGAAGGAAAGCAAGGGTTAATTCAAGTTTGTGGGTTTTTTGTCATGTGTCCCTGTATAGGACAATGAAATTCTTGCTTTGCTTCAGCACAACAGAACATAGTGGGCATTTACTACAAAACAGATCAGAATGTCGATATACCATTATATAAATATATACATACATGAATAAATAAACTGACAAAGTGCAAATAACAGATATTGGGCTATTAATGTTCAGAGTTTTGTCCGAGCCAAGTTTAATAACCTGATGGCTGTGGGGAAGTAGCTATTCCTGAACCTGGTCATTGCAGTCTCAGGCTCCTGTACCTTCAACCTGAAGGCAGCGGGGAGACGAGTGTGTGGCCAGGATGGTGTTAGTGTTAATTGGTGGTAGAATAATTGAAGTTAGAGTAGTCGATATTCAAACCGCTGGGTTGTAAGCTACCTAAGCGAAATATGAATGAAAAGCGACTTACTGTGGCCTTGATGCTTCTGCCTGGTCCGTTTGAAGCTTCTCCCCACCTTCTACCTCCATTGTGCAGTACACAATACGATTAGGTGCCACTGATTTCAATCCTTGAACTTCCATTATAACAATCTGAAAAAATGCAGCACAGAAGCGTTAGGATCAGCAACAGTTTTGCACACACAGGAATTTTAAGTCAATCTGCTTGAAGAAGGGTCTCAACCCGAAGCATCACCCATTCCTTCTCTCCAGAGATACTGCCTGTCCCGCTGAGTTACTCCAGCGTTATTGTGTTGTATCTTCTGCCTAAATAACACGCATTAATGCAGGGGCTCCTGCGATTAAGAGCTACCAATTTCAATCCTTGGACTGTAGATTCCTTAGATTCTAACAATCTGATCAGCAATAATATTGTAAACACACAGTCGAGCTGCCGATATTACATGTATTAATATAAGGGGTTCTCTGGATTAGAAATGATCCGATCAGGGAAATCTGACTTTATTCATTTTCTCCCATACATTGTCAAAGCATATTACAAGTCAGTAATAATAGTAAGTAAGGAACTATCCATGGATACGGGACATGTCCCATTGTATTGGAGAGAGTACATGTTTGGAGGCATGGTGGTGCAGCGGTAGAGTTGCTGCCTTACAGCGCCAGAGACCCGGGTTCGATTCTGACTACGTGTGTTGCCTGTGTGGAGTTTGCATGTTCTCCCCGTGAACTGCGTGTTTTTATTTTCCAGGACCTCCGATTCCCTCCTACACCCCAAAGAGATACAGGTTTGTAGGTGAATAGACTTGGTATGATTGTAAATTATCCCTAGTGTGTGTAGGATAGTGTAAGAGTACAGGGATCGCTGGTCGGTGTGGACTCGGTTGCCTGAAGGGCCTGTTTCTGAGCTGTATCGCTAAAACTAAAACCTAAACCTCCCTTTGTGTGAAAAAGTTTCCCCTCAGGTTCCTATTAAATCTTTCCCATCACACATTAAACCAACGTCCTCTGCTTCCTGGTTCCAATTAAATCTTTCATTTATTGTGGAATTTCATAACTAGATCCATTGTATAGG
Source organism: Leucoraja erinaceus (assembly GCF_028641065.1). Classification (NCBI taxonomy): domain Eukaryota; kingdom Metazoa; phylum Chordata; class Chondrichthyes; order Rajiformes; family Rajidae; genus Leucoraja; species Leucoraja erinaceus. Next base: position 8,775,521 of record NC_073395.1, read on the forward strand.
GGATCGAACAGGATGGTGCGGAGAGTGGGGTAATGAATTCATAAGCCACGTCACCCATTCCTCACACAATGTGAAGAGAAAAGAATTACAGTAAGAAAATTCTCTCTTCATTCTATTTACCTGCATTCTTCACTGTTCCAGGCTTTTAAACACAAGACTAAACACAGGAACTAACATCAAGTGTGGGCTGAAGGGCCTGTTTCCCGGCTGTATCTCTACACTAAAGTAAACTAAATAAGTGAAGCGGATGTTGCCAAGACTCAAGGGCCTGAGCTACAGGGAAATGTTGGGCAGGCTAGGACTATTGCTATGGGCAGTGTTGGAGGCTGAGGGGTGATCTTATAGAAATTTATAAAATCACGAGGAGAATAGAAAGGGTGAATGTACAGTCTTTTCCCCCAATTCAGGAATGTCAAGAACCAGAAGAATTCAGTTTAAGGTGCGGGGGGGGGAAAGATTTAATAGGAACCTGAGGAGCAACTTTTTCACTAAGAGGGTGGTGGGTTTGTTGAGGTATCCCTCGCGTTGCAGCCATTTGCTTTACAAACATTATCCCGTACAAAATTCACAATTTGCTACCCAACAATCTGAGATGCCAAATAAAATTCATTCTCGTGTGTAAATTAGCGTTAAAAAAAAAGCAAAGTAAATCAACACAAAATGTATTCTTTTTCCACTCGATAATCCATGGTCTTGGCAGCATGTTTGGTCCAGACCTTGTGGGCCGAATGGCCAATTCTGGTGCTGTAATGGTCGATGTTCTAAACAACAAGCGTCAACGCTACAGCTGTGCCACAGTGTTGCCCCGGTAAGTCTCAGATTTCATCGTTTCTACACTTCTGGGCACGAGGGTAAAATGCACTTTCTCCTGAAGAATGTATACTGAATCTTGCAGTCTGTAGAAGCGCCCAAACTAGTGGAGACACGTGAAACGTTAGATGTTAAGAGATACAGTGTGGGAAACGGGCCCTTTGGCTCACCCAGTCCACGCCGACCTACAATCACCCTGTACACTAGCACTATCCTACACACTGGGGAAAATTTACACATTAAAATTTTTTTTTTTTAAATTAAGCTTTTATTAGAAGCATGTATACAAATAATAGTAAGCAACAATTTAATTTCAGATTCCTTACATAGCTTCAGTTTTTCAATTTACAATTCTTACTGAAGCCAATTGGCCTACAAACCTGCACGTCTTTGGAGTGTGGGAGGAACCCGGAGCACCCAGACACATGGTCACAGGGAGAACGCACAAACTCCATACAGACAGCGCCAGTGGTCAGGATCGAACCCGGGTCCCTGGCGCTGTGTGGCAGCAACTCTGCCGCTGTGCCACCTACACCTGTTGGAATTAGCAACTGCAGCTGCTGGAATTTTGCACGGTGGGCAAACATTACCTTTGCACTTGTGGTTCTGGGCCACGCTTGTTCTGTCAGTGTTGAGAGAATATCAGTCAAAAAAAACTGACCTCAAAATATTGGGTGGGGGTGGCTCTTAAATGAGCTGGCACTGGAAGTAGTGAGCAAAAGTAACAGGGATGACCAGAATGTCTGAGGAAAGACATTGTTGCCATAGAGGGAGTACAGAGAAGGTTCACCAGACTGATTCCTGGGTGGCAGGACTTTCATATGAAGAAAGACTGGATAGACTCGGCTTGTACTCGCTAGAATTTAGAAGATTGAGGGAGGATCTTATAGAAACTTACAAAATTCTTAAGTGGTAGGACAGGCTAGATGCAGGAAGATTGTTCCCGATGTTGGGCAGTCTAGAACAAGGGGTCATAGTTTAAGGATAAGGGGGAAGTCTTTTAGGACCGAGATGAGAATATATATTTTTCACACAGAGAGCGGTGAATCTGTGGAATTCTCTGCCACAGAAAATAGTTGAGGCCAGTTCATTGGCTATATTTAAGAGGGAGTTAGATGTGGCCCTTGTGGCTAAAGGGATCAGGGGGTATGGAGAGAAGGCAGGTACAGGATACTGAGTTGGATGATCAGCCATGATCATATTGAATGGCGATGCAGGCTCGAAGGGCTGAATGGCCTACTCCTGCACCTATTTTCTATGTTTCCATGCACACATTTATCTGTCAACTGCTTGCTGCATATAAGCTCAAGAGATACACTGGGTGGCTTTCTATATCTGCAGCAGAAGAAGGGTCCCGTCGTGACACGAAACGTCACCCATTCCTTCTCTCCAGAGATGCAGCCTGTCCCCGCTGAGGCACTCCAGCATTCCGTGTCTATCTTCGGCGTAAACCACCACCTGCAGTTCCTTCCAACACGCTCTAACAATTCTTAACGGTAAGGTAGCAGTTCAAGAGAAGCTTGTTAACTGGTAACCAGGATTCAGCAACACTCCAGTTACTATGGTAATGCACCACTTGCTGTTCACGCCATGTTATTATACTCCGCGCCGGTTTTCACTTTGGCCTCAAACCTGTTCGTATCCGTCAAGGAAACCAAACTGACAGGAGCTGAACATTCATCTGCTCCACGGCATCAGGATGATCAGTGCGATGGGGCAGCTGTTCTGCAAGGTATGGCCAAGCAGAGTCCTGACGATACGATAGAACTTTATTCATCCCCGGAGGGAAATTGTTCTGCCGACATTCACAACACGCCACAAGGTACACGAAAACTTGAAATTAAAATTAAATTGAAAGTGAAATAAAAAGAAAAAGACAAGCGACTGTTGGCTGGCTGCCCTGTACACAGTGCCTTAACTGGACCGAACAAACAAACAAACAAACGCAGGCTTCTCCCCTGGGCAGAGGATTCTAAAACTAAAGGGCCCCTCCACCCCTTTTGTTTTAACGCCTCATCCATTAGTTTGCTTTCACCTTTGGTTCAATGATGCTTTAATGGTTCATTGGTGTTTAGTTTTGTTTAGTTTACAGATACAGGGCGGAAAAAGGCCCTTTGTCCCACCAAATCCGCACCGCCCAGCAATCTCTGCACACTAATATTATCGCACACACACACTAGGGACAATTATAGGGTGAGGCAGGGGCGGGTAGAGAGAAGGGGGAGCGCAGCAGGAATGTGACGCGGGGAAACGCGGGGGGAGCGGGGCAGGGCGAGGGGCCGGAGCGCCGAGTAGAGGGAGGCATGAAGGGGGCAGAGAAGCGAGAGCCAGCCGGTGGATCAGTGTGGTGGGGAGGGTCACAGTGAGGGCCGGGTGATAGAGTGTGGACCCTGTGGGGTGCAGTCCTATGGACCTGGGGGGCGAGACGGTGAGGCTTGGGCTCAAGCGGACATGAAAGCATCAAAGTATCATTGACTCATTGAAGCAGACCAGACGGGGGTGGGGTGGAGGATCCTTCTATATCTCTCGTCTACCCGTCTCCTGACTCCCAGTCTGAAGAAGGGTCTCGACCCAAAACGTCACCCATTCCTTCTCTCCAGAGATGCTGCCTGTCCTGCTGAGTTACTCCAGCAGTTTGTGTCTATCTCCACAATAAACATAAACATGGACAAGCTTTCCTTTTAATACACGGGATGATCCACATCCATTCTTTTGATGTTTAAGAAGGAACTGCAGATGCTGGAAAATCGAAGGTACACAAAACTGTCGGAGAAACTCAGCGGGTGCAGCAGCATCTATGGAGCGAAGGAAATAGGCAACGTTTCGGGTCGAAACCCTTCTTCAGATTTCTTCAGTCTTTCCCTATAAGTTCTTCTTCAGTCTGAAGAAGGGGTTTCGGCACGAAACGTTGCCTATTTTCTTCGCTCCATAGATGCTGCTGTACCCGCTGAGTTTCTCCAGCATTTTTGTGTACCTTCCATTCTTTTGATGTCCTGCTCATAAGGCTTAGGGAGCTAGTGCCCTAATGACAATTACTCAGAAGTCTGAAGGGCCTGTCCCATTTTGGTTATTTTTTAGGCGACTGTCGGTGACTAGGCTGTTGTTACGGGGTGTCGCCTGTATGGTCGTGAGTGGTCTCCTCAGTTGCCCAAATAGTCGTAGCATTTTTTCTGGTCACCATTGGATTTTGAAATGTTCAAAACTTTTCGGCGACAGTCGGTGATCGTGAGTTTGTCGTAGCTTGTCTTCGCCTGAAGTAGGTTGTTGCCGGTGCCGACTTTGGTGAATTTCATTGTCGTAGTCACCGGCAGTCGCCTAAAAAAACCGCCTAGTGGGACAGGCCTTTGACATTGCGAAGGCGATGACCATTGCTGCTGTTCTTGAAGCAATTTCTTCAGAGGAGTGCAGACATGACCGTTCTACTATGCCCAGGTTAACTTGCTAACTTCCATCCGCTTGCAAGCATTTCACACATTGCAAACGCACAACACTTAGTTCGAAAGGGAGCGAGTGTGGGTTGACCAAACTGCTCTGCCTCAGACATTGTAGCTTCATGCTAAGGAAGATGTAAAGAGCAAATCACCAAGTGCTGGAGAAACTCAACGGGTCAGGCAGCATCTGTGGCAGGGATGGACCGGCAATGTTTTGGGTTGGGACGCTTCTTTGTACTCAATAGTTGGTGTAAAACGGAAGAAGGGACCCGACCTGAGGCATCATCTATGAAGAAGAATCGTAGCCTATCCATTCCCTCTAAGGATGGCCTCTGATCTGCTGAATTACTCCAGCATTTTGCTCAAGTTTCCAACATCTGTAGATAGACACAAAATGCTGGAGTAACTCAGTGGGTCTGGCAGCATCTCTGGAGAAAAGGAATAGGTGACCTTTTCTGGTCGAGACCCTTCTTCGGACCTCAACCCGAAACGTCACTCATTCCTTTTCTCCAGAGATGCTGCCTGACCCACTGATTTTGTATCTATCTTCAGTGTTCGCCACCATCTGCAGTTCCATGCATCTCTCTTGGAGACATGAAGAGATTGCAGTCAACTGTATGAAGTCCATTCCTCGTCTTCACTTAACCTCCTCATCTCTTCTCTGAAGATCTTGGAAGATAATGAAGCATGCATCATAGAACAATAGAAATATAGAAAATAGGTGCAGGAATATCCCATTCGGCCCTTTGAGCCAGCACTGCCATTCAATATGATCATGGCTGATCATTCAAACTCAGTACCCCATTTCTGCTTTCTCCCTGTATCCCCTGATTCCGATGGCCCAAAAAGCTAAACCTAACTCTCTCTTGAAAACATCCAGTGAATTGGCCTCCACTGCCTTCTGAGGCAGAGAATTCCACAGATTCACAACCCTCGGGGTGAAAAGGTTTTTCCTCATCTCGGTTCTAAAAGATTTCCCCCTTATCCTTAAACTGTGATCCCTTGTTCTGGACTTCCCCAACATCGGGAACAATCTTCCTGCATCTAGCCTGTCCAACCCCTTAAGAATTTTGTAAGTTTCTATAAGTGAGAGATTTCCATCCCTCATTCTCCATTCCGACAGTTCAACTATCAAATTAGCACCAAAAATGTCAAACCGATCACTCTATTCTGAGTGGAGTGGATTGGGGCTGATAAGTTGTTTGATTTGCAGCCATTAAGACCAAATCAAACGTCTTGTAGTGCTCGGTTATTTAGACAGCTGTCAGCAGCAGGTAGTGAAAACTCAAGCAGGCGACTAATTCACCCGCGTTTTATCCACAAGTGTCAACGTGCTAACAAATTTGGTTCAGTATAGTTTAAAGATAAGGCGCGTAAACAGGCCCTTCTTACAAAATTCTTAAGGGGTTGGACAGGCTAGATGCAGGAAGATTGTTCCCGATGTTGGGGAAGTCCAGTACAAGGGGTCACAGTTCAAGGATAAGGGGGAAATCTTTTAAGATCGAGATGAGAAAAACATTTTTCACACAGAGAGTGGTGAATCTCTGGAATTCTCTGCCACAGAAGGTAGTTGAGGCCAGTTCATTGGCTATATTTAAGAGGGAGTTAGATGTGGCTCTTGTGGCTAAAGGGATCAGGGGGTATGGAGAGAAGGCAGGTACAGGATACTGAGTTGGATGATCAGCCATGATCATATTGAATGGCGATGCAGGCTCGAAGGGCCGAATGGCCTACTCCTGCTCCTATTTTCTCTGTTTCTATGTTTCTGCCCACCGAGTCTGCGCTGACCAGCGATCCCAGCACACTAACACTATCCTGCACGCACTGGGGAACAATTTACATTTTAGACCAAGCCAATCAACCTACAAACCTGCACGTCTTTTGAGTGTGGGAGGAGACCGAAGGTTTCGGAGAAAACCCACGCAGGTCAAGGGGAGAACGTGCAAACTCCGTACAGACAGCACCCGTCGTCGGGATTAAACCCGGGTCTCAGGTGCTGTAAGGCAGCAACTCTACCACTGCGCCACCATGCTGCAAGTTAATCATTGAACAATTTTGGCAGCACCTGCTTAAAAATGATAACAGCTTATCAATTTGCAACGGCTGAACAACTTTCTCACCTCCAGCGTAAACGACAGCACCACGTCTGACTTTGAGAGCTGAACTTCATTCTCATCTCCGATATCCAGAAAGGAGGAATTCTGAGACCGCTTCAGCTTCTGCAGCTTGAACTCTGGGCCTCCTTTGGCCACCGGAAGGCTCTCGAGGTTAGCCATGAGCAGGTTGACGGAAGATCTCAACTCTTCGATGTACATGTTTTCCATGTCCTTTTGCACAAACTTGAGAGTTTTGCGCTCCTTGAAACAGAAAGAGTTGTTACTGTGAATGTACAGCTACACGTTCAACAAGTATTGGCTTGATGGGCCGAATGGTGCTGTCTCGAAGGGCTGAATGGCCTCCTCCTGCACCTATTTTCTAAGTACTGAGGGGCCAAGTTAAAAAAAATCCCCCTGGTGATTGGAAGAGGTATTGATAAGGTAGTATATGTACGAGAGGATCTTTTGTTTTTGTGGGAGATTCTTAAAAGGGCGGTTTAGTTTTAGTTTGGAGATACAGCGAGGAAAAACAGGCCCTTCAGCCCATCTAGTCCACACAGTCCAGTGATCCCCATACACCAACGCCATCCTACACACACGAGGGATGATGTACAGTGTTACCAAGCCAATTAATCTACAAGCTTGTAAGTCTTTAGCTTGTAGGGAGGAAGCTGGAAGTCTGGAGAAAACCCACGTGGTCACGGGGAGAACGTACAAACTCCGCATAGACCGCACTTGCGGTCGGGATCGAACTAGGGTCCCTGGCGTTGTAAGGCAGCAAATCTACCGTTGCGCCACTGTGCCGCCCTTGTCATTATTATTATTAAAACACATTTAACATGAAGATGAAGCAAATTGTTTTTCCTTTAGAACTCCCTTCAAAAAGTGGCGGATTCTTTCAATATTTTTCAGGCGAAAACGACGAGGTATTTGATAGCAAATGTGGTGAAAGACTTAATGTGGACTCAGTTCTAAGTGTTTCATTGTCCTATACAGGAACGCATGACAATAAATTCGCTGAACTTGAAGTGAACAGTGAAGCAGTCTTAAAGGGCCCAAACGCCTTCTCCGACTAATCTGTGCATTTACGACTATCTACCGCATTGGAGACCCTCGAACTACCTTTGATCGGACTTTACTGCACTTTATCTTTTACTAAGCGCTATTCACGTTATTCTGTGTATCTGTACACTGTGAATGGCTCGATGGTGATCATGTATTGTCTTCCCGCTGACTGATTAACGCACGACAAAAGCTTTTCACTGTACACGTGACAATAAACTAAATGTGTAGGAAAGATCTGCAAATGCTGGTTTAAATCGAAGATAGACACGAAATGCTAGAATACCTCAGCGGGACAGGCAGCATCTCTGGATGACGAAGGAATGGGTGACGTTAGTCTGAAGAAGGGTCTCGACCCGAAATGTCATCCATTCGCCATCCAAAACGGCACAGCATTTTGTGTCTATCTTTATTGACAATAAACGAAACTATTTATCGATAATCATCGGCAGAGAAGACTTACCTTAGCCAGCTGCTCCGCCATTTGCAGCCTCCCGTCTAGTTCCCTGCGGATCTGAGCTGCTTGTTCGTCCGAGTTATCCAGCTACAAGGCAGAACACATCACGGGGGTCAGTGCGGAGAAAGGCAAAACGGTGCCGCTGCTGCTGCTGCTGACTTGAACCACAATCAGGGAACGCTGAAAACACCCAGCAAACCAGTCGGCATCTGTTGGGATTTACTTGACATGGCATCCACTGTTCTGCCTGCAATGTTCTGGCTACTAAAACTGTAACATCCAGCTTCAGGAACAACTTCATTCCTACAATCATCAGGTTATAAAACACTACGACCTCCAAATTAGCTTTGAACTACATAAACTTGAGGGCACTGGGTTTGTCTTTTTGCACTATTATTGTTTGTTTGTTTGTTCGTGTGTGTGCTTGCATATATATATAAATATATGTGTGTGTGTGTGTGTGTGTGTGTGTGTGTGTGTGTGTGTGTGTGTGTGTGTGTGTGTGTGTGTATCTATGTGTGTGTGTATCTATGTGTGTGTGTGTGGGTGTGTGTGTGTGTGTCTATATCTATGGGTGTGGGTGTGTATGTGATTTGTGTGAGCGTAGATCTATTTTATCTATCGGGTGAATGGGGGTGTGGTCGGCCGATGAGCTGAAACTAGATCCAAAATATATTATCGCGTTTTTATTTATATACATTAGTACTTACTGTAGCGGCGCCTGATCTATCGCACGCAGTCAGATCGAACCCGGCCTTACTTTTCGGAAAGCCGCAGTAGCACGTGACTCGGGCCGGAGCTGTGCGTGTTTTTGCGCGGTTTTTTCCATGTGAGGGGGGATCTACGCGCATTTGCTTTGGTGAAATCACCCAGTTCAGTGCTGAGCGCACCACCGATGTGGCCAGACGTGTCTGTTAAACCTGTATGCTGCAACTTGAACTTTCGAATAAAGTATTGTTGAAAACTCCAGGAGTCGTTTACCAGACCACCAAAGTACTGTATATGCACGCACACATTTTTTCTCATTTATTATATTGTTCACAGAGCATTATGTTTACATATTCTGTTGTGATGCTGCAAGGAAGAATTTCATCGTTCTATCTGGGACATGTGACAATAAAACATTCTTTACTCTTGACTATGAAAGGACGAGTCATTCAATAGTTTTTCGGCTCATCCCAGCGTTGGGATAAAAATAAACTCATCTCCAGCTGCTTCTGTTCCTGTGCCATTTCAAACTGCAGATTTAAATTTCAGTTTTACAAATGAAAACCTGATAACCGTATGCAGCATTGAAAATACAGGTAGAACCTTCTTTTAATTCTAATCAATTGTTATTGCTGTCAAGAAAAAAAAGATAAGCACACAGCTCAGTACTTTGCCATCTTTTTACAGACAAAGTCAAGACATAATCTGCCTGTTTTAGAAATTGTTAACTGTTAACAGATATGCCATTATAGCTAGGAAGCAGCTGCAGGTGCAGGTTTAAACCGAAGATAGACTCAAAAAGCTGGAGTAACTCAGTGGGATGTGCAGCATCTCTGGAGAGAAGGAATGGGTGATGTTTCAGGTCGAGACCCTTCTTCAGACTGACTGGAATAAAGTCGGATTATTTTAGTATAGATTCAGGTAGATGGGTGTTTGATGGTCATTGGGCACTTGTTGGGCTGCAGGACCTGTTCCAATGCTCTATCTCTCTGCAAGGGCAGAACAGTGGCACAGCAGTTGTGTTACTGCCTCACAGCGCCAGAGACCCGGGTTCGATCCTGACTACGGGTGCTGTTTGGACGGAGTTTGTACGTTCTCCCTGTGACAGCGTGGGTTTTCTCCAGGTGCTCTGGTTTCCTCTCACCAAAGATGGACAATTTTTTTACTTTCTTTGGCTTTGGTAAGAATTGTAAATTGTTCCCAGTGTGTGAGATAGTATGAGTGTACGTGGCGATCTCTGGTCTGTGTGGACTCGGTGGGCTAAAGGGTCCGTTTCCACGCTGTATCTCTAACTAAACTAAACTAAACCCTATAATTGCTCAGCTTAGACCCTGAACATTGATACTTTGAAATTAGACAGATATTCCAAACTCCAGTCAAACATTTTTCCTTGATACAATTTCTGTTACTTCTCATCAGACATTCCATTTGAAGGTCTCCACAATACCAAATGCTTTTTCATTGAATTCTTTGAGAGATCAAAGTCGATACCAGTTACTAAAGCACACATTTATGTCTATGAAAAAGCCTTCAGCAAAGTTTGTTAAAAGAACCAGGATGCGTTCACAGATCAAAGGGGCTATTTGCAGGGGAAATCTCATTGGTGTTGTGTTTTCTAATTAACTGTTTCAAATCAAACCTTCCCATAATTATACTGGGCATGTGTTAAGTCATTGTTGTAAGAGCTAATCTCTTTCTCAGAAAGAATATTCTTTTAAAATACAATCAAGACAAAGAAACATAGAAAATAGGTGCAGGAGTAGGCCATTTGGCTCTTTGAGCTTGCACTGCCATTCAATATGATCATGGCTGATCATCTAAAATCAGTACCCCGCTCCTGCTTTTTCCCCACAGCCCTTGATTCTTTTAGCACTCAGAGCTAAATCTAGCTCTTTCTTGATAACATCTAGTGAATTGGCCTCCACTACATTCTACTGTGGGGGGACGTTCATGTTGAATCCTATAGTGTATTGTGTCTTTTTTTTCTCTTCTTTTTTATTGTATATGGATGTATGGGAATCTAATTTTTTTCTCTGTAAAGCACGTGATTTGATTTAAAAAGTGCTATATAAATAAAAATTACTTACTTACTTCTGTGGCAGAGAATTCCACAGATTCACAACGCTCTGGGTGAAAAGGTTTTTCCTCATCTCAGTCCTAAATGGCTGACCTGTTATTCTTAAACTGTGACCCCTGGCTCTGGACTCCCCCAACATCGGGAACATTTTTCCTGCATTTAGCCTGTCCAATCCTTCAAGAATTTTATATGTTTCCATCAGATACCCTCTCATCCTTCTAAATTCCAATGTATACAAGCCCAGTCGACCCATTCTTTCATCATATGTCAAGTATGGTTAGTGTTTTAATTATACATTTGAAAAAAAATTGCCGACATGAAATGTTCCCTAGCACAGTGGGATGTGTGATACCTGACTTATCTTTGCAGCTTAGGGGAATGTATTGTCATAATACATTCATGGGCATTCAAACCTGACTTGTTTTGACATCGGCGAGACCAAATGTAGACTGGACGATCGTTTCGATGAACACCTTTGCTCAGTCCGCCTGAATCTTCCTGATCTCCACGTTGCTAAACACTTTAATTCTCCTTCCTTCCCATACACAGACCTTTCTGTCCTAGGTCTCTTCCATTGTCAGAGTGAGGCTAAACGCAAATTGGAGCAAAAGCATCTCATATTTCGCTTGGGCAGCTTACAGCCCGATGATATGAATATTTTTTTCTCTAACTTCAAGTAACCCCAGCACTCCTTCTCTCTGTCTCTCCCCCACCCGTCGCACCAGCTTCTCATTTTCATCCAACAAACAGCTAACAATGGCCTTTTTCTTTTGTCATCATTACTTTTTTGCATATCTTTCATTCATTGTTCTTTATCTCTCTACATCATTGTCTATATCTTTACGTTCCCTTATTCCTAACTATTCTGTAGAAGAAGTCTTGACACGAATCATCACCCATTCCTACTCTCCAGAGATGCTGCCTGTCCCGCTGAGTTACTCCAGCTTTTTGTGTCTTATCTTTTGTTTGGACACTTCATCCTCTCACTCCCACTGTAAGAGCAGATGCAGTTGCCCAAGAACGCAGCTTAATGGCCAATTTTTGTGATGGCATCCAGATGCCAGAGCTGTAGGGTGTAGCAGTGCGGCACGGTGGCGCAGTGGCAGAGTTACTGCCTTACAGTGCCAGTGACCCAGGTTCAATCCTGACTATGTGCTGTCTGTACGGACTTTGTACATTCTCCCCGTGACCTGCGTGGGTTTTCTCAGGGTGCTCCTGTTTCCTCCCACACTCCAAAGGTGTGTGGGTTTGTAGGTTAATTGGTAGTCGGTAAAAATTGTAAATTATCCCTAGTGTAGCATTGTGTAATGGACAGAGTGAACGCCGGTCGGCGCAGACTCGGTGGGTCGAAGGGCTTTTTTCCATGATGTATCTCTAAAGTCTAAAGACCATGTTCCTCTAAACAAGAATAGGTTTCAGTCTCTCGTTGTTTTGAACTCAGCTTTTACTCAACTTTTCTACATTTTTATGCCAAAATGTATTGACTTGGCATTTTGCCACATTATATTCCATCCGCTATATCTTCGCCCATTCTTTAGCCCATTTATGTCCCATCCAACCTTCTCTGCATCCACTTCATGACCGACATTGGTGGTAAGTATGGTATCGTCATTCAAATTGTGCACTTTCTCCTCAAATCCCCATGGAAACAGGTTAGTTTGGAGCAGGAATATCCTTGAGACGTTCGAAAATCAGATGCACTTCCTTCTGTTTTATGCTTCTCATAGACTCATAGTCAAAGAGTGATACAGCGTGAAAATAAGTCCCTCAGCCCAACTTGCCCACACCGGCCAACATGTCCCAGTCCCATCTGACCTCGTTTGGCCCATATCCCTCCAAACCTGTCCTATCCATGTACCTGTCTAATTGTTTCTTAAACGTTGGGATAGTCCCAGCCTCGCCTACCGCCTCTGGTTGCTCGTTCCATACACCCACCACCCTTTGTGTGAAAAATGTTACCCCTCGGGCTATTAAATCTTTTCCCCTTCACCTTAAACCTGTGTCCTCTGGTCCTCGATTGACCTACTCTGGACAAGAGACTGTGTGCATCCATCCGATCCATTCCTGTCGTGATTTTATACTCCTCTATAACTCATCCCTCATCCACCTGCGCTCCAAGGAATAGAATCCCAGCCTATTCATCCTCTCCCTATTGTCATTCGCAATGTGCGTCTTATCCCCGAATCCCCCTGGAAACAGTTAAGCCTGGAGCAGGAACATCCTTGAGACCTTGCAAACCAGATGCACTCCTTCTGTTTTACCATTTCACAAAGCGTCTCTGCTTTTCTTTGCGCTTCTGGAAATGGTGAACCATGTTGTGTGTCAAGGCAATCTCCCCGTGATAACCGAGGCAAGCTGGACGTTTTGACGAGTTTCAATAAAAAGGCCACTTTAATGATGTGTAATCTCATGGCAAAACAATCACCCATCGGTGCTCGGAGCAAACATACTCCACATCTTGCCTCATCCCGCACACCCTATAACTGCATCGCTAGCCTTCATGAGGGGTTCATTCCTCATTTGGTCCCTGGTTACCGTTCATTTTTGCCTCGCTCTCCTGAGGAACATTGCGCGGCATGAATAATGATGTTTATATGCAGATTCTTGCAGGAGTAAACAGCACAGATGTGAACCGGAGCGTTAATGAGCATCAAGGGTCCACTGTGGTCTGATGATCATCCGTTTCCATTCCCCCCCAGCAATTAAGCTTCACTAAAGAAACTGACCTCCAGGGCATTCTGTAGAAGGGTCTCGACCCGAAATGTTGCCTATTTCCTTCGCTCCGTAGATGCTGCCTCACCCGCTGAGTTTCTCCAGCATTTTTGTCTACCTTCCGGGGCATTAAATGCTTGTCTGAGAAATCGTGTGAACATTCAACTATGACCCTGGACTGAAACAAATCTAAATGTCTACAATGATGTGTGAAATTTAAAGATTTCAGAAAACAATAAGTCACGGATATTATTTGCAAAGATTTATTCTCCTTTGTTTTAGTTCAGTTTAGTTTAGAGATACAGCGTGGAAACACGCCCACCGAGTCCGCGCCGATCAGCGATCCCTGCACACCAACACTATCCTACACACAGGAGGGACAATGTACAATTCTTACCCAGGCCAACAAACCTGCACGTTCTTGGAGTGTGGGAGGAAACCGGAGATCCCGGAGAAAACCCTCGCAGGTCACGGGGAGAACGTACAAACTCCGTACAGGCAAGCACCGGTAGTCAGGATTGGACCCGGATCTCGGGCGCTGTAAGGCCGAAAGTCTACTGTGTGGGAAACTTTGTGTGGGAAGTAACTGCAGATGCTGGTTTAAACAGAAGATAAAACACAAAGTACCGGAGTAACTCAGCAGGTCAGGCAGCATTTCTGGAGAAAAGGAATGGGTGACGTTTGGGTCGGGACCTATCTTAAGATACTCCTTTGTTTATACCTTCTCAAATCCCATTCCCTTTCTCCCAATATGATCTTTTTTTCTCAGTTTCTTTGACCAGCCTCTTGTTGGTTTGTTCTGTTTTTTAGAGATGCCCGTGACAATGTTCTTTGTCTAGTTTTAGTTTTTAGTTTAGATTTAGAGATACAGTGCGCAAACAGGACCTTCGGCTCATTGTAATCCCGTACGCTGTAATTCTGTGCTGCACACTGGGACAAATTGATAGAAGCCAATTAACCTACAAATCTGCACGTCTTTGGAACGTGGGAAGAAACCGGAGCACCCGGAGAAAACCCACATGGTCATAGCGAGAACGTGCAAACTCCGCACAGAGAGCCATCCATGGCCAGGATCGAATCCGGGTCTCTGGTGCTGTAGTGCAATAACTCTACCCAGGTGCCACAGTGCCATTCAAAGTTGTGAATTATATTTAACACCACTGACTAAATACCACAGCATTGTGAAATATTTAGATTATTTTTAAAGCCGGCATTTTGTCGGGAATCTAGTCCCATCTGCTTGCTCAGGCATAAACCAACATTTATGTGGGTGCAGGTGTTAAATATTTATAGTGGAGCATCAATCATCCATCAGACTTAAGTGACAAACAATTTATTTTGGAGTAAGGTTATTATTCAACATATGAAATGATAATTTCTGGTTCGCCCTGAAACATACAGAATGTAACTGTCATCTATGTATCTCCTAACTGAGTAGCTCAATTTATCAATGAATTTGAAACCCACACGAATTCTGAAACATTCCATACATGGTAGGAAAACTGTCACCAATATATCAGAGATAGGGTACAGCATCGAACATGTGTGAAATATAGCTAAGATAAATCACATGTATGTTATATTGCTTCAGTTACAAGGACAGGGTGGCCTGTTGGCGCAGCAGTAGAGTTGCTGCCTTACAACGCTTGCAGCATCGGAGACCCGGGTCCGATCCCGATTACGGGTGCTGTTTGCACGTTCTCCCCGTGACAGCGTTGGTTTTCTCCGAGATCTTCAGTTTCCTCCCGCACTCCAAAGACGTACAAGTTGGTAGTTTAATTGATTGGTGTATGTGTAAATTGTCCCTAGTTTGTGTTGGATAGTGTTAATGTGCGGGGATCGCTGGTCGGTGTGGACTCGATGGGCCGAAGGGCCTGTTTCCGCGCTGTATCTCTAAACTACACTAAACTAAATTAAAGACAGATTAACAACTGAAAACTAAAATATAAATTGTTTTCAAACAAACAAATCTTAGTTCTATTAAAATTAATTCTGTTAAACTTCATTCAAAAGGTAACATACGGAGAGATTCCAAAGCATTTCACGTTTCATGTACTTGTCCAATTCTTTACAGTATGGGCCTTTCACAAAGAAAATGGCACAAAGTGCTGGAGAAACTCAACGGGCCAGTCGGCATTGTTGTAGAACGTGGATGGATGATGTTTCGGGTTGGGCAGTCTGAAGCAGGGCCCCGTGCTGAAACGTCACCTATCCATGTTCTCCATCGATGCTGCCTGACCCGCAGAGTTACTCCAGCACTTTGTGTCTTTTATTGTGGACCAGCATCTGTACTTCTATGTTTCCAGTCCTTTCACGTACACTCATGGAGGAAGTGACCTTATACAGTGAAGCCAGAGGCGACCAAAAGGAGAAGGTTGTTGAAAGTGAAGATAGATGCAAAATGCTAGAATAACACAGCGGGTCAGGCAGCATCTCTGGGGAAAAGGAATAGGTGACATTTCGGGTCGACATGAAACATCACCTATTCCATCTCTTCAGAGATGCTGCCTGTCTGTCCCCACTGAGTTACTGCAGCATCTATCCTCAGTGTGAACCCAGCATCTGCAGTTCCTTCCTGCACAGGTTGTTGAAAGGGATTTCTCTATTACTTGAATGCTAACATTTCTCAGAATGATGGGACGGCATTGGATGAAGAAGGCAATTCGACCCCACCATACCTCCCGCGACTCAATAAAAGATATACGCAATAAAATTCACTCCCTGCTCATTCCCCGCAGTAAATCTCCCCCCTTCACACCATCATACATACTTTCAGGGCATTCGGGGTACTGATTGGGGATGATCAGCCATGACCACATTGAATGGCGGTGCTGGCTCGAAGGGCCAAATGGCCTACTCCTGCACCTATTGTCTATTGTCTATCTGAACCTGTACAACCAGAACAATACCACCACGGAGAAAGTACTACAGGTGGAGATAAAACTGTGTGGATCTTTTGTGACTTTCATATGAAAGGCTAGCATTGCCTCCAATGTCTCCCAGACACCTAGTTTGAATAATGGAATCATAGCAACAGCCATCACTATGGCAGCATCCCAGTGTTTATTTCAGATTTCCAGCATCTCTATATTATTGTTATTTTCTTTGAATGCTCTGCAAATCATACATTAGATAAAATCTGTTCAACTCAAGTACAATAGATAGAGCAAAGGGGAAATTACAGAGTGCAGAATATAGTTCTCAGCATTGTAGCGCATCAGTTCCACAGACAACGTTCCAACGTCCATATGTTCATGTCAAAGGAGTAGAATGAGGCCATTCGGCCCATCAAGTCTACTCCGCTATTCAATCATGACCGATCTATCTTTCCCTCTCAACCCCATTCTCCTGCCTTCGCCCCATAGCACCTGACACCCGTACTAATCAAAACCTCATTCCTAATGCCCCTGTCCCACTTGGGTAACCTGAACGGAAACCTCTGGAGACTTTGCGCCCCACCCAAGGATTCCGTGCGGTTCCCGGAGGTTTTTGTCAGTCTCCCTACCTGCTTCCACTACCTGCAACCTCCGGCAACCACCTGCAACCTCCGGGAACTGCACGGAAACCTTGGGTGGGGCGCAAAGTCTCCAGAGGTTTCTGTTCAGGTTTCCTAAGTGGGACAGGGGCATAAGTGTTTATGTTCGATAATCGCCACAAAGAGAATCAAAAACACAGCTGATTTTGCGGAACAGAGCAACCATCATCACCTCATGTATAATTTGCATGTGCCATGCGTGATCTGTAGTGTAGTTACATTAAGATGCCAACAAATAAAAAGTCCATTGAAACAAACAGCTGGTGGCCTGGATTTGGAAAGCAAGAGAATCGTCAGAAATTCTACGTACAATGGTGTCACAAATGGTGACATTTCACCAGGTTGTTGTTAGCATCATCCACAGTGTGAACACGCTGAGTTGCTGGCAAAGATCACGGAGCATGGCCCAGAATCAATGTGACACTGTACTGATCTCATCCATGCAAATCTGGCCCTTTGAGATCTTTTGACTTTGTTAAAAACAGCAAACCAGAAGCAATATTTTACCATGTTTCTTTAACCGTGTATTTTTCTAATTATTTATAACAAAGCTGACACTCCGATTCTCCAAACAGGCTGCAGAAGTTGCAAGTTTCAGAATCACACTGTCAGTCATTAAGCCTCTTTTCTTCTCATTATTTCTCAGGACACTAATGTATCTAATGTGTTTTGTGCTATCCTTTCTGAGTGCAACACAATTAAGGATTTTGGGCGGCACTGTGGCGCAGCATTAGAGTTGCTGCCTTACAGCGCCCGAGACCCCGGTTCGATCCAGACTGGGTGCTGTCTGTACGGAGTTTGCACATTCTCCCCGTGACCGCGTGGGTTTTCTCTGGGTGCTCCGGTTTCCTCCCACATTCCAAAGACGTGCAGGTTTGTAGGCTATTTGGCTTCTATATATTGTCCCTACGGTGTAGGATAGAACTATTACGTTGGTGGTCGCCGGTCATGCTGTATTTCCAAACTAGACAAAACTAAAAGCATGCAGGGAATGAACGGCTGATGGATGGTCGGCATGGAGGCAGTGGGCCAAAGGGCCTGCTTCATGCTGTATCTGTAAAACAAAACTACCGATCTGAACCTCTGAAAACATAGAAACATAGATGCAGGAGGAGGCCATTCGGCCCTTCGAGTCAGCACCGCCATTCGTTGTGATCATGGCTGAATGTCCTCAATCAATAACCCGTGCCTGCCTTCTCCCCATATCCCTTGATTCCACTAGCCCCTAGAGCTCTATCTAACTCTCTCTTAAATCCATCCAGTGACGTGGCCTCCACTGCCCTCTGTGGCAGGGAATTCCATAAATTCACAACTCTCTGGGTGAAAACGTTTTTTCTCACCTCAGTCTTCCCCTTTATTCTAAGACTGTGGCCCCTGGTTCTGGACTCGCCCAACATTGCGAGCATTTTTCCCTGCATCTAGCTTGTCCAGTCCTTTTATAATGTTATATGTTTCTATAAGATCCCCCTCATCCTTCTAAACTCCAGTGAATACAAGCCTAGTCTTTT
The DNA here is from genome assembly GCF_028641065.1 of Leucoraja erinaceus. Classification (NCBI taxonomy): domain Eukaryota; kingdom Metazoa; phylum Chordata; class Chondrichthyes; order Rajiformes; family Rajidae; genus Leucoraja; species Leucoraja erinaceus. Next base: position 8,793,917 of record NC_073395.1, read on the forward strand.
CAATCTTCAGTCCTCATGGTGAATGCATTCACTCCTTAAGGACAAATTTCACCGCCATGACCATTGATACAAATACATCGATAAATGCTCCTGAACACATCATCAGTGATGTAACCTGGGGTCATTAGGTGTTTCGGGTCTTTCAACATCAGACACCCTCACCCAGGCGACCCAGCCGTGGTTGATCAGACCACGACTTGTGTTCAGGTGGCATTCGCTCCTCCCCATGGACCTCCTCTCCTGATCCAGAGCCATCTCGAGGCCTTCTCCGCTGCCTCTGGTGTTCTTGATGGACCTTCTCCTCGCCACTCCATTTATGCCAAGTGCACTCAAGGCTTTGTAGAGCGATTGCCCTGCAAAACCTCTGCAGCCAACCTCGATGGGCATACACCTTGCCTTCCAGCCCTGCTTGCGGCAGTCTATGACCAGCTCTTCATACTTGGCCACCTTCCTCTCGTGGGCCTCCTCCAGATGGTCCTCCCACAGCACAGTCAATTCCAACAAGTCAAGTGTATTAGCAGAGAGGAGCAACCGCCTGGGTTTCCTCCCACGCACAAGACATACAGGCTTGTAGGTTAATTGGCTTCAGGAAAATTGTGAACTGCCCCTAGTGTGTGTGTGTGTGTGTGTGTGTGTGTGTGTGTGTGTGTGTGTGTGTGTGTGTCAGATGGTGTTAGCGTGCGGGGATCGCTCTGTCAGCGTGGACTCGGTGGACCAAAGGGCTTGTGTCCGCGATGTATCTCTAAAACGAAAACTGAGAAAAACTAAAGAAACCGTATGCAAAGACAAAACTTCAGAACTGGGCAACAAACTCACAATTTGATAAGAAGCAGGAAGGTTCTCTGATCCTCTGCCGCCTGAATCTTTTAGAAACATGGAGCTACTGACAGGAAGTAGTGGAAAGCCACCATTCCTGGCAAGAAATTTGCAGGAGATCATAGGAGTCTCTTCAAAGATGTTCTCAAGATCTTCTTGAAGAAGTCACTTGCCCAGAGTTGGGGAATCGAGGACCAGAGGACATAAGTTTAAGGCGATGGGGAAATGATTTAATAGGAATCTGAGGGGTACCTTTTTCACACAAAGACTGGTGGGTGTATGGATCGAGCTGCCAGAGGAGGTAGTTGAGGCAGGAACTATCCCAACATTTAAGAAACAGTTAGACAGGTACATGGATAGGACAGGTTTGGAGTGATATGGACCAAGTGCAGGCAGGTGGGACTCGTGTCGTTTGGGCAAGTTGTGACAATCCCCAGGGCACACAGCATAAGCGGAGACCCAGAGCCATCAGTTCAATGTACGGGCCACACACACGCTCCTTCACCGTGATGTGAGCAGAGTTGTACCGGCCGCTGTCACTCTCTCTGCAGTCCCTGTCCGCCCGAACAGTTAGAAAGCCGTCCACACTCGCACTAGACTCCAGGATGTCCTCATGGAGCCATGTCCCCGCAAACATCGGGATCACTGCACTCATGGCATTCCCTCCGAGTCCTCACCAGTGCAGGCAGCACCTCCATCTTGTTTTTTGGCAACCTCACATTCCCCACTGTGATGGAAGGAAAATAACATTTACCTTCTTCCCCCTTTTCTCCCACGGTCTACTAACCATATGACAGTGTATGAAGAGTCCGATAAAGGCTCTACATCTACCCTCAAACCCACAGAACTGGCTCCACCTAATATGACCACCAGGTAGCAGTCACAATTAATGACTCCAATAAACTTACAAAATTCTTAAGGGGTTGGACAGGCTAGATGCAGGAAGATTGCTCCCGATGTTGGGGAAGTCCAGGACAAGGGGGCGCAGTTTAAGGATAAGGGGGAAATCCTTTAAAACTGAGATGAGAAGAACTTTTTTCACACAGAGAGTGGTGAATTTCTGGAACTCTCTGCCACAGAGGGTAGTCGAGGCCAGTTCATTGGCTATATTTAAGAGAGAGTTAGATGTGGCCCTTGTGGCTAAGGGGATCAGAGGGTATGGAGAGAAGGCAGGTACGGGATACTGAGTTAGATGATCAGCCATGATCATATTGAATGGCGGTGCAGGCTCGAAGGGCCGAATGGCCTACTCCTGCACCTAATTTCTATGTTTCTATGATATCAACAAAGAGCGGGAAGCATAATATCACAGCTATTAATGTTGAGTATCCATTGTAATGCAATTGAGTTACAAGAGACGACAAAAGTAACCATATAAAGTTGAGAATCCTCATACAAGGCCTGGAAGATAATATTTTCTTTGGATGTGCTGATTGACATTTGAAAGATGCGCTGGATTTAAGTTATTCTGACTGCCTTATCTGAAAGTGATTCATGAAGGCAAAATATGATAAAAATGGAGTGCAGAAATCATTCAACCACGTCTCCTGAAGGCTGTAGCTAATAAGAAAATGGGGGAATAATTGGATTTGCAGCTCTCAGCATTGCTATCTGCAAAGAGATGATCAATTTATAAGAATTGTCCACTTTTTTTGTATTTTATAGCCACGCAACCTTAGGCCCAGACAATAAATCACAAATGTCTCAAATTCAGACAGAACTCCAGCAGAACCATGAACCAAGGTGCAGGGATCAAATTTGTGAGCTTCTTAAATTAATGTTCAGAATTCAAAACCATCGCACAGACTAAGACAAATGCAACTGAGGAATCTATTAAGCTGAGACATCGGCAGTGAAACATATCTTAAGGCAATCAAATCCACAAGACATATTAAACTAAGATATGGAAATCAAATGCATAAAACCCAGGTATTAATAACCTGCATTCATCATAGTTGCTTCTAGTTTGTTTGCAAGATTTGTTTGATTTTGGACTTTTTACAGGTACATATAAGAGCCTTCGGCAACAAAGATGAGACAAAAAGACAAAACTAAAATACCCATTAAAGAAACATTTATTATTCTTTACAGGAAATATCCCAATTCTGCATTCTCCCATTGTCTGGAGAGCAGCATCAAGCATATCGTGATCACAGCTATAAATTGATCATTTAGGGTATGGTAGAGTGGCGCGGTGGCACAGCTGGTCGAGCCACTGCCTCAAGTGCCTGTCCCACGAGCATGCGACCTGCATGCGGCAAGCGCGCCCAAACCGGAAGCGGGGGCCGCGCGGAGGTTGAGTGATCCCCGTACAGGGCCGGTCCCACCAGCATGTGCCTGCATGCGGTGAGCACGACCAAACCGGGAGCGGGGGCCGCGCGGAGGTCAAGTGAGTGACGTGAAGTTCGAGCGAAGTCCGCGGGAGGTTCGCGCGTGACGTACAGCGTCAAGACGCTGCATACGGCGTCGAGATGCTGTGCACGCCCGTCGAGGCGGTGCGTACGGCATCGAGGCGGCTGCGGGCCTGGCAGGCAGTTGCCGCGCGGAATTTTTGAACGCGGTCAGTTTTTCGGAGCCCTGCGCGATGTCAGGACCAGCTCCGCACAACTCCATACGGCTCCGGTGATCGAAGTGGGACCGGCCCCGCGAGGCTGTACGGCTCAGGTGACCACGTTAGGTCGCGCTTGCCGCATGCAGTCGCATGCTCGTGGGACAGGCCCTTCACAGCGCCAGAGACCCGGGTTTGATCCCGATCTCGGGTGTTGTCAGTGTGGAATTTGTACGTTCTCCCTGTGGCAGCGTGCCTTTACTCCAGGAGCACTGGTTTCCTGCCACATTCCACATCTACAGGGAATGGGCGAGCCAGGATCTCAAAGAGTTTGTGCTGACTTAACATGGACATGCAGGGAATGGAGTGCTCAAAGGATAGACACAAAGCGCTGGAGCAACTCAGCTGTTCAGGTAGCATCTCTGGAGTAAATAGATGGGTGACTTTTCAGGGTCGGAACTTCTTCAGACTGAATGTAGAGTGGCGGGGGGGAACAGGTGGCAGGAAAAGGCCAGAACAAATCGGGGCCGGCAACAGATGAAAGAGGAAGGGTCATCGTCTTTCTTGTCCTTATACTATATACAGTAGTGGCTCGCCACTGCTGTACACATCGTTGCGCTATTGAAGTGCGCAAGGTCTGCAGTGGTACATGGATTATCCAGCAATGGGCATCGCAGTAGGTGTTGCATTGTCTGGGTCTGTGTGCCACAGTCACAGGTTGTTGTACCCTCGATGTAGCCCCATTTGTGCATTGTCACCCCTGACAGTCGATTGAGACATCTCCAGTTCAGCCAGTGTTCATCAACACCTGGTGGAGCCCATAATGGCCCATTTTTGGCTGGGGAAGAGGTGATAATGAAGGGATATGGGGATGCGAACAGCGGAACTAGTAGAACGACTAGGGTGGAGAAGGAGGGGAGACGGAATGCAGGGGTTATTTGAAATTTGAGAAATCAACGATCATACCACTGGGCTGTAAGCTGCCCAAGCGAAATATAAGGTGCTGTTCCTCCAATTTATAATTTTCTGAAGAAATGGTCAAACCCGAAACGTCACCCATCCATTTTCCCCAGAGATGCTGCCTGACCAGCTGAGTTACTCCAGCACTTTGTCTCTCCCCTCAGTGTAAGCCAGCATCTGCAGTTCCTTCCTACACATCACTGAGTACTCAAAGGACTCGGTTCCCATTGCTGCCATTCTGATCTTCTGATTCCACAGTTCTTGCAAGTTTGAAGGAATTATAATCTGTCTGGGAAAGACTTTCCTCTCAAAAAGAAGCAGATCGCATTTGAAGATAGGAAGCCAGACTAAGATGCACAGCTTCTAATAGCCAATGGCATTTGGCTGGAGTTTATATTCTCTGATAAGCTTCAGCGTGAGCCATGCGGCGATCAGTGATAATAGAGCATATCGGGACTCTCACACACAGCTCATTGCCACTGTAGTTTAGTATTCAGCATAAGAGCTTTGCAAGCTTCATCCTGTGCTGCCAGATAATGGCAAACCAAACCAACAAGAGATACCTTTCCAGCTTCAAATACAGCAGGAAATCAAACTGGGACCCACCTCCAACATGTCCCTGTGTGCAGGAAGGAACTGCAGATAAACGCAAACCGAAGATATATGCAAAAAGCTGGAGTAACTCAGCGAGTCAGGCAGCATCTCTGGAGAAATCGAATAGGTGACGTTTCGGGTTGAGACCCTTCTTTAGTCTGAAGACGAGTCCCGACCCAGTTTCAATGCCCTCGGACTCTTTGGCCCTTGGTCTATCTTTAATTGGACTTTACTGGACATTAGTTAGTTTAGTTTAGTTTAGCGTACCGAGGTATAGTGAAAAGCTTTTGTTTCATGCTAATCAGTCAGCTAAAAGACTATACATGATTACAATCGAGCCATCCACACTGTGCAGATACATGATAAAGGGAATAATATTTAGTTTGTTAAAGAAGGAACTGCAGATGCTGGAAAATTGAAGGTAGACAAAAATACTGGAGAAACTCAGCGGGTGAGGCAGCATCTATAGAGCGAAGAAAATAGGCAAAGTTTCGTGTCGAAACCCTTCTGAAACCGACCGGTATTTCTAAATAAATGTTTAGAAATATTTAGAATATTTAGAATATTTCTAAATAATATTTAGTGCAAGATAAGGTCCAGTAAAGACCGATTAAAGATAGTCTCCAAAGAGGTAGATTGTTGGTCAGGATCGCTCTCTGGTTGCGGTAGGAATGTACAGTTGCCTGATAACAGCTGGGAAGAAACTGTCCCTGAATCTGCAGGTATTTGATTTTACACTTCTGTATCTTGCACTAAACACTATTTCCTTTATCCTCTATCCGTACACTGTGGACCGCTTGACTGTAACATGCATCGTCTTTCCGCTGACTGGTTTTCAAAAGCAGTTAGACAGGTTCATGGATAGGACAGGATTTGAGGGATATGGATCAAATGCTGGCAGGTGGGACTAGTGTAGCTGGGACGTGTTGGCCAGTGTAGGCAAGTTGGGTGTGTGTGTGTGTGTGTGCCCGTGTGTGCGTGTGTGTATATATGTGTGTATTTGTGTGTATGTGTGTGTATATATATATACACACACACACATACACACAAAACTATTTTTTCTCTCTCATTTAATATATTGTTTACAGAGTACAATGCTTACGTATTCGGTTGTGCTGCTGAAAGTAAGAATCTCATTGTTCTATCCGCAACATAGGACAATAAAACACTCTTGACTCTAGGCTGAAGAAGGGTCTCGACCCAAAACATCACCCATTCCTCCCCAGAGATGATGCCTGTCCCGCTGAGTTCCTCCAGCACTTTGTGTCTACTCTTGACTCTCTCTTGAAGTGACAAAGACAGATCGAGTCATTCAGAACAAACATTGACGGCAGACAAATTACTGTAAAAAAATTTTTGAGGGAAAACAAATCAAGTTTGCGAGCAGCAGAGGTTAGAGTCAAGGGTGGGGGGACATGGATCTGTCAATGGAAAGTCATGTTTGACCAACTGGTGACTGGGTTTATTGCGGAGGCAATGAGAAGCGTTGAAGAAAGTAACATGTTCATGTGATATTTCAGAAAGACGCCTGGCAAAATGCCCATGGCAGATTGATGCGTATAGATAAAAGCTCATGGGATCAAAAGTACAGTGACAAGTTGGGTTAAAGTGGGTGAGGGGTGATCTTAGAGAGGTGTGCCAAAGCATGAGAGGAATAGAGTGAGTCTACGCACAGAGTCTCTTGCCCAGAGTAAGGGAATCGAGAACCAGAGGGCACAGGTTTGTGAGCGGGGTTTAATAGGAACCTGAGGGGTAACCTTTTCACGCTAAGGGTGGTGGGTGTATGGAACGAGCTGCCAGTAGGATATGGAGGCAACATTTAGACAGGTACATGGATAAGGGTCAAATACGTGCAGGTGGGACTAATGTAGATGGGACATGTTGGCCGGTGTGGGCAAGCTGGGTTGAAGGGCCTGTTTCCACGCTGTATCACTCTATGACTCTAAAGATTTTGTACCTGTTGTTCCGAAAGAATAGATTGCACAGATTTTGATTTTGAGGGTTAAAAAATATTAAATATTCCAAACAGTAACTTGCACAGAGAGGACGAACTAAAAGATAGCATAAACGCATAGATAAAATAGAGCCCGGGTTCTTAAAATATATAAGGGAGGAAAGAACGAAGGCTCTATCTGGATTAAAAAATGTCTCAATGGGAACACTAAAACTCCCATATCCTGCTTTCTCCCCATATCCATTGATTCTGTTAGCCCAAAGAGATAAATCTAACTCTCTCTTGAATACATCCAATGAATTGGCCTCCATAGCCTTCTGTGGAAGAGAATCCCACAGATCCTTAACTCTCTGGCTGAATTTTTTTTTCCTCAGTACTGCATTAAAAGGCAGTCAGCATCGTCAGAGACCCACACTACCCTGGCCATGCTCTCATTTCACTCCTGCCCTCTGGAAGAAGGTATAGGAGCATATATCTCTAAAGCAAAGTCTAATACTAAAGTAAAGGATGATGTATTAGCCAATGTGTTAGGTTAGGATCAGAAATCTCATGATAAACTGAAGTATCTCTTGGTGGTCTTTGACGGAAATAGATGCTGCCTCACCTGCTGAGTTTCTCCAGCATTTTTGTCTACCTAAGTTACATGCGATTTGCTCATAACCTTTCTGTGTTGGGATTTCTTTATGTAACTTAGGTCAATTTAACATCAGTAGTGTTTTTTGGAAACTTTTTTAGTGGGAAAAATAATGTTTTGAACTTACTAATAATGTTTCCAAAAATTACTACTGATGCTAAACTGACACTTTTTGGGGGGTTTCCTCTAGCCCTTCTACCTTTGAACAATTATAGTATTCCAGCATCACTCACATATCGAAATAAGATGGGTGAAATAAATCTGCTCCTAGATTTTCCCCACTCAGTAACTCACATCACAGTTGAACAACCTATACAAGTCGCCAACATTTCTAACGCCTCTTCTTTACCTACTTTTAATCTCATCTAACATCCAAGGAACTAAGGCTGCAGCTGGAGTGACACTTAAGTCCTCTCCCTCATTAAACTTGGATGCCATCTGCTCAATCTGCTCTCTATTCACCCCTTGGCAAACCCTTTCCGTGTTAACATCTAGATAAGAGTCTGTTGCTTTATCTTGTCCTTGCAGTGTCAATCTTTTCTCACATTTTAGTGTAGTTTTAATTTAGAGATACAGGGCGGAAACAGGTCCTTCAGCCCACTGAGTCTGTGCCAACCAGCGATCCCTGTGCACTGGCACTACACTACACACAAGGGACAAGTTACAATCTTTACTGAAGCCCACTAACCTACAAACCTGTACGATTTTGGAGTATGGGTGGAAATACACGCAGGTCACGGGGAGAAAGTACAAACTCCTTGCAGACAGCATCCATAGTCAGGATCAAATCCGGGTCCCTGGCGCTGTAAAACAGCAAATCTACCGCTGCGCCACCCTGCTGCATTTTTGCCCTATCATTCCTTTAAACTTCCAGCTCAGCTCCCTCATATTATCAAGCTTGCATCTGTCCTTCAACCTGTTCTCTAATTAGACAGTACCCTAATCTTCTCCATAAAACGCTGCCCATTGCTACCCATCATTCTTTTTCTCCAATCTTCCCTGGCCAGATAAACGTCTGTCAATGAGGAAAAATGAATCCTCTCCTCCAGTTATTTGTGTTTTAGTCTATTCTCGTGCTGTGTATAGTCCACCAGCCCGACGAGAATTCAGAAGGGTTTTTTTTTCCATTCCAGTGAAAAAAATTTTTAGCAGGAAGCAATTGTTACTTGTGTGACAGCACCTTGAATTATCAATCATTTCGCCCTTGAAGGAGCTGAAGAGAAAGACTATAAGGATTATTTCTGATTGACCAGAGAACGCCGTCCCTGATAATAACACCAGGAATATGACGGGGCAGCTTTATCTGTGAGAATAATGCAAAATGAACTCATTTGCACTGATTACGGCACCAATCTCGTGGTGAGGGGTTGATACCCTATGGTTCGAGAATTGCTCCAAATTTTCCGGAAAGAATTGTATCATTCTTCCACTGTTCGATTGTGTAAGCAGGGGGTCTGGTGCACAATCCCCGCATGAATTCCGCTATGATTTAACTTTAATTGAAACAAAATGCTCGGTAATTGACAGTATAAATATCTTCCTAACACTGTGCGAACCATTCAGGACTGACATTTATCAGTGCTCCTGGGACTCACGCACGCCGCTGTGGTGTTTATGAACCATCATTATCTCCACTCTACAAAATTGCGGGGTCATTCACAGCGCTCTGGAAGAACGTTAGTTGATCTTTTCAGAAACTGACCTCCCTTGGCCTATGTGGTGTCTCAATCCAGCAGAATGTGAACGGTTTCAGGAGATCGTGACAAGCAAATTCTGACTATTCCATTTTTGCCTGCCTTTTCCTTCCCTCGTTGACAAACTTTCTACCACTCTGCTTTTCTTTCAAAACCCCAGGGCGGCGCGGTGGCGCAGCGGTGGAGTTGCTGCCTCACAACCCCAGAGACCCCGGTTCAATCCTAATTACAGGTGCTGCCTGTACGAAGTTTGTACGTTCTCCCCGTGATCTGCATGCGTTTACTCCGAGATGTTTGGTTTCCTCCAACACTCCAAAGACGTACAGGCTTGTAGTGAATTGGCTTGGTGAATGTAAACTGTTCCTAGTCTGTGTAGATAGTGTTAATGTGCGAGGATATCTTGCCGGTCCGGACTCGGTGGGCGAAGGACCTATTTCCACGCTGTATCTCTAAACTAAACTAAAATTGTGAGCGATTTCAAGACCAAGTAAAAAGCAAATTCCTATATTTCTCTTTTTGCTTCACTCATTGAAAACGTTCTTTCATTCTGTTTTTCTTTCTAAACCTGATTTGATTCCAAATTCATTCATGCTATCATATCGCCCTCCTTATGGGCCTGTCCCACTTAGGCGACTGCCAGGGACTAGTTTAATGGAATTTAACCACGACACCTGGCGACAACCTACGACAGCAAAAATTGTTGCCACTGTTGAAAATTTTGTGGCAGTCGCCTGAAGTCGCCCAAAAAAAAATCGCCTAAGTGTGTTGGGCCCATTAGATTTCACCTGCCCTAAACTCACTAAAGTTTCATTGAGTAAGGAGAAACATTGTTTGTTCTGCTGTTCACCAAGTTCCACGTGCTCTGGAGATTTGTTGATGTATTTGGCATTTGTTAGCAAGGTTTTCCACCATCCCAATATGTACAAGCAGTCTCTATCAGCCAAGGCACAACGTTGCAGATATCCACAATAAGGAGGGAGAATTAATCAAATAAATAGATTGAAGTAGGTATGATACAAGTGACCGCGTGGGTTTCCTCCAGGTGCTCGGGTTTCCTCCCACGTCCCAAAGATGTGCAGGTTTGTGGGTTAATTGGCCTCTGTAAATTGCTCCGTGTGTGAAGGGAGTGGATGAAAAAGTGGGATAATGTAGAACTGTTTGCATCCCTTCGTTATCACCTCTTCCCCAGCCAACAATAGACCATTGTGGCCTCCACCCTTCCTGTTGCCAGTCCTGCTTTGTTCTGGACTTTTCCCACATCCAGTTTCCCCTCCCCTCTACTTTCAGTCTGAAGAAGGGTCCCCACCTGAAACGTCACCCATCCTTTTCCTCCAGAGATGCTGCCTGATCCCGCTGAGTTACTCCAGCACTATATGTGTCTATACATAGAAAGTAAGGTGATCTTTCTTCATTCATTAACAGGACCTCTAACCCACTGCCTGAAAAGTTGCAGCAAACTGATTTCATACGTAACGTTAAACTTTGAAAGGTATTTGGAAGCTGACAGACACAAAGTTGGCTAAACCGTTGAGGTCAACAAAAGTCATAATGAACCAAATATGAACTAGGGTGGCACGGCGGAAGAGTTGCAGCCTTACAGCGCTTGCAGCACCGGAGACCTGGGTTCGATCCCGACGAGTGCTGTCTGTACGGAGCTTGTACGTTCTCCCCGTGACCTGTGGGGGTTTTCTGCGAGATCTTCGGTTTTCTCCCACACTCCAAAGACGTACAGGTATGTAAGTAAATTGGCTTGGTGTAAAAATAAAAATTGTCCCTAGTGTGTGTTCCTAGAGTCAATGTGCGGGATCACTGGCCGGCACGGACCCGGTGGGCTGAAGGGCCTGTTTCCACGCTGCATCTCTAAACTAAACTAAACCAAACCAAAAAAGGCTTTGATTCTTTTCAACAAGGTCACCTCAAATAGTTACAGACGGCTTTGTTGACATTTGGCCAAAATTGACATTTGGTCATGTGTTCAGGAGCACTGCTACAACTGATAAAACGGATTACCATTGGGAGAAAAGGAATGTATTTAAGTATTATTGCACAAATACTAAAGAAAAGAAACTTTATAAAAGTTTGCAATATTCAATCAAAGGCTTGGGGGAAATAAAGTAATGCATTATAAGTAATTTAGAGATGATCAAAAGCTGATCGGTTCTTGTCTAAAGGGAAAGGCACTCTTTCCGAATGCATAGCAGATGCTAATGACTGGAGAGAGACACAAGGAACTGCAGATGCTGAAAGCTGGAATAAAACACAGAGTGCTGGAGGAACTCAGCGAGTCGGGCAGCATCTGTGGAGGGAATGGACAGACGACACTGGGTCGAGAGCCTTTTACAGGTTGATTGTAGCAGGGGTGGCTGGAAAAGGGAGCTGAGAGCGGGACAAAACCTGTTCAGGTCATAAGTAATAGGAGCTGAATTAGGCCATTCGGCCCATCAAGTCTACTCCGCCATTCAATCATGACTGATCTATCTCTCTCTCCTAACCCCATTCTCCTGCCTTCTCCCCATAACTCCTGACACCCGTACTAATCAATTTTCTATCTTTCTCTGCCTTAAAAATATCCATTGACGGCCTCCACAGACTTCTGTGGCAAAGAATTCCACAGATTCACCCCCCTCTGATTAAAGAAATTCCTTCTCATCCCCTTCCTAAAGGAACGTCCTTTAATTCTGAGGCTTTGACCTCTAGTCCTAGACTCTCCCACTAGTGGAAACATCCTCTCCACTTCCAATCTATCCAGGCCTTTCACTATAAGTTATGTGGACTCAGGTGAGGGGGGTGGATAGGCAGATGAGTGGAGTAAGTGATCAAGGACACAAAAGGGTGTCAGATATGGAGAGAAGATTAAAGGCAGAGGTTGGAATTTGGGTCGAAGGGGAAGGGGGTGGGGGAGATGAGACAGGGGGATAAACATACAAACATAGAAAATAGGTGCAGGAGAAGGCCATTCGCCCTTCGACCCAGCGCCGCCATCCAAAATCAGTACCCCTCGTTCCAGCTTTCTCCCCATATCCCTTGATTCTGTTAAAATGGTTATGAGGTACTTGAGGATGGGAGATGAAGGAACGGAGTAGGGTGTGTGAGTGGATGGGAAAATGGATGCCCAGCATGGGTGGGAGAGGGGGGGGGGGGGGGGGGGGGGGGGTGGGTGGGGGGGGGGGGGGGGGGGGGGGGGGGGGGGGGGGGGGGGGTGGGATAGGGTGCAAAAGATAGCGCAAGAGGGCAGGAGGAGTGTTACTTGGAAATCCATAACATTGCCATAAGCTGCCCGGGCAGTCACGGTGGCACATCGGTACAGTTGCTGCCTTACAACAAAATGCAGCACCAGAGACCCGGGTTCGATCCCGACTACGGGTGCTGTCTGTATGGAGTTTGTACGTTCTCCCCGTGATCTGCGTGGGTTTTCTCCGAGATCTTCTGTTCCCTCCCACACTCCAAAGAGGAACAGATTTGTAGGTTAACTGGATTGATAAAAATGTAAACATTGTCCAAGTTGGCGATATGCAAAGTACTGCCCTGCCAACGACAACAATTCTGAAGGTTCAGAAGGTGGTGGGATGTGTGGTGTTGTTCCTCCAGTTTGTATGTGGGTTCACTTTAGCAATGGAGGAAGCACAGGTCAGCAAAGTTGACATTGAATGGGGAGGTGATTCGATATGAGTTCCATTTGTGGTGTAATATTCTTCTTGCACAACCTGAGCAAAATGTTAGACCTGGTGGCTTGATGTGCTATGGCCATGCTATGACAGACCACTGACCACAAGACTGGGCTTGGTGGAGGAAACCTCCATCATATACTGCAGCCACACTAATACATTGCTTTGACCAAGGGGAGGTTAAGAAGAATAAATTGCATATTCTATCCTAGCCTCTAGGGGGATTGCAGACTGTTGGGCCATTGCAATGTATAGAGAAAGTAATGTGAGTTTCAATGGTTAAAATGTCAAACGAAGACAGTTGTGGTGCTGACTATAAAATATTTATGCTGTCGCTTCAGATGATCCCTTCTCGGAATCATTTAACAACACTCTGAAGAAGGGTCTCGACCCAAAACGTCACCCATTCCTTCTCTCCAGAGATGCTGCCTGTCCCGCTGAGTTACTCCAGCGTTTTGTGTCTAGCTTCGGTTTAAACCAGCATCTGCAGTTCCTTTCTGCACTCACATTATTCTGCCTGTAATAATAATCTAAAACATGGATTATTGGAAAACTGCTCAAATGATCTGCGAGAATCTGTAATGGCAGGCTTGAATTTAATTAGGCATTGTCATTATCATTTAGTACAATACCATTACTTAAATGTCGCTGTACAGAATGCTAATCATTCGTCCTTATGATTGCCATTTGAAGCCACTCTTCTTTATTCCCACCTCCCACCAACTCACCCCCTCACTCCTAAAAAAAACATGCCACACAAAGCTGGTTGATTCGTTTTCTTCAAGTTAAATTCCTGTGTTTAGTTTTTAGTTTTAGTGATACAGCGCGGAAACAGGCCCTTCGGCCCACCCTGTCCGCGCCTATTTGGACCAAAATTTGGACCCTAGCCATTGGCATCCATACCAAAACGTTCAGCTGAGGGGACCTAGTGTCATTCTCCAAGTTTGCCGATTGTGGGAGAGGGAGTATGAAGGAGAATATATAGAGGCTTCAAGAGGATATAGCCAAGCTAACTGAGTGGGCGAGAAAACAATTGATGGAATATAAAGAGGAAAATGTAAAATCATCCACTTCAGTGTCAAAAAACAGAAAAGCCCAGTATTTTTGAGATGGCAGATAGAGGCAAAAAGCTGGAGTAACTCAGCGGATCAGGCAGCATCTCTGGAGAGAAGAAATGGGTGATGTTTCAGGTCGGGACCCTTCTTCAGACATGAAGAAATGGTGAAATACAGGGTCCGTTTCCGCAAGTTATAACAAACTAACATGCTGTTGAAGCAAGCAATTAAGGCAAATGGTATGTTGGCCTTTATTGTGAGTGGATTTAGTGCAGAAATTAAGAGCTCTTATGTCAATTCAGTAGGCTGTATCTGGAATATTGCATGCATTTTTAGTCTCCATACCTTAAAAAGGATATACATCCCATAAAGTGCAACCAAGGACAAGAATACAAAAATAGTGATGGAATGCTGAGGCTTTATAAGACACTGGTCAGGCCACATTTGGAGTAGTGTGAGCAGTTTTGGGCTCCATATCTGAGGAAGGATGTGCGGGCATCGGAGAGGGTCGAGAGGAGGAGTACGGGAATGATTCCACAAATTATTGGGTTAACGTACCATGAGCGTTTGACAGCATTGGGCCTCTACTCACTGGAGTTTAGAAGGATGAGGAGGGACCATATTTGGAACTTACCGAATTGTGAAAGGCCTGGATAAGTGTGGATGTGGAGAGGATGTTTCCACTGGTAGGAGAGTCTAGGACCAGAGGCCATAGCCTCAGAATAAAAGGAAGTACCTTTAGAAAGGAGGTAAGGAGGAATTTCTATAGTCAGAGGGTGATGAATTTGTGGAATTCATTGCCACAGAAGGCTATGGAGGCCGTCGATGGATATGTTTAAGGTGGAGATTGATAGATTCTTGATTAATAAGGGTGTCAGTGGTTATGAAGCGAAGGCGGACGAGAGTTGAAAGAGAAAGATAAATCAGCCAAGGTTGAATGCTAGAGTGGACTTGATGGGCCGAATGGCCTAATTCTGATTCTATAATTTATGGCCTTATGAACAAAGATTGGCGAGAACGATGCAAGTGCATGGAAGGTTTGCCATGCAGGAAGAGATTGAGTAGACTGCATGCCATTCAGTAGATTGAGTAGACTGCATGCCATTCAAGGAGAGATTGACTACATATGGGTTCTCCTGCATATTTGTTTAGAAATGGAGCATGCAACCAGACCCATAGGCCCACCAGGTCCGCGCCAACCTACAACCATCCTACACTAGTTCCATGTTATCACAATCTTGTATCCTACACACCAGGGGCAATTAATGTAGCAATCTGCACGTCTTTGTAATGTGGGAGGAAATCGGAGCACCCGCGGTCACAGGAAGAACGTGCAAACTCCGCAGAGTCAGCACCCATAGTCGGGATCGAACCTGGGTCTCTGGCACTGTGAGGCAGCAGCTCTACTGCCGTGCAGTCTTGAGAAGAGCAGGAGATCTCATTGAAAAGTGCCGTCAGGGCTGAATGCAAGGAAAATGTTTCAGCTGGGTGAGAAATCTTGTGACCAGAGTCTCAGGGTAATGGGTCAGCCACTTGGGACTGAGATGAAGAAAAACTTCATTCAAAGAGTGGAAACTCTTGGCATTCTGTACTCCAAAGGGCTGTGATGGTTCAGTCTTTGAGCAATCCAAACACAGATTGATACACTTCTGGACACTAATGGGATCCATGGACATGGAGATGGTAGCAGGGTAAAGATCAACCGTGAACTTAATGATTAGCTCCGTAGACATAAAGGGCGAGGTGATCTATACTTGCTCCCGATTCCTCTGTTCCAAATGTAACACAGCATTAACTACAATGCTGTCGATTAATGGGGGTGAGGCAGCAGAACAGGAGATCAATACAGTCTGAAGTAATTGCTTCTCTCCCAAGGGAGCAAACAGCATTTTCACTCCTCTGCTGAAACCCAGCAGTAGTTGTACAGCCTAGTGTGTGTGTGACATTTTGTGGCCTTTGAGAAAATCTCTTAGAAAGATAATCAGTGCCAATTTGGACAGCTTTTCATTTATTAAAGATGATCAGCATCAATGGCCTCAAATAGCGACACTGCTCATTAGTTGCTGTAATGAGATTGGCGCCTCTTGCGATGTAACTGAATTCACTGTCCATTTTAACCCAAGGCAAAGCTACAATTACCAGTCTATTTCAACTGTGTCGGCTTGCGTAGTCAGAGGGGTTTTTTTTTATACACTTCAAATTAAAAAGAAATCAAGCAAAGTACAGAATCATTGGAGAGACGGCGGCATGGTGGAGCAGCGGGGGAGACCCGGGTTCTGATTCTGATTACGGGTACTGTCTATACGGAGTTTGCATGTTCTCCCCGTGACTTGCGTAGGTTTTCTCTGATATCTTCAGTTTCCTCCCACACTCCAAAGACGTACAGGTTTGTAGGTTAATTGGCTTGGTGTAAATGTAAATTGTGCCGAGTGCGTGTAGGATAGTGTTAGTGTGCGGGAATCACTGGTCGGTGTGGGCCCGGTGGGCAAAAGGGCCTGTTTGCGAGCTGTATCTCTAAACTAAACTAGATGGAGGTCTAACATTTATAAACAAGCTTCCGTGTCCATGAATGCTTCAAAACACTGCATAGCTAATAACCTTACGGTATGACTCGATAGAACTTTATTTATCCCAGGAGGGAAATTAATTTACCAACAGTCATACAAAACGCAAAATACATGAAACATGAAATAAAGTGACGAGTGGGAAAGGCTTTGGAGATGTGAGGGGGGGGGGGGGGGGGGGGGGGGGGGGGGGGGGGGGGGGGGGAGTCAGGGAGTCTCAGTCTACCCCTTGACAGAAGGGGGAGGAGTGGAAACGTTTGATAGCCACAGGGAAGAAAGATCTCCTGTGGCGTTCTGTCAGAGTGCAGTCACTATTGTGATGTTGGAACACATCACCACTGAGACTGCATTAATGCTCTTGGTCATTTTAATCCTTCTCATATTACAATTGCAACACACACTCTTAAGCCTCTATTCCTCACCATATTCCCTTATCATGTATCTATACACTGTAAATGGCTCAAAACCAGCACGTCTTTGGAGTTTTAATTTAGTCTTAGTTTAGTTCAGGGGTGGGGAACCCTTTTCATGTTGGAAGGCCCCATTAAGTTAGCTGTAATCTAATAAGGCCACATCCAAGAAACTTCAATTAGATATAGGATTATTTTGTTGAATCTTCTTTTACTCTTTGGTATTTTAAATACGTTCATTTTAAGAATAAAATAATAATAATAAAAAACGAACAAAAACATATTAATAAAAATAAACTGATTTGTTTTACAAAATTTGGATTCATTGAAAAGGCCGCACTTAATGGCCTAGATGCGGCATTAAGCCGCAGGTTCCCCACCTCTGGTTTAATTTATTGTAACGCGTACCAAGGCAACTGACTGTCCTCTCACCAGGTAGAGAGTGGTCCTGACTTCCTGACCTACCTGTTTAAGAAGGAACTGCAGATGCTGGAAAATCGAAGGTAGACAAAAATGCTGGAGAAACTAGGCAGACGAGGCAGCATCTATGGAGTGAAGGAACTAGGCAACATTTCAGGCTGAAGAAAGGTTTCGGCCCGAAACGTTGCCTATTTCCTTCGCTCCATAGATGCTGCCTCACCCGCTGAGTTTCTCCAGCATTTTTGTCTACCTTCCTGACCTACCTTATTGGAGACCTTCGAACTGCTGTTAATCAGACTTCATCTCGCACTAAACATAATAACCTTTATCCTGCATCTGAACCATGTGGATGGGCTTGATTGTAATCATGTCTAGTCTTTTCGCTGACTGGATAGCACGCACCAAAAAGCTTAGGACTGCACCTCAGTACATGTGACAATAATTAACTGAAGCAAAACATATGAAGACAATTCAATACACTTGCAGCCACTGGAAATATGAAACAGAAACAGAAAATAATGCAAAACCCCAACAGGTCAACAATTCTGACAAAGGTTCTTTGACCCAAAATGTTGACTGTATTTGTAATGGCCATTTCTTAACTTTCCAATGTCCAACTTTTGATTACCATTACTACTCGGGGAATGAAAGCATAAAAACATAGAAAATAGGTGGTGGAGTAGGCCATTCGGCCCTTCGAGCCTGCACCGCCATTCAATATGATCATGGCTGATCATCCAACTCAGTATCCTGTGCCTGCCTTCTCTCCATACGCCCTGATCCCTTTAGCCACAAGGGCCACATATAACTCCCTCTTAAATATAGCCAATGAACTAGCCTCAACTACCTTCTGTGGCAGAGAATTCCACAGATTCACCACTCTCTGTGTGAAAAATGTTTTCTCATCTCGGTCCTAAAAGACTTCCTCTTTATCCTTAAACTGTGACCCCTTGTTCTGGACTTCCCCAACATCAGGAACAATCTTCCTGCATCTAGCCTGTCCAACCCCTTAAGAATTTTGTAAGTTTCTATAAGATCCCCCCTCAATCTTCTAAATTCTAGTGAGTACAAGCCAAGTCTATCCAGTCTTTCTTCATATGAAAGTCCCAGGAATCAGTCTGGTGAACCTTCTCTGTACTCCCTCTTTGGCAAGAATGTCTTTCCTCAGATTAGGAGACCAAAACTGTACACAATACTCCAGGTGTGGTCTCACCAAGGCCCTGTACAACTGCAGTAGAACCTCCCTGCTCCTATACTCAAATCCTTTAGCTATGACATTATTTCTTCCCCCTAGTCGCTGCTTGACCTGCTGGGTTTTTTTTCCAGCATCTCCTGTTTTATCTTCCGAGATTCTTGCTGAAGCACCGTTATAAAAGCAGTTCCATTAAATAGATGCTTAATTCGTTGTCCAAGCAATTCGTTTTCCAGTTTGATACTAATCCTGTCTTAATGGTGACTCCCCACCAAGAAGCAAGATCTGTAAGATTAAAGTTTAATTGAGATAAATTAACTGGGTAGTGCGTGGATGAAAAAAAATAAAATATTTTAATCAGTCAGAAATAAAACTGTAATCAATAAATTTATACAGAGAGGTATGAAAGCTGCAGTGGATGCTCATTCATTAAGACATTTTTATATAGCTCACAGTGATCTGATGTTCGATGAATTACATTCTCAGAGTGTGAAGGAGAAAAGGAAGAAGCAATAAATGTGATATTAAGTTTTAACTTACCTCTTAAGAATTAAAAACTTTTCACCAAAAAAAATGCTTCCCCAGGCAATGCTAAATATAAGAATACTTAAGGAAAATATTTGCCCGTTGAAACCAGTGGACTGCCAGAACTTCAAATAGTTATTTATTACAAGACTATTTTGCGCTTCCCATAACATCTTTTGGTCTGAATTTAGTTTAGTTTAGAGATACAGCGCAGAAATAGGCTCTTCGGCCCACCGAGTCCACACCAACCAGCGATCCTCACACACTAACACTATCCTACACACACCAGGGACAATTTACTTTTACACCAAGCCAATTAACCTACAAACCTGTAGGTCTTTGGAGTGCGGGAGGAAACCGAAGATCTCGGAGAAAACTCAACACGAGTCAAGAGGAGAACATACAAAACTACGTCCAAGCTAGGATCGAACCTGGGTCTCTGCTGCCGAAAACGCTGTAAGGCAGCAATTCTAACGCTGCACCACCGTGGCACCCTTACCTCTTGAGAATTTTTTTAATTTCATCGAAGAAATGCTCCCCAGGCAATGGTAAATATAAGAATACTTAAGGAAAATATTTGCTCATTGAAACCGGTGGACTGCCAGAACTTCAAATAGTTATTTATTACAAGTCCATTTTGTGCTTCACATAACACCTTTTGTTCTGAATTTAGTTACAGTTTTTAGTAGAACAGCAAATATAGAATAGTGCAGCACAGAAACAAGCCCTTCGGCCCACAATGTCCGCACCGAACATAATGCCAAGTTAAATCACCTCTGCCTGCCCATAATCCACTTCCATTAGGAAGAAGATCCAGGAGCCTGAAAACTGCATTGTCCAGGTTCAGGAGCAGCTTATTCCCTACAGCCATCAGGCTATTAAACGTTACAACCTCCCATATAGGCTGCCAACTATTTAGACTTGGGGACATTATGTTTGGACTCTTATCGTCTATTTGTCGGTTTGATTTTTTATATATACTGAATTTTTTGTTATGTGTTTTACAGAGTACTATGTTTACATATCTGTTGTGCTGCTGCAGGTAAGAATTTCATTGTTCTGTTTCAGGACAGATGACAGTAAAACTCTTGACTCATCCTCCACTCCCTGCATATCCATGTGCCTAACTAAAAACCTCTCCAAGGCCTCTATCGTATCTGCATCCACCACCTTTCCAGGCAACACATTCCAGGCACCCACCACTCTGCGTGTAAAGAAAAAATTCCCCCTACATCTCCTTATAACTTTGTCCCTATCACCTTAAAGCTATGCCCTCTTTTCATTGACAATTCCACCCTGGGGAAAAAGGTTTTGACTGTCTACCCTGTCTATATGTCTCTCACAATTTCAACACTTCTATCAGGTCTTCCCTCAGCTTCCGACGATCCAGAGAAAATAATCCAAGTTTGTCCAACGTGGACCTTCAACTCCAAGTATGCTTTGTTCCTGCCCCAATCTAATCTAACCCTAACCCTAACCCTAACCTTGCAGGTTCAAAGGGGGGACTGATTCTCTTGATCAATTACCAATTTACCAGCTTTCATAATCGAACTTATGCCCAAGCAAGCCGTCACAACCTTTGTGAATAGTACTTGTTACCATATAGTCTTTACTTCTTCACCTAGAAGATGAATACTATCTACTTCATTGAAGACTCTCAGACTATTAGTACGGATGTCAGGGGTTATGGGGAGAAGGCAGCAGAATGGGGTTAGGAGGGAGAGATAGATCAGCCATGATTGAACTACTGAGTAGACTTGATGCGCCAAATGACATAACTGTGCTCCTATTACTTATGACTGTATTTAATTGGACTTTACCTTGCACTAAGGGGACGGCTCAAATGTACTAAAGTACAGTCTTTCCACTGACTGGTTAGCACACAACAATAGCTTTTCATTGTACATGTGACAATAAACTAAACTAAACTACAAGGTAGTCACAATATGTTGGAGTACCTCAGCTAGACAAGCAGCATCTCTGGAGAGAAGGAATGGTGACGTTTCGGGTCGAGACCCTTCTTCAGACTTGAGTCTGAAGCAAGGTCTCGACCAGAAGCGTCACCCATTCCTCATCTGAATAGATGCTGCTTGTCCCACTGAGTTACTCCAGCATTTTGTGTCTACCTTCGATTTAAACCAGCATCTGCATTTCTTTCCTAAACTAAACTACAGATGCTTGTAAAAACCGAAGATAGACACAAAGTGCTGGAGTAACTCAGCCGGTTTGACAGCATCTCTGGAGAAAAGGATGGGTGGCGTTTCGGATCGGGATCCATCTTCAGTCTATCTAACCTAAAATTGTGCAGGAAGGAACTACAGATGCTGGTTTACCAAAGATAGAGACAAAATGCTGGAGTAACTCCGCGGGGCAGGCAGCATCAAGTCCCTTCTTCAGACGGAGAGTCAGGGGAAAGGGAAACAAGAGATATAGACGATGATACAAAGAGATATAGAACACAGAAATGAAAGATGTGCAGAAAATGTACCGATGATCAAGGGAACAGTCCATTGGTAGCTGTAGGCTAGGCAGAAATGAGTTATAGACCAGGACGCCAGTGAGACCAGTACAAGGGATGGGATGGAGAGAGACTGTGCCTGTTTGACTGTGCTAAACTGCCCACAATACAGTGACCAGTCTAACAGGCCACTGTAGTTTCAGAGGTGGGGATTTATTCACATTGGCACAGGTCAAGTCTCTCACATGATACTCAAGCAGGGCCCTTTGAATCCAATCTCCAGCAGCCTGTCACCCCATGATGAATGGCTGTCGCTTCCACTGTTGGCCAAAAATAAAAACGACTTTTAAAAATCAAAGAATGCTGCAGTCTGGAACACCATGACCTGACCTGGGACACGGGCCTGGAGATCTAGGCCACAACGTCATTGTTTCTGCAGGCATCCTTTACACTGCGGAGTAGCAGGTCATTATAGGGCTCAGGCTATTGTGAAAAGCCAGGGGGTGGAAACTAATTAAAAAAGTTACGGCCCTGCATATGCTCCTCCCTTCCCTCAGTCACCATCCCACAAAACGCCACCAAACTCTGGAGTTATTAACCTGTCATCCCACCCTGCAAGATGGAGTCCATGTCACAGGAGCAGAATTAGGCCATTCATAAGTGATAGGAGCAGAAATAGGCCATTCGGCCCATCAAGTCTACTCCGCCATTGAATCATGACTGATCTATCTCTCCCTCTGAACCCCATTCACCTACCTTCTCCACCCTAACCCCTGACACCCGCACTAATCAAGAATCTACCTATCTCTGCCTTAAATATAGTCACTGGCTTTGCCTCCACAGCCTTCTGTGGCAAATAGTTCCACAGATTCACCACCCCCTGACTAAAGAAATTCCTCCTAATCTCCTTCCTAAAAGAACATCCTTTAATAAATAGGCTATGACCTCTGGTCCTAAACATGGTGTTCCATTTGGCCCATCGAGTCTACTCCGCCATTCAATCATGGCTGGTCTATGTTTCCCTCTCAACCCCATTCTCCTGCCTTCTCCCCATAATCGTTGACACCCTTATTAATCAAGAAACACCATTATCACCAGAGAGTGGTGAATGTGGAATTCTCTGCCTCAGTGGGCGGTGGAGGCAGGTTCTCTGGATGCTTTCAAGAGAGAGCTAGATAGGGCTCTTTAAAATAGCGGAGTCAGGGGATATGGGGAGAAGGCAGGAACGTGGTACTGATTGGGGATGATCAGCCATGATCACATTGAATGGCGGTGCTAGATCAAAGGGCCAAATGGCCTACTCCTGCACCTATTGTCTATTGTCTATTATTAATCAAGAAATCAGTGTAGCATCTCTCTCTCATAAAGTTGAAAGAACGAGTGTTATTTACTCTAACCAATACAGCTACAGTCATAGATGCATAGAGTTATACAGCTTAGAAACAGGTCCTTCGTCCCACCTTGCCCACACCCACCAACATATCCCATTAGCTTAGCTTTCGGTTTATTATTGTCACGTGTAGCGAGGTACAGTGAAGAGGTTGTTTTGCAAGCTGTCTAGAAAGACCAGATCATACTATAAATAAATAAAATCAAGTCAATCTCAAGTACAAAAGATAGAGCGAAAAGGCGTCCAAATCAATAGAGTTTGCATACATTGCCAGACCCCACAGTAGCTGCAGATGCAGATTATCTCCTGCCCCTGGTGTTGGCCTTCACTGCTTTCTCAGTGGGGAATCAAACATTGGCAGGCAGATTCAATGCACTGCAGTGTAATGTCCCTCCTGCTGTTCCCCTTTGAAGACCAGACAAGAAACTCTGCTCACATCTGTTCTCTTAGCCGAGCTTTAGTTTAGTTCAGAGGTATGGCGTGGAAACAGGCCCTTTGGCCCACCGAGTCTGCGCTGGCCCGTACACTAGTTCTACCCTACACACGAGGAACAATCTTGCAGAAGCCACTTAGCCAACAAACCTGTAGGTCTTTGGAGTGTGGGAGGAATCCAGAGCACCCTGGAGAAAGCGTACACACTCCGTACAGACAGCACCCGTCGTCAGGATCGAACCCGGATCTCTGGCGCTGTGAGACAGCAGCTCTACCGCTGCGCTACCCAGCACTAAGCATAAATATTCCCTAAGCAATGCCTTGTAGGAGAGTTCAGGATTTCACCTGCGGGCCTGGCTTACATTTACTTTTCAACTCGCAGTTGAAATAAACAATTTCAGAATTGATATCTCTGGTGCTTGCAAGGCCTTGTCACGAAGAGAATCCTCCCTGCTCTGAGTAATAGAACACTTTACTTCTAAGCAACATTCAGCGGACTGTAAGCCATTTGGGATCGCTCAAGTCCTGAAAGGTTGCACAGATAAGAATCTTTTCCTTACTATAAGGACATCTTTAAGTATTTCATGACGTATATTCTGGTTGATGCAACTTACGCACTACACACTGAATCAAAACGCACGATAACTATTGTGACGTATCAGTTATGATGAACTGATGAACTGATGTGCACTCCTCCATAGTATAATACTATAACAGTGTATTTTACGATCAGGATGGGAACCTAATTTAGCATCTTACCTGGCAGCTATTATAAAGCAACTGATGTTCGATTTTCTTAATCCCAAGGATCTGCTGGAACATCTCGTACAACTGTTCCTTGCTGAGAATGAGCTCCGACACCGCACTCATGGGCATCCGTGCTGGCTTGCTGCGGAGATCCTCTTCCCCTCTGTAGATGGTGTCAAACTTGGCCATCCAGGAGCTCAGCACCGTCTCCTTGCTCAGCCCGTCGATCTCCGGCAAGCTGCGGACCCGCCTCTCGATGTTCTTTTTGAAAACATCGCGGAAGTCGTTTGCCGAGCACCCTCCGCTGCTGACCATGCGAGCCACCCGGTCACTCTTGAGGAATATCTAGTTGAGTGCAAGCAAAGAACAAGCACAAGTCAATCGCAATCCAGTGACAAGTAGATTACATTGTAATCTAATAACATGTAGATTAAATTGTAATCTAGTAACATGCACTTTAAATTGTAATCTAAATACATGTATTTTAACTCGTTACAATGCATCTTAAAATGTACTTTAGTAACATGTATTTTAAATAGTAATCCAGTAACATCTGTCTTGAATTGTAATCCAGGAACATGTAGTTTAAATTGTAATCTAGTGACATTTCATAACTTGTAACATGTATTTTAAATTGTAACCTAGTAACATATAGGTTACAACTAGGTAATGTAACCTAGTAACATTAGAATCTAGTAATGTGGTTTAAATTGTAATCTAGTGACATGGAGTTTAAATTATAATTTAGTGACATATAAATTAAATTGTAATCTAATATCATATGGTTTAAATTGTTATCTAGTAACATGTATCTTGAATTGTGATCTAATAACATGCATCTTAAATGCTAATTCCCAAATTTAGTTTGCGATCGGCATCAACCACATCTCATCCTACTTCACCCAATCCACCGATTTTGCAAAATAAATCAAACTGCAGAAACTGGAATCTGAAATAAAATCAGAATGGCTTGTTGAACTCAGCCGCGAAAGCAGTTCAGTTTATATTTGTCACGTGTACTGAGGTACAGTGAAAAGCTTCTGTATGTGTGCTTTCCAGTCAAAGAAAAGATTATACACAAATACAATCACACCATTCACCGTGCACAGATAAAAGTTCCAGGATCTGTGGAAAAAGCAGACTTTGTTTTGAGTCATGGACTCTTCCTCAGAAGAGGGGAATAGTGGAGGGGTACAGTTGTGAAAGCAGAGCTGGTGAGAGGAGAGAAGGGTAAAACAAAGGAACATACGGACGTAGGTAGACACAAGGAACTGCAGATGTTGGGAGATACCTGATCAAAAAACACAAAGTGCTGGAGTAACTGTGTCAGCCAACATCTCTGCTGGACATGGATAGGCAACATTTTGGGTTGACTTGATATTTTAAGGTTAACAATCCTTAGTTCAGTTTAACATCCCATACCGAGCAGAGAAATAGCACAGATATTCGCACTCGGGCGTCGAATTATCACAAGGACATCACGGTGGCACAGTTGGCGGAGCTGCTGCCTCACTGGGCCAGAGACTCGGGTTCAATCCCGACCTCATGTGCTCTCTGTGTGGAGTTCGCATGTTCTCTTTGTGACCGCAGGGGCTTCCTCTGAGTGCTCCGGTTCCCAGAGACGGGCGGGTTTGTAGTTTAATCTGCCTGAGTAAATTGCCTTTAGTACGTGGGGAGTGGATGAGAAAGTGGGATAACATAGAACTAGTGTGGACGGGTGATCGATGGTCGGTCTAGACCTGGTGGGCCGAAGAGCATTTTCTCAATTAAAACTAACAAACAAACTAAATATGGTATCGCCAATGGACTGTTATATGTAAAATAGCCTATGTAAATTTACTGGACTTTAAAAGTAGTTCATGACGTGATGTGCTTGAATTTTGGATTCCGGCTGTTCAAATATTATTAAAATAATGTATTAAAAAGGATAGATATTTCTATTGTCTAGTGTACTGAGGAAGAATGGAGTGTTTGAACAAACACACACTATTCGCGATGGCACCACATTAGATTTGTTGCCTTACAGCTCCAGAAACCCAGGTTCGATCCTGACTACGGATGCTTTATTGTAGAATTTGTACGTTCTCCCCGTGGGTTTTCTCCGGGAGCTCCGGTTTCCTCCCACACTCCAAAGACATACAGGTTTGTAGGCTAATTGGCTTCAGTAAAATTGTAAATTGTCCCTGGTGTGTGAAAGATAGTGCTAGTGTACAGGGATCGCTGGTCAGCGTGAACTCGGTGGGCCGAAGAGCCTGTTTCCGCGTTGTATCTCTAAACTAACAACTAAAACTAAAAAAAATCAATGCACCTATTCATGGCTTGCTATTTTATAAAGTACATATTTGTCTTTTTCAATACCTGCAGACACACTGAGGTGACAAGATAACAAAAATGATGCTCTTGTCCGAGTGCAGTTGTTACCACAATATTGAACAGTCTCTGCCAATTAAGAGACAGTTAGTACACCAAATGTGCATTCACCACACACACACACACAGCAGACATGACCATTTAAGAAGTGCTTATTCTTTGGTATTATGAGGACTTAAATTTTTCTTTCAGTGGGGTCCTGCCTGAATGTCATTGCAGTTCAAATAGCTCCATGTCTGGTTGCTTCCTGGCTCAATGTGTTTCCACGACAACGCCACAGCGGTGGATGCGAGAGGACCAGTGAGAAAGCTGTGCCCGAAGAACAGAAGATCGCCCCCATCCCAAAATATTCCCACATAAAGGTCCTCCTATAACAAATCTACACTTCTAACTCCGACACTGCACCATGCCTTCAATGACACACAACACCGGAAAAATAAATTACTTTCCTGAGGGCAAGTGTAAAGAGTGGCTCAGGTGGGAAATATTCCCACATGGGTCGGCACGGTGGCACAGCTGTAGAGTTGCTGTCTTAGAACGCTAACAGCGCCGGAGACCCGGGTTCGATCGCGTCTACAGGTGTTGTCTGTATGGAACTTGTACGTTCTCCCCGTGACCGCGTGGGCCTTTTTCCCCCCCGAGACCTGCAGTTTTCTCCCACACTCCAAAGACATGCAGGTTTGTAGGTTAATTGGCTTAGTAATGTAAATGTAAAAAACGTCCCTAGTGTGTGTAGGATAGTGTTAACGTGCGGGGAACGCTGGTCGGCGCAGACTCGGTGGGCCGCAAGGCCAGTTTCTGCGCTGTATCTCTAAACTCAACTAAACTAAAGGGCCACAAAAAAGCTGGAGCGGGTACAGCAGCATCTATGGAGCGACGGAAAAAGGCAACGTTTTCGGGCCGAAACCCTTCTTCAGACAGATTTTCCAGCATCTGCAGTTCCTTCTTAAACATAAACTGGCCTCCTGTAGCAACTCGACATTTCTAACCGCAACCCTGCAACATGCCTTCAATGACACAGAATAACAGTAAAATAAATTACTTTCTTGAGGACAATTCTATATTCAGTGTGCACTGACATAATGAAAATAAGACACACGTTGTTGCCCTTTTCAATAACAAATCCTCGCTCCCCTCCATTAAGTCTGTCCAAAGCAAGCGCTGTCTGCGGAGGGCGCTCAGCATCGCCAAGGACTGCTCTCACCCCAACCATGGACTGTTTACCCTCCTACCATCCGGGAGGCGCCACAGGTCTCTCCGTTGCCGAACCAGCAGGTCGAGGAACCGCTTCTTTCCGGCGGCTGTCACTCTATCAACAACGTACCTCGGTGAATCCCACCCCCCCCCCCCCCCCCCCCCCCCCCCCCCCCCCCCCCCCCCCCCCCCCCCCCCCCCCCCCCCCCCCCCCCCGGACACTTATTATTATTTATTCAAATCGTTTGCTATGTCGCTCTTTAAGGGAGATGCTAAATGCATTTTGTTGTCTCTGTACTGTACACTGACAATGACAATTAAAATTGAATCTGAATCTGAATCTGAATCTGAAATGTTACTTACATGTTTAAACTAGACCAGCTAACTGCTCCGAGTGCAGCATGACAGGCTTAAATAAATCCAACAGGCTCAAAGTTCAAAACTTAACCTCTCACACCAAGATCCAAATATTTGTTTATATTCAGAGCAGAGCTTTTTTTTTAAATTAATTCTTGCATCTTTGTAGAACCAAAATCAAAAAATCTCACAGTATTTCACATAAATCATACCATACCAGGATTACTTTCACAATGCATTGATAAATTGCTATATATATATATATTTTTTTTTTTTCATTACAAGCTCTCTTCTAATTATATCTCCAAATATTCTCGTGGGTTTGTCGAATGTATACTGTGCAATTAAAGCATTTAAACGCAAGTGAATTGAATTTTTTGTTGCAGAGTTCAATGATTTTGTTGGCCATGTGACTGGGTTTACTGCAACTCAACCTCTAAAGGCAATTTAGAAACAAGGAACTGCAGATGCTGGTTTACAAAATAAGACACATAGTGTTGGAGTAACTCAGCGGGTCTGGCAGCATCACAGGAGAACATGGATAGGCGACATCTGGGACATCTTCAGACTGATTACCTCTCCCCCACCTCACAATCAGTCTGAAGACGAGTCAGCACGGTGACACAGCGGTAGATTTACTGCCTTACAGCGCCAGAGACCAAGGCTCAATCCCATCTACGGGTGCTTGTCTGTACGGAGTTTGTACGTTCTCCCCGACACCTGCGTGGGTTTTGTCCGAGATCTTCGGTTTCCTCCCACACTCCAAATACGTGCAGGTTTGTAGGTTAATTGGCTTGGTATAAAGGTAAAATGATCCTTAGTGCATATAGGGTAATGTTAATGTACAGGGATTGCAGGGCGGTGTGGAATCGGTGGGCTGAAGGGCCTGTTTCCGCGCTGTATCTCTAAACTAAACTAACCTAAGAGTCCCAGACCAAAGGCAATGAGCTTCACAAAGCAATGGAAGGAACAGTCTTGTCCTTTCAAAGACCATGATAAGCTGTCCATGACTGACCAGCTGAAAAGTGCCCAGTTATCAAATATGAACATAGAATATTGAACAACAGTGCAACAAAGGTGCTTTGGGTCCACAATGCTGTGCCAAACATGATGTCAAGATAAACACATTTCCTCTACCTGCATTTGATCCATATCACTCTATTCCTGGCATATCCATGTGCCTAACCAAAAAACTCTTAACTGAACACCTCCGCTCGGTCCGTCTCGGCCGACATGATCTCCTGGCTGCCAAACACTTTAACTCCCCCTCCCATTCCCACACTGACCTTTCTGTCCTGGACCTCCTCCACTGTCAGAGTGAGGCCCAACGCAAATTGGAGGAACAGCACCTCATATTTCGCTTGTGCAGTTTACAACCCAGCGGTATAAGTTTCTCTAACTTGAAAAAATCCTTGCTTTCCCTCTCTTTCCGTCTGTCCCCCATCCTAGTTCTCCGACCAGCTTCACCGTCCTCCTGATTAATTTTACTGATCGTATGCCTCGTTTTCACCTTCCACTCAGCCAACAACGAACCATTCTACATTTTTCTTTGATCATCGTCCCCTTTGATCT
Organism: Leucoraja erinaceus; assembly: GCF_028641065.1. Lineage (NCBI taxonomy): Eukaryota > Metazoa > Chordata > Chondrichthyes > Rajiformes > Rajidae > Leucoraja > Leucoraja erinaceus. Next base: position 8,823,468 of record NC_073395.1, read on the forward strand.
TTCGTTTTCGCACCTCACCCTTCCATATCTCTAGACTCCCCCTCCTCCAACTCTCAGTCAGAAGTAGGGCCTCTGCCCGAAACGTCACTCGTTCCTTCTCTCCAGAGATACTGCCTGCCCCGCTGAGTTACTCCAGCATTTTGTGTCTATTTCCGAAAGCCTCTTAAATGCCACTATCGTATATCTGCCTCCACCACCATTTCAGGCAACACGTTGCAGGCACCCACCACCCTCTGTGTAAAGTATATGGGAATTGCGCAACTTCTCTATGTAGCTGGAGGAGGAAGATGCTGCTGCATTGTCTCAGACTGCTTACTGCCACACACAAAATAATTTGATGACCAAATCCAGTTCCAAAAGTCAACAAATAAATTAGGTAACTAATCTTATTCATTTTCAAACCAAGCTAATTTAAAAAAAAAGGAAATAATGCATAAATTATCGGAGGCCCCATAGCAGAAACATCCACGTCACGGGGCTGGAAACTGAAAGTATCCTGAGCTAATTCTGCTACAGTACCACCATCATCTATTGCAACAAGTGACGGCTCCCACTGATTGTCGCCGGAAGCTTGCGTCCTTTTCAGGACGGACGATGGCAGCGATGTCAACATTTGTAACATGGAATATGGACACGAAAGAGGAAGAATTATCAGAATGAATTGAGATAAGACTGTTGCTAAAAATCCATTTTATAAAAGCACTAAAGGTACATAATCTGAGGACTGGGTTGAACCTTGATCGGCAACAGCGGGTCATCATCAAATGGATCGATGCTGAATCACGCAACCCATTTAATGTCGTTGAAGTTTATGGTGTGTGTTGTAGGGGTAGCAGTGATCCACCAGGACAAAAGTGTGCATTTCATTTAGAATCTATATTTAGTTTTGTTTAGTTTTGAGTTTGGGGCGGCACGGTGGCGTAACACTAGAGCTGCTGCCTCACTGAGCCAGAGACCCGGGTTTGATCCTGACTATGGATGCTGCCTGTGTGGAGTTTGTACATTCTCCCCATGACCACGTGGGTTTTCTCCGGGTGCCCTTTGACCCACCGAGCCCGCGTTGGCCATCGATCAATCGTACACTAGTTCAGTGTTATTCCACTTTTAACCATAAGGGGGCAGCTTACAGAAGCCAATTAATCTACAATGCGCACGTCTTTGAAATGTGGGAGGAAGCCGGAACACCTGGAGAAGAGCCACGTGATGGCGGGGTAGACTTGATGGGCCGAATGGCCTAATTCTGCTCCTATGAACTTATGAACCTCAACATTCCGAGTGCAGATATATGGTTCCACAGAATGATCTATTTACAATGGAAGCACATCTCAATTGACATGAAAATCTTTGCATATTCAAACATCTGCCCTGGTTGTCCAGACCCCCAGAACAGCCTTCTTTTACCACAAATTGAGAAGATAACGCCATTTTCGATGTTGCACTGGTTCTCATTTGAATTAACTAGCTGCTATCCCTTCTCGAGACCATCTGAAATTGTCCCAAATAATCTGTGACATCGCCAGCCTACACTGGGCCAATTTCAATGGCCAATTTTCAGGCCAGCTTTGCTACGCTCTTCAGCTCAAGCGGTGCATAAATGATGCATGAAAAGTCGTACTGGTTGAAAAATAGTCTGAAAATGTAGTTCGTGTTCTGCAATCATCGCCGTTAATAAACCGAGTGCATGTAGTCTACACGAATATAGTGTAATTTAATTTTCGTTCTAAAATGCCAGACGGTATCATGCAGCTGGAGCCGAGAAGGAGACTTTATGCTTTAAATCAGGCAAATATTAAAATAGGAAAAAAAAACATAAATTGTTGTAATGACGTTGTAGTGGTAAATTAAATGACAAACATTCCGGTAGGAATTTATTGCTCATTCAAATATGCAATAAACTCAAACTCTAATCTCTCATTAGAGTATTGTAGACATTGTCTGTCATCTTTCCAGGCTGTTTTGTGCATCTGTGGCTCGACATCTGTTTCAGTCTGCTCTGGTCCAAGCGGCACAGTGAGCAGGGGTAGAGTGCAGCCTTTATGCCCCTGTCCCACTTAGGAAACCTGAACGGAAACCTCTGGAGACTTTGCGCCCCACCCAATGTTTCCGTGCGGTTCCCGGAGGTTGCAGGTAGTGGACGCAGGTAGGGAGACTGACAAAAACCTCCGGGAACCGCACGGAAACCTTGGGTGGGGCACAAAGTCTCCAGAGGTTTCCGTTCAGGTTTCCTAAGTGGGACAGGGGCATAACACCGCTTACAGTGCCAGAGACCCAGGTTCCATCCCGACGACGGGTGCTGTCTGTACAGAGTTTGTAACTCAGCAGGCCAGGCAGCATTTTTGGAGGCTGAAGAAGGGTCGCGACCCAAAACAACACCTAGACATGTTCTCCAGAGATACTGCCTGACCCGCTGAGTAACTCCAGCATTTTGTGTCACTTGTTGGTGAAGTTTAGTTTGGAGATGCAGCACAGAAACAGTCCCCTCAGCCCACCGCGTCCACGCCTACCAGCGATCCCCCCCCCGCACACTAAACAGAAAACGGAGCACCCGGAGAAAACCCACCCAGGTCAAGTGGAGAACGTACAAACTCCGTACAGTCAGCATCCGTAGTCGGGAACGAACCCGGGTGTCTGGCGCTACAAGGCAGCAACTCTACCACTGCGCCACCGCACACCCGTAAAGTAGTAATAAGTAAGCTGGTAGTGGCAGGTAGATGATAAATTCTCAATCTTATTTTGATGAAATAAGCCAAAAAAGACTGTAGATGCTGGAATCAGCTCTGATGCAGAGTCACGTCCTGAATAGTCCACTTACACCTCTTGTTTCCACAGATACTGCTTGGCCCATCGGGTTCTTCCAGTCTTCTGTTTTATTTATTCCAGAGCTCATTCAGGATGAATCTTCTTCTTTTCATGCCCATCTTGTTACAAATGTTGGCCTCGCTGTCATCGTCCGTCCTGAAAAGGACCAGAGGCTGGAAACTGGAAGTATCCTGAGCTGATTCTGCTACCACCATCATCTACTGTGACGTGATGGCTTCCACTGATTCAAGATGAATGACCCGAGGCCAATGGCTTGCTGTCCACCTGCTCTCTGCAGCCCATTCTGAAAATGATCCCTTAAAAACAAAAGCTTTGCACTAAATGAGTCATCTTTGGAGGATAGTTCCCCTTTTAACTCATGGCCTCATAGTGTTGGTTTGCAATTCTTCTATAAAATTTAAGCACGTTTTCAGAGGTCTCGCACAATCATAAAATTCACTGCTCTCAGTTCCCAATGCCCATTGTAACAGAGACAGTAATTCGGTTCATTCATTCTTCCCATTTGTGAGAGGCCCATCAGGAGTCAGATAACAGCAGGGAAGAAGGGCGGCACAGTGGTGCAGCGATAGAGACCCTGGTTCGATCCTGACTACGGGTGCTGTCTGTACCGAGTTTGTACTTTCTCCCCGTGACCTCGTGGATTTTCTTTGGGTTCTCCAGATTCCTCCCACACTCCAAAGCCGTACAGGTTTGTAAGTTAATTGGCTTCACTAAAATTGTAAATTGTCCCTAGTGTGTAGGATAGCATTACTGTGCGAGGATCGCTGGTCGACACGGACATCGATGGGCTGAAGAACCTGCTTCAGCACTGGTTAATTGTTGAGGCTAAACTACAGGAGTCATATAAGTTATATATACTATCGTTATATACTGTATACTGCAAGTCTGCACAGGCATTAGAATCCATTGAGGATGTAGAACATAGAACGATAATGACACAGGAATAGGCCCTACGGACTGCAATGTCTGTCCCAAACATGATGCCAAGACCAACTCTGAGGAACACTTCTCTGGAAGTTTGAAAATCAAATTTCCCATTAATATTGAGTTCTCACACGCAGAGCTGTAGACACAAACAAGCAGCATTTTGAACTGAAAAAAGCCTATCAAAACACTTTGGCAATATTACTCTCCCGACAATTTTCAAGCAGCAAATGAGCCATTTGCTCAGTTTGTGTGAGAAGATTCACTCACACAACAGCAGTGCAGATCCATGAGGATTGTGGCTCAACAGACAAGACAAGCCTATTCGAGGGGCAAGTCCCGATGGCCCTCTGCATCTCAAAGGCTGGCGACTCCTTCTTGAAATGTGGAGCATTTCATAGCTGGGTGGCGCAGCGGTAGAGTCGCAGCTTTACTGCGCCAGAGACCCGGGTTCGATCCTGACTACAGGTACTGTCAGTAGGGAGTATGTGCTTTCTCCCCATGACCGCGTGGGTTATCTCCGAGATCTTCGGTTTCCTCCCACACTCCAAAGGCGTACAGGTTCTCAGGTTAATTGGCTTGGTATGAATTTAAAATAGTCCCTCCCGTGCGTTGGGTTGTGTTAATGTGCGGGGATCGCTGGTCGGTGCGGTCTCGGTGGGCCTGTTCCCGCACTGTATCTCTAAACTAAACTAAACTAAAACAAAAGGATGCACAAAGTGAGAACTGTGTCTACAGATTGCAGGCGGTAGTTGGATATCAGAACAATTGCAGTTAGAGAAGTTTGTGAGGTCATAAGGTAGTAAATGATAGGAGTAGTATTAGACCATTCGGCCCATCGCCTACTCCGCCATTCAATCATGGCTGATCTATTCCTCCCTCCTAACCCCATTCTCCCCATAACCCCTGTCACTAATCAAAAATCTATCTACCTCTGCCGTAAAAATATCCACTGGCTTGGCCTCCACAGTCTTCTGTGGCAGAATTCCACAGATTCACCGCTTGTTGACTGAGCTATGCTGCCTGCACTATATTGATACAGAGAGGCTTAATAGCCACAGTGACAGCACTGCAAGTAGCAAATGTCAACTGCCACTTCTACATCTCAAATGGCAGCTTGATGTTAAGTGTCACAGACAGGCCGATTTGCAATGGCTTTGTCCAATATTTCCTCCAACACACCGCAGCTGCGCTCTGTCTCCTGAAAGAAGTTATCTGTTGGGAACAACACCCCGCCCAGTCAGAGGCCAACAGATAATAATACACATTGTGTCTTAAAGACTTCACTGAGCACTGCATTTCAGGAATACTGTTCCATGGCCCCAATTAAACTGTCACAGAGCTGGCCGAACAGGTAAATAACATTACACGCTCATGTGGTAATTGACACAAAACGTACTCAAAGCAGTAGGTGCTCTGAATATTTGTCTTTTCTCGAGGATACAAGATTCAGGAGGGCCACGAGCAAAGTCCACAAACGAGACTGACGAGTCTGCGTCTGAAGAAGGGTCTCGACCCGAAATGTCACCTATTCCTTTTCTCCAGAGATTCTGCCTGACCCGCTGAGCTGCTCCAACATTTTGTGTCAATCCTCCACAAATAAGACTGCCAGGTAGAATCGTGGCAGAGGATGCAAAAGCTTTTCCGTGTACAAGGAATGAGTGGGTTAATATATGATGAGCCTTTGACGGCACTGGGTCAGTACTCACTGGAGTTCAGAAGGATGAGGGGGATTGTCCTCATTGAAGGTTGCCGAATAATGAAAGGCCTGGAGGTGGAGAGGATGTTTCCACTAGTGGATGAGCATCTAGGACCAGTCATGTCCTTGTAATAAAATGATGTACCTTTAGAAATGGGACATGGTGTTGGGCGGCACGGTGGCGCACTGATAGAATTGCTCACTTACAGCACCAGAGACCTGGGTTCGATCCCGACTGCGGGTGCTTGTCTGTACGGAGTTTGTAAGTTCTCCCCGTGGCCGCGTGGGTTTTCTCTGAGATCTTTGGTTTCCTCCCACACTCCAAAGCGTGTTCGCAGGTTTGCAGGTTAATTGGCTTGGTATAAATGTAAATTGTCCCTATTGTGTGTAGGATAGTGTTAACGTGCAGGGGTCGCTGGTCGGGATGGACTCGGTGGGCCGAAGGGCCTGTATCTCTAAAACAACAAACTAATATAGCTAAAGGAGGAATTTCTTCAATCAGAGGGTGGTGAATCTGTGGAATTCATTGCCACAGAAGGTTGGAGGCCACGTCAAGGGATATTTTTAAGGCAGAGATAGATAGATTCTTGACTAGTAAGGGTGTCAGGGGTTATGGGAAGAAGGCAGGAGAATGAGTTGAGAGGGAAAGAGAGATCAGCCATGATTGAATGGCAGATTAGACTTAATAGGCCAAATGCCTACCAACTTAATGCCTAACTATTAATGCCTACTAAAGAATGCTCCTATATATTCTGAAAATTAACTAATCGATTACTGTCGAACAGCCCGGATTTATTCACGAACATGGTTACTGAGTTAGTTTCATTTATTATTGTCACGTATACCGAGGTACAGTGAAAAGTTTTTTCGTTGCTTATCTTCCAGTCAGCAAAAAGACTATAGAGATTTACAATCAAGCCATCCTCAGTGTACAGATACAGGATAAAGGGTGTAGTGTACGTGTAGGTAAGATGAAGTCCAGTAAAGTCTGATTAAAGATAGTTTGAAGGTCTCCAATGAGGCAGATGGGAGATCAGGACCACTCTCTAGTTGATGAAATGGTGGCACGGTTGCAGGATAACAGCTTGAAAGAAACTGTCCCTGAATCTGGAGGTGGGTCTGAAGAAGGATCTCAAAACGTCACCCATTCCTTCTCTCCAGAGATACTGCCTGTCCCGCTGCGTTACTCCAGCATTTTGTGTATCTTCAGTGGGTTTTCAAACTTCTGCACTGATGGGAGAGGGGAGACGAGGGAGTGACCGGGGTGAGACTGATCCTTGATTCTGTCGGTGTCCCTGCTGAGGCAGCGTGAATTGTAAATGGAGTCAACAGAAGTGAGGTTGGTTTGTGCGATGGTCTGGATTGCATCCACAACTCTCAATGTTCTTGCGGTCTTGAATGGAGCTGTTCCCAAACCATGTTGCGACGCATCCCAATCAAATGCTTGCGTGGGAAGGAACTGCAGATGCTGGTTGATACCAAAGATAGACACAAAGTATTGGAGTAAACACATCGGGTCAGGCAGCATCTCTGGAGAAAAAGGGTGGGTTGCATTTTGTGTCGGGTTGGGTCAGGTCTGAAGAAGGGTTCCGACCCGTCACCCGAAACGTCACCCATCCTATTTCTCCAGAGATGTCGCGAAAAAGCTTTCTAAGTTGAAACACTCCATTGACAAAAGAGCAAAATGCTAAAAGGTGACATGGAAAGAGGCACTCAATAACGTGACGAGGGTAAAAAGCGATGGCGTTTACCACATAATGATTTGATCTGGTGTAGTTTTTCCAGGTACAGCTGTTACTTCCAAAAAGAAAATGACAACAGGCAGCCCACCAATTTGACCTGAAAATTGGTTCACATCCTTTGGGGCAAGTAAGCAACAGTAATTAGTCCATCCTTGTGAAAAATGTTTCCTGCGAGTGTCATCATCGGCGACTTATGGCTGTCGCTACAACAGCTGGATAGTTTGATAAAGCACAGTTCACAGAAGGTCACAAGGCATTTAAATATGCTTCATACAGCCCGATGAACAATGGCTCCCCATCCCTTCGTCTCCCATTCCTTCTCTCCAGAGATGCTACCTGTCCCCCTGAGTTACTCCAGCATTTTGTGACTATCTTCGGTTTAAACCAGCATCTGCAGTTCATTCTTACACGACAATGGTTCACTTTAGGTCACATTACAACCATACGCTGCCTGCCTTACAGCACCAGAGACCCGGGCTCAATCCCAATCTATCTCTCCCCCTCAATCCCATTCTCCTGCCTTCTCTCCATAACCCCAGACACCTGTACTATTCAAGAATCTTTCTATCTCTGCCTCACAACCTCTGACATTCTTACAAATCACAAATTTGTCAATCTCCGCCTTAAAACTATGCATTAATTTGGCCTCTCTAATTTGGTCGTCTGTAGCTATGAATTCCACAGATTCACCATCCTCTGACTAAAGTCATTCTTTCTCATCTCCTTCCCAAAGGAATGTCCTTTTATTCTGCAGCTATGCCTCCGGTCCTAGACTCTCCCACTAGTGGAAACATCCTCCCCGCGTCCACTCTCTCGAGGCCTATCATTGTTCGGTAAGTTTCAATGAGGCCCCGCCCTTCATCCTTCGAAACTCCAGCGAGTACAGGCCCAGCGGCTTCAAGCGCTCTTCATTCAATCATTCCTGGGATCATTCTCGCAAACCCTCTTTCTCTAGAGATGCTGCCTGAACCGCTGAGTTACTCCAGCATTTTGAGTCCTTTTTTTTCTGTAAACTTGCATCTGCAGTTCCACATCCTAGTATTTTGTGGGTGAGCCCATTCCTGAAGCACCCTTAATTCCATGACCTGAAGGCTTTAGTACCCTGCTGGATCACCACATCGTGAGCCAGTGTAATGACACTGCCGAAGCCTTTAAAAGTCAGGAACAAGCGGTTGACAGAGGCTGGGAACCGTGAAAGGTTAATTTATTTGAACTTTGGAGCTGTTATGTAAGAAGAGAGGTGCAGGAGATACTGGGTGAGCGAATCCTTTCAGATGCTTGTGATGTGCAATTAAGCAATGGTAGGTCATGTATAAATGGTCCTGCTAGCATTTGCCTTGGGTGGCTACTTTTCACCAGAGGTCGTTTTAATTAATCAGCTCTCCACAACTGTGATAATCGTGCTTCTGTTGCCATGGTGCCGAAAAAAAATTAAGTGTTTACTCAAATCCGACTCCTATTTCACATGCCCTAGTCAATTTTAGCACCAAAACTGATTATCTTTAATTCACTGAATTCAATATAAAATATTCCACTTATTATTATTAATAATATTACTTTAGAAGAAGACTATTCCCTCAGAGAAAGGGCCTAACGATTATTCAATAAAGCAGATAGAATGTCCTTCATTAATCAGACTGAATACTAACTGTGAATTATATCCGAATCCAGATATATCCGAATTCAGCCTCGGGAAAACAAATTGGATCCAATCTGGATCCGAAAGTGACATTCTCATTTAAAAGATTATGACTTTAAAGACAAAATGCTTGATGAATTTGTTGAAGGAAGTAGGAAACTTGGAGCTATTATCATTACAACATACAAAGTGTCACCAACACGCATTTTGTTTCCTGTACTTGGAAACTGCAGAAGATACCAACATTACAGTTAGTTCTAGTTGTCCGGCAACTGAAGGGATTGAGGGTCAACCACATTGGTGGGTCTGAAGTCACGCACAGGACTTTAGACTTTAGAGACAGAACATGGAAACAGGCCCTTCGGCCCACCAAGTCCACGCCAACCAGCGATCACCCGCGTATACTGGCACTATCCTACACACAAGGAACAATTCACCTACAAACCTGAAATAGACACAAAAAGCTGGAGTAACTCAACGAGACAGGCAGCATCTCTGGAGAGAAGGTACAAGTGATGTTTCAGGTCGAGACCCTTCTTCAGACTGACGGACCATTCCCCTTTCCACTCTGACCTTTCTGTCCCGGGCCTCCTCCATTGCCAGAGTGAGGGCACACACAAATTGGAGGAGCAGCAGCTCATATTCCTCATGGCTATCTTACAACCCAGATGTATGAATGTTGAATCCTTTAATTTTAGGTAACTTCTACACTCGCCTCTATCCCCCCCCCCCCCCCCCCCCCCCCCCCCCCCCTTCCTCCACTAGAAACATCCAATTCCACAATTCACAAGAACGTATCTCTCCTGTGGTCACACCATCTCTAGCCAACAATCAACCTATCAGAGAACCTCCTTGCTCGAGGTCATCTGTTGCCCACCCCAATATGTTCCACTTTTTTTTTTAACCACACTTCCAGTTTCTCTTCCTACAACCCCCCCAAATACACAATCAGTGCAAAGATCAGTCCCAACCCAAAAAGACACCTGTCCTTTTTCTCCACAGATGCTGCCTGACCCGCTGAGTTATTCCAGCATTCTGTGTCTATATTCAGAGATTCTGGTGATATTTGAACAATTGAATAACTTACGTAAGTATTGATGCAAAACATCTCTCAAACATTATAATTATAAAATCTTTTGTGTGCATGGTGGTAATTAGTCTAATATTCCCCTGTCCAGAGAAATGGTAGGTTTAAAATGTTATAATTGAGCTAATACTCGAGTACCAGATGGTATACAATGGTGATTTGAGGTTGTTTGCTTGCCGTGTTTCTAAGACGACATAAATGTTTTAAATTTAGTTTAGTTTAGAGATACACCACAGAAACAGGCCCTTCTGGCCACTGAGTCCGCACCGACCAGCGATCCACATTAACGCTATCCTACAAGCACGAGGGACAATTTACATTTCACACTGACCAAATTAACGTGCAAAGCTGTACGTCTTGTCTGTACGGGAAGATGGTTCCCGATGTTGGGGAAGTCCAGAACAAGGGGTCACAGTTTAAGGATAAGGGGGAAATCTTTTCGGACCAAGATGAGAAAAACAAATTTCACACAGAGAGTGGTGAATCTGTGGAATTCTCTGCCACAGAAAGTAGTCGAGGCCAGTTCATTGGCTATATTTAATAGGGAGTTAGAAGTGGCCCTTGTGGCTAAAGGGATCAGGGGGTATGGAGAAAGGCAGGTATAGGATACCGAGTTGGATGATCAGCCATGATCATATTGAATGGCGGTGCAGGCTCGAAGGGCCGAATGGCCTACTCCTGCACCTATTTTCTATGTTTCTATGTCTTTGGAGTGTGGGAGGAAACTGAAGATCTCAGAGAAAACCCACGCAGGTCACGGGGAGAACGTTCAAACTCCCGTAGTCAGGATCGAACCCGGGTCTCTGGCAGTAGGCTGCAACTCTACCGCTGTGCCACTGTGTACAAAAAAAAAATGCTAGATTGAAGAAGATCGCTGAGGTAGAAAAATCCATATTTATTTTAAACGTTACCCGCGATCATGTTTCCTGTAATCAATGAGAAGAGATGTTTACTTCTGTCACAGAACAGCGACAAAGCAGAAATGTGCGTGGAATACTTTAATGAATGGATAATTACTCTGTGAGACACTCCATCAGTTTACAACCAGAAATAGTATCACATCATTATTTCCAAATAAGTGTTTCTGCTCACAGGAGCAGCTGCTACAAAGATGCTCTGCTTCCAAGCAGTCTCTGATAAGTCAGAAATACGGTCTTTCTACCTGTAGGTTTCTAATTGTGTAGGAAGGAACTGCAGATGCTGGTTTAAACCGTCGACACAAAAAGCTGCAGTATCTCAGTGGGACAGGCAGCATCTCTGGAGAACAAGAACAGGAGACCCGACTTCATCAGTCTGAAGAAGGACCTTGGCACGAAATGTCACCTGTTCCTTTTCTCCAGAGATGCTGCCTGACCCGCTGAGTTACTCCAGCTTTTTTGTGTCTATCTTCGGTTTCTTATCATCAAGTGTACTGAGGTACAATGAAAAGCTATTATCTGATCCAAACAGATCAGATAATACCGTACATGAATGCAATTAGTTCAAACTGAAGGAGAGCCACAAATATGCTTGGAGTGACTCAGCGGGTCAGGCAGCTTCCTTTGCAGAACATGGATAGGTGATTTTTTGGGAAGGGACCATTCTTTGGACTGCTGGTGAACCCATGGGTTTCATCAGTAGGGCAGTGCCATTTAGCCAATGACTCAACTCTTAGGCTGGGGAATGCACGTGTCAAACCTACACCAGGTTCAGCGGTAGAGTTGCTGCCTTACAGCTCCAGTGACCCGGGTTTGATCCTGACTACGGGTGGTGTCTGTACAGAGTTTGTACACTCTCCCTGTGACCGTGTGGGTATTTTCTCCGGGTGATCCGGTTTCCTCCCACAATCCAAAGACGTCCAGGTTAATTGGCTTCTGCAAATTGTAAATTGCCCCTAGTGTGTTGGATAGTGCTGACATTATAGGGTGATTGCTGGTTGGTGCAGACTCAATGGGCCTGTCTTCATGCTGTATCTCTAAAGTAAATTGTCCCGAGTGCGTGTGGGATAATGTTAATGTGCGGGGATCACTGGTCGGAGCGGACTCGGTGGGCCAAAGGGCCTGTTTCTACGCTGTATCTCTAAAGTAAACTAAAAGAGTCTTGTTGTCCACTGCAATTGGATCGATGGACATCAAGTGCTCTGGGATGGCCGTGGTTTCCTCACTCCTGTTTAAGAAACTTATTGTAAAATCTGTGTCTAATCTCTTGGGAGATCAAGGCACAGCTCTGAACACCAGCTGACTGAAGACGGAAAAAAATCCCACCAAGACCATCTTTGACACCCTTTGAAGCTGTACATCGTATCCCTGAAGATCACACCGTTGAATATTGGAGAGCAAGTTGGAAGACAACAATGATCGGCTTTTTTGCTTTTTAACATTTTCAGAGTAATGTTAGATGGGGTTTGAAAAGTGTTACAGTGGTAACTGTGGCCACTGCTACTAATTTGGATATACCTGCGGAGTGGGTAAACCTCAGCGGGACAGGCGGCATCTCTGGAGCGGAGGAAGGTAGGAAGGTAATACTGGTTTATACCGAAGATAGACACAAAGTACTGGGGTAACTGTGCTGAAGCAAGATGCTGAACTAATCAAGGACGAGTCGCACCCTGGCTACTCCATATTCTCCCCTCTCCCATCGGGCAAAAGATATAGAAGTGTGAAAACGCACACCTCCAGGCTACTACAACTAAAGAGCGGTCCCGAGCTACTATCCACCTCATTAGAGACCCACCCATTATCTATGATCAGATTCTCCTGGACTTTATCTTGCACTAAACATTATTCATGTTATCCCCTTCATCATGTATCTGTACACCATGGCTCTCAGTCTGAAGAAGGGTCTCGACCCCAAATGCCACCCATTCATTCTCTCCAGAGATACTGCCCGTCCCGCTGAGTTGCTCCAGCATTTTGTGTCTCTATTCAAATGGACTTCCGTTTTCCTTCTCCACGGGTATATCCAAATTAGTAGCAGTGGCCACAGTTATTACAGGAACACTTTCCAAACCCCATTAGACTTTAATCTGAAAATATTAAAAGCAAAATGGCCCATCGTTTCCACTGCTCACAATTTCTTTTAAGCATCAATTCTGAAATACTGAACAAGACATTTTCTTTTTTTATCCACTCAGTGACACAACAAGGATTGCAACTTGCAGCGCAAGCCATCAGTTGGAAAACTGATGTTTGACAGATTGCGCACACCCATTTAAATCAACTGTGAAATACCGTAGATTTCAGAGGAAAAATGAACTCATTAGTTAAATAACGTTCCCTCGCCAAGACGCTTTGAGAAGTGCAACGCATCATCTCTGGATTCACAAAGAAGTCCAAGTCTAACTTGATGGCAATTGGCAATAATCTTGGCCACATCAGTTGCTTCTCCTTCCATCTGCACAAGTTGTGAAACTCTATGAGAGCTTTATGAGATCTTTTGATCAGCCATGATCATATTGAATGGCGGTGCAGGCTTGGCCACATCAGTTGCTTCTCCTTCCATCTGCACAAGTTGTATGTTTCTACACAAGTGCTGTGACCTCTGGTCTGGACTCCCCCAACATGGGGAACATTTTTCCTGCATCTCGCCTGTCCAATCCCTTAAGAATTTGATATGTATCTATCCGATCTCCTCTCATCCTTCTAAATTTCAGTGACTATAAGCCCAGTCGATTAAAGAATTTTCATCATAGCAAACATAGAAAAATAGGTTCAGGAGTAGGCCATTTGGCCCCTCAAGCCAGCACCGCCATTGAATATGATCATGGATAATCATCTAAAGTCAATACCACATTCCTGTTTTTTACCCCATATCCTCTGATTCTTTTAAGGGCCTGTCCCACCTGGCGATTTTTTCGGCGACTGCCGGCATCATTGACTGATGTATCAGGTCACCGAAAAATACACGATGTGACGCGGCGTGATGTCGTATGACACACGCTGTTTCTTCACGTGTCGCAACATTTTTGGTTGTCGCCGCGTGATTTTGAAATGTTCAAAACCTTTTGGCGACGCTGATATATGACGCCGGCAGTCGCCAAAAAAAAATCGCCAAGTGAGACGGGCCCTTTAGCCCCATTATTTTCTCTCTTGAAAATAATGGATGAATGTCATCAGGAGAGGGGAGAGGGGAGGACAGAGGTGCTGATCAAAGGTCAGGAAATGAAGAGTCATACCTCATAATAGCTTTGAATTGCATTAAAAAAGGCTTCATCAGCAATGATCTGTGTTTCACCGTTCATGAAACCCTGGAACCGTTCTTTAACTGTCTGGAGCTGTTGCTTGTTCATCTGCAAAACAGAAGAGAAAGAGTTTTAGTTTTTTAGTTTTTAGTTTTAGAGATAGTGGGGAAATAGGTCCTTCGGCCCACCAGGTCCACAGCGACCAGCGATCCCCGCACATTAACACTATCCGACACACAATACACTAGGGGCTATTTTTACATTTACCAAACCAATTAACCTATATACATGTACGTCTTTGGAGTGTGGGAGGAAACCCAAAATCTCAGAGAAAACCCACGCAGGTCACAGGGAGAACGCACAAACTCCGTACGGACAGCACCCATGGTCGGTATCGAACGCGGGTCTCTGGTGCTGTAAAGCAGCAACTCTACCGCTGCACCATCTAAGATATTTTTCCTTACAAATAATAGGCAAGATCAGAATCAAGATCTTCCCACCGAATAGCATAATGGGAGTACCTTCACCGCACGATAGCAAGTTCAAAGTGCACAAAATCATGAGAGGAATAGATCGGGTGGATGCACAGAGTCTGTTGCCCAGAGAAGAGGAATCGAGAACCAGAGGACATAGATTTAAGACGAGGGAGGAAAAGATGTCATTGGAACCCGAGAGGTCATTTTTTTTGGTGGAAGGGTTGGTGGGCGCATGGAACGAGCTACCGGAGGAAGTAGTTGAGACGGGCACTATCACAATGTTTAAGAAACTGGACAGGTTTAGAAGGATATGGGCCAAACGCAGACAGATGGGACGTGTAAATGAACATGTTGGTCGGTAAGGGCGGGTTGGGCCAAAGGGTCTATTTCCACACTGTATGACTCTAGATGGCTACACAGCATCTTTTCAATGCAAGCTGGTCTCGCCAAGAAAGTAATAGCCCTGTCCCACTGTACGAGTTCATTCAAGAGTTCTCCCGAGTTTGCCCTGATTCGAACTCGGAGATTTACAGTAATGGCCGCTCGTAAGTACTCGGGGCTCTCGTGGATTTTTTTCAACATGCTGAAAAATCTTCGCAAGTCTTCCCGAGCTTACCGCATTTCCCCGAGTACCTGCCGTTAGCGTTACGAGCCGCTAAGAGACGTCCCCAAACTCCAACGTACCCGCTACGTTTAACTCGGGAGAGCACTTGAATGAACTCGTACAGTGGGACAGGGCTATAACGGCTTCTTTCAATTGTTTTTCATTGTATCCACCACAATGCCAACAGTCAGCTTTAACAGTTTTAACTCTTCAAGTCTGGATTTTAGCAGGTACAATCCAGAGGTTGACAGAAAAAAAAAAACCTCATAAATTATAACAGGAAACAACACAAATTTGATAGCATTTCTGGACGTATATAGTTAAACAAGTCCAGAATAAACACAGACAGGCTTCACTGGCTATGAATAGAGTCTCATATTTAACCTGTGTAGGAAAGAACTGCAGATGCTGGTTTAAATCGAAGATGAGACACAAAATGCTGGAGTAACTCAGCGGGACTGGCAGCATCTCAGGAGGGAAAGAATGGGTGACGTTTCGGGCCGAGACCCTTCTTCAGCAGTCTGAATCTTATTCATGAGTCTGAAGAAGGGCCTGGACCCAAAACGTCACCCATTCCTTCTCTCCAGAGATGCTGCCTGTCCCGCTGAGTGACTCCAGCTTTTTGCGTCTTATCTTTTGTTTGGACACTTCGTCCCCTCACTCCCACTGTAAGAGCAGATGCAGTTGCCCAAGAACGCGGCTTAATGTTTTTTTGCCAGTTTTTGTGGTGGCATCCAGATGCCAGAACTGTAGGGTGTAGCAGGGCGGCACAGTGGCAGAGTTACTGCCTTACAGTTCCAGAGACCCAGGTTCGATCCTGACTACGTGGTACAATGAAAAGCTTTTTTGTTGCGTACCACCCAGTCAGCAGAAAGACTCGACCGAGAGTCTCCAATGAGGTAGATGGCAGGTCAGGCCCACTCTCTCATTGGTGATGGGATGGTTCAATTGGGAAAAAACAGTAACTGAATCTGGTATGCGGTTTTATACTTCTGTACCTCTTGCCTGATGGGAGAGGGGAGAAGGAGGAGTGTCCAGAGTGAGACTCGTCCTTTTACGCTGCTGGCCTTGCCGAGGTAGCGTGATGTGGAGATGCAGTCAATGAAAGGGAGGTTGGTTTGCATGATGTTTTAAAAAAAATAATTTGGCTGATTCTCCAATTGGATTCCACCCAACAAACAAATTATGCCATAGAGTGATACAGTGTGGAAGCAGGCCATTCGGCCCAACTTGCCCACACTGGCCAACATGTCCCAGCTACAGTAGTCCCACCTGCTCACATATGGTCCATATCTTTCCAAACCTGTCCTATCCATGTATCTGTCTAACTTTCTTAAAAGTTGGGATAGTCCCTGCCTCAACCACCTCCTCTGGCAGCTTGTTCCTTACATCCACCACTCTTTGTGTGGAAAAAGTTACCCCTCAGATTCCTATTAAATTTTTCCCCCTTCACCTTAAACCTATGTCCTCTGGTCCTCGATTCGCCTATTCTGGGTAATCCAACTGTAATCCGTTGTTCGGGTAACTTCTTTCCACTGAAGGTGAAAATTATTATGGGATTGGACACGCTGGAGGCAGGAAACATATTCCCGATGTTGGGGGAGTTCAGAACCAGGGGTCACAGTTTAAGAATTAGGAGTAGGCCATTTAGAACGTAGATGAGGAAAACTTTTTCACCCAGAGAGTTGTGAATCTGTGCAATTCTCTGCCTCAGAAGGCAGTGGAGGCCAATTCTCTGGATGCTTTCAAGAGAGAGTTAGATAGAGCTTTTAAAGATAGCGGAGTCAAGGGATATGGGGAGAAGGCAGGAACAGGGTACTGATTGGGGACGATCAGCCATGGTCACAGTGAATGGCGGTGCTGGCTCGAAGGGCTGAATGGCCTACTTCTACACCTATTGACACAGCAGGAAGAGGAGGAGGCACAACCGATTGCTACAGGTACCACACTGACCCACAGATGAGCGGCAGGCTTGAGTTAACAAGGCTGGGTTGGGATGCAGGAGGCTCAAGGATCAAAGCATCTGGAAATGATAGCTTGGAAACCAAATCCAGTAGGAAAATAGATGTGAAAAGACAGGTCATTAATTTCATCCTCAAGGACTTTCGAGCAGCACAGTGGCGCAGCGGTAGAGTGGCAGCTGCAGCACCGCAATTTGTTTCTGACTACGGGTGCAGTTTGTACAGAGTTTGCACTTTCTTCCTTTTCTCTGGGAGCTCTCGTCTCCTCTCACACTCCAAATACGTGCAGGTTTGTAGGTTAATTGGCTTCTGCAAATTGTAAATTGCCCCCAATGTGTGTAGGATAGTGCTAGTGCGCGGGGTGATCGCATGGGCTTCAGCGAGCCGAAGGGCCCGTTTCTATGCTGTATCTCCAAAGTCCAAAGTCTAAAGACTTATGAGATTTGAGTCTTATATACTGTGGCCAGATGAGTTATGCATTTGGCACTTGGATATACTATCAAATCACCTGCTGTGACTTATGAGTTAATTTATTGTGCAGTATTCCACAACGCGTCTGCATTATGGGCAGCATGTCTGCAGAGTGAACATATTTCTGTATTAATCAATCTGGCCAATATTGAGTGGAGTTCTTGTCTCAATGCAACTCACGTCATTAAAATGGGGCTTGGAGCCGCCAGCGCTGATGCATTGTAGGCTTCAAGAAAGCCATAACAGCACCATTGAGCTCTGAAAAATTGGCAAAACGGAGGCACAAAATAATTCATGTCAATGAAATATGCCTTGAAGTTTAGATTAAGTTTAATTTAGTTTAGAGATACAGCGCAGAAACAGGCCCTTTGGCCCACCGGGTCCGCGCCGACCAGTGATCCCCGCACACTAACACACACACACGGGACAATTTACAATTATATCAAGCCAATTCACCTACAAAGCTGTACGTCTTTGGAGTGTGGGAGGAAACCGAAGATCCTGGAGTAAACTCACGCAGGTCATGGGGAGAACGTACAAACTCTGTACAGAAAAGGATCGAACCCGGGTCTCTGGCGCTGTAAGGCAGCAACTCTATAGACGCGCCACAGTGCCACCCAACGAGGCCTTCAAGAGTTGCCCTGGCTTTAAGACTCCAACGATGAGCCGCAAATAACTTTACTATTCGAGTAACTTTATCACCGTGGATACTTTTGGCAGCAACCTCCTTTGTCCATGTTCCTGCCTTTATCAATATCTGGCAACTTGACCTGAGCTAAGGGGTCCTGATAGAGTTTCAACTGGGCCGAGGGAAAAATCAGATCTGGTTCAGATTATGTTCGAACTTTGTACTTGAGCTGTCGAATACAATGACCCTTCTTGAGTCTGAAGAAGGGAACCGACCCGAAACACCACTTATTCCTTTTGGTCATTCCATAACTTAAAAAAATAACAGATCAAATCAAGACCTTTTTATATTTTTTTCCATATAGAGACATTTAAAATCCAAAAAAAAAAAAAAAAAAAATCACAGCAGGAAATTGCTCATTCAATGTGATTGCACCAGTGAGCTGGTCAAATGTCATTTTGTACCAAAAGCTAGCTAAAAAAAAAAATAAAAAAAAAAATTGTTGCAATGTTATTTTCTAATCCGATCAACGCTATTTGACTCTCGTTGGCCCATTCCAACATCGCCAAAGGAATCAAGTGCAGCATTATCACTGAGGCCGAGTCTCCACATGTCTCCAACCATCTGTCTTCTAGATTAACCCACAGGTTCTGCTTCTTTAATGCCTGCGATGCACAGATGGGCAGCGAAGAAATGTGGTAAACATTGCCTTGCTTTAGCGATCAACAACAAACCCGCTAGTCTTCCGATGCACGACAGTAAATGCAAACCAGTGAACCTCAGCCTTTGGGTGAAACAAACCTTTTCTTCAAGTCAACCCCCAAAGGGGATTTAAAAATAAATAAATAGGGATATTGATGCTAAAATTATAGAATCGTGTTCAATTGTCAAATCTGCTCCATTGCTTGCCATTTATTCAGCAAATACCAATGGTGTGTAGAATACCTGCATTGCAAAGAGCTCTAAACTGAACAAAAGATTGAACAGATTCTATGCCTCCTTGCAGGAAGCATTGTGCTGTTCTAATCAGCACACTACAGGAAAGATACCATTGATTGAAGGTGTAGTAAAAATTCACATGGACACTGCCTGGATAGCAGGCCCTAGCCTCATTAGTTTGTAACATTCAAATTTCACGCATATTACGCTTAAGCATTTCCAAACCCAACAAACCATATTCTCTACCACTTCATCACGAAGATTGGAGAATCTCTGAGAATTCACACCACATCAATAAATTTGGTTTCAAAGCTGCATTTTAACAGCTGGCACTCTGCTAGTGCAGAGCGGCACGGTGGCACAGCAGTAGAGTGGCTGTCTTGCAGCGACAGAGACCCAGGTTCGATCCTGACCACGGGTGGTGTCTGTATGGAGTTTGTACGTTCTCCCCGTGACCCGCGTGGGTTTTCTCCAAGATCTTCGGTTTCCTCCCATAGAAACATAGAAAATAAGTGCAGGAGTAGGCCATTCGGCCCTTCGAGCCTGCACCGCCATTCAATATGATCATGGCTGATCATCCAACTCATTATCCTGTACCTGCCTTCTCTCCATACCCCCTGATCCCTTTAGCCACAAGGGCCACATCTAACTCCCTCTTAAATATAGCCAATGAACTGGCCTCAACTACCTTCTGTGGCAGAGATTTCCAGAGATTCACCACTCTCTGTGTGAAAAATGTTTTCCTCATCTCGGTCCTAAAAGATTTCCCCCTTATCCTTAAACTGTGATCCCTTGTTCTGGACTTCCCCAACATCGGGAACAATCTTCCTGCATCTAGCCTGCCCAACGCCTTAAGAATTTTGCAAGTTTCTATAAGATCCTCCCTCAATCTTCTAAATTCTAGCAAGTACAAGCAGCGTCTATCCAGTCTTTCTTCATATGAAAGTCCTGACATCCCAGGAATCAGTCTGGTGAACCTTCTCTGTACTCCCTCTATGGCAAGAATGTCTTTCCTCAGATTAGGAGACCAAAACTGTACGCAATACTCCAGGTGTGGTCTCACCAAGACCCTGTACAACTGCAGTAGAACCTCCCTGCTCCTATACTCAAATCCTTTTGCTCCCACACTACAAAAATGCACAGGTCTTTACGTAGGTGAATTGGCTTGGTATAAATGTAAAACAAATGGCTCTAGTGTGTGTAGGGTAGTGTTAATGTGCGTAGATCGCTGGTCGGCACGGACTTTGTGGACCAAATAACTTGTTTCCGCGTTGTCTCTCTAAACTAAAATAAATTACACAAGGGTTATTGTGCAGAAAATTCAGCGTTCCTTCATAAAGTTTGAAATTTAACTCCACTCTTTCACGGTTTCATATGTTGATTTATGCAGAAGAAATTAATAGATAATCTGGTTTACTGTGGGAGGCAGGATTTTGCATTCATAAAACAGTTTGAGATAATTGTGCTACAGCCAAGTAAACAAGCACTTGATGGAAGAAGCTGTCACTGGCTGAAGGAAGTCCAATGCCCATCTAATTTGCATTCATAAAACTACAGCTTGTACCCTTAAAATATGTAGAAACACGTTGCTACTGTTTATTTATGAATTAAATTAATATGTCCTTGGTCGGAAATACTTTTTCTTTTCGGCAGTATTAGAACTCCTCCATCAATGGCCATGCAGACAGGTTAGAGTCAAATCGGTTCCATGCCAACATACTCAGGCCGAAAAAAGTGGACTATTCTCTGTATCTTTCTTTGTCAGGAGAAAGCCTCTGCTGACAGCTTCTGAGGAAGTACAAAATTATTGTTTTTCATTCTCCTTCCAAATAGCCAAATAAATTAATACTACCACAGTATATTTAATTGTTTTGTAATTTTTTCCCCCTTCAAATTCTGATCAAGATAAACAAACCACCTTTCTGAAGATGGACACAAGCTGGTAGAGTATATCTGCGGGTTAGGCAGCATCTCTGGAGAAAATAATAGCCAACGTTTCTGGTCGGGTTTGAAGAAGGGTCTTGACCCGAAACGCCACCTATCCTTTTCCCCCTAGAGATGCTGCTTGACCCATCGAGTTAATCCTGCACTTTGTGTCTACCTTTGGTATAAACCAGCATCTGCAGTTCCTTCCTATCACACTAAACAATATTTCCGCCTTTTGTAATTACACTTCTGAGCGCAATATTTGTCTTCCTGTCAAACTTTACCGTAGAAAGATGCTAGGGTCAATTTATTTGCTTGTTTTGAGATCAATTGAAAAATGATATCTTAATTCCAGCCCAGATCAAATTATATTAATGCATCGAGTGTATTGCATTCACATCGTGAGCATATGCACACACACACACAAAGCCAATTAAACAGTTTAAGCAAAAAGAATGTATTTTAGCAAGAAAGTAAAGCTTGATTAAACTCAGTGAAGGTGGCACACAGAGATACTAGAGTCAATTCTACGCTAAATTTTGTACTGTTACGCAAATGTAAACATAAGAGACCATTGCAAGTGTGTATACATGCACACACATGCACATACGCACACACACGTGCACACGCAAGCACACACAAAGACCTTCAAGAACACAGGACCCACAAGTAAATCTACTGACACCACTTTCACAGCTGACAGTCAAAAGAAGCTTTCACTAGTGAGAGAGAAAATAAAAAAAAATTAAAAACTTGCAGATGTTGGAAATCTGAAACAAAATCAGGAAATGCTTGTAACTGTTCATTGGTGCATCAGTCCACCCTCAGAAGATGCAGAGGAATAAACAAAACTCGTAATAATGCTGCGCTCTGTTTGACCACCAATAAACTACTAATGCCTCATGCTAACTGTTCCAAGGGATACATTTTTCTTCTCGTGCATCTCCAATTTCAAATTCCCCACCGTTTACAACAAAACCTAGAGTCCTGTCACTAAACCTCTACCCCTAACATTCTCCTTCTCTAAGGTATTCCATTAAAAGCAACATAGAAACATAGAAAATAGGTGGAGGAGGCCATTCGGCCCTTCAAGCCAGCACCGCCATTCATTGTGATCATAGCTGATCGTCCCCTATCAATAACCCGTGCCTGCCTTCTTCCCATATCCCTTGACTCCACTAGCCCCTAGAGCTCTATCTAACTCTCTTAAATCCATCCAGTGATTTGGCCTCCACTGCCCACTGTGGCAGGGAAGTCCATAAATTCACAACTCTCTGGGTGAAAAAGTTTTTTCTCACCTCAGTCTTAAATGACCTCCCCTTTATTCTAAGACTGTGGCCCCTGGTTCTGGACTCGCCCCACATTGGGAATATTTTTCCTACATCTAGCTTGTCCAGTCCATTTATGATTTTATATGTTTCTATAAGATCCCCCTCATCTGAAATTGGAGAAGTCAATGCTTATACCGTTGGGTTGTGAGCTGCCCAAGCAGAATACAAGGTGCTGTTCCTCTGGTTTGTGTGTGGCCTCACTCTGGCAATGGAGGAGTCCCAGGACAGAAAGGTCAGTGTGGGAATGGGAAGTGGACTTAAAACGGTTGACAACTGGGAGAATCAGTAGGCCTATAGGTTACCAGTGTTTGAATGGAACTCCTGAAGCCCCATGGAGATGTTTAGTTTAGTTTAGAGATACAATGCGGAAACAGGCCCTTCAGCCCACCGAATCTGCGCCAACCAGCGATCCCTGCACATTAACACTATCCTACACACACCAAGGACAACTTTAGACCAAGCCAATTTATACCAACCCTGGGTTCAAATCCGATTACAGGTGCTGTCTGTACGGAGCTTGTACATTCTCCCCGTGAACTGCATGGGTTTCCTCCCACACTCCAAAGATGTACGGGTTTGTAGGTTAATTGGCTTGGTATGAATATAAAATTATCCCCAGTGCCTGTTGGACAATGTTAATGTGCGGAGATAGCTGGTCGGCACGGACCCGGTGGGCTGAAGGGCCTGTGTCCACACTGTATCTCTAAACTAAACATGGAAAATCAAGGGGGTTGGTCAATATAATTTAAAAAATATATAAAATGGGATTTTAAAAAAAATCGATCGACTTTCACCATATTTGCAGGACTCTTTTAAAACAGGAAAACCAGGAGCTGGAGCCCTGATGAATAACATGATCATTATTAGATGGCTTCTCAGTTGATTAAACTATTATCTCACATACTTGCTGTTAATTAAACAATTACAAACTGGAATTCACCAATCTACATTGAAGGTAATTAAAATAAATTATTTTCTGCATATCCATTTTCAGGGAACAAGGGACAAATAAACCCGCGTGTGAAAAAAAATAATTAGGATGTGGGTTGTTTGACGGCACTGGGCCTGTACTCGCTGGAGTTGAGAAGGATGGGTGGGTGTGGGAGAAGGAAGGGGGGGGACCTCGTTGAAATGTACAGAACAGCGAAAGGCTTAGAAAGAGTGGATGTGATGTTCCCACAAGTAGGAGTGTCTAGGGCCAGAGGTCAACCTCAGAATTAAAGGACGTTCCTTCAGGAAGGAGATGAGGTGGAATTTCGTTAGTCAGAGGGTGGTGAACCTATGGAATTCTTTGCCACATAAGGCTGTGGAGGCCATGTCAGTGGATATTTTCAAGGCAGAAAATTAGACTATTGATTAGTACAGGTGGCAGGGGTTGTGGGGAGAAGGCAGGAGAATAGAGGTTAAGAGGGGGAGATAGATCGGCCATGATTGAATGGCAGAGTAGACTTGATGAATGGCCTATTTCCGCTCCTATCACTTATGAACTTATGCATGATGGAATTCAATCTTCAATGGTCTCTGCACGGAAATGCAGAATGGAAAGCAAGGTATAGTGCAGTTATCACAAACCACTTCAGTTCAGAGTGGCGTTATTGCATGGTGAATAAATGTGGTGTTTCTTACTTTGCAACCACACCGCAAAAAAAACATACATTTAACTGAAGCCAGCTCAAAAAAATAAAAAACTGCAGATGCTGAAAATCTGAAACAAAAACAGAAAACACTCGGCAGGTCAGGCAGCATCTGCGGTAAGAGAAGAATTAACATTTCAGGGCAAGGACCCCATGTCAGATTTTACATATGCAAGTTTGAGTAGGCAACAAATGTTTTTCCACTGGACCTCGGTTGCGTTTGCCACATGCAGGCGCATGCTGGTGGGACCGGCCTATTAGGTCGCGCTTGCCGCATGCAGGTCGCATGCTGGTGGGACCGGCCCTTTACCTGTTCTGTTTGGATGGTATGGAAAACAAACTTTTCACTGTACCTCAGTACCCACCTAAGACAAGAAGTCACCTAAACCTAGACTTGCCAGAATGAAAAATAACAAATAAATCCCCCATAACTGCGTGCACCTAAATCTTATTGTCGCTTAGGTAGACAAAAGTGCTGGAGAAACTCAGAGGGTGCGGCAGCATCTATGGAGAGAAGGAAATAGGCAACGTTTCGGGCCCGAAACGTTGCCTATTTCCTTTGCTCCATAGATGCTGCCACACCCGCTGAGTTTCTCCAGCACTTTTGTCTACCTTCGATTTTCCAGCATCTGCAGTTCCTTCTTGAACATTTCATTGTCTCTTATCTGCACATTGACATTTGGTGTCTGGTAAATATGGCAATAGAAAATAGACAAGTTTAGTTGAGAGACGCAACATGGAAACAGACCCTTCAACCCACCGAGTACACATCAACCGATGATCACCCACACACTCGTTCTGTCCAACACATTGGGGACAATTTACAGAAGCCAATTAACCTACATACCTGGGCGTCTTTGGAATGTGGGAGGAAATGCACATGGTCGCTGGGAGAATATACACACTCTGTACAGACCACACCCGTAGTCAGGATCGAACCCGGGTCTTTGGCGCTGCAAGGTAGCAACTCTACCGCTGCGCCACCGTGCCGCCCTAATTGTGATCAGGTTCATGCTCTCTCGAATGTAACGTTAGGTGGAACAGCCACTCGTTCTGCAGACATCATCGTTATGGCAAAGGGCAATTTTCCGACAATATTGCAACTAATTTCATATCTTTGTCTGTATCCGGGAAGCCGAAATGAAACAGCTCGATAAACAAGTCGCCTTCGTCTTCTCATCTGAGCAGCTTGCTCAAGATTTACATGGGCCAAGATTTCCCGTTTCCAATCTGTCCTTGCACCTTTAGCACACTCAAGTCCCATGCAGCAGAGAAACTGACAGCCACATAATACGACAGAAGGATGCGTTCACTCAAGGAGCTCATCCAAGTGAGCGCAAGTGCCATAATGAACAAGAAAATCATTGATGCCTCATTGAGCCAATTCATCTTGACCAGACGGCATGCTGATGCAAAGATAGTGTTGCTGCCTTACAGCACCAGAGACCCAATTGATCCCGACTACGGGTGCTGTCCATACGTTCTCCCTGTGACCACGTGGGTTTTCTCCGGGTGCTCTGGTTTCCTCCCACACTCCAAAGACAAACAGGTTTGTAGGTTAATTTGGCTTCGGTAAAAATAGTAAATTGTTCCCAGTTGTGTAAGATAGTGCTAGTGGTTAGTGTGGATGGGTCGGCCGAAGGTCCTGTTTCCACACTGTATCTCTTTAAACAAAACAAATCTAGACCAATTTTAATTGGTGTTAATCCACTTTATTCATGGGAGTGGCTGGTTTGGGGGGGTGTTAGGGAAATACAGCAAGGAGGGGAGAAGAGGATGGGAAGAGGAGGGAGGGGAGAGGTGGGTAACAGAGCGCACACGCTATGGCCATAGCTGTGTACGCGTGCGCCCACACAGGTGCGATAGAACCTCACAGCGCCAGAGCCCAGGGTTCGATCCCAACCAGGCACTGTCCGTACGGAGTTTGTACGTTCTCCCCTTGACCGTGTGGGGTTTCTCAGAGATCTTCAGTTTATTCACACACCAAATACATACAGGTTTGTAGGTTAATTGACATGGTGTAAGTGTAAATTGTCCCGAGTGTGTAGGATAGTGTTAATGTGCAGGGATCGCTGGTTGGTGCGGACTCGGTGGGCCGAAGGGTCTGTTTCCGCATGGTCTCTCTAAACTAAAGGGAAGATGCAAGACCTTAATACAACAATATGCGGAGCAGAACAACAGACAGCCAACCAATAAGTAGAATTATCATTTTATTATTTGACAAGTTTATCTCACTAAACCTTTTTAGTTTAAAATCTAACACGCATCTTTTGACATGCATGACACGCATGTCTAAGGAAAGGCAATGGCTGGACTACACAAAAGGCAAACACAGTACACAAAAGAGTTGCCACAAGGTGCAGAGAAAATTACAAAGTATGGAATCAAGGGATATGTGGAGAAAGCAGGAACGGGGCACTGATTTTGTAGGGTAGACCCCCCCACCTCCCCGTCCTGTCCCAACACCGACCGGGTCCCTCCTTTGTTCTCGGTGGCCCTGCTACCATGTGTCCCCTTTGTTCTTCGCAACCTCAGCCCGCCGGGGACTGCGACCTCGGTGTTCCACGTCCCTCCTCATTCTTGGCAGCAGGGTCATCGCCGGTGGCTCGGGCCCCGAGTTCGGTGTCCCGCGGTGAGCGAGCCCACCAGTCCTACCGGTAGGACCTCCGCAAAAAAAACAGTGCCTCTTGCACGTGGGATCGGCAGACCATTTCATAGAAACATAGAAACATAGAAATTAGGTGCAGGAGTAGGCCATTCGGCCCTTCGAGCCTGCACCGCCATTCAATATGATCATGGCTGATCATCCAATTCAGTATCCCGTACCTGCCTTCTCTCCATACCCCCTGATCCCCTTAGCCACAAGGGCCACATCTAACTCCCTCTTAAATATAGCCAATGAACTGGCCTCAACTACGCTCTGTGGCAGAGAGTTCCAGAGATTCACCACTCTCTGTGTGAAAAAAAGTTCTTCTCATCTCAGTATTTAAAGGTTTTTCCCCCTTATCCTTAAGCTGTGACCCCTTGTCCTGGACTTCCCCAACATCGGGAACAATCTTCCTGCATCTAGCCTGTCCAACCCCTTAAGAATTTTGTAAGTTTCTATAAGATCCCCTCTCAATCTTCTAAATTCTAGAGAGTATAAACCAAGTCTATCCAGTCTTTCTTCATAAGACAGTCCTGACATCCCAGGAATCAGTCTGGTGAACCGTCTCTGCACTCCCTCTATGGCAATAATGTCCTTCCTCAGATTTGGAGACCAAAACTGTACGCAATACTCCAGGTGTGGTCTCACCAAGACCCTGTACAACTACAATTTCGTGTACCAATTTCGGTACAACTTGCTAAATCGGAGATGTGCTCAGGTATGAGAACACTCCACTCAGCTGTTTGGGAGAAAATAAATTTGCTGTGCGTTTGCACTTCGCAACAAAAGCACCACTGAACCTGTGGCACCAGTGTCACGGCCCTGGGATTTCCTACCCAAAAGTACTGCATGAAATCACTTCACCACACCAAGGGCAGTAATTCAAGACAATTGCACACCGGCAACTTCAGGGAGAAAAGAACAAGCCAGCCTTGTGAACAACCACATCCTCTGAATGAAGAAAGAAAATCTCCCCAGGCAACATTAAGGCATGCGAGTACATGGCAAAGCCTTACACTCAATGACACCCATCTCTTGTTAATTATAGGGAGAGATCACACTGGTTAAACCGGCTGCTAATGCAAGCTCGACATGGCATGTAAAGAAACAGATTGGTCCCATTACACCAGCTCAGCCTTCTGACTTAAATGATCTGCACATAGAAGAAATATTGTCAATCGCATTTTCCTGAGCAAGGTAATTGGAAATGTATTATTTAACAATTGCCCAGTTTGAATAACAGCACAGCGACGCAATGGTAGAGTTGCTGCCTCACAGCACCAGAGACCCAGGTCCAATCCTGTCCACGGGTGTTGCCTGTACGGAGTTTGTATGGTTTCCCCATGACCTGCGTGGGTTTTCTCTGGGAGCTCCAGGTTCCTCCCACACTCCACAGGTTTATAGGCTAATCGGTAAAATTATAAATTGTCCCTCGCATGTGTAGGATGGTGTTAGTGTGCGGGGATCGCTGGTCAGCATGGTCTTGGTGGGCCGAAGGGCCCGTTTCCGCGCCGTATCTCTAAATTAAGCTAATCACCGATGATAGGAAATCAACACGGCTTCTCGAAGTAAATAAAAGTCAAAGCTTCCATAAATAAGTCTTATTCCAAAAGAAATTAGATATAAATGAGTGGCTTGCGAATTAATATTATCTGGAAGAAGCGAGAATAATTAACACGGCCACCAGCATCTATTAAATGCATTTCGTTGTCTCTGTACTGTACACTGACAATGACAATTAAAATTGAATCTGAATCTGAATTAAGATACTGAAGCTAATGAAAGACTCAACATTGGTGCATATTGTCAACAGAAATTGGCGTTTTCTACAAAGCTGGCTCAGGGAGTATTGGTTACACCCAAGTCCGAGTTATGCAGATAACACACTCAACACAGCTACAGGCAAGTTCTTACAACCAAAGATCATAGAATCTTTACTTACTACAAGCTAATAGCAAGCACTTCAAGAACAATTCTGCTGCCAAGCAGTAAGTTGAAATCTTTAAGCTTTTGTCATTCTGAAGTTGACACATCTATCCATTGTTCACAAATCAAATCAAATGGTCTGAGATAACAGGTCTTTGGAATGATTAGAACAAAGCAGCAGAGTGGCACAGCTGGTAGAGCTGCTGCCTCATAGCACCAGAGACCCAGGTTCAATCCTGACCTCGGGCGCTGTGTCGGTGTGGAGTTTGCACGTTCTCCCTTTGGTTTTCCCTGGGTGCTCCGGTTTCCTCCATCACCCCAAATCGACAGGATCAGGCCAAACCTCAAAATAAACTCCATGTCCTGGCATGTCACATTAAATTAATTCATACTCAAGTGGCAAGAACAAAGAAGGACCATCGGGACTCTAATGATTACTTTTGTAACCTTGGCAGCACCAGATACATTCTCCCTGTGACCGCGTGGGTTTTCTCCGGTTTCCTCCCACATTCCAAAGATAGACAATAGACAATAGGTGCAGGAGTGGGCCATTCGGGCCTTCGAGCCAGCACCGCCATTCAATCTGATCATCCACAATCAGTACCCCATTCCTGCCTTCTCCCCATATCCCTCGACTAGCTATCTTTAAGAGCTCTATCTAACTCTCTCTCTTGAAAGCATCCAGAGAACCGGCCTCCACTGAGGCAGAGAATTCCCCAGACTTACAACTCTCTGTAAAAAATGTTTTATTTGTCTCCGTTCTAAATGGCTTACCATTATTCTTAAACAATGGCCCCTGATTCTGGACTCCCCCAACATCGGGGACAGGTTTCCTGCCTCTAGCGTGTCCAAACTCTTAATAATCTTATGTTTCAATAAGATGCCCTCTCATCCTTCGATATTCCAGAGTGTACAAGCCCAGCCGCTCCATTCTATCAGCATATGACAGTCCCGCCATCCCGGGAATTAACCTCATGAACCAACGCTGCACTCCCTCAATAGCAGGAATGTGCGGGGATGCAGGATAATTGGCTTCTGTAAATTGTCCGTTGTGTGGAGGATAGAACTGGTGTGCAGGTGATCGCTGGTTGGCACGGGCTGAATGGGCCGAAGGGGCAGTTTCCACACCATATCTCTGAACTCAACTAAAGACTAAAAACTAAATATCGGCCTTATCACAAAAAGCCAGCTTCAAAGCCTCCTTTACGATGATGACTAACCATGATCAATGATGGAGGTTATGGCGCATCAGACTTCAACACCGATCAACCTTAGAAATACACTTGAAGCTTTGTGCCAAGTGGGCGCATTATCTGCCGCGATTTGCTGCATGGTTCCAACTAGCGGGATTTGGTCCATGTCCAACATTATCTGTGGGTTGGGAGCTCACATCCCCTGCCAGCCAACTTGCCTTATCAACCAGGCAACACAAGCACCACCAATAAAGAGGAGGTGGAATTGAATAAGGAGAACTCGGGACAAACATACATTTGATCACTTTTTTTTTTAATAACAGGAAAGAAAGATACACCTCATACAGTCATTTTAAAAACCATGACCAAATAATAGACCACGTCCGGAGAGGCTATTCAAGCCCGCGAGTCTGTTCTGGTATTAAATTGGTTCAATACCAACCTGTACCATAGACTCCGTTTCCCTACATATCCAAATCACTTGATCCTGTTTAAATATATTGCAAAGCCGGGATGATAGACAAAGTGCTGGGCTGCAGTGCAGCAGTACAGTTGCTGCCTTGCAGCTCCAGAGATCAGGGTTCGATTCCGACTATTGGTGCTGTCTGTAAAGCGTTTGTACGTTCTCCCCGTGACAGCATGGGTTTTCCCCAGGTGCTCCGGTTTCCTCCCACACTCCAAAGATGTACAGGTTTGTATGCTTGGTATAAGTGTAAATTGGCCCTTGTGTGTGTAGGCTTGTGTTAATGATCGGTGCGAACCCGGTGGGCCGAAAGGGTCCGTTTCCGCGCTGTATCTCGAAACTAAACTCTGCAATATCTGAAACAGGTGCGAAGGAGGAGCCCTCCCAGAAACGTCCCCGTCCTTTTCCCTCTCCAGAGATGCTGCCTGACCTGCTGAGTTACTCCAGCAATTTCTGTCTATCTTTGGTATACCAGCATCTGCAGTTTCTATCTGCACACTGGAGTTCAGGAAAGTGCTCTTTGGCTGGCCTTGCATTAATTCTTCTTCGCTCTGGGGACAGACCCGTCACCAATAAATGCAGCACACACACACACACACACACAAAAATAACTTGCTACTTGTGGTGTGAATTTTAAACCGGAGTGATTTTTCTAACAACCTCCCAAATTGTAGAGCGAGGGATTAGATGGGCAGATGGAATGAGACGTAGGGAATTTTAATCACCAAGACCTGGCAGTATACATCCTCCTCGTAGATCACAGTGGGCGCGTGGATTACGCTCGTATCATTTTGGGCAATATGCATTGGTTTGGTCACATTTGGAGTATTGCATGCAGTTCTGGTCGCCCCCATTGCAGGAAAGATGTGGAGGCTTTGGAGAGGGTGCTGAGGTTTAAGTGAATGCTGCCTGAATTAGTGGGATTCAGCTACAGGGAGAGGTTGGATAGACTTGGATAGAGTCTGGAACATCGGAGGTTGAAGAAAGCCTTGATAAGATTAATATAGAGAGAGTACAGAGGAGATTTACTAGAATGTTGCCTGGGTTTCAGCAACTAAGTTACAGAGAAAGGTTGAACAAGTTAGGTCTTTATTCTTTGGAGCTCAGAAGGTTAAGGGGGGACTTGATAGAGGTCTTTAAAATGATGAGAGGGATAGACAGAGTTGACGTGGATAAGCTTTTCCCATTGAGAGTAGGGAAGATTCAAACAAGAGGACATGACTTGAGAATTAAGGGACAGAAGTTTAGGGGTAACATGAGGGGGAACTTTTTTACTCAGAGAATGGTAGCTGTGCGGAATGAGCTTCCAGTGGAAGCGGTGGAGGCAGGTTCGATTTTATCATTTAAAAATACATTGGATAGGTATATGGACGGGAAAGGAATGGAGGGTTATGGTCTTAGTACAGGTAGATGGGACTATGGGAGAATAAGTGTTCGGCACGGACTGGAAGGGCCGAGTTGGCCTGTTTCTGTGCTGTAATTGTTATATGGTTATCTATATTACTAAAAGTCTGTTCTTGACCGGTTATGGCCATCTGTGCTGCGATTTCCGAGAGATCGCCGCCACCTACGGCCATCATTTTTGGCCACCTCGCTCAGAGCCCCCCTCCGCCGTATGTGTGCCGAAGATTTTTCCCGTCAATGAAAAATGACAGAGATATTAATGATTTTACAAAATTCCCCAATCTCTCTGCTGCCCCTGCTGGCGGCAGGGGGGAGGGACTATAAAACCAGGAAGTGGTGTGCCTCAATCAGTGTCTGCAAGCTGGAGGAAGGCGGCGGGGGGGGGGGAAGAGGAGAGGAGGGGTGGAATCTCTGGAACGATTCGACAGCCATTTTCACAAGGTCATGTGATGGGAGCAGAATTAGGACATTCGGCCCATCACGGCTGATCTGTCTCCCTCCTAACCCCATTCTCCTGCCTTCCTGCCATAACCTCTGACGCCTGTTCTAATCAAGAATCTATCCAACTCTGCCTCATAAACATCCACTGAAGGCCTCCACAGCCTTCTGTGGCAAAGAATTCCACAGATTCACCACCCTCTAATTAAAGAAATTCCAATTCATCTCCTTGCTAAAAGACCATCCTTTAATTCTGAGGCTATGACCTCGAGTCCTAGATTCTCCCACTAGTGGAAACATCCTCTCCACATCCACTCTATCCAAGCCATTCACTATTCTGTAAAACAAAAAGAATGATTTCATCCAACAACCTCTTGAGAGAAAGACACAAAGCGCTGGAGTAACTCATCAGGTCAGGCAGCGTCTTTGGAGAAAATGGATGGGTGACATTTTGGGTCGAGACCTTTTAGTTTAGAGAAATAGCGCGGAAACAGTCCCTTTGGCCCACTGAGTCCGCACGGACCAGCGATCCGTGTACACTAGCACTGTGCTATACACTACGGATAATTCACCATTTTTACTGAAGCCAATTATAAACCTATAAACCCGTGCATCTTTGGAATGTGGGAGGAGACCTCAGCAACCGGGGAAATCCCATACAGGGAGAACCCACAAACTCCGTACAGACACCCTTCTTCAGACTCGTGTCTTCTTTCTTGTGAGATATTGACAATCTTTTGACTGGCCTTGATAACACTTTCCCAATTTTTAATCTTCCATGTAATTTGATTTTCCCCCCCATCTTCGTACAGTAAATCCAATTCAATGTAATAAGACTCGATTCTGTCTAACCACCCATTAATACAGAATATTGAATGATCCTACAGATACCACAATATTTTGTTCAATATAAAATGAATGCAACCAACCGAAAACAGAATCTTGCTGTGTATCTTCATTGTAGATAACCTCTGAAATTACAGTACCAGCTATAGAAATAATTAATAAAACCAAGAGATTTAAACATTCTTCCACCGAGAAATAAAATGGGGAAATACTGACGCAGCAAATACTGCTCCATCTCTGAAGAATTGGTTTGGCCTTAAGAGTGAAAATTGGGAGATTAGTTAAGTTTAGTGATACAGCAGGGGAAAAGGCCCTTCGCCCATCGAGTCCGTGCCGACCAGCGAGCACTATCCTACACACCAAGGAAAATTTACAATTTTATTGAAGCCAATTAACCTACAAACCTGTACGTCTTTGGAGTGTGGGAGGCAACCGGAGAAAACCCACGCAGGTCACGGGGAGAACGTACAAACCGGTAGTCAGGATCAAACTCGGGTCCCCGAGGCTGCAAGGCAACAACTCTGCCGCTGCGCCACCGTACCGCCCAGATTGCTGGAAGCCCTTGAGCATTTCTGCCGCACTCCTGCCGACCCTCCCACCATCAAAGGAATTTGTAAGGGGTGCAGTCTCAGAAAGGCAGCGCCTCTTAGATTCCTTCGACAGTGGGGAAGTCAGTAACCATGATGGGCTGGGAAGTGCTCACCACTTTTTGTAATCTTCATTCCTGATCATTCGAGTTGCTTAACCGGGCTGCGATGCTACCAGGCAGCATGCTCACCACACCTACTGGCCTCTGTGAGAGCTTTAGCCGTAACATTTTATCCAACTCCTCCCCCCCAATTTCCACCAGGCAGTTTTTTTGCACTTAAAAAGGACTCTGCAAAAACGATCATGCATACATCACTATTTTCCTCCACTGTCAGAGCGAGGCCAAACACAAACTGCAAGAACAGAACATCATATACCGCTTGAGCAGCTTACAACCCAGCGGGATGAGTTTTAATCTCTCTAACTTCAAAGTAACCCTTGCATTCCCTATCTCTCTCACCCTCAGTGAACTAGTTTCACTGGTGTCCTGTTGCGTTTCACTGTTTGTATCACTCGGTATCACCTTCTCCGCAGCCAACAATGGACCTTTATGGGCTCCACCTTTCATTGATCATCATTGCTGGCTTTGAGCTGTACTTTTGCATATCTTTCATTAATTCGTTCCATGATACCGTTCCTTATATCTCGGTTCCCTCTCCCGACTCTCAGTTTGAAGAAAGGTCTCGACCCGAAACATCCCTACACCTTTCTCCAGAGCTACTGTCTCACCCACTGAGTTACTCCAGCGTTTTTGTGTCCACTTTCGGTGGACACAAAAACGCATCTGCAATTCCTTCCTACACATTATTTTTCTTAAGCCAAGTTTGAGGATCATAAAAAAAGCAAAGTGGGCATGATGATTTTCTGCATCATCCTTGCGCAAGCATTAAAGTGATAATGAAAAAAATAAAGCTCCCTTCCCGAGTCAACAAACTCAAGTGGATTCTGTGTGTTACGATAGAACTTTGTTTATCCCAGGAGGGAAATTGGTCTGCTAACAGTCATGGAACACAACAAGATTAAAGAGACAAGTGGAAAGTCCAGGATTGTGGATGTGCAAAGATTGGGGAGGGGGGGTGGGTTGGGGAGTCAGTCTACCCAATGACAGAAGGGCGACGAGTTGTACAGTTTGATAGCCACGGGGAGAAAGGATCCCCTGTGGTGTTCAGTGCTGCATCTTGGTGGAACCAGTCCGTTACGGAATGTACTCCTCAGGTTGACCAGTGTGTCATGGAGGGGGTGGGTTATATTATAAAAAGCGGAGCCTCCTCAGAAAGTACAGACTGCTCTGTCCGTTCTTCTACAGAGTTGCGGGACATTGTCAGCCTGGGCACAGTCTTCTTCAGCTGGAGAGAGTCGTTTGCTTTCACTGGTCACCAGGAGATCATAAATTTTCACACAAACAGCCTTGGGGAATAAAGTTAGTCTGCAAATTGTGTTTTATGTACAAAGCAGGATATTGGAATACAAGTTTGATTGTGAAATACAGACAGCCAGTCAACAACCTAATTGAAACCAACGCGTGCTTGGAATTTCTATTCAGCGACCCAGCATATGATGAAAAATTACATTGCCGTCTGTTTGCTGGTAGACTGAATGTTTAATTACATTTCATTTGCTAATGTAAATGCATTTTTTTCTTTTTAAATGCATGAATCCAGCAAATTAATTCTCAGCCTGCTTCTGGGACTGGTTGCGACCTAATTTCAGTTTGCATAGACAGATTAGGTATGGTTTTAAATGCTTTACTAAAATCCATGCACTACCCAATCATCACAGTTCACCTTTGTCACTTTTAGACTTTAGAGGGATACAGCGTGGAAACAGGCCCTTAGGCCAGTGGAGTCCACACAATCACACGTACACGAACACTACACTACAAACTAGGGACAATTTACAACTTACAGAAGTCATTCCTAAATTTTCCCGAGATTGCCTCTTAAGACCTGGCTTCAGAATCTTGGGATAGGGATGGAAAGGAACTGCAGATGCTGGTTTACACCAAAGATAAGACACAAAATGCTGGAGTAACTCAGTGGGACTGGCAGTGTCTCTGGAGAGACGGAACGGGTGACGTTTCGGGCCGAGACCCTTCTTCGGACACGATCAGGCTCTTCAGCCGCAAAGTGATCAAGTTTCCATCGCCTGCCTGTGCAAAATTAGCTGATTGCATCTATCATGGCAAGAAAGAAACTTTCAATTTGCCTCGCCTCCTCTTAGTCAGGGAGCGAGTTAGTGAATATTGTGGGAAGTCCCCGTCACGGGGCCAGAGCTAATTCTAAAAGCCAGGACCTGCCTGAACAATGGCATCTGTGACATTGAAGTATCCTGGTGATGGCCACAGTCGAGACCAAAGATATTTGATCAAGATACTGGGGAGCACGAGGCTTCTCCCAACAGCAAGGCTCCATCTTCTGATGAGCTTGGATGAAAATTGTGATATAAATAAGAGAAAAAAAAGGACCTACTGTTTGTAATTAGCTTGAAGAGCCGGGTTAGAGGTTAATTCTCAGTTTGACACCTTCCTGAACATTTTGTTTCTGTTGCTTTAAGCTAAAGGCTTGTTGTATTGGCACGGATAGTCTGACATCACCACCATGACCCACCTAGCCTCATTCCACTGCTGACGCTGTTAGCTGAAGTGTTAGCTGTAAGCATCCGGCAATATCACTTGCTTCATCACTCAAGTTCCTTATCTTCTTGCTGCTGGTGAGATGATATGGGGAAGGAACCAGTGGCCAAATGTTGTCAAAATTCACAATTGTGTTAGAACTTACTCCCATTGGGAAGGGAATGTGCAAACTGGGGATAGTCAGCCTGGCTTTGTATGCAGCAGATCATGCCTTTCTAACTTACTAACAGTGGTAGAGTTGCTGCCTTATAGCGTCAGCGATCCGGGGTTCGATCCTGACTGTGGGTGCTGTCTGGACAGAGTTTGTACATTCTCCCCGTGGGTTTTCTCCAGGTGCTCCGGTTTCCTTCCAGATTCCAAAGACATGCAGGCTTGGAGGTTAATTGGCTTCTGTAAAGTGTGAATTGTCCCGAGTGTGTAGGATAGTGACAGTGTACGGGGAGATGACTGGGTGGCATGGACTTGGGAGAGTCCACCTTGCATCTCTAAAGTCCTAAATAGCCTTCCCATATATCAAGTGAAAATCTAAAAAAGTTTTCAAAAGTTTATATCAATATTCACAACATATTTATTTCCTATTGATTGGCTTAATCCTTTGTCACAAAGTGAAAACAATTCCATTGTACTTTCCAAGCGAAATAAATGTCACAAAGAATATGTGAAGTTGGGGCTTCCATCGCAGATGATGCCCTCACAAGAGTCTCCTCGATACCCCGCAGCTCCGCTCTTGCTCCCCCTCCCCCTAATCGCAACAGGGACATGGACCCCTTAGTCCTCACCTTTCACCCCATCAGCCGTGGGATACAGCACATAATCCGACATTTTCGCCACCACCAACGGGATCCCACCACTAGTCACATCATCCCATCTCCACTTTCCATAAGAGACCGTTACCTTCGCAACTCCCTGTTTAACTCGTCCCTTCCCACCCTAACCACCCCCTCATCAGGTACCTTCCCCTGCAACCGCAGGAGATGCAACGCCTGTTCCTATACCTCCCCCCCCCCCCTACGACCCCTTCTATCCAGAGATGCTGCCTGTCCCGCTGAATTACTCCACCATTCTGTGCCTATCAGTTCAAACCAGCATCTGCAGTTTCTTCCTACACATGTAATATCCCGCTGCTGATAAAACAAAAACCATAACCTCCTTTTGTTTTTCCACATTTCATCTTCTCAAGAGTAGCAGTACTTAAATTGCCACCCACTAATAAACCAAGAGGTTAAACATAATAAATTCAAGACGTCTCAAGTATGAGCTCTTCGGGAAACTTGATTGGATTACATGGCAACACTGAAAACATACGGCTGCATATTCCTGCCTTACAAGCGTGGATCCTACAATTAAAAGCAGGTATCTACAAACAGGGATGCAATGCTCAATTGCATCAACGTACAATTCAACATTGACCAATTGTTGCAATTAAAAATCACAGAACAATTAAAGTAATGTACAATAATTAAATGGCATTACATCAGAACTTTGTTCTGCTAACTCGCCTTCAGCAGGTTGACCACGTAGCGAGTTTACCATTTCCTCAGCTCGGATCAATTGTAAAATTTATTGCACGGCAGGGTGACCATTTTAATTTACATTTAAAGGATAAACAGCTCCTGCTAAAAGTGCCCACATCATTGATAAAGCATGCCGAAAACGAACAGTGCCTATTTCCCGACAATAATAAGCTAGACTAAATTAGTTTAATTTATTGTCACGTGCACCGAACTACAGTGAAAAGCCTTTTTATTGCAAGCTATCTAGTCAGTGGAAAGACTATACATGATTACAATCGAGCCGTCCACTTAGTACAGATACAACTAATAAACTAAGCTAAGCAAATGGGAGAAACCAGCCATGCTGCTACCTACCATTTATTTTTCAAAATAACACATCACTCCTTCCTGTCACTTAACAGTCTGCATGTTAAAGGCTTCTGTGAACTTTTGCCAGTCAATTACTTTCACAACAGAAACAAGGAACTGTGCAGATGCTGGTTAATACACAAAAGGACACAAAGTGCTGGAGTAACGCAGCAGGTCAGGCAGCATCTCTAGAGAACATGGTTAGGTGACGTAGCAACACACATGCAATAGCTGTGAGAGTAGTTTAGTTGAGAGATACAGCGTGGAAACAGGCCCTTTGGCCCACCGAGTCTGCGGCGTACTCTAGCACTATCCTACACACACTAGGGACAATTTACAATTTTAACCAAAGCCAATTAACCTACAAACCCGTACAACTTTAGAATGTGGGCGGAAAACTGAACACCCGGAGAAAACCCGCGCAGGTCACAGGGAGAACGTACAAATTCCATACAGACAGCACCCGTAGTCAGGATTGAACCCGGGTCTCTGGTGCTGTAAGGCAGCAGCTCTACCATTGCGCCACTGTGCCACACCTTAATTATAGATTATATTGCAATCTTCATTGCCCCCTCATTGAAAGCTTCAGTTTGCATTCAAGGTTTTGGCCAAGACCAGGTAGCGAGGTTTTGGCCAAGACCAGGTAGCGAGTTTACCATTTCCTCAGCTCGGATCAATTGTAAAATTTGTAAAATGGCCAAGAACATCTTCTTCAAAAATATTTTATCCAGCATTGAGTAGGGAGAAGGAAGGGAAGCAGTCAGGAGTTTGAGTTTAGTTTGTGTTTGCTCTATAGTTGTGGTAGGACGATTGAATTGCCCGATAACAAACTGTCCCTGTATCTGGAGGTGAGCGTTTTCACATAATGACCAAAACTGAATGCAAGTAATGGTGAGAAGGAACTACAGATGCTGGTTTAAACCATAGATAGACGCAAAATGCTGGAGTAACTCAGGGGGCTGGCAGCATCTCTGGAGAGAATGCAAGGTTGTCATTTCTGGGTCGAAACCCTTCTTCGGACTGGTCCTCAGACCCGTTTCCGGTCGAGACCTGTCTGAAGAAGGGTCTCGACCTGAAACGTCACCCATTCCTTCTCTCCAGTGATGCTGCCTGTCCCCGCTGAGATACTCCAGCTTTTTGTGTCTATCTGGTCAGGATGGTGAATCCAAGCGAGATATCACTAAGATACCCGTGGGAAATGCACAAGAAATGAAGTCGTGTGGAAGATGATGTAGTGGATCGGCACCAGCTGCCAGCTATAACGAAAATAATCTCCAACCTAATGCCGTAGCGAGGCTGTAGACACAAGTTGGCAGCAATAAGAGAACAGCCCGACTTAGACGAGCATGAAGAATTATACCATTCAAAATAGCTGTTGAAGGGGAGAAGTAGGATTACACAACCTTAGACTGGCTGGGTCAATGCCTCATTTAAGGCAGGCCTAACGGTCTCATCCAAAATACTTAATCATACGCATCAATGAAGTGATTTCCCACTTATGGAAACATCAATAGATTATGATTTGGAGTGAGAACAGACTACAAAACAAATGAGCCAACAGCCTCCAGCAGTGTCTGTGCCTCAGAGGCCGTGCATTCATTACGTATACAGATGATCCACATCCAATACCTTCATTAATAAATACACCACTAGCACCAGCATGTTTCACACACAGACTGCGTTGAAGGATGCTTATACCATAGGCGAAGATAAAACAGATGAATCAGGCTGTCAAGCAGAAAACAAAGACAGTTTATTTGACTGGTGTAATTTATGAGATGATGTGAATGCCATAAAAAGGGCTGCATACCTAAAACTATGCGGCTGTGAATTTTTCGAAAAACAATCGCTAACATGATAAAGAAAGACCTTTTACGATTGTACTGTGGTGGTGACATTATAAACCCGCAGAGATTTTCTGTTTTTATTTAAAAGTTGACAGTGGAAGATAGCAATTCATCCCTCGATGGCTGCAGAAACTAGAAACGCTGCTTATCTCTCTCTGGAGGCTTTTTATATCCCTCCACCTCACATATTCATGACTCATTCCCCCCCCCCTCCAACCCAAAGAATTTTGCCTTGTGGGCCGCACAGTGGCGCAGTGGTATAGTTGCTGTCCTACTGTGCCAGAGACATGGGTTCGATCCTGACTACGGGTGTTATCTGTACAGAGTTTGTACGTTCTACCCGTGACCTGCGTGGGTTTTCTCCAAGATCTTCAGTTTCCTCCCACACTCCAAAGTACAGGTTTGTAGGATAATTGGCTTGGGTATAAATGTAAATTTCCCAAGTGTGTGTAAGATAGTGTTAGTGTGCGGGTATCGCTGGTCGGTGCGGACTCGGTGGGCTGAAGGACCTGTTTCCGTGCTGTATCTCTGATCTAAACATCCCCATGGAAATTATTCCTATTGCAATGTGCGAATTGTATCCGAATTTTTTTAAAGCAACTATCCAGAGATATCACTCCTTGCTAGGGATCATTGGAACTAAAGGGCCTGTCCCACTTACGCGATTTTTTCGGTGACTGCCGGTACCCGTCATAGTCGCAGTAGGTCGCCGAAAATGTTCAAAATCTTGAAAATCTAACGGCGACCAGAAAAAGGTAAGAC
The DNA here is from genome assembly GCF_028641065.1 of Leucoraja erinaceus. NCBI lineage: Eukaryota > Metazoa > Chordata > Chondrichthyes > Rajiformes > Rajidae > Leucoraja > Leucoraja erinaceus. Next base: position 8,864,116 of record NC_073395.1, read on the forward strand.
TCTTTGGGCGACTACTCATGACCATACAGGCAATACACTCAGTGTGGGTATTTGTTGCATGCCCATTACTGTTCAAACGCAACATTTCAGTGCCTTTCTGTTGTAAAGAGGTCACTGTGAACCTGCTGTTAAGTGCATCAAGTGTTAAAGACACGTCGCAGAACTGCACTTGAACTTGAAGTTTAGTTTTAGTTTAGATTATAATTGTCAAGTGTATCGAGGTACAGTGAAAAGCTATTTTGTTTTCGTATCCAGTTGGTGAAAAGACAATATATGATTACAATCAAGTCATCCACAGTGTGCAGATACAGGACAAAAGTAAGATGCTTAGGGCACGAAAAAGTCAAGTAAAATCTGATTAAAGATATTTCAAACATCTCCAATGAGGTAGATGGTAGTTCAGGTGGTGAATCTGGAGGTGTGTGTTTTCACACTTCTGTACCTCTCGCCTGATGGGAGAGGGGCAGAAGAGGGAGCGACGGGGGGTGAGAGTCATCCTTGATTATGCTGGCGGCCTTGCCGAGGCAGCGTGAAGCAAAGATCCTACAGCGAGCAAGATAGATCACTCGACGAAAAAGAGACGTGGTACGGTCCTGGGCAGATTCATGGGTAATTTTCGGCCCCATTTCCGTAACCGGCTTCTGTCTCCGCGAGATTCCAAAGATCCCGTAGCGGAGCAAAGATAACTAGCGCGGAGACGGAAGCCGGTTACTGAAACATCCTCGTAAAAATCAAAGTTCTTTGATAAAAATCTACTCCTCATTTTCAGAATTATAATTTATTAACACAAACTGTTCCCCCACAACGTTGATTACACTGCGAGTCGGGTCGGTAATGGATGAAAAAAAGGCCCACGTTCCGTTGCATACTACACGTCAGCCCATTGCATTTAAAAGGAGTGGTCTATCTTGCTCCGCTATAGGATCTTTGGCGTGAAGTGTAGATGGAGTCAATGGAAGGGAGGCTGGTTTGTGTGATGGTCTGGGCTACATACACAACTGTCTGCAATTTCCTTGCGGGGTATTGGACGGGACTGTTCCCAAACCATGCTGCGATGCATCCCGATAAAAAGCTTTCTGAGGGGGCAACTGTTGATGTTGGTGAGAATGAAGTGAACAATGAGGGTGGCAGCCAGTGATAAATTTATGGCAGAAGACAGATAGTTAAAAGCCTAAAGATGCACTTGCAGTCAAGCAGATTAGTGTGTGAAACTCCCAGTTTATTCCAGTAAAGAACAATTAGTACAGGAGCATACATGTCACCTACAAATCAGGCTCGGGCTAATTAGCAGCTTCAGAACAGACAATACCTAACAATGGTGGGGAATCCCTGAAATGTGAAACTAATTATTTCATGAACAAAGTACAATTACTGAACTTCTCATGAATTTCTTCCGTACGGTTCCCAAAGCCGATCCTTTTCCAAATGTCTACAAAGAAGTCAAATGGACCACGTGCGGGCAGATGAGATGAACTTGGGTTTATTGTAGGCCAAGGGGCCAGTTCCTGTGCCGTCTGGTTGAATGGTCTATAGTCATTATCCTGCACAAGTACTAGACATAATGCCAGGGCTCCGTGCGTTGCTCTCTGATGTTATGGACCCTGCAAAGTTACCGTGGAGTTTCTCACATCATCTTAATGAATTTCTCAGCTTTGCCTGTGAATGAATTTGCTTCCACTGATTGAACGGGAATCGTATGTTAAAGATGTCAAGGGACATAATTAAAAAGAGTCATACCATTATCTGTATACTTCCCCCTTACATATAACCTCCCAAAGTGCCACAACTCACACTTGCTAGGTCTAAGCTCCATGTTTTACATCCACCTGCCAGGCAATATTTCCAAAGGAAGTACAACCATCAAATTCCAACAGTCCACGGTGGTGCGGTTGTTGCCTTACAGCGTCAGAGACCCAGGTTCGATCCTGACTACGGGTGCTATCTGTGCAGAGTTTGTAAGTTCTCCTCGTGACCACGTGGGTTTTCTCCGAGATCTTCGGTTTCCTCCCACAATCCAAAGATGTACATGTTTGCAGGTTAATTGGATAGTACGAATGTAAACTGTGTGTGTGTGTGTGTGTGTGTGTGTGTGTGTGTGTGTGTGTGTGTGTGTGTGTGTGTGTGTGTGTGTGTGTGTGTGTGTGTGTGTGTGTGTGTGTGTGTGTGTGAGAGAGAGAGAGTGTGCTGGTGTTATTGTGTGGGGATCGCTGGTCGGTGGGGACTCGATGGGCTGAAGGGCCTGTTTCCGCACGGTATCTCTAAGCTAAACTAAGTACAAGCAGAAGTGAGAGGCAGTACATTATCTCCACTCCACAAGTAGCCTCACATTTCCCCCACTCTTTTGTTGCGTCATTAAAAGCTTCCAAGCACATGCACAAGCGCAATTTTTTTTAAGAAAAGCTAATTTTCCAGAATTGGCTCTTCATAAAATAAACAGCAATTAACAGTGAAATTAATGACACATGTTTATTCCCATTTAGTTAAATGACAGGATTACACAGCCGTTTTGTGCTGGCCACTGCTCTACAGAGAAAGCAATGCTAAATTATGCATTTTACTAACAATTCTTTTACACCTGGCAAAAACAGGGATGCACGACTTGGATGCACGATGCAAGTTTTCAGATATTGTCTAAGGGCGTAAGGAGGACATTCTTGATCAGTACGGGTGTCGGGGGTTATGGGGAGAAGGCAGGAGAATTGGGTTTGGAGGGAGAGATAGAACAGCCATGATTGAATGGCATAGACTTGATGGGCCATATGGCCTCATTCTGCTTCTATCGCCTATGAACTTCTGACACACACGTGCCATATGCTTGCGGTTAAGAAGGAACCGCAGATGCTGGAAAATCGAAGGTAGCCAAAAATACTGGAGAAACTCAGCGGGTGCAGCAGCACCTATGGAGCGAAGGAGATAGGCAACGTTTCGGGCCGAAACCCTTCTTCAGACTAATAGCCCCTAGCAGTATTTTTGTGTACCTGCCATATGCTTGCAGTGGCTTAAGTAGATAGCTCTTCCACTTCACAGCTAGTAGACTATGGTTTCAAAACCAGGTGAATGCTGTACAAAAAGGTGCAATGTAGGACCAGGACTAGGCCATTTGACCCATTGAGCTTACCCCGCTGTTCAATATAACCATGCTGATTCTCCATCTCCATACCATATTCATGGTCCTCCCATACCCCTCCATATTCTAGTTTCTAGAAATTTTCTAGACATTTTTTTGAATTGTCTAGACATTTTCTACCTTAAATATATACTGCAGTTTAGCCTCCGCAACTCTTTTAGAAGAGAATATCACAAGAATATTCACCACTTTCAAATTGTACCGCACATTATCTGCTGTCTTGATTGGAAAATGTACTGTCATTCCTTCACATTTTCCAGCCCATCTCCATATCCCAAGATAGACACAAAAAGCTGGAGTAACTCAGCGGGACAAGCAGCATCTCAAGAGAGAAGGAATTGGTGACGTTTCGGGTCTCGACCCTTCCTCAGTTTGAAGAAGGGTCTCGACCCGAAACGTCACCCATTCCTTCTGTCCAGAGATGCTGCCCGTCCCACTGAGTTACTCCAGCATTTTGTGTCTATCTTTGGTGTAAACCAGCATCTGAGGTTCCATTCTATCCATATCTCAAGATTCCCTTATTGCCCAAATATCTAGTAATCACCGCATTGGCGAGTTTCCATCGGTATCTAGGATAGAGAATTACAAAGGTTCACTCTCAACCGAAATTTCTCATCTCGATCCTAACGTTCCTACCTCTTGACCTGAAAGAAAATAATGAGGATCAGATTGGGTGGACAGTCAGAACCTTTTCCCCCCCCCAGAGTGGAAATATCTAATATTAGAGGGCATGGTTGCGACGTGTAAGGAGGAACATTTAATAAGAGATCTGCAAGACAAGTTGGGTTTTTTTTAACCGAGTTGTAAGGACCTGGAACGCATTGCTTGGGGTGGTGGAGGAGGCAGATACGATAGTGGTGTTGAAGGAGGTTTTTAGATAGGCATATGGAATAGAGGGACATGAAGTGCTAGGAATAGAGGGATATGGATGATGTACAGGCAGATAAGATCAGTTTAGCTTGGCATCATGTTTGGCACAAACATTGTGGGTCGAAGGACCCATCACCGTGCCGTGCTCAATGAAACTGTTACCTTGGTTCCAGGCTCCGTAGGTTAATCTGCTTCGGTAAAATTTGTAAATTGTCCCTAGTGTGTAGGATAGTGCTTGTGTACGATGATCACTGGTCGGCAGGGTGGACTGAAGGGCCTGTTTCCACGCTGTAACTCAGAAACTAAACTAAATTAAACTAGGGGAAACATACTTTGTGCATCTAGCCTTTCAGGCATTTCACCACCAGTTTGACAAAGGTCAATGAAATCTCTTTTAAGGATTAGGACCGAGATGAGAAAATTATTTTTCACACAGTGACAGAGAGTGGTGAATCTCCGGAATTCTCTGCCACAGAGGGTAGTTGAGGCTAGTTCATTGGCTATATTTAAGAGGGAGTTAGATGTGGCCCTTGTGGCTAAGGGGATCAGGGGGGCATGGAGAGAAGGCAGGTACGGGACACTGAGTTGGATGATCAGCCATGATCATATTGAATGGCGGTGCAGGCTCGAAGGGCCGAAAGGCCTACTCCTGCACCTATTTTCTATGTTTCTATATTTCTAAACCCTGGAGGAAACACTCTGGTTCTTTCAACCCCCTCCAACGTTCATGAACTCAGTTACACACGGGATCAGGCACCGTGATGACAATGCTGAACAACATTAAAGCAGGAAGTGCTGGAAACTTGAAATGTAAAGAGCAAACAAAAAGTGGAAAGAATCAGCAGGTCAGCCAGCGTTCTTTTGGTTTAACGCCAAGTCGTTTTCACCGTCTTGAACAAAACAGATGGTGCGTTCAGTTGGAAATTCTGACTAAGCTACCCAATTCTTTGAAAGAAAACATAGACAAGTCAGGAGTGCTCAACAGGTTAAGCAGCGTGAATACAGTGAACAGAAATGTTCTCCAGCTTCCCCAGGGGCTTATTTTCCAAGACTAGGTGTTTGGACAGCGTTTAAAACAAGGGGAGAAATACACAACACCACAGTACTGAGACACCGCTGTCTCTTTAAGAACGCAGGCTGCTAGTTACACTGCGAGAGGCCACTGACATTGACAAGCAATTGCTTATCGATACCGTACAGGCCCCCCCACATTCTTAGTCACGTATGTGACCAAAAAAGATGAAAAATTGTGGAATACATCTCTTCTCATTCTGAAAGCATTACAGGTATATTGTTTTGTGCTGTACATACGATTCATATTTTTTTCCGGTTTACCAAGTGAGATTTTTATATGTTATGCTGACAAGGTTTGTTTAGGGTCAGAGGCCAAAGAGGCCTGGCCACGTGTGTGACAGCACACGGAAGCATTTTACAAGCTGTGAATTTTAAAAAGCTAGAATGTTCATATCTTTAGCAGACATGCATTATAGTTCTGTAGGTAGGAAAATAGCAATGAATAAGATTAATCTCTTGCAATATTTTGCTCATGCATTATTTTATGTGATGCCATTTGGTGACGTGTGTGACATTTTAGTTCACTTTGCAAAGAATGGGCCTATTAAACGATGTAACAAACAGCTTTTAGAACATGATGCCAAGACTATTCTCTGCCTGCGCATAATCCATATGCCTCTATTCCCTGCATGTCCACAAGCAAATCCAAACGTTTCTTAAATACCACCATTGTATTTGCCCCAACCACCATTCCCAACAGCATACTCCACCTGTGTAAAATAAAGTGTGTCAGAAGTAAACTGCAGGTGCTGGTTTACACCAAAGATAGGCACACAATGCTGGAGTAACTCAGCGGATGAGGCAACATCTCTGGGGAAAAGGAATAGGAGACGTTTCGAGTCGAGACTCCAATGTAGCATCTCGACCTGAAACGTCATCTATTCCTTTTCTCCAGAGATGCTGCCTGGCCCGCTGAGTTACTCCAGCATTTTGTGTAAAATATAAACTTGCCCTTCACAGCCCCTTTAAACTTTGCACCTCTCACTGTAAAGTAACATTTAATTTTCTCCATCCCAGGAAAAAGGGTGCAACTGCCACTTAAAAGCTGGATGCTCACATGGAGGCATTTTTCAAATAGCATTCGTAAATATTATCAATTTTCCAAATAGAATTTTTTTTCCAAACAAGCATTTGTCAAATAGCTTTGTCAAATATCAATATTTCAAATAGCGTTATTAACAGAAGAGTTTGGACTGCACATTGTTCAGGCTGCTATTTCAAAAAAAGCAGAGTTTAACAGCTACTAAAAATAAATAGGGCGGCATGGTGGTGGTGGAAGAGTTGCTGCCTAAAGGGCCTGTCCCACTTGGGAGTAATTTGCGCGTCACCCAGATGGCGTGCGAAGATTTTGCGCGTCCCAAAATTCTGGGGCACCACGCGTGACCGCACGTCACTGCCTACGTCACCACGCACCATACGCACATCACGTGCACAGCATGACGCACGCGTCGTGCGTCATGACACGCAAATTATGTTGCGTAAATTACGCCCAAGTGGGACAGGCGCCAGAGATCCGGGTTCGATCCTGATCACGGGTACTATCTGTACGGAGTTTGCAGATCCTCCCCGTGGGTTCTCTCCGGCTGTTCCGGTTTCCTCCCACACTCCACAGACGTGCAAGTTCATAGATTAATTGGCTTTGGTAAAATTGCAAATTGTTCCTAGTGCGTGTAGGGTAGTGTTAATGTGTGGGGATCTCTGGTCGGTGCAGACTCGGTGGGCCGAAGAGCCCGTTTCCACGCTGTATCTCTAAACTAAAAGAATATTGCAAGAATTTATCTGCGCTTATGAATAATTTGGAGGTTTACACTATCTTGTAAATGAAAAGCTGTAAATTTTGAACAGGTTAAATAATCAGTGCACACAGTGTAAACAAATAAAGTATTGCACTCCAGTGAATTCTGCTTTTAAACTTTCATAAGAAATTATATTGGTTGTATCGAGTGAAATATCAAAAAAATGTTGCAGGAAATATATATATAGTATCAATATTTTATGTTAGATTATAGTCAATCAAATGATCATTGGAAGGTGCCCAGAGGAAATTAGGATATGTCCAATGTCTTACAAAAGGAAACAATTTCACAAATGATGCAAAATCCTCCTTAATATTCCACAGTATTCAGATCTAATCTTGTGGAACTTGATATCAGCACTCTTCTGCAATGGGATCCAGGACTTCCTGACCATCAGACCACAATCGGCGAGGATAGTGGACAAATCATCCTTTACGATAATTCTTAATGCCAGGGTCGTGCAAGGGTGCGTTCTCAGCCCCCTACTGTAGTCCTCAGGCGCTCACAACTGTGCAGCCAGATACCAATCCAACTCAATCTACAAGTTCGCAGAAGACACCAACGCAATGGGCCGGATATCGTAAGGCGACGAGGCAGAGTGCAGAATGGAGATTGAGAACCTTGTAACTTGATGCCACAACAACAATTTCCCCCACAATGTCAGCAAGACAAAGGAGAATGCAATTGGCATCAGGAAGTGAAACGGTACTAACGCGAGTCTACGTTGATGGTGCCAAACTAGAGATGATTGAAAGACTCAAGTTCCTGGGAATAAAATTCACCAGCAATTTGTACTGGAGCAGCCACATCGAAGCTATGGCCAAGAAAGCACGCCAATGCCTCTACTTCCTTAGAAGGCTTAGGAAGTTTGGCATGCGATCCATACCCTTCCATTACCTGCGTATCCATGTGTCTGCATGAGATCCCCTTAAATGCCACTATCGTTTCATTCTTTACCACCACCATCAACAAGACAATGGAGATAGACTTCAGGAAGAATAAGCGGTACACAAACCACAGTAGACAATGACAACGCCAAAGTAGAGAGGGTTGAGAGTAAATATCACCAGCACATTATCCTGGACCAGCCATATTGAAGCAATGGCCAAGAAAGCACACCGTCACCTCTACTTTCTTAGAACGGCTTTAGGAAGTTTGTAATTTCCTCAACAACTCCCATCAACTTCTATACATGCCTCATAGAAAGCATTTTATCGGAATGGATCACAACATGGTTTGGGAACAGCTCCATCCGAGACCGCAAGAGATTGCAGAGAAATGTAGGCTCAGCCCAGGCCATCACACAAAACAACCTCCCATCTACATTACCCCGTCTCCCATCACGGAAGTGTGAAAACGCACACCTCCAGATTGAGGGACAGTTTCTTCCCAACTGTTATCAGGCAACTGAACCATCTAAACACCAACAAGAGAGCCATCCCGAGTTACCATCTACCTTATTGGAGACCCTCGGGCTATCATTAATCAGACTTTACTTTACACTAAACGCGACTTTATCCTGTATCTGTACACTCTGGATGTCTTGATTGTAATCACGTATAATTTTGGTACTGACGAAATAGCACGCAACAAAACAAAAAAGCTTTTCACTCAACCTCTGTACACTCAACAGTGAACAAAACTAAATCATATAATACTATACATGAATACAAACAAAAGCTTCCTATTCTACTCAGTACACATGACAATAATAAACCAAACTATACAAAAGCAAAACATGGCAGGTGCCAACGTATACGAAATAAAAACAGAATGCTGGAAATACTCAGTAGGTCACCAAACATCCATGGAGAAAAGAACAAAGTTGATGTCTCAGCATCAACACAAAAACAAACTTTAAATTCAAAAACTGATCAGAGCAGAGGCTGAGTGAGGGGTAATGGAAAGAACTAAGTGAATGACGTGACAGGGATTACCAACTTCCAGTTTTGGGCGAATGGTCATCCACCCAAGTATTAAGAGGTTTCATAAGTTCATAAGTGATAGGAGTAGAATTCGGCCCATCAGGTCCACTTGTCTCCGGTAAGAAGCGGCCGACTTGGGAACGCCATGTGGAGCGTTCCGTTCCGTCCCTACGTCAGAGTTTGAATCATCCCAACGAGAGGGCCTGAACATCGGACCGTCTGCAGTGGCGAACTGCGAAGGGTTCAAAGGCCCCGACCAGGGGTGAACAAAGGAGGAAGTTGACTGAACTTTATTGCCTTCCAGGAGGAAGAATGTTGACTCCACTGTGGTGGATGTTTATGTTAATTTTATGTGTATATTGTGTTCTTTTCACTTATTATGGCTGTATGGCAACTCAAATATCACTGTACCTTCATTGGTTAAGTGACAATAAATGTGAACTTGAACTCTGCCATTCAATCCTGGTTGATCTATCTCTCCCTTCTAAACCCATTCTCCTGCCTTCTCTCCATAACCCCTGACACCCACAGATGCTGTCTGATCTGTTCAATACCTCCAACATGTTCTGACCCAATCTCGGTAATGTAGAATCATTTTGTTTTGCCATTCTCCCTCATCAGCAAGGATGACATTTCGTTTAACGCCTCGCAGAGGGGAAAACATTGCCAAAATCAACTGAAATAAGGAGACAAATTGTACAATTTTCTTCCAGTCCGCGCGATACATACAAGGCTTAATGTAGATTGGCGGATGGCCTGGTTAGTCAAGTCAATTTTATTTCTATAGCACATCTAAAAACAACTCTCGTTGACCAAAGTGCTTTACGTCAGTGCAGCTACTAACTTGCTACATACAGTGGTACATAGATCAACAATGCATACATAAATACATACAGCGCTCCCTCAAAGGACCTCAAGAAAGGCTTGCTTGAGAGTAGAAATAAGTTTTAAGTCTAGACTTAAAAGAGTTGATGGAGGGGGCAGTACTGATGGGAAGAGGGATGCTGTTCCACAGTCTAGATGCTGCAACCGCAAAAGCGCGGTCGCCCCTGAGCTTATGCCTAGACCGCGGGATGGTCAGTAAAACCAAGTCTGCCGATCTGAGGGACCTGGAAGTGATATGGTGGGAAAGCAGATTTATGATGTAGGTGGGGGCGAGCCCTTTAAGGGCTTTGTAAACAAAAAAGGAGCTTGAAATGGATTCAGAACCGCACTGGGAGCCAGTGGAGAGTGGCCAGAATCGGGGTGATGTGGTCTTTTTTTTTCGAGTGGCCGTCAGGAGTCTCGCTGCGGCGTTTTGGACCAGTTGCAGGCGGGACAGGGATGATTGGCTGATGCCAGTGTAAAGGGAGTTGCAGTAATCAAGACAGGAGGAGATAAATGAGTGGATGATCTTTTCGAGGTCGTCGAATCGGAGGAAAGGCGAAGAGCCATCATTGACAATGAATGTCCCGTCATCTCACCGGTTGATGAAAGGGAATATCAATCCCGGCAATTGGCAGCTCCAAAATTTAATAGTTTTCCGTTTTAAAAACTGCGATCTTAAAATCCCTCGTCCACTTAGTTCTTAACCAATCTTCCAATGGTGATAAAATTGGATGCATGGTCTGTGCTGTCACAGATAACTACATCATTTATTATGACGAGAAGAATGGTTATAAAAAATATGGAAGAATGAATCAAGGTCTTGTCCGGGTAATCAGTAAATGGGTCATGGTTAGCATCACTAACATCTTTATAAAGCAAATTGCCTGCTTTTACTCTCCAGATTTTTTACTACCACAACCAAGGATATGTAGCTCCAATCTTATAATGCAATTTAAATCGATTTTTATGGAAATATTAAGGTCAGAATAGTTTCTGATTATCTGTAGAAGTGTCTAATCCTCCAAATTGACATTTTAACTAAGGGCATATGATGTTAAGAATTTCAAAGAGCGGAATTAAATTGTTGCAGAGTTTAAGTTGCAGCTTCAAGTGAATTTATTCATTGGCAAAATATTTCTTAAAAATGAAAACAAATTGAAGATTGCAGTCTTGCCTCTCTTCCCACACTAACGACAGAAAACAAGGTACTTTCTTCAGAAAGTGTCATCATAAGGCAATTATTTGATCTCCCATGATATTATTCGAAATGAAAATTTTGCAGTCGAGAAAGATTGGCAAATATAAAAGTTTTACAATAATTAAAATGTCCGAATAATATTCTTGACGCTAAATGGTCAACCCACAGCTCTCGATAATAAATCACGCACAGTATGTTTATGTAATTTCTATCACAATTCTAGCGTGATCCGGACACAACTGGTTGGCGGGGGCTTTGCGAGCCGGCTGCCCTGCCAGCAGCGTGTTCGTTTTTTCAATTTTTTTCAATTTTTTAAAATGTGTCTCAACGTGTGTTTTTAATGTTTCTCGGTGTGTGTGTGTGTGGGGGGGGGGGGGGGGGGGGGGGTCGCAAGGCTGAAACCGCTTTGGTCGTCAATTTTTCCATGTCGCCTCCCTCGTGGCCTAACATAGAGGATCGGTGCTTCTGGCTGCGGCACGGCAGGTACTTTAGATCTTCGACTGCTGGCCTACACCATCTTGAAGCCGCCGTCTCTGGTGGGGAGGCACCGATTCGGGACTTACCTTGTCTGCATATCTGGACGACCGCAGTTGCGACTACGGAGGGTTGTGGTCCCGACTACGGGGGAAAATGGCGGAAGACTGACCAAACTTTGTGCCTTCCACCACAGTGATGAATGCTTTGGTGGATGTTTGTGTTAAATTTTTATGTATACTAGACCATGTGCAGACCCATTGGGTGGAAAGAAGGTTCTTCCCTCGATCCAGAAACACTGCCTGGCCCACAGTTACTCCAAGTTGTATTTTCCTATATTGCTTCACATTGCTCTGCTGGGGTTCTTGCCTTCAAAGAGAATACACGACTCATTCTGCATCGCAAAAATGCATAACTTCACATTTATCTAGATTGAAATTAATTTGCCAATTACTCTGCTCTTCCAATTGGTTTGATGCCTTTTTGCATTTTGTTACAATCTAATTCATTACATCCAACTCCCAAATTGCTGCTGCTTACAACTTTTGCAAATTATACTCACGATCCCACGGTCCAAACCATAAGTGTTCATGACTTGAGCAAGTGATTCAGACTGGCATTGTGTAGGGAGTAACTCACAATGTTGATAGCATCATCAGCTGTCAGATTCAGACTATTTAGCCAAAAGTCATGGATTCATCAAATGAGGAGAGCAAGTTTATTTACCAACAAACCCAGCTCCAAAATCAAACTTTTACGCTGGAAGGAATTCCTTTATTCAAGAACAGCCAACAAAAAATTCCATTTGAGACTTTGAACTGCAGTCCGTCGTATAGTTGTTCAACAACACTGCAAAATTTTCCACCGATTTCCTTTCAGACTTTTATTCAAATGTTTAAGCTCAACTGATGGTCTGGAACATTAGAAAGAGATAGCGATCCAAGTAACATGGGGTCAAGACGCCAACTTCTCCTTCAATGTGCAGGAAGGAACTGCAGATGCTGGTTTACACCAAAGATAGACACAAAAAGCGAGTCAGGCAGCACCTCTGGAGAAAAGGAATAGATGACATTTCGGGTCGGGTCAGGTAGTCCGAAGAAGGGTCTCGACCCAAAACATCACCCATTCCTTTTCTCCAGAGATGCTCCCTGACACGCCGAGTTACTCCAGCTTTTGGTGTCTAAACTCCCTCAATGTTGGTAACACGAAGTGGTTAATTATTGACTTTGGGACGCGAGATGGAGTACAGACCCCAGCTCTAAAAGTGGAGATGATCTAGAGCTACAAGTTCCTATGATTGGACTAACCACGTTGAAACTGCAGCCAAGAGAGCTCACAAACGCCTCTGCTTCCTCGGAGGTTTGGAATGTCTCCAATGACTTTTACCATTTTCTGCAGATGCACCTTAGAAAGCATCTTCTCGGGATGCGTCAATGTTCTGGGTTGGTCAATTGTTCTGCCCAAGACCATAAGAAATTGTAAGGAGATGCGGATGTAGTCCAGTCCATCACACAATCCCTTCTGCCGGTCTCATGGACTCCATCTACACTTCACGTTGCCTCTGGAGAGCAGCCAACATAATCAAGGACCACTTACACGTCAGTCATTCCCCCTTCTCCCCTCAAGGTCCATACCATCAGCTTCTTCCCTGCTGTAAGCAGACTACTGAACGGCCCTCTCTTAAATTAAGAGTGCAGTGTCAATCTCCCAACCTAGCTTGTTGCAGGCCTTAACCATATAACCATATAACAATTACAGCACGGAAACAGGCCATCTCGGCCCTACAAGTCCGTGCCGAACAAATTTTTTCCCCCTTAGTCCCACCTGCCTGCACTCATACCATAACCCTCCATTCCCTTCTCATCCATATGCCTATCCAATTTATTTTTAAATGATACCAATGAACCTGCCTCCACCACTTCCACTGGGAGCTCATTCCACACTGCTACCACTCTCTGCGTAAAGAAGTTCCCCCTCATATTACCCCTAAACTTCTGTCCCTTAATTCTGAAGTCATGTCCTCTTGTTTGAATCTTCCCTATTCTCAAAGGGAAAAGCTTGTCCACATCAACTCTGTCCATCCCTCTCATCATTTTAAAGACCTCTATCAGGTCCCCCCTTAACCTTCTGCGCTCCAGAGAATAAAGACCTAACTTATTCAACCTATCTCTGTAACTTAGTTGTTGAAACCCAGGCAACATTCTAGTAAATCTCCTCTGCACTCTCTCTATTTTGTTGACATCCTTCCTATAATTGGGCGACCAAAATTGTACACCATACTCCAGATTTGGTCTCACCAATGCCTTGTACAATTTTAACATTACATCCCAGCTTCTATACTCAATTTTGGAATATACTCAATCCTTGACAATAGACAATAGGAACAGGGGTAGGCCATTCGGCCCTTCGAGTCAGCGCCACCATTCAATGTGATCATGGCTGATCATCCCCAATCAGTACCCCGTTCCTGCCTTCTCCCCATATCCCCTGACTCCGCCATCTTTAAGAGCCCTATCTAGCTCGCTCTTGAAAGTATCCAGAGAACCGGCCTCCACCGCCCTCTGAGACAGAGAGTTCCACACTCAACACTGCACTCAGCACTGCAGGCGTTGGACGTAGCCCAGACCATCACACAAACCAACCTCCATTTTATTGAGTCCAGCAGCATAATCACGTGAAAACGCACACCTCCAGATTCAGGGGCAGTTTCTTCTCAGCTGTTATCAGGCAACTGAATCATCCCACCAGAACCAGAGAGCGGTGCCGAGCTACTATCTAACTTTAATCGGGGACCCTCGGAATATCCTTGATCGGACCTTACTGGCTTTACCTTGCACTAAACATTATTCTCTTAACATGTATCATTACAAACGAGCCCTGTAGATGGCTCGTTTGTAATCGTGTATTATCTTTCTGCTGACTGGTTAGCGCGCAACAAGAGCTTTTCACTGTGCCTCGGTACACCTGACAATGAACTAAACTGAACTGATTTGCACTTTTTAATCCACATCATTTCTGTAACTGTGACTCTAACACCAACACTATGTTCTGTACTCTGGTACTTTTCTCTTTGCACTAGCTATTGTACTAATGTACTCGCTTGATTGTGTTCATGCATTGTGTGATTGAACTGGATAGCATGTAAACAAAATCGTCCATTGTAGAAGTACACGTGGCAATAATCAACAGATGCCAAATATAATGTCTCGTTGTTCCAATGACTTCTTTAACCTGTCACTTCTCAGTGATTTGTATACTTGCGCCTCAACCGTTTTTTGCTGCTCTACCCAATTTGGCCCGGCTTCCCAGATGATAAATATCCTCCTCATTCCCCCTGCTGTTCCAAGCAAATTATTACCCAAAGATTAAATGATAAACAGAAAGTAAAAGGTTCCTAAACAGAAAGGCAGCTCAGCCCTTTACACAAAGAGCAAATGTGCCATTTGTGACTGCTTCGTTAATCTGTTTGGACCAATGCCAAACTCTTTTTGGAATATGATCAAGGCTCTGCTATAGTTTAATCAACATGGGACTGTAGGTGCCACACTGCCTCCACTTATTATCTTCCTTATTGTAAACAACCCATGATTTAAAATCATAGAGTCATGGTCATAGAGTGATACACCATGGAAACAGGCCCTACAGCCCAATTTGCTAACATGTCCCAGCTACACTGGTCCCACCTCCCTGCGTTTGGTCCATATCCCTCCAAACCTGTCCTATCCACCTGGGATAGGAAATAGTTGAGGCTGGGACTATCACAACGTTTAAGAAACAGTCAGATGGGCACATGAGTAGGACAGGTTTGGAAGGATAAGGGCCAAGCGTAGGCAGGTTGGATCAGTGTAGCTGAGAGATGCTGGCCGGTGTGGGCTAGTTGGGCCGAATGGCCCATTTCCATGCTCTACATTTTTGGTGACCCTCGTACTATCCTCGATTGGACTTTGGCTGGCTTTACCTTGCACTAAATGTTATTCCCTTATCATGTATCTGTACACTGTGAATGGTGACGAGTCAGAGAATAGAAGTGAGATCGACCAATTGACCAAATGGTGCCAGCACAATAACCTGGCTCTCAACACCAGCAAAACCAAGGAACTAATTGTGAACTTTGGAAGGGGTAGGATAGGAACCCACAATTCTGTTTATATCAACGGGACGATGGTGGAAAGGGTCAAGAACTTCAAATTCCTGGGCGTGCATATTTCCGAGGATGTTTCTTGGTCCCAGCACATTGATGCAATTATAAAGAAAGAACATCAGCGCCTCTACTTCCTGAGAAGATTACGGAGAGTCGGTATGTCAAAGAGGACTCTCTCGAACTTCTACAGGTGCACAGTAGAGAGCATGCTGGCTGGTTGCATTATGGCTTGGTTCGGCAACTCGAGCATCCAGGAGCGGAAAAGATTGCAGAAATGTTGTGACCACTGCCCAGTCCATCATCAGCTCTGACCTCCCACCATCGAAGGGATCTATCGCAGTCGCTGCCTCAAAAAGGCTGCCAGCATCATCAAGGACCCGCACCATCCTGGCCACACACTCATCTCTCCGCTGCCATCAGGTAGAAGGTACAGGAGCCTGAAATCTGGTACATCCAGGTTCAGGAACAGCTTCTTCCCCACAGTCATCAGACTATTAAACATGCCATTAAACAAACTATGAATTATAACAGCCTATTGCACTTTATCTGTTTATTTATGTGTATATGTATGGTCTTTGCTATATAGACACACTGAACTGTTCTGTATTTATGCTTGCTATACTCGGTTGTGCTGCAGCAAGCAAGAATTTCATTGTCCTATCTGGGACACATGACAATAAACTCTCTTGACTTGACTGATTGTAATCATGTATTGTCTTTCTGCTGCCTGGTTAGCACGCAACAAAAGCATTTCACTGTACCTCCAGTACACGTGACAACAAACTAAACTGTACGACTTTATGTCTCAAAACATCACGTGTCGATTCACTCCAGAAACGGCTTGACCCATTGAGGTCACTGTGTTTTGTTCCAGCACTTTGTGTGTTTTGCTCAAGATTCCAGCATCTGCAGTTACCTGCAGTTAAGTCATGCAATGCACATAAATACTGTACAATGCAACAGGACGTCGATGCTCCACTAACTCCCTGCTCTGAGGCAGGTGATCTACCACTGACCTCCAGCTGACATTGTGGAGCAAAGTCTTCGTGTGAAGCTGCAGTAACGCTATACTATCATGCTCCAACATGCTTTGAATCTCTGGTTACACAGAAAAGCTGGAGAAACTCAGCGGGTGCAGCAGCATCTATGGAGCGAAGGAAATAGGCAACGTTTCGGGCCGAAACCCTTCTTCAGACTGATCGGGGGTGGGGGTGGGTGGGGACAAGAAAGGGAAAAGGAGGAGTAGCCAGAAGGCTGGAGGGTGGGAGGAGACAGCAGGGGAGCTGAGGAAGGGGAGGAGACAGCAAGGACTAACAGAATTGGGAGAATTCGATGTTCATGCCCCGGGGGTGTAGACTCCCCAAACGGAATATGAGGTGCTGTTCCTCCAATTTCCGGTGCTGCTCGCTGTGGCCATGGAGGAGACCCAGGACAGAGAGGTCGGAGGCGGAGTGGGAGGGGGAGTTGAAGTGCTGAGCCACCGGGAGGTCAGCTTGGTTATTGCGGACCGAGCGGAGGTGTTCGGCGAAACGATCGCCCAACCTCCGCTTGGTCTCACCGATATAGATCTGCTGGCATCTAGAGCAGCGGACGCAATAGATGAGGTTGGAAGAGATGCAGGTAAACCTCTGTCGCACCTGGAACGACTGCTTGGGTCCTTGACCGGAGTCGAGGGGGGAGGCAAAGGGACAAGTGTTGCATCTCCTGCGGCCGCAAGGGAAAGTGCCCGGGGAGGGGGTGGACCGAGAGGGAAGGGAAGAATTGACAAGGGAGTTATGGAGGGAGCGGTCTTTGCGGAAGGCAGATATGGGGGGAGATGGGAAGATGTGGCGAGTAGTGGGGTCACGTTGGAGGTGGCGAAACTGACGGAGGATTATTTTTTGTATGTGACGGCTGGTGGGGTGAAAGGTGAGGACTAGGGGGACTCGGCCCTTGTTGCGAGTGCGGGGATGGGGGGAGAGAGAGCAGTGTTGCGGGGTATGGAAGAGACCCTGGTGCGAGCCTCATTTATGGTGGAGGAGGGGAACCCCCGTTTCCCTGAATAGTGAGGACATTTCAGATGTCCTGGTGTGGAACGCCTCATCCGTGGAGCAGATGCGGCGTAGACGGAGGAATTGGGAGTAGGGGATGGAGTCCTTACAGGAAGCAGGGTGGGAAGAAGTGTAGTCCAGATAGCCATGGGAGTCAGTGGGTTTATAGTGTATGTCGGTTAGAAGTCTATCACCTGCAATGGAGATAGTGAGGTCAAGGAATGGTAGGGAAGTGTCGGAAATGGTCCAGGTGTATTTCAGTGCCGGATGGAAATTAGTGGTGAAGTGGATGAAGTCAGTCAGTTGTGTGCGGGTGCAGGAGGTGGCACCAAAGCAGTCGTCGATGTAGCGGAGGTAGAGGTTGGGGATGGGGCCCTGGTATGTATTGAACAAGGATTGCTCGACGTAACCTACAAATAGGCAGGCATAGCTGGGGCCCATGCGTGTGCCCATAGCTACGCCTTGTAGGCAGGCATAGCTGGGGCCCATGCGTGTGAATCTCTTCTGCGCTTATAACACTTTAGTTACCATTTCCAATAAGCAACTACGGGCACCTCACGAGAACAATAAATGGTTGCCTGGGCATGAGTGAAGTGTCAAACATTAGAAGAATGAATGTGTGAAACAGTTTTGTGTTCACGGTAGTCAAATGGGAGATTATAATTTTCAATTAAGAGCAGAAATAATTTCCAAAGATCAATACACAATGTGTACAAATCAAAGGGTATAAGAGTTCTTAAAAAAAGAGCATTTACAAAGTTAATGTCAAATTTCTATCATAACGCAAAATCAAATTTTTTAATTTAACGTTTGTATAAAAACGATAATTTTTCCTGCACTTTGCGCAGATTGTAACTCGACACTTGTGATAGGAGATATGGTTTACAAAGAGCAAATGCACGACTTACATAGAAACATAGAAAATAGGTGCAGGAGTAGGCCATTCGGCCCTTCGAGCCTGCACCACCATTCAATATGATCATGGCTGATCATCCAACTCAGTATCCCATCCCTGCCTTCTCTCCATATCCCATGATCATTTTAGCCACAAGGGCCACATCTAACTCCCTCTTAAATATAGCCAATGAACTGGCCTCAACTACCTTCTGTGGCAGAGAATTCCACAGATTCACCACTCCCTGTGTAAAAAATGATTTTCTCATCTCGGTCCCAAAAGACTTCCCTCTTTTCCTTAAACTGTAACCCCTAGTTCTGGACTTCTGTCAGGAATTAATATTTTATGTTATTTTCTATAATTATGCGTCCAACCGCAAAAGGGTTGTGTTTCGTCCCTCGTATTTAAGGTCATTCAACCCATCCAAGTCACACTGAAGCTCATTTGCATGTATCTACAACGTCACCCAGTTTAGGGTTGTCGGCAAAGCCTAAAACATTTGGTATCCATCTTCCGTATAAAAGCGGCATCTGCAGTTCCTTCCTACAGAGTCTGAAGAAGGGTTCCAACCTGAAACGTCACCTATTCCTTTTCTCCAGAGATGCTGCCTGACCCGCTGAGTTACTCCAGCATTTTGAGTCTTTCTTCAGCATAAAACAGCATCTGCAGTTCCATTCTACACATTTGAATCCATCCAGACTGTTGCTTTTTTTTTTTTTAAACTGGAGAGTAACTCGGGCCCAAGTTGTTGTTAAACTGTGTATTTCCTCCCACACTCCAAAGACATACAAGTTTATAGGTTGTAGGAAGGAACTGCAGATGCTGGTTTAAACCGAAGAAGGTCTGATGAAGGACCTTGACCCGAAACACCACCTAGTCCTTTTCTCCAGAGATGCTGTCTGATCCGTTGAGTTACTCCAGCTTTTAGTGTCTATTGCAAGTTGTAAAAAAAATTAGCCCTAGAGTGCAGGATAGTGTTAGTGTACGGGATAATAGCTAGTCAGTTTGGCTTGGTGGGCCAAAGAGCATGTTTCTTTGCAGTATTTCTGAAGTCTAAAGTCCTCTCCCTTCAGGTAGTGTCCCCAAATCATGATGTGTAAGAAGGAACTGCAGAAACCAAAGATAGACTCAAAAAGATGGAGTAACCCAGTCTGAAGAAGGGTCTCGACCGGAAACGTCACCCATTCCTTCCCTCCAAAGATTCTGCCTGTCCCGCTGAGTTACTCCAGTTTTGTGTCCATCATCCTTCAAATCATCATTTCCCTTCAAAAAACAAACACTTAGTCCTCCCCAAAAATTACATTGGAATTGCACTGTTCAAGGTACAGTTTTTAAACGCGTTTTTATCTGCCCTATTCAGTGACTGCAAAAAATCACAGAATAAAATTGAGGTGGGAAGTATTGGTGGGACCCTGACCAAGAATACCAAAGTCCAGTCATGCAGTCAATACAATTACTGTCAAGTTATTTGACAAAAAAACAAAAATGGACAAAGACTCTAGAAATTGGTCAACAAGTCAGGATACAAGGTTTAATCTCCAAGATACGCCTTTGACCATCAATCAGTAGGTATAACCGTAGAGAAATGGAAAAAAAACAAGAAAATTCAATTATAAACCACAGTCAGGAGAATGAAGAGTGCATGCAAATCCTCCCACTGCTTCTTTTCACCCGAATGCATCTTATTTTATGCTCATGATCTTAAATTATTTCACAGCACGAAATGAAACAATAGTTATTGTGGGATTCTGTTCAAACTACCACCACAATTAAAGCATGAACCTTCATACATGCAAATTACAAAAGCAAATCAATGCAAAAAAAAAGCATGTAAAATATCCAAATCTGCTCAACATATCCAGGGTAGAGTGTTCCTGCCTGTGTCTAGGCTGTAACAGTGAGGAGGGGAAATCCGAGACTGCGACCATTTCCTTCCATTGTTTCAAAGAATTTTGCGATGCCAAGATATGGCGACATTTTCCGTTGAGGCTCTTTGCAATAATTACTGTAACTGGGGCCAGATCGGGCAAAGGCTAGCCCGTGGCTCCACGCAGGACTGCTGTGAAACACCAGTGCACTTGGAATGGAGTTCGGACTTCCATGTTCCAGCAGAGCACCATAGAAGCCCAGCATGGGCTGCAGGTTATGCGTTGAAGCCGGCGAGGCCCAAGTCATTGCTTCATCTCATGCAAGGGCCACAGCAGCAAGGCCAAGAGCACCACGAGTCCCGCGTGGCTGCAAAGTGTTTACACACCCACAAAGTGAACAGACAGTGTGCCAAGAAACTAGAGCCTCTTTTAAACTGCTTCACTTTGGACAGCCAATACCTCATGGTGCAGGGAAACAAAGGCCAAAGGCCACGTCAAGGCAGGGGTGATTTCAAAGA
The DNA here is from genome assembly GCF_028641065.1 of Leucoraja erinaceus. Classification (NCBI taxonomy): domain Eukaryota; kingdom Metazoa; phylum Chordata; class Chondrichthyes; order Rajiformes; family Rajidae; genus Leucoraja; species Leucoraja erinaceus. The sequence goes on from NC_073395.1 coordinate 8,884,899, forward strand.
GACACCATGCACCCTTGAGCTAGAGATACAGGTCGGGGATGAGCCATCTATCTGCCCTTTGTACCCAACCATCAGGTTTCACATTCCAAGTTTACACCTCTTTAAATATTGCCAATGATGCAGGCCCCATAACCTTCTGGTGCTCATCTCTATCAAACTTTGCCGTTCTCACCTTATAGCGCTGTCCTCTAGTATCTGATATTTCTACCCAGAGAAAAAAGAAAAAAGGTTCTGACTGTCAGCTCTATCTGTGCCTCTCATAATCGTCTAAACTTCTATAAGATCTCTCTACAGCCTCCTACACTCCACAGGCAGCTACCCAAGTTAGTCCAACCTCCCCTTGTAGTTAATACACCCAAATCCAGGCAGCATTCTGCTAACCCTCTTCTGCACCCTCACAAAGCCTCCTGTGATGAAGGGACCAGACCTGTACACAACACTCCAAATACAATCAAACAAAGGTTTTTTCTCTCCCCCCCCCCACCCACCCTCACATCAGTCTGAAGAAGGGTTTCGACCAGAAACGTTGCCTATTTCATTCGCTCCATAGATGCTGCCTCACCCGCTGAGTTTCTCCAGCATTTTTGCCTACCAAAGGTTTTACCAAGCTGTAACAGGTTGAGGAGGTAGACGAGAATGATACCAGGAATGATTGGGTTAACATATGATGAGCACTTGAAGGAACTGGATCTGTACTCGCTAGATTTTAAAAGGACGAGGAGGTACCTCATTGAAACCTACAGAATAGTGAAAGGCCTAGATCAAGGGTTCCCAACCTGGGGTGAATTTGTTGACTCTGGATTGGTACATATTTTTTCTCTTTGACTGTGTTTGGTTCTGGAATACGTTCATTATTAATTGTGCATAAATAAGTGAAATAACATTGTTATGTGCTATTAAAGTTGCCAGGGACAAAATAAAGGTTGGGAACCCCTGGCCTAGATGTTGCTACCTTCAGGGAGCTATGGACTTGAACCTCAAGATCCATAGGAGCCTTGAACCTCAAGATCCATTTGTACATCAAGTGTCATTATAGAAACATAGAAAATAGGTGCAGGAGTAGGCCATTCAGCCCTTCGAGCCAGCACCACCATTCACTATGATCATGGCTGATCATTCAACTCAGTATCCTGTACCTACCTTCTCTCCATACCCCCCCGATCCCTTTAGCCACAAGGGCCACATCTAACTCCATCTTAAATATAGCCAATGAACTGGCCTCAACTACCTTCTGGGGCAGAGAATTCCAGAGATTCACCACTCTCTGTGTAAAAAATGATTTTCTCATCTCGGTCTTAAAAGATTTCCCCCTTATCCTTAAACTGTGACCCCTTGTTCTGGACTTCCCCAATATCGGGAATAATTTCCCTGCATCTAGCCTGTCCAACCCCTTAAGATATAGATCCCTGCCACTAACGCTATACTTTCCCTTTACATTTTACCTACATACAACCTACAACAGTGAAAGCTATTATACGTTGTTGGTTCCAAATAAAAAGCATGAGGTAGTGGCAATAAATAAAAACCTTAATTAACCTAAAAGCAAAACAGTAGAATTATGTATGTTGTTGTGGGAATACAATCAGACTCAGGAGAAATTCCAGGATCATTTAGGAGCCATTCATTTGATTTATTTTCACGAGTTTCAAATGAAAGGTCGATTTGTTTCGGCCGACTTAAATGAACAGAAGTCAATAATCCTATCTCAAGTTTCAGATAAACATTATCTGAATAAACATTGAACTGGTTTACGACGTAACCCGAATCCCTCGATAAGATTACAAGCAACAAATCACCTCTGGGCGTCATTGAGGCTTTTTCTTATTTATGGAAAACGCACGTGGAATTTATGAGGCCGATTTTTCTCCACTGAAACCTTTTGTTAATCCACCTGGAATTATTGGAACCTGCACATGACATCCGGACCAAGAGATTTAAAGTTGTCACAAGCAAAACAAGTGGGATATAACCAAATGCATTCAGTCTACGTGGAGTTGTTATTGCAGGTTTGCATCCGGTGATTCCAGTCATTGCTTGTTGGGATCCGAAAAGAAACATTCCCAAAATGGGCAGGTTATAAATTCATAAGTGATAGGAGCAGCATGAGTCCATTCGGCCCTCTCAAGTTTACTCCGCCATTTAATCACCGCCGATCTATCTCTCCCTCCTAACCCCATTCTCCTGTCTTCTCCCCATAACCCCAGATGCCCGTGCTAATCAAGAATCTATATATCTCTGCCTTAAAAGTATCCATTGACTTGGCCGCCACTAATGACCCTGTCCCACGGTGCAAGTTCATTCAAGAGCTCTCCAGAGTAAAAAAAAAATCAAACTCTTGGTAAGCATGGAGAATGAACTTAGCGGGTATGTCGGAGCTCGGGGACGTCTCTTAGCGGCTCGTAAAGCTAATGGCAGGTACTCGGGAAGACTAGCTAATGGCAGGTAAGCTCGGGAAGGCTCGTGAAGATTTTTCAACATGTTGAAAAATGTCCACGAGAGCCCCAAATACCGACGAGCGGCCATTACTGTAAATCTCCGAGTTTGAATCAGGGAAAACTCGGGAGAGCTCTTGGAATGAACTCGTACCGTGGGATAGGGCCATTAAACTATCATACACACACTAGGGACAATTTACAATTTCTACAATTAACCTACAAACCTGTACATCTTTGGAGCGTGGGAGGAAACCAGAGCACCCGGTGAAAACCCACGCAGGTCACGGGGAGAACATACAAACTCCGCACAGATGGCGCCCGTGGTCAGGATGAACCCGGGTCGCTGGTGCTGTAAGGCAGCAATCTTGCCGCTGTGCCACCGCGCTGCCCCAAAGCTACCCTATGAAGATACCCTAAAGATTTGGGTATCGAGCTAACAGTGTGGAGACAGTGATGTGACACCGAGTTACTCCAGCATTTGGTGCCTATCTTTGATCTTATTTCGACGTTGATTTGGAAACAATGGGGAGTTATGATCCCAGATGGACTCTGGTGGGTGAACGTTTCCAAGGTGCAGCATCAGATAGGGCAGGCATGAGGGACAACAGATTGTTTGCATTCACACCACATTAGCTTTAAGACAGTCAGGGCCATCTTGAACAATATTGGTTTTCAGTCATTAAGGGTGGTCAGGGACTTGGCCATAGGCAACAAACAGGTGGCTGGAATTGTTTACGCAAGGAAGAAGATCTTTACTCCAAAAGTAGGAAAGAACTGATGAAACTGGACTAGCAACAGGCTATATAGTTCTTAAAGTCTTGAACAGCAACATTTGCATCTTAATATTTGTAGGAAAGAACTGCAGATGCCGGTTTAAATCGAACATAGACACAAAATGCTGGAGTAACTCAGCGGGACGGCCCGTCTCAGCGGGCGTTACTCCAGCATTTTGTGTCTATCTTTGCAACTTAATAATTTGCTCAATCTGGTTTCCCACAATTAGGTTAGTTTGAGAGATACAGCATGGAAACAGGCCCTTCGACCCACCACGTCCGCACTGACCATTGATGAAGGATCCCGATAATGTCACCTATCCTTTTTCTCCAGAGATACTGCCGGACCTGCGGAGTTATTCCAGTATTTTATGTCTGTCCTCTGACCATTGCTCACATGTCCACACTATTTGCATGTTCTCATCCACTCCCTGCACACTAGGGGGCAATTTACAGTGGCCAATTTAACCTAGAAACCCACACGTCTCTGGGACATGGGATCAAACCGGAACATCCACACGGTCACAGGGAGAATGTGCAAACTCCGCACAAACAGCACCCAAGGCCAGGATCAAATCCAGGTCTCTGGCGCTGTGAGGTAGCAGCTCCACCAGCTGTTATATCATCTCTTTACAGATGATGATGAGTGCCTGGAACATGCTGCCATGGGTGTTGGTGGAAGCAGATAAGATGATGACATGCAAGACACTTGTGGATTGTAACACGGATATGCATGGAATGAAGGGATATGGATAGTGTGCTGGCAGATGAGAGTTGGTCTTGGAGCATGTTCGGCGCAGACATTGTGCATGTACTCCAGAAATGTTGCCTGACCCGCCGAGTTCCTCCACCACCTTGCGTTTTACTCAAGATTCCGGCACCTGCAGTTCCTTCTGCTGTAGGATTTTGTCGCATTGAACTCCATGGAAGTAAAATGTGGATCAGTAATATGCTGGACACAGCACATCTGGAAGAAATGAGACTCCTCCTACTAGACAAACAAGATCAATTCTTAATGAGTTGGTCCCCATTTATTGATTTCTTGGATTCATGTGGTACCACAGTATCGTGAAAATTAAAAGTTTCAGGTCTGGGTGAAAGATGATCTAGAATATAAAAAATCATCATCTCCTTGTGGCGATTGAATAAACTCCCTCCTGCTTTCCCACCTCACTTATTTCTTTTCTTCACTATTTTCTTTATCTGCCTTTCACTCACGCCCGCTAGTCTATCCTTCACTCTCCACAACATCTTTTTCCTTTCTCTCTTCTTACTTTTCCCTTTTAAAAAAAAAAAAAAAAAAAGTTGTTCAGAGAATGTAATTTGTTAACATAATTTTGGGTACCTGTAAAAAGGTACCACTGTATTGTACTTACTTCTAATAAATATATATATATATTTTTTAAAAGAACTCCGTGGCACTGAAGCAGACGAGGTGCGATTGGAGGTTGTTGAGAGGGCAGGTTCAACTCTCTAGTCAGCACCTCCTTCAGCTTCAAGTCAAATACAAAAGTAAATTGCGCGCAAGGTGCCATCAATACATGTACGGTCCAGTCACTTGGGTGAATTATGTGCTCACAGCTGCGTCAGTCAACGTCAGCCATTGGCTTCTAATCTACGTAATGGTCCATGCACAGAAGTACACATCGCTGCGAGTTATTGTATTCATTGGTTTTTAATAATGACACAACATCATTGCAGGGATCAAAACCGAATCAATATTAACACCAAAACATTTGTACACACGAGAACAAGTCAAGTTTACTAGTTGTTACCAATTCATTAACATGTCCCTTTCTCCAGGAATTAGACTTTACAGATATGGCGCAGAAACAGGCCCATCGGCCCACCGACTCCGCACCAGCCAGCGATTACCCCGTACACTAGCACTATCCTACACACTAGGGGCAATTTACAATTTTACTGAAGCCAACCAACCTACAAATCTGCACGTCTTTGGAGTGCGGGAGGAAACCGGAGCACCCGAAGAAAACCCACGAGGTTACAGGGAAAACGTACAGTACAAACACCGTATAGACAGCACCCGTTGTCAGGATTGAACCTGGGTCTCAGGCGCAGGGAGGCAGCAACTCTACCGCTGCGCCACTGTGCCACCCCAAATTAGTTCCTGGTAACAGCAAGTCAGTCTCAGGAGTGCAAGGCTAAAGCTGCCAAGGAGTGCAGTTTCCAAAGAGAAAAAGAGGTCCCAGATGCGTGCAAACTGCTAATGCAATGGAAAATGGGTTGGAATTTGTTTGACAGCAAGAAAGAAATCTCACTTGGGACTGGCATAATAGTCGCTGGTGCAGAGAAAACAAATGCTCCACCTGGCAACACCTTGCAGTAGGATTTAGCTGGGTCAACTGCACAGCAGCTTTCCTGCAACTCTCCCAACACCGATACAAATACTGCAGAAGGGTCCCGACCCGAAACGTCAACCATTCCTTCTCTCCAGAGATGCTGCCTTGTCCCGCTGAGTTACTCCAGCTTTTTGTGTCTATCTTTGGTTTAAACCAACAGCTGCAGTTCCTTCCTATACAAACACTGCATCAGGTGGTAATTTCAAACGGTCGGGTTTAAGACTTAAAAACATTTTTAAAGTCAGTGTGGACAGTCAGTGGGCTAAAGTGATGTATCTCTAAACTGAACCATAAGCAGTGAAAAAATATCATTTTTGAGATACAAAGTCTAATCGCAGGGTGGCACGGTGGCACAGTAGTAGAGTTGCTGCCCTACAGCGCCAGAGACCCGGGTTCCATCCCGTCTAAGGGTGCTGTCTGTACGGAGTTTGTACGTCCTTTCTTTGACCCCGGGGAGCTCCGGTTTCCTCCCACATTCCAAAGACATGCAGGTTTGTAAGTTGATTGGCTTCTGTAAATCATCCTTAGTGCGTAGAATAGCTAGTGTATGTTCATCGGCTCGGACTTGGTGGGCCAAAGGCCTGTTTCCATTCTGTACCTCTAAATCCCAAACTAAAAACTGAAAGATGTTTTGCTGTTCAAACAAGTTTTGCTCAAAAATGAGGGGGGGGGGGGGGGGGGAAGAAAGAGGTAAAAGATGTATGTAACTGTCCTTTTCTTGGGCATCGCTTTTGACAATATAACAGCAAAATGTAAATGGAAACCCAAATAACAATCATGGAAAAACTCAGTCAGGCAGCAATTCTGGAGAGAAACATAGAACTAAAGTGCAAGGTGAAATACTTTGTCACTGCGGGAAAACTCAGATGGAAGTCAATAAATTAGATTCAGATGCTAAAGAAACAAAACATTGCCCCATCAAACATAATAGTTCCACCTGAAAAAGAAAATGGCATGGGATTCCCAGCAAAGTATACAGTGCAAATGCACCCGTGTAGATTCATAGCTACCAAAGCACAAAATCGCATCTGAAGTTTATTTGCAAACTATACAAAAAGGCTGATTTTTGATCACTTTAGTAAGACATTTTTAAAGTCAGTGCACACTCAGTGGGCCTCAGTGATGTGTCTCTTAACTGAACCACAAGGAAACATGCAAGCATCTGCCCAAAACAATCATAAGCTTTACTGTAAAATTAGATAGCATGGTTCCATCTGCCTCGTTTACTTCATAATCACTGGGGCAGCAGGACAAGCAGCTAAAAAGCCTGAGAAATGGAAATGCAGTCAGATACACACGTGTCACACACGTGTCACACTCGTGTCCGCCTACGATCAATCATCATGAGATTTCAAACTAGAAAATCAGCTTCTTGGTACATTTGAGAAAAATGTTTTGCCCCTTGTACAGTTAGTTCAAAGTTGCCCCAGATCATGTTGCTTATAATACGGTACTTGCTACTTATTTATTGTGTTTTTTTGATAGAAGATTTGTCTTTGGTGGGCCTAGTCAGCTCTGACCAAATGCACTACAATCCTCATCCAAACAACTACGTCTTGTGTACACAAATAACAAACTAAAAAGGAAGTCAGGATAATTCCTATCCATAATGCTTGGACAGAATGTCGAGCATGCTACCAGCTTAGCTGGCTGTCATGATGGTCCCACAACTCAAAGTGTTTCCGAAAAGATTAACTGAAGCATGGAGACAAGCAATAGGGTATCGTTAGACCAAATTGGGAAACTGGGAAACTGTGTCCAGGATCTGAGACAAAGACAATAGCAAACTGAAAGCAGTTCAGGGGATGTAATTCGGCTGATGAAATGTCTCGACCTGAAACGTTACCCAATTTCTTTTCTCCATAGATGCTGCCTGACCCGCTGAGTTACTCCAGCATTTTGTGTCAATCTTTGGTGTAAACCAGCATCTGCAGTTCCTTCCCCCACAATGTTATTTGTCTAACACTTAGAATGGGCTGTGTATGAAGGAACTGCAGATGCTGGTTTAAACCGAAGAAAGACATAAAATGCTAGAGTAACACAATTAATTTAAGAAAGTTGAGGCAAAACCTCTCCCACTCCTCAGGCCCCCACCAAAATGGTCATGGGGCTTTAAGAACACTTTGAAGAACCAGCACCTTTGAAACGGGAAGATGGGTTCTTGAAAAGCATGGGAGTAAAGGCAGCTCCACACTCATGTCCACATTGCACAAAGTCGTGAACACCGCCCAGCCCAGTACTGACTTCAACACCATAAATGGGATCTATAGTAGTCATTGCCTTAAAAATGAAGCCAGCATCATCAGAGACCCACACCACCCTGGCCACCATCTCATTTCACTCCTGCCCTCTGGAAGAATGTATCGGAGCCCAAAAACTATAATATCCAGCTTGTTCTCTACAATTTGATTTGAGAATTAAGGGACAGAAGTTTAGGGGTAACATGAGGGGGGACTTCTTTACTCAGAGAGTGGTAGCTGTGTGGAATGAGCTTCCAGTGAAGGCAAGTTCGATTTTATCATTTAAAAATAAATTGGATAGGTATATGGACGGGAAAAGAATGGAGGGTTGTGGTCTGAGTGCAGGTAGATGGGACTAGGTGAGAGTAAGTGTTCGGCACGGACTAGAAAGGCCGAGATGGCCTGTTTCCGTGCTGTAATTGTTATATGGTTATATGGTAACCATCAAACTATTAAACATCACAACCTCCAATTAAGCTCCAAACAACATAGACAAGACATTGTTTTGGCCTTGCATTATTATTGCTAGGTAATATTATAATGTATTGTGTAATATATATATGGGATGACAATCAGAACAGTCATGATTTAATTGCAAGGCAAAGTAGTCTTAATCCTAGTCTAAGCGTACTCTCCTAAATTGTATTTGCATCATTGGATATTTGCAAAACACTTAAAGACGAAATCTAAAATCAATAGCAAGTTCCCCTAGACTTGCCTTTGTCTCCGGCGGCCATTAAAGTTTGGACTTGTTGCTTATTTATCAGATCTAAACTGGCACTTTATCTATCGAGTGGATTTCCCAACTGGGGAATTAATATAGACAGGAAAAGCCTGGCAAGGTGCAGGCGGCAATTTCAGAACTCCCATCTCATACAGGAATACAGGCCAAACAGGCAATCTAGTGTGAATCACAAAGTTGATGGTTACTCCAAAATTGTGCACAGTCCAGGTGACTATTTGCGTTCTAGCCACAGAACCAGATCTACAAATAGGGTTGCCAACTTTCTCACTCCCAAATGAGGGACAAAAAGGTCAAAATAAGGCTCAAATTCCCAACTGCAATTCGTTGACCGACTCGGTCGTGGCTGGGTGAATGATGAGTTGGCCCGGGTGCTGGACTGCACACAAAGCCCAGCCGGCGGGCCAGCTGAGGAGTCCTGGCCCGGGCCGCGCGACTGTCACGCGCAAAGTCCAGCACCCCCTCCAACTCCTGAACCGATGATCGGCCATGAGAAGGAGGGGCGGTGGTGTCGGCGGCAAGCGAAGGTCCGACACCACCACTGCTGCTGCACTCCATGGGCTGCACTACGTCGGGACGGGTGAGGCGGCACTCCGACCCGACAGTCCCTTCGACCCGAGTAGTAACAGTCAAATACGGGACAAGGGCCGTCCCGTACGGGACAAACTAATTTAGCCCAATATACGGGATGTCCCGGTTAATATGGGACAGTTGGCAACCCTATCTACAAACCCCATATTACATTTGCACCACATCCATAAATCTCTATTCCTACAGTAACATTTCTTACTTTAACTATGATATCTATACACTCTTAACGGCACGATTGTAATCACGTATTGTCTTTCCGCTGGCTGGTTCACAACCTGTTCCTGCTTTTTCCCCCCCATATCCCTTGATTCCGTTAGCCCCATATCTAACTTTCTATTGAATACATCCAGTGAATTGGCCACCACTGCCTTCTGTGGCAGAGAATTCCACAGATTAACAAATCCCTGGCTGAAAAAGTTTTTCCTCATCTCAGTCCAAAAAAAGGTTCACTCCCAGTAACAACCCACCCTGCCACCCCCCCCCCCCTCAAAAGCTGCCAACTTGCAGTCCTGTAGCCAAATGCCATCCTCAAGAAAAAAGGACCAGACACCATTTACAGTCCAAGGAGTGTGCAGTGCCTGCTCTGCTCTGCTACCAAAAGGTTTTCATCACCCACAGAGACCGCAGTAGCTTTGGGCAATCAGCCAAGGACTAGTTATTGACACCAAGCTACTCTTTCGTTCAGGCTCATATTAATAGGTTTATCTGATTTTCTAAGCAAATTTATTGCGTTATATTAAAATTTAATGCGTTCATATAATGCTCTTACGACTATTTTAATGGTGGCAAATATTAAATGGGGCTATTCTTCAAATATAATAGTGGACTAAATGGAACGCAAGCAAGCAATCAGATGATGTATTAATACATACACGTGGCATTTCTGCCAACATGTCAGAAGCTTATTATAAAATGAAATCGGACGTGGTCTCTTTCTATTTAAAATATGCAATTTAGACGAGGCATTTGTTATTCAGGATCCACTCAGAAATTACATAAACCATGCTTTTTGAAATTGGATGCCATTATTTGGATCACTTTCAACAGGTAGTCCAGATTAATGCGAGGCAACAGAACAGGTAGTTATTGACATAAATTTTGGAAAGAGTAATATTTGCGAAAGCCTGAATGTAAAGGTGGAGGCAAATTGTTGGTAATGTTTAAAAATTAATGTTTAAAAATTTACATCAAAATGAGCTGTTAAATGATTTTAATTTTCAAATATGTAATTGATTAGAAAAAGTCATTTAAGACTAGAGACATTCAGAAGCTGTTCAAAAAACCTTTTACAGAACTAAAAAGAATCTGTGGTGGCAGGGCGGTAGAGACTTGGGTTCGATTTTGACAGCGGATGCTGTCTGTATGGAGTTTGTATGTTCTCCCTGTGACCACTTGAGTTTTCTCAGGGTGCACCAATTCCCACCTCCCCCCCCACATTCTTAAGACGTGCAGATATGTAGGGTAATTGGCTTCTGTAAATTGTGGGGATAGAACTAGTGTACAGGATGATCGTTGGTTGGCATGGACTCAGGGGGCCGAAAGGCCTGTTTTCACACCGTACCCCCAAACTAAGACAAAGTGCTGGAGTAACTCAGCAGGTCTGGCAGCATCGCTGGAGAACATGGATAGGTGAGATTGTTTCGGGTCGAGACCCTTGCGACTGAAGGGGTCTAAAGAAGGATCTCGACCCGAAACATCACCCATCCATGTTCTCCAGAGATTCGGCCTGACCTGCCGAGTTGCTCCAGCACTTTGTCTCCTTGTGTGAAAACCAGCACCTGCACTTTTTGTTTTTCCCTTTTACAGAACAGACTCTCACAAGGCCGTCGAGGCAGTGAAGAGACAGGGCCTCAGCTTCACTACCCATGGACTTGTGAGTGGATATAGGACATCACGGCAGTAAGGCCTTAACTCAATAGGATCTTCAGAGCTGCCAAAGGGTGGTGTAGCTATGGGAAAGGAGCACGCAGGAAGGATCTTCGCACCCGGCCACTCCCACTTCTCCTCTCCCATCGGGCAAAAGGTAAAGAAGTGTGAATACGCACACCTCCAGATTCAGGACAGTTTCTTCCCAGCTATAATCAGGCAACTGAACTATCCTACCACAAACGGGAAGCAGTCCTGAACTGCTATCGGGCTATCTTTGACCAGACTTTACCTGCACTAAACGTTATTCTTTCATCATGCATCTGTACACTGTGAATGGCTGGTTTGTAATCCCATGTTGTCTTCCCGCTGCCTAGTTAGCACACGACAAAAGCCTTTCACTGTACCTCGGTGCACGTGACACTAACGCAAACTGAAACTGGCTTAGGTAAAGTACATGAGATGTGTAGAAAGGAACTGCAGATGCTGGTTTAAACCGAAGATGGACACAAAAAGCTGGAGTAACTCAGCGAGTCAGACAACACCTCTGAAGAAAAGGAATAGGTGACGTTTTGGGTCGAGACCCTTATTCAAACTGCTACAGACAGTCTGAGGAAGACTCTCGACCCGAAACATTGCCTATTCCTTGTCTGACCCGCAGAGTTTTAGATAAAGTACAATCCCACCCAACGCTGAAGTGCAAAACTTACAACTGCCCAAAGTCCCGTTTCTGAAGAGACTTATTTTAAAGGCATTTAAAGTTTAATTACTACAAAACTCCCACGTTCAACAATGCCATGGGGTGCACCGCTCGCATTTGGAAACAATTTGTATCATATGTCAAGACAAGAGGAAGCAACAACTGCATATTAATTAAGAGCTAATAAGTAGTTGCCTCAGATTTAAATATCGTTTTTTTTAAATGTTTTTCTATAATACCTTCGAAGCTGAAGAGCTCCATTTACTTTTGTAGAAAGTGCTTAATTCCGTGAATAATAGTGGTATTTTCCTGTTAATTATACAGTAGACAACACATTCTCAACATGTTTAAGTGCTAACCTGTTAATGGATCTTCCATTTAACTGGTGTAAATATCACATTTTAAACCGAAAATAGCAGTGAATTGGAAAAATATTTTTGTTATACACAATATAATGAGTTCTCGTAAGGGTGAGCTCCCAATAACATGCCTGCTAATTACCAATCTATCAGTTACACACTTAACAGGCGCAAACAATGCTATAGAGCTGCATATACTACACTTCAGTTTGTTCATCAAGGAGAGTTTGATACAGCTCGGGTGTAAGTAATCTTATGCAAGCATCAATGAAACATGAACTCCAGATTCGCCGCTTATCAATGCTGTAGCTAGAATATTATCTTCACATTCCACATACCATGTGAAATAGGATTTTAACAACATTAAAGGGATGGAAGATTGTAACCTTCACGTGGTCCGCCCTGTTTCGACAAATGCAATCAACCCAGCATGCACACTCAAATAAGATCAAATAGAACAAGTTGTCCTACAACTTTAGGCTGTGCACACCATACGCAAGAGGAGAGCAACAGCAAAAACAAAACTCTCGTGCATTTGATAATAGGAACAGCAGGTCAACAAGACAAAGATGTTTAGTTTAGAGATACAGCGTGGAAACAAGCCGCACCGACCAGCAACCCCCGCACATTAACACTATCTACTAATACACACGGGACAATTTACACATACACCAAGCCAATTAATCAACAAACCTGTGTGTCTTTTGAGTGTGGGAGGAAACCGAAGTTCTCGGAGAAATCCCACGCAGGTCACGGGGAGAACGTACAAACTCCACACAGACAAGCACCTGTAGTTGGGATCAAACCCGGGTCTCCAGCACTGCAAGCGCTGTAAGGCAGCAACTCTACAGCTGCGCCACCATGGCCATCCACCTGATTTCATAGACCAAGTCTTTAAAAATCCTCCCATCAGAAAGAAGGTATGCGCAGGTCTGAAAACTATAACGTCCAGGTTCAGGAACAGCTTCTTCCCATCAACCATCGGGCTTCTGAACAACACAAAGTCCAAATAAACTCCCAACTATGAAGTGCCTTGTTGCATTAGGGCATTTGTGTAGGAAGCAACTGCAGATGCTGGTTTATACCGAAGATAAGACTCAAAACGCTGGACTAACTCAGCGGGGCAGGCAGCATCTCTGAATAGAGGGAATGGGTGGCGTTTCAGGTCGCGACCCTTCCTCAGATTGAGAGTCAGAGGTGAGGGCGACACAGAGATAAGGAAGGGTAAAGTGTGTGACAACGATACATCAAAAGAGATGAAGATCAAGGAAATTGTGGAATAGCACAGAGGGGGAGGAGCGAGAGAGGGTGTTGTAGAATCCTTGTCGGAGATGGGAAAAGAACGTCTTCAAAGTAGCCATACCTTGCGGAGATTTCGCAGTGGATCAGACGAAATGTGTAGGAAGGAACTGCAGAGGCAGGTTTACACTGAAGATAGACACAAAATGCTGAATGCTTTGTTTTGATCATGCGCTATGGTTGGGTTTATTTATTGAATTTTTCATGTTTATTATATTATCCATAGGGTAATGCATTCACAAACGAATTATGCTGCTGCAAGTAAGAATTTCATTGTTCCATTTGGAAGTGGATGCAGAGAGGATGGTTCCAGTATTGGGAGAGTCCAGCACCAGGGGGCACAACTTCAGAATAAAGACCTACTTTTAGAATGGAGGCGAGGAGGAATTTCTTTAGTCAGAGGTTGGCGAATCTGCAGAATTCATTGCCACGGACTGCTGTGGAAACCAAGTCATGGGGCTGTTTTAATGCAGAGATTGAGTCGGTTCGCGATTTGGTAAGGGCATCAAAGATTGTGGGAAGAAGGCAAGAGAATGGGGTTGAAAGGGAAAAATAGATCGGCCGTGATCATGTTAGGGGTGGCACAGTGGCGCAGCGGTAGAGTTGCTGCCTTACAGCGGCAGATTCTGACTGTAGTGCAGTGTGTTTGTACGTTCTCCCTGTGACCGCATGGAAACGGCATTTCGTTTGGACCTCAAGGGGTCCAAATGACAATTAAATGTATCTTGTATCTTGTTTTCCCCGGGTGCTCTGGTTTCCTCCCACACTCCAAAGATGGGCAGATTTGTAGGTTAATTGACTTTGGTAAAGATTGTAATTTGTCCCTACTGTGTCGAATAGTGCTAGAATTGCTGGTCAACATGGACTCGGTGGGCCAAAGGGCCTGCCTCTGTGCTGTTTCTCTAAACTAAACTCAATGGCAGAGCAGACTCGATGGAAAAAAATGACCTAAGTCAGCTCGTTTTTCTTATGGTTTCGGTACTTATGACAAGAATAGAATTGACTCTTGATAAACTGATCGCCGTGATACGAGCTAGAATTAAACTTACCCGAATCTTGAGCAGTTTGGTACTGATGGATTGCAAAGGCAACTACTTACGATGCAGGAAAGCAATCCATTTCTGACCTTTAAGTGAACTGACACCATTGCACTTCAGCTGCAGAACAAATCCACATCAGCGTGGACTTTTACAGACACTCGGTACAATTAATGTTCATTCCGATGCCATTGCTGTTGATTGCTGTGAAGGTTTTGTGGTGAATGATTAAGCATTAGTGAAGTCACCACGAGTGGATGAAGGTGCAGAATGCAGAAGACAAACGGAAGATTGTCCGTCTAATTTGCCTCGTCAACACGTCCCTGGCCCAAATTGCTTTGCTGGTATTGTCAACCGAACGCCACATCAGTTCAACATCACTGGGGTTGGCTATTCCACAGAGACCACACCATGCACTACATACGACAACTCAAACATGCACATTAAATTCAAAGCTTGTTTGAAGAATATATTGACCAACATCAATAATTCCACCTCATCACAATGTTTCCATTCACTCTGAGCAGGCCACAATTCAGAGGCTTGAACTAATGATCCAGAGTTTAGTTTTGTTTAGTTTATTAGACAATAGGCGCAGGAGTTGGCCATTTGGCCCTTCGAGCCAGCACCGCCATTCACTGTGATCATGGCTGATTATCCACAATCAGTACCCTGTTCTGCCTTCACCAGTGCTGGGACCCCAGCTATTCACAATATATATTAATGATTTGGATGAGGGAATTGAATGCAACATCTCCAAGTTTGCGGATGACACAAAGTCACACGCAGATACTCGGGAAGACTCGTGAAGATTTTTCAACACGTTGGGAAATGTCCACGAGAGCCCCGAGTACCAACGAGTGGCCATTACCGTAAATCTCCGAGTTCGAATCAGGGCAAACTCGGAAGAGCTCTTGGAATGAACTCGTACCGTGGGACAGGGCTTTAAGTCTCTCTTGAAAGCATTCAGAGAATTGGCCTCCACTGCCTTCGGAGGCAGAGAATTCCACAGATTCACAACTCTCTGGTTAACTCTCCAGATATTGTCACGTGTGTTGTTGCGTGCTATCCAGTTAGCGGAAAGACAACACATGATTACAATCGAGCCATTTACAGTGTATACTGTAGATACATGATATGGGAATAACGTTTAATGCAAGGTAAAGCCAGCAAAGTCAAATCCAGGATAGTTCGAGGGTCACCAATGAGGTAGATAGTACTTCAGGACTGCTCTCTGATTGTTGTAGGACGATTCAGTTACCTGATATATTAAATCCCACCCTGCATAGTTAATTTAGTGATAATACTATGCAATAAAGACATAGTAATCCACTAGCTAGATTACTAGTTAATCTACAGGCAGTAATTAGGTGGAGATTAACATTAATATTATTCTGGATGAACATACTACTACTACTGACTAATCCTTTGGAACTGAAATGCCAGAGGTTGCGGGGAGACCCGATAGAAGTATATTAAATTATGGGGCTAGATAGGGTGGACAGTCAGAACCTTTTTTCTCAGGATGGAAAAATCAACTACTGGAGGGCATAATTTTAAGGTGAGAGTGGGAAAGTGCGACACAAAATGCTGGAGTAACTCAGCGGGACAGGCAGCATCTCTGGAGAAAAGAAATGGGTGACGTTTCGGATCGAGACACTTCTTCAGACAGAGAAGTGCGAGGCAACTTTAGAGTTTGTGTGCCAGGAATTGGGTGAGAGGCACGCAAACATGGCCTTATTCCATGGACTCCATGAATCACAATTATGTTATTGGTTAAATATATACTACACGATCGAATGGCACAATTACCAAATTCTCTGTGGACTTATAGAATCTAATAATCCTTTCATCCACTCTCCACAGGTGATTGTACATTTCTGTCCCAATCTTTCATCACCTCCACATTTGACACAATGTTAAATGTTATTATCTTGACAATTTTGGTTTACATTCCATGACAAACAGTCTCACTGTGACTTCACCCCTCGCTGCAAAGTAAAACTACATTTCCCCCTTTCCTCCCCCCCTCCCCCAAGACTTGATGAAGAGTCCTTGACACAGAAGCTGATCGGC
Source organism: Leucoraja erinaceus (assembly GCF_028641065.1). Classification (NCBI taxonomy): domain Eukaryota; kingdom Metazoa; phylum Chordata; class Chondrichthyes; order Rajiformes; family Rajidae; genus Leucoraja; species Leucoraja erinaceus. The sequence goes on from NC_073395.1 coordinate 8,901,377, forward strand.
CTGCTGAGTACTTGCAACATTATCTTGTTCTTGTTCATTACTACAGTAGAATCTACTAAGTTCAGGACGGAAGATAAGACACAAAGTGCTGGAGTAACTCAGCGGGACAGGCAGCACCTCTGGGGAGAAGGAATGTTTCAGATCGAGACCCTTCTTCAGACTCAAGTCTCAATCTGAAGAAGGGTCTCGACCCGAAACATCACCCATTCCTTCTCTCCAGAGATGCTGCCCGTCCCGCTGAGTTACCTCCAGCATTTTGTGTCTCGCTTCAGTGTAAACCAGCATCTTCAGTTCCTTCCTACACAACAGGATTTCAGAAGCAGAGTCAACAGTAGATACAAACAATAAAAAAAGGAACTGATGAATATTTCAGAGGAATAACACCACAGGATTGAAGAGGAAGAGCGAGATTGTACAGCAAATGGAATTGCTTTTTGAAGAGCTGGCAGGGAAATTATGAACTGAACAGTGTATGTTGTGTCACGCTACAGTTCCCTCAGTGACAGGAAATAAGTAGTTCAAGTTGGCAAGCAGTGTTTAAGCGAAATATATATATTTTTTTAAAAACAGCATATTCTTGGAATATTTAGCGGGTTCACGAGTTCTCACTGATTCAGGAAGTCGGGTAACTTCCTGGTATACAGCTCACCCCCCTCCATGACACACTGGTCAACCTGAGGAGCACCTTCAGCAATAGACCGATTCCACCAAGATGCAGCACAGAACACCACAGGAGATCCTTTTTTCCCCCAGTGGCTATCGAACTGTACAACTCCTCATTCTTCCGTCGTGGGGTAGACTGACTCCCTGCATCCACCCCTCTCCCAATCTTTGTACATCTCCAATCCTGGACTTTCCACTGGTCACGTTAATTTCATGTATCTTGTTGTGTTTTATGACTGTTGGCAGACCAGTTTCCTTCCTGATGGAGTCCAATCCAGGTAACTATTTGCATGCTTGCCACAGAAGGAGATCTCGACAATCACGTATTACAATCGCTCCACACTCTTAAATCTCTACTGTACACTGTGGATGGCTCGACTGCAATCCCGTGTTGTCTTTCCGCTGGCTGGTTAGCACGTGTGCCTCGCTAGACGTGACAATAAACTAAATCTAAACTTAAATTCAAGTCGACGACATTTAATCAGAACAGGAAGGTCAGGGTGCCTCTTGGCAGAGATCAAGAGATCAAGATCAGTGACCTGAAACATACAGCCTGCCACTTCACCCAACAGCATTCCTTTCCAATGAAGTCGCAATGAACTGCAGATGCTGGCTGGCATCTTGTGTAGAACAACGTGCTGGAGAAACTAAGGGCAGCATCTCTGTTGGTCTTGTCCACTGAGTTACTCCAGCACTGGCTGTTCTGTACAAGATTCCAGCACCTGCAGTTCTTAGTGCCTTTGTCGGACAGGATTGATGTTGGGTGAAGTGGCAGGTTAATGTTTCGGGTCACTGACCTTTCATTATAACTGGACAATGACACTAGGAACTGTTGCTTTCCCATTTATTTCCCCAACACCCATAGTATTTGTGCTCATCGAATAGATTAAACTTGCACAACCCTAAGAGCATTTGGGAATTGTGACCAGACTGCAAGTGCAGACAACTTTATTATTCTTATTGTTGTTGTTTGTGATTAATGTTTTTAACTGCGTCGGAGACTTATTTATTAGAACCTCTCCCTCTTCTCCCCTCCCCCATTCGGCAAAAGGTATAGAAGTGTGAAAACATGCACATCCAGATTCAGGGACAGTTTCTTCCCAGCTGGTATCAGGCAATTGAACCATCCTACCGCAACCAGAGAGCGGTCCTGAACTACTGTCTACCTCAGTGGTGACCCTGCACTATCTTTGATCGGGTTTTACCTTGGACTAAACATTATCCCTTTATCATGTATCTATCTATACACTGCAAAGGCTTGATAGTAATCATGTGTTGTGTTGCCGCTGGCTGGTTAGCACGCAACAAAAGCTTTTTTACTGTACCTCGGTACATGTGACAATAAACTGAACTGAGGGGGTGGGAAAAGGAGGAGAGGGGGGTGAAGAGCGGAGTGGGAGGGGAGGGGAGTGGGGTGGAGAGGGGAGAGGGGAGGGAGGTGAGGTGGGGTGGAGAGGGGGGAGAGGGGAGAGGAGAGGAGGAGGAGAGGGGGGGTGGGAGGAGGAGAGGAGAGAGGGGTGGAGAGGAGGAGAGGAGATGGGTGGGGAGGGGAGGGGGAGGGGAGGGGTGGGGGTGGAGAGAGAGGAGGAGGGGAGTGGGGTGGAGAGAGAGGAGGGGGGGAGTGGGGTGGAGAGGGGGAAGGGGAGTGGGGTGGGAGGGGGGGGGAGTGGGGTGGAGAGGGGGGGGGAGTGGGGTGGGGGGGAGGGGGAGTGGGGTGGGGTGGGGGGAGAGGGAGTGGAGAGGGGAGGGGAGGGGGAGGGGAGAGGGAGAGGGGGGGGGAGTGGGAGTGGAGAGGGGAGGGGAGTGGGGTGGAGGAGGGGGGAGTGGAGAGGGGAGGGAGGGGGGTGGGAGGGGAGAGGGGGGAGTGGGGTGGAGAGAGAGGGAGGGGGAGGAGAGGAGGAGGGGAGTGGGAGAGGGAGAGGGGTGGGGGGGAGGGGAGTGGAGTGGGGTGGAGAGGGGAGGGGAGTGGGGTGGAGAGGGGAGTGGGGGGGGTGGAAGAGGGGGGTGGGGTGGGAGAGGAGGGGGGAGAGAGGAGGAGGGGGTAAGGGACCACACACACCTTCTGCTGCCTTCTGGCCATATCGGTGGGTTGTTTGGCGTTGAAAGGGTAAGCGATGCACCTCAGCAAGAAGACATAGAGCTGCAGCGCCTTCCTCTTCTTGGCGTCTTCCTCCTTCTCCCGCTGGAGCCGCTCCTGCTCTTCCTTCTCCTTCTCGCTGGCCAGCGACGGACTGGGGCTGGGGCTGACGGAGCGGGCGCTGCCCGAGCCGCTGCCCCGACTGGGGGGCATGGAGCGCCCGCTGGCGTTGCTGCTGCTGCCGCCGCCGCCCCCCGTCCCCGATCCCGTCCCCCCGCCGCCGCCGCCGCCGCTCAGACCGCCCAGCGAAGGCTCCTTGGAGAAATCTCCAGCCAGCAAGTCGTCCGACTCTTCCTCGCTGGAAGACGGGTCCAACATCGTGTACTTGTCCCCCTCCTCTCTCTCTCGCTGATCCCCGAGTAACAGCAGAAGGACAGGGCACCAAGGTGAAACCAGTCCTTAAGAGGGCACCTTGTAGCACTCTGTCACTCTGAGGACAACACGAACACACATATATACACACTGCCTCTCCTCTCTCTATCTCCTTTCGCTCTCCTTTCTCCCCCTTCTCTCTCTCTCTCTCCCCTTTTTTCTCTCTCTCTCTCTTTCTCTCTCTCTCTCTCTCTCTCCCCTTCTCTCTCTCTCTCCCTCTCTCTCTCTCTCTCTCTCTCTCTCCCCCCCTCTATCTCTCTCCCTCTCCTTTTCTCTCTCCTTTCTCTTTCTCTCCCTTCTTCTCTCCCCCTCTTCTATCCCCTTTTCTCTCACTCTCCTTTTCCTACCCCCCTCCTTTCTCTCCCTCTGTGTATCTGCGCGCCTCCTTAATAAAGTGGAGCCCGCGATAGGGCGGAGTTGGTGCTCCGAGAGTGTCTGGCACAAACCTATCAGAGGATGAAGCCCGAGCAGGAAGAACACACTCACAGGTGGTCAACCTGTAGCTTTGGTGAGCACGCAACACGTGGTGACTGAGCGCTGGAGGGAGCTCCCACAGCTGGTGTTAAACTTCCCTGCACCAGCCTCTCCCTCGCCGCTCATCTGAGAAACACTGCTCTATTAAACACATGCAAGATATCTTAATCACTTGCCTGTTTTTTTTTTTTTTTAAATCTCCCAAAACAATATTACTGTAGCACACAGCTTGCAATTAAACGCAGGACAAAAGAGTAGGTGTGTAGCCTCTTCGCTGAATCTGATCCACCATATACTGGAAAACCATGCGAATTATGAGTCCGGACAATTATCATTCGAGATTGAATTACTTTAAAATCTCGTAAAGATAGACACAAAATGCTGGAGTAACTCAGCGGGACAGGCAGTATCTCTGGAGAGAAGGAATGAGTGGTGTTTTGTTTTTTATATATAGATACTGGACTAAGTGGGACCTGTTGGGTCCCAGCATCACACGGGAGGGCTAGTCCCCCAACGCAATATTCCACCTATCCACCAATTCCAATATTGGTGGGGGGTGGGGGGGCTTTCTGGAGCGCTGGTATGGTTGTTGTGGGCTGAAGGGACCGATTTCCAGAGGGCTAGTATGGACATTGTGGGCCGAATGGATTCTTGGGCTGGCGGCTCAGTCACTCAAGCCTGTTGTGCTGGCAGCTCACTCACGGCTGGTGGGCTGGCAGTCGACTCACGGCTATTCCTTGAAATTCTATTTCAAGAAGGGTGCAAGGCCACCAAATTCAAGTGCAGTTTCATACCATTTCAAGCAGGTGCAAGGCAACTAAAGACAGCGAGTTGTGATCTCTCCCTCCTCCATCTTGCAGAGACTGAGCCACGTCCACACCTCTGGGTTTTATAGTCCCTCCCCCCTCCCACCAGAAGGGGCCTGCCCTGCATGGCGTGATTGACAGGAGAGAGAACCTCAACATTTTTTAAACACTAATAACTCTTTTATTTTTAATCGATGGGGAAAAATCCTCAGCACCTGATGAGCGGAGGGGGTCTTTGAGTAAGATGGCCAAATATCACAGCCGTGCGTAGTAGCGTTTTTTTCTTAAAATCAATATAAAGCACAAACAGGAAGTGGTCAAGATTAGACTTTTAATTATATAGAAGGCAATGCAACTTTAATTGGGCAAGGCAACTTTAATTAGGCAAGGCAACTTTAATTAGGCAAGGCAACTTTAATTAGGCAAGGCAACTTTAATTAGGCAAGGCAACTTTAATTGGGCAAGGCAACTTTAATTGGGCAAGGCAACTTTAATTAGGCAAGGCAACTTTAATTAGGCAAGGCAACTTTAATTAGGCAACACAGCTTTAGCATTTCCAAACCAAAGGCCTCTGTGTCCTGGAGCCGACCTTGAAGATACTGGAGGCAATATCCCGGTCCCTCTCCTTCCGGCCCACCCCCCGCTTCCTTCGTCGCCAGCGGTTCGCTCCACCTCAGGTCTCTGGGGTCATAGCTCAGCGGCTTCTGAGCTTCTCCCCTGCAGGCTGCGGCCCCGCCGGGTCTTTCTTCACAGCAGCTTCTTCATTCGGCTCCACGGCACATCCCGGGAGCCTTCTGCCGTCACCACGGCGCATCCCGGTAGAGAATCAGTGGATGTAAATGCCATGCTAGCCCCATGGATTTGCACGCAGGAAGGTGTGTGCCAACACCCCTCACCCATTTTAGTCCAGATATTTTAGGCCACCTCTCTACAAGACAAGAAGCTTGAAAGCGCACACCACCAGACTCCAAAACAGTTTCTTCCCCTCTGTTATCAGGCTTCTGTACAGCCCCTCCATAAGTGAAGGTACTGTCCGATTCACAACGACCCCATTGTGGACATTGGACTTTGTTCATAAGCTCATAGGTTCATAGGAGCAGAATTGGGCCATTTGGCCCATCATGTCTACTGTCACTCACTATGGCTGATCTACCTTTCCCTCTCAACCCCATTCTCCTGCCTTCTCCCCATAACCCCTGACACCCGTACTAACAAAAAGGCTCATTATCCTTTCCTTCAGTAAAGGGCGCATGAGGAGTCAACGTGGGGTCTAATACGTCAGCTCTACTGCTGCGCCACCGTGCCGCCACATTCTACGTATTTTCTTGTTTTACTTTAAACATCAAATCTTCGCCTTTTGTCTTATTCAGATTTACTGCTCGGGTTCCACATTGAAGGTCATCGCTTCAGAATTACAGGACATTCCTTTAGGAAGGAGATGAGGAGGAATTTCAGAGGGTGGTGAACCTGTGGGATTCATTGCCACAGAAGGAAAAGCAAACAGAACGTGGACATCATGCTCGACGTTGAGGGATCGCCATCACGGCGACGAGGATGGGGTTATGGGGGAGAAGGCAGGAGAACGGGGTTAGGAGGGCGAGATAGATCAGCCATAATTGAATGGTGGAGTAGACTTGATTAGCCGAATGGCCTAATTCTGCTCCTATCACATGAACGTATGTACTTTCTGTTTCTTAGCTTGATCCAGTTTCCTCCCAGCTGTGATCAGGGAACAGAACCATCCTACCACAACTAGAGAGCTATCCACCTCAATGGAAACCATCAGACTGCCTTTGACCGGAATTACTGGCTTTACCTTGCACTAGACGCTATTCACGTTATTCCCTTAATCACAATAAATGGCTCGATTGTAATCATGTATTGTCTTTGCACTGACTGGTTAGCACTCAACATAAGATTTTTACAGTACCTCGGTACATGTGACAATAAATTAAACTCAACACCAAAATGATTGTAATACTTGATTTTATGAGCAATAATTGTTCTTCTTCACTGCCTTTATCCCATTGTTCATTATCAGGGCCAGCTTAGTTTAGTTTAGTTTAGGGATACAACATGGGAACACTTTGGCCCACTGAGTCCGCACCGACCAGCGATCCCCGCACATTAACACTATCCTACACTAGGGATACATATATACCAAAGCCAATTAACCTACAAACCTGTGCGTCTTTGGAGAGTGGGAGGAAACCGGTTCTTGGAGAAAACCCACGCAAGTCACGGGGAGAACGTACAAACTCCGTACAGCCAAGCAGCTGCAGCCAGGATTGAATCCGTGCCTCTGCCGCTGTAAGCATTGTAAGGCAACAATACCGCTGTGCCACCGTGCCGTCTTTGTTTTTTGATTGTGTAACTGCCTATATGAATATGGAAAAGTTATTGAAAATATTTGCTTCTGACTTTCAAAGGGCAGCCAACAAGGTACTAAACAAGGTGAGGGGTTGTGAAATGGAATAATATATTAGCATGGATTTCAAGGCATAAGGAACTGCAGATGCTGAAATCATGAGTAAAACACAAAGCTCTGGAGTAACGCAGTGGGTCAGGCAACATCTGTGGAGGGAATGGACAGATGACATGATGGGTTGGGAACCATGATAGGTGATGTTTTGGGTCGGGACACTGCTTCACATTGATTGTAGGACATGGGAAAAATCTTGTAAAGAGAGGTAGGGGCAAAACATGGCAAGTGATATGTAGGTGGCGAAACAAGGAACTGCAGATTCTAGTTTACAAAAAAGGGCACAACATGCTGGAGTAACTCAGCGGGTTGTGGAAATTCTGATTCACAACTCTTCAATCCTTTTATCTTACACCAGAGAGGAACAGATTGGGTAGATGCAAAGAGTCTATTGCCCAGAGTAGTGGAACAATGAACCAGTGGACCAAAGATTTAATGAGAATCTGAGGAGTGATTTTTTTTCACGCAAAGGGTGGTAGGTGTGTGGAACGGGCTGCCAGAGGAGGTAGTTGAGGCAGGTCCTACTGCAATGTTTAAGAAACATTTAGACAGGTACATGGATAGGATAGGTTTAGAGTGATATGGGCCAAACAGGCAGGTGGGACTAGCGTAGAGGGAACATCTTGGCCAATGTGGGCATGTTGGGCCGATCGGCCTGTTTCCATGCTGTCAGACTCTATGATTCTATGACCTTCTGTTTTAATCTCTGCACTTTGTCCAACCATCTGCTTATTAATAAAAAATCCATGCGGGTCACAAGGAGAACATGCAAACTCCACACAAACAGCACCCGTAGTCAGGATCGAACCCGGGTCTCTGGCGCTGTAAGGCAGCAACCTTACCACTGCACCACCACGCTTATAAACCATAACAAGGGGTCCAGAACAAGGGGTCACAGTTTAAGGATAAGGGGGAAATCTTTTAGGACCGAGATGAGGAAAACATTTTTCACACAGAGAGTGGTGAATCTCTGGAATTCTCTGCCACAGAAGGTAGTTGAGGCCAGTTCATTGGCTATATTTAAGAGGGAGTTAGATGTGGCCCTTGTGGCTAAAGGGATCAGGGGGTATGGAGAGAAGGCAGGCACAGGATACTGAGTTGGATGATCAGCCATGATCATATCGAATGACGGTGCAGGCTCGAAGGGCCGAATGGCCTACTCCTGCACCTATTTCTATGTTTCTATAATATTGGATCTGGTAATGCGGCTGTAATGTATGTATAGGATCATGCCAGGAATATCGCTAATTGATTAAAAAAAACACAGAGAACTGCTAAAACATGCATCTTGTTTACACCAGACTATCCATATTGAGCGTGTGAGCATACATCAAACATATGTCCTGCAGCAACATGCGCTACACTGCATTCCAGTTTTGAAAATCTACAGATTGAATCTATTGTTTGGCTTTCTTTTGCATTCTCAAAGGAATTTATGTTGCTGGCTGTCGTGAAGTGTCATTCCTTGACTGAACTCAATGGAGTCATGTGTCATTTCCAGTCTCAGCTGTATCAATCCATGGAACACAGTCTAAACTCTATGATGCTTTCCTCCATACCACTTGCAAGAATTCAGTAATGCAACTCCAAATGTAATTTCATTTTAAACTTTCAAGAAACATGCCTATGTACCACATAATTCCGCCATCTCTCCTACGTCCCATTTTTAAATGTCAGATTTATTAACTGTTGTTAACATATGTACCACGGCATGTTCCTGAATATGTTTTTCTCTCCACGCTGGCTCGTCATTCATTTTTTGTCTAAACTGCAGCTCTTCTGTTTGCCCCCAAGAGATTTGAGCAGAGTCAGACCAATTGTGTCTTTGCTGCATTAGTAGCGTAGGAGGAGTATCACATGTTGTGGAATCTTGTGTCGTTCTGTAGTTTAGTTTAGTTTAGAGATACAGCACGAAAACAGGCCCTTCGGCCCACCGAGTCCGCACTGACCAGCGATCCCCGCACACTAACACTATCTACGCACACAAGGGACAATTTACATTTACACCAAGCCAATTTACCTACAAACCTGTACGCCTTTGGAGTGTGGCAGGAAACTGAAGATCTCGGAGAAAACCCACGCAGGACACGAAGAGAACGTACAAACTCGGTACAGACAAGCACCCGTAGTCAGGATCGAACCCGGGACCTGGGGCTCTGGCAAGTCTACCGCTGCACCGCCGTGCTGCCCAATACCATGTAATTTAGGAAAATATTAGCAATTGCAGTCTCAAACGTTGACATTGAGCCTTGTGATGTGTGGAGAACGCCAGGAGGAAACCCACGTGGTCCCAGGGAGGACGTGCAAACTCCACACAGACAGCACCCGTAGTCAGGATCGAACCCAAGTCTCCGGCATGGTGAGGCAGCTGCTCTACCAGCTACGCCACTGTGCCACACCAAATGAAGTGTCTGGAAGAGGAATACATTATAGATGGAAGAAGGATGCTACTGAGCTAAGACAATGGATTGAGATGCAACATTTAAACAGAAGATAGACTCTCGGTCTGAAGAAGGGTCTCGTCCTGAAACATCACCTATTCCTTTTTTTCCAGAGATGCTGCCTGACCCACTGAGTTATTCCAACATTTTGTGTCTAATCTGGACATTAGCTTAACCATTAGCTTCGGCATGGACACTGTAGGTCGATGGACCTATTCCGGATTATACTGTTCTGTGTTCCATGATATTTACTGCAGCGTTAATGCACTGACTAATTAACCATGGTAACTGAAAACATTAAAGGGCCTGTCCCACGAGCATGCGACTCCATGCGTCAAGCGCGACCTAACGTGGTCGCTTGAGCCGTACGGCCTCGCGGGGCCGGTCCCACTTCGATCACCGGAGCCGTATGGAGTTGTGCGGAGCTGGTCCCGACATCGCGCGGGGCTCCGATAAACTGACCGTGTTCAAAAATTCCTTGTGGCAACGGCCTGCCAGCCCGCAGCCGCCTCAACGCCGTACGCACCGCCTCAACGGGCGTGCACAGCGTCTCGACGCCGTACGTCACGCGCGAACTTCCAGCGGACTTCGCTCGAACTTCACGTCACTCACTCGACCTCCGCGCGGCCCCCGCTCCGGTTTGGTCGTGCTTGCCGCATGCAGGTTGCATGCTCGTGGGACAGGCCCTTTAATAATTGAAAGTCTTCTTTACATTAGTTCAAGTTCAAGTTCAAGTTGACATTTATTGTCACATGCACACATTGATACAGTGAAACTTGTCATACAGCCACACGAATAAAAAAGGAACACAGCACACGATAGAATTTAACATAGACATCCTCACACAGTAGAATCAATGTTTCCCACTGTGAGGGAAGGCAATAAAGTCCAGCCATCTTCCTCCGTGTTCACCCGTGGTCGGAGGCCCCGATGTTTCAGGCCCTCTCGCCGGGAAGATCGAAACTCCGACGTCGGAACGGAGAACACTCTCAGCGGTTAGGAGTTCCAAATTGGTCACTTCCTACCGGAGACCATGGCTCCCGAAGTCCACAGGCCGTGCTGGGCGGAGATTCACACTGGCGCCCTCGGCAAAGGGGCCGCCGGGACTCTGCGATGTTGTTCGGCGCCGCCCGCACAGCTGGAATCTCCGCGCCACAGCTCCACGATGTTGAAGCAGCAGGCCCAATACTCCGGAGCTTCAACAAGCAATCCCCAGTAAGGCACCGCCCGCTCCGCTCCGCGATGTTAATTCAGCGCTGCCGCTGCTGAAGCTTTGGCCGGTCACCGGCAGGAAAGGCCGCGAGGAGGGGGCGAAGATGCGAGGGGGCGGAGAATAGTCGCATCCTCGCCAGGAAGAGACTGAGAAACGGTTCCCCCTTTACCCTGCACCCCCTTCCCCACAGAAAAAGACTAACAAAACCTCCAAAACATACGGACTAAAAATAACAAACAGATGAAAAAAACAGACAGACTGTAGGCAGAGGCTGCCCTCAAACGGCGTCATTAATAACAAGATAGAACCAGAGATACCGCTGCCTTAGCCATTTACACAATGAAAGTTGCTATATGGATAGTTTATTGCCAGAATTAGTTTAATAATAAAATGCACAATTATCCATTATTCAGTAGATTTTTATCAGGATGCAATATTTGTCCCATCCTCTTTTAATTATTTTCCATGCAATAACATGCATCATAGGCTATATCTAAATCATAAAATAAATTACTCAGCATTAATTGTAAAAATGATTGCACTTATCATTCAAAATTTTTGCAACAAAAAAAACCTCAAGCTAGTTTCCTTGTGAGAAAGGCATTTCAATACTATCAGTTTCCTTATATCATTTTCAACTTGAGTCAGTCTGAAGAAATTGAAATATGAATCAATGTTAATATCTAGGTACTATGGGACCATTTCCATGCTGAATACTTTTGCCTGTTTGTGAGGCAAACAGCTGGAGAAAATAGGCGCAGTTGGAACCGTGGCGCAGAGGTAGAGCTGCTGCCTCACAGCGCTAGAGACATAGGTGTAATCCTGTGCTGGAGTTTGTACGTTCTGTCTTTGACTGAGTGGGTTTTCTGCGGGTGCTCTGGTTTCCATCCACTTTGAATGAATGAATATATGTATGAATGAATGAATCAATCAATGATTGAATAAGTTTATTGGCCAAGTATTCACATACAAGGAATTTGCCTTAGTGCTCCGCCCGCAAGTGGCAACGACATACAGTGACGTTGACGTTGTTTCCAAACACGTGCAGGTTTAGTTAAGTTTTTGTTTAGAGATACAGCGTGGAAACAGGTCGTTCGGCCCACCGAGTCTGTGCCGGCCAGCGATCCACATGCACTTGCACAATCCTGCACACACAAGGCACAATTGATAATTTTACCAATTATAAGCCAATTAGCCTACAAACCTGCACGTCTTTAGAGTGTGGGAGGAAACCCACGCAGGTCACGGGGAGAACGTCAAACTCCATCATACAGCATCCGTGGTCAGGATTGAACCCTGGTCTCTAGCGCTGTAAAGGCAGCAACTCCACTGCTGTCCCACCATGCTGGCCAGTACGGTTTCTAGGTTAATTAGCTTCTGTAAATTACCCCTGGTGTGCAGGGTATGAACATGGGGTAACATAGACCTTGTGTGAAAGGGTGATCGATGGTCTGAGTTGACTTGGTGGGCCAAAGGGCCTGTTTCCATGTAGTACCTCTAAACTAAACTAAACTAAATTCCTTTACCAATATAACATACCAGAGTGTCAAACATTGAACTTGGCAATAGATAGCACCAAATGGAAAATTCCCAATGGGACTGGGCGGCACGGTGGCGCAGCGATAGACTTGCTACCTTACAGCTCTTACAGCACCAGAGACAGTGTTCGATCCTGTCTACGGGTGCTGTCTGTATGGAGTTTGTACGTTTCCACCCGTAATCACGTGGGTTTTCTCCGAGATCTTCGGTTTCCTCCCACTCCCACACGCAAAAGGCGCACAGGTTTGTAAGTTAACTGGCTTGGTATAAGTGTAAATTGTCCCTACATTGTGACCAGGGTAGTGTTAATGTGCGGGGATTGCTAGTCTGTGTGGACTCGGCGGGCCGAATGGCCTGTTTCCGCACCGTATCTCTAATCTAAGCCCAAGAAACGCAGAATGTGTCAGGGATATTGAAGCCAGGTCGGTGTCCTAGAGTTGTAGGGTCATAGTGATGCAATGTGGAAACAGGCCCTTCGGCCCAACTTGCCCACACCGGCCAACATGTCCCAGTCCCACCTACCAGCATTTGGTCCATATCCCTCCAATGCAGTCCCATCCACGTACCTGTCTAATGTAGCTCCTCTGGCAACTCGTTCCATACATCCACCAACCTTTGTGTGAAAAAGCTACCCCTCAGATTCCTGTTAAATTTTTTCCCCTTCACCATAAACCCATGTCTTCTGGCCCTCGATTCACCTACTCTGGGCAAGAGACTCTCCGCGTCTATCCGATCTATTTCCACTCATTCAGAATTTTCTTGGGTGGTATATTAAGTGTACAAACCACTTGGAGTATTGGAGCCAAGCATACAGAGATCAATCACACAGTTCCTTCAACACCATAGCTTCCTTTATTAATCAGCCATATGTAACTTAATCTACTCTGCAGCTGCACCTTGTACAAAGTAACACCAGGGCAGCATATGTGATTTCTATTATATGTCCTTGATGTTCTTAATTAGCTATTCCCAGCCTTCTGAACTGTTTGCCTTAAGATCAGCGTCACAGTCTGTCCATCTGTCTCCTGGGCATTCCACCATATATTGCCTTCTGTGGCAAAAGAAAATCGACAAATAAACTTTAGACTAACTTGTTTTACTGAAATGATTCCCCAGCAAATGTCAAAAAAAGAGATACAAAGCGTCGAGGTAACTTAACGGGCCAAGTTAGCATCTCTGGAGGACAAGATTGGGTGACGTTTCGGGTTGGGATCCTTCTTCAGACTGATTGTGGTAGGGGGGGAAGAAGGCTGGAAGAGAGGTTGGCGGTGGGGACAAAGTCTGGAAGAAAGATCCCAAAACCCAAATCTTTGCCCCTAACCATCTGAAGAACGGTTTCCTGCCCAAAGGGTTCCTGCCCATTTCCTACTGGACCCGCCGTCGGGGAGCCCGGAGTGCTGGCCCTGCTGCAACCAACATCATGGCGCTGCGGTTGCGGAGCTCCCAAGTTAAAGGTGGTACTAATGCAAACAGCCTGAAGAAGTCTGAAGAAGGATCCCGACCCAAAACGTTGCCCATCCATTCTGAAGAACGGTTCCTGCCCAAAACCTTGCCTGCCCATGTCCTACTGGACCCGCTGAGTTACTCCAACACTTGTAGGGTTTTTTTGAATATCAATATCCACAGTTCCTTGTGTCCTCAATAGCTGACGTCAAATAGTTATGAAGTTTTCAAGCTTCTGCAATGAGTTTCTCCAGAGTGCCTTGGAGGTTATGAGACCAAGACAGTATTCACCTCCACCCAAGCATACAAGAAAGGTTTAGATGGATATGGGCCGAACACGGGCAGGTGAGACTGCTGTGGACACATCTTGGTTGGCATGGGCAAGTAGGGATGAAGGGCCTGTTTCCAAGCTCTATGACTCTAAGTGATCACCTTATAGATGTGATCACCTTGTAGATGTGGATAAGAAGGCAGGATCACAGAGCCCCACATCCACCCTCATCCACAGCTTTAGGCTCAAGTTTATTTTTCTCCTCTCAAGGCTAAGTGAAGGCACAGAATAGACAATAGACAATGGCTACCCCTTTGAATGGAAGAGATCACTTAACTCTGTATCTCAGTTGTTTTACAACAGATGCATCATACCAGCTATCATATCAGCCAATTTCCATTCACAGTTCAGACAAACAAGACAGCCAGATACTGAACCATCAGGGGTTGTAAACAATTGAGTGCTGAATTATTGGAGTTTTACTGCAAATACTGTGTCTTGTAACTACATAGACGTGAGGGGTTTTGTCTTTTTGACCTATTATTGAATGTTTTTGTGTGTGTTTGTAGATCTATCTATCTATCTATCTATCTATCTATCTATCTATCTATCTATCTATCTATCTATCTATCTATCTATCTATCTATCTATCTATCTATCTATCTATCTATCTATCTATCTATCTATCTATCTATCTATCTATCTATCTATCTATCTCTATAGGAAATAACTGCAGGTGGTGCTGGCTTAAATCGAAGGTAGACACAAAATGCTGTAAAGGGCAGAAACAAGGAATTATAGAATTAGGCCATTCAGCCCATCATGCCTTCTCCCCTATTCAATCATGGCTGATCTCTCTTCCTCCTAATATTGTCTATTGTCTATAATCCCATTCTCCTGCCTTCTCCCCTTAACCTCTGATACCCATACTAATTAAGAATCCATCTACCTCTGCCTTATAAACATCCACTGACCTGGCCTCTACGGCCTTCTGTGGCAAAGAATTCCACAGATTCACTACCCACTGACAAAAGAGATTTCTCATCATCTGCTTCCTAAAAGAACGTCCTTTAATTCTGAGGCTGTGACCTCTAGACTCTCCCACTAATGGAAACGCCCTTGGGGGATCTTGATGGGCAGATGGCTGGACAAAAGCCAGAGATAAAAATACAAAAAATAATGGATAAAATCTTCAATTATCTCGTGTCTTCTTGGCTTTATATCAATACTCCTGCTCAGTTAAGAGCCTATGACAGCTGGCATGGAAAATCCGCACACAAAGAACTTCAGATGCTGGAATCTTACAGAGAATCCCGCTTTTCGGGGCTTCCGCAACGGCGACTTCTCCCGCCCGAGTAGCGGGGTTGAAGATCACCTGGAGCGGGGCCTTACATCATCGCCCGGCGTGGCTTCAACGGCTGCGGGACTTTGCCAGCGCCCGCCCGGGGCTCCAACAACAAGACCCGGAGCGCGGCCTTGCATCACCCGGCGCGGCGTTAATGGCCGCGGGACAATTGTTATCGCCCGCCGGGGGCTCTGACTTTGACTCTGACATCGGGGGGAGAGGGAAGTGCAGGGGAGAGATACGTTTTTTTTTGCCTTCCATCACAGCGAGGTGGAGATGCGCTGTGATGGATGTCTGTGTAAATTGTGTTGTGTCTTGGGTCTTTTTTTTCTTGTATGTATGACTGCAGAAACAACATTTCACTTGAGCCTCTATGAGGTTCAAGTGACAAATAAATTGTATTGTATTGTATTGTATTGTATTGTATTGTATTGAGAACACAAAGTGCTGGAGGAACTCAGCAGGCCAGGCAGCATCTCTCGAAGGAATGGGCTGCTGATGTATTAGGCCAGGACCTTTCTTCAAAATGTAGCAGTCTGAAGAAGAGCCATGACCCAAAACGCCCCCTGTCCATGTTCTCCAGCCTCTTAGACATCCTATGCAGTCTCATTTAGCTGAGGCCAGTGAACCTTTCTAATTCTCTGCACAAGTGGACTCCAGGGGCCCTGTCACTGTATATTTTCGACGCCAAGTTTAAATAATATGACAGCCACACGATTTGAGGTAAGCACAGGAAAGTGGCTCCAAAGTTAAAAAGATCAGCCACGATCTCATTAAATGATGGGCCAGGCTTGTGGGGGTGAAATGGGCTATTCTTCCTTCTCTATCTTCTCCACTCTCCCATCACACAAGGGACACAGAAGGGTCACAGATTCAGGGACAGTTTCTTCCCAGTTGTTGTCAAGCAACTGAAGCATCCTATCAACAACCAGAGAGTGGTCCTGAGCAACCATCTACCTCATTGGAGACCCTCAAACTATCTTTAATCGGACTTTACTGGACTTTATCTTGCACTAAACGTTATTCCCTTTATCATGTACCGTACATGTACACTGTGGATGGCTCGATTGTAATCATGTGTAGGCAAGAACTGCAGATGCTGGTTTAAATTGAAGATAGACACAAAAAACTGGCGACGTTTCGGGTCGAGACCTTTCTTCAGACTGATGTCAGGGGAGTGGGCGATACAGAGATTAAATGTAGTCGGAGACAGTAAAACTGGTGGGAGAACTGGGAAGGGGGAGGGGATGGAGAGAGAGGGAAAGGAAGGGCTACTTGAAGTTAGAGACGTCAATGTTCATACCACTGGGGTGTAAGCTACACAAGGAAAATATGAGGTGCTGGGAGTGGGAGTTAAAGTGTTGAGCAACGGGGAGATCAGATAGGTTCAGGTGGACTGAGCTCGCCGATGTACAGGGGTCCACACCTGGAACAGTGGATACAGTAGATGAGGTTGGAGGAAGTGAACCTCTGCCTCATCTGAAAAGACTATCGGGGTCCTTGGACGGAGTCGAGGGGGGGAGGTAAAGGGACAGGCGTTGCATCTCCTGCGGTTGCAAGGGAAAGTACCTGGGGTGGTGGTGGTTTGGGTGGGAAGGGATGAATTGACCAGGGAGTTGTGGAGGGAAAGGTCTCTGTGGAAAGCGGAAAGGGGTGGAGAAGGGAAGATGTGGCTAGTGGTGGGATCCCGTTGGAGGTGGCAAAAATGTCGGAGGATCATGTGCTGTATGCGACGGTTGATGGGGTGGAAGGTGAGGACAAGGGGGGACTCTGTCCTTGTTATGAATGGGGAGAAGGGGAGCAAGAGTGGAGCTGCGGGATATCAAGTAGACCCCAGTGAGAGCCTAGTCAATTGTAATCATGTTGATTACAACTTGATTAGTAAGAGTGTCAGGGTTTATGGGGAGAAGGCAGGAACCTGGGTTTGAGAGGGAAAGATATATCAGCCATGATTGAATGGTGGAGTAGACTTGATGGGCCGAACGACCTAAATATGATCCTAGTGCTTATGAACTATAATGTATAGTCTTTCCGCTGACTGGTTAGCATGCAACAAAATGCATTTCACTGTGCCTCGGAACACGTGACAGTAAACTGAACTAAACAAAAACAAAGGGTTAAAACATTTTGAACTCCACTATTAAATGCCAAATCTCTTAAAGTGTCTTGTACGACATGGCTCAGCTGATCATTAGGTCATAAGGAATAGGAGCAGAATTAGGCCATTCGACCCATCAAGTCTACTCCGCCAATCAATCATGGCTGATCTATCGCTCTCACCTAACCCCACTCTCCTGCCGTCTCCCCAGATGAACCAGCACCTTCACTGTGTGGACTGAAGGGCTGTCATCCATTCCTGCGATGCGTTGTCTATTACCTTAACATTGCAGACCTCCTGCTCCTGTTGATGCAAGGCAAGATTTGCACGACATGCCGGGGGCATTGCTGCTGATGCCACAGCTAATACAAAGTGTCAGTCCTTGTGTGGGCTGATGACCGATTCCATTTCACTTCATCTGCTGGTCTGCCTGGGTGATATGTGATGCGCCTTTGGGTATCAGCGTTATCGACTGAATCTGGGTTCGTAAATAGATCTTACATCTGCAATGCCCGACGTCTCAACAAATAAGGTAACGGTTCTGCATCAGACAGACAAACATTATTTCACTGTATCTCAGGGGGGGATACATTTTGGCATGGCAAATCCAGCTTGCAGTTCCTTCTGTTCAAGAAGGAACTGCAGATGCTGGAAAATTGAAGGTACACAACAATGCTGGAGAAACTCAGCGGGTGCAGCAGCATCTATGGAGCGAAGGAAATAGGTAACTATGGAGCGAAGGAAATAGGTAACGTTTCGGGCCGAAACCCAAGGGGTTTCGGCCCGAAACGTTACCTATTTCCTTCGCTCCATAGTCAAGTCAAGTCAAGTCAAGTCAAGTCAAGTCGAGTTTATTTGTCACATACACATACGAGATGTGCAGTGAAATGAAAGTGGCAATGCCCCCGGACTTTTGTGCAAAAGACAAACAACAAAACAACCAAACAAATTATAAACACAATTATAACACACATATTCTTTTTCATAATAAATAATGGAAGGAAAAATGTTCTGTAGAGTTAGTCCCTGGTGAGATAGGCGTTTACAGTCCGAATTGCCTCTGGGAAGAAACTCCTTCTCAACCTCTCCGTTCTCACCGCATGGCAACGGAGGCGTTTGCCTGACCATAGATGCTGCTGCAGCCGCTGAGTTTCTCCAGCATTGTTGTGTGCCTTGAAGTCCCTGCTGTTCATTTACTTGGCTGGGAATTACGTCAGTCTTAAGAGGTGTCACCCAGGGTGCCATGAAGGCAAAGTTTGGATCTCCCCTACCGACCTCCTCCCCCCCCACCATCCAAAGGATCTACAAGAGTCACTGCCTCAAAAAAGGCAGCCAGCATCGTCTGAGGCCCACACCATCCTGGCCACGCTCTCATTTCCCCCCTGGTAAGGGAGCTGGAACACAATAACACCCAGGTTCAGGAGTAGCTTCTTCCCTACAACTAGGGTGTCAGGGGCTATGGGGACAACCCTAAAATAGAGGTGAATCTCTGGAACTCTCTGCCACAGAAGGTAGTTGAGGCCAGTTCATTGGCTATATTTAAGAGGGAGTTAGATGTGGCCCTTGTGGCTAAAGGGAACAGGGGGTATTGAGAGAAGGCAGGTACAGGATACTGAGTTGGATGATCAGCCATGATCATATTGAATGGTGGTGCAGGCTCGAAGGGCCGAATGGCCTACTCCTGCACCTATGCTCTAATAGTTCTAATAGTTACACAACCAGATGCAACTAAATTTAAGGTAGCTCTTTCTTCCCAATAACCCTTTCTGGCTTAAGTCCTCCCTCCACCACCTCCAGTTTAAATTCCATTTGGAATATTTTGGAGGACCAAGTAACCAAGAACCAAGAGAAGGCAGGGGAATGGGGTCGGGAGGGAGAGGTGGATCAGTCACGATTGCATGGCGGAGTAGACTTGGTGGGCACCAAAAGCTGCTCCTATCTGCTCTTATCACTTGTGAACTTATGAACCATCAGACTATTAAACACCAAACCTCCAATTAGGCTCTGAACTACTTGGTCTCGGGAGTCACAGTGTATGACTTTGTTTATTTATTTGTCTGTTTGTGGGAGGAAGCTGGAGATGGACTGGGTGGAAGGAAGTGACGAGCCTGCGATAGAATTGGCAGAAATTCTCTTTAGCTCTTAAGGCTAATGGAATCAAGGGATATGGGGAGAAAGCTGGAACGGGGTCCTGATTTAGGATGATCAGCCATGATCATATTGAATGGCTCAAAGGGCAGAATGGCCGTCTCCTGCACCTATTTTCTATGTTTCTATGTTTCTAAAGTGAAAACAGGAAGCCTGTCATGGACTGATCTGTGTTCACCACTCACTGTAGGTTTGTGGCAGTCGAGGGCAGAGCAGTTGTCAAACAGGACTGAAATAGTATCGTCAATATATTTTCCTTAGCGCATCTGTAGAATTTCAAGAGAATTATCGTGGACTTGCCATATCGTCTCAGAGCGGCACGGTGGCGTGGAGGTAGAGTTGCTGCCTTACAGCGCCAGAGATCCAGGTTCGATCCTGACTATGGGTGCTGTCTGTATGGAGTTTGACTGCCTTCCGCGGGAGAAGAAACTAGATTAGATTAGATTAGATTAGATTAAACTAGGAAGAGATAAGATGTTTTTTACCTTCCATCACAGTGAGGAGGTGCCTGGAGGAGAGTCTCTGTGATGGATGTTTGTGTAAATTTATGTAATTGTGTGTTATGTTTGCTATTTATTATTATGACTGTATGGTAACGACATTTCGCTCACATTTTGTTTTTTTGATTGACAAATAAATTCAATTCAATTCAATTTAATTGCATGTTCTCCTGGTGACCTGCGTGGGTTTTCTCCGAGATCTTTAATATCCTCCCAAACTCCAATGACGTACAGGTCCGTAGGTTAATTGACTTGGTATGAATGTAAAATTGTCCCGAGTGTGTGTAGGCTAGTGTTAATGTGCGGGGATCGCTGGTCGGTGTGGACTCGGTGGGCTGAAGGGCCTGTTTCTGCGCTGTATCTCTAAACTAAACAAAACTAAATTAAAAGTTTAAGGAAGAACTGCAGATGCTGGAAAAATCGAAGGTAGACAAAAATACTGGAGAAATTCAGCGGGTGCGGCAGCATCTATGGAGTGAAGGAATAGGCGACATTTCGGGCCGAGACGTCTGAAGAAGAGTCTTGACCCGAAACGTCACCTATTCCTTCGCTCCGTAGATGCTGCCTCATCCGCTGAGTTTCTCCAGCATTTTTGCCTACCTTAAACTAAATTAAAGATGCCTAAGAAAGTAAACATAACGATAAGCCATCCTGATCACCACTCAGTATGAAGGGACCAGGTTAGATTGTTGCTATATGGTTGCCGGGAAACTTGGATCAATTAATTATCTTTACAGCAGCTCCGATTTACCAATTGCATTTATTGCTGCTCGTGTTTATCCCCGTTCATAAGAGATATGAGCAGAATTAGACCATTCGGCCCAGCGAGTCAACTCCACTATTCAATACCTATTCAATCGATCTATCCTTCCCTCTCAACCACCATTCCCCTGCATTGTTTCCATATCCTTTGACGCCCGTAATATTCAATTAACCTGTCATTCTCCGCTTTAAAAATATCCATTGACTTGACAGCCGTCTGTGGCAATGAATTCCACAGATTCTCCACCAGATTTTGTTTTGGTTTCTTCTCAAGCTTTTGTTTAACTTGACTGATACCTCTGGCCCCATAGCAGATGCGTTCACGTCCACTGGATGTATCCTGAGCTAATTCTGCTACAACCCATCATCTGCGGGGTCAAGTGATGACTTCCACTGATTGTCGCCGGAAGTTTGGGTCCTTTTTAGGACGGACAATGACAGCAAGGTCAACATTTGTAACAAGATGGACACTAAAAGAAGAAGAAGACTGATATCTCATGTATCGTACGCTGTATCTCTAAATCTTCCTCAGACTTTCATACTTACACCCATGGATCTGCCGATTTGGTTTTGGCTGATGTCAATGCTGAATTTTCAAATCCTACCATCAAGATATTTTCTTTGGCGCATCTGTTGAATTTCAAGGGAATTATCCTGGACGTGTCATATCTTCTCAGATGGCCAAGAAAGTAAAACAGATTTCCTGCTACTGAAAAGATCCAAAATTCTCTTGCTCATCCACCACATGATCTTTCCTTCTTGGGTAATTGTTCAAGATTCAAGAGAGTCTAGAGTGTTTACAGACATGTATAGTGAAGCAGAACAATCAACTTGTTATTTGCAGCAGCACACCGGTTTATAATATGAGTACTCAATAGATAACATGGTAAACAGATGTAACAAAAATTCAATACATTTATAAAAATACACAATTGGTGCAAAAAACAAAAAACCTAAAGTCAAAACCCCATGCAATCAAACAGTTCGTAGTTCAGAGTTTACTTGGAGTAGATTTAATTAATTAGTATTATATACCAGGCAGGTTCTCTGGATGCTTTCAAGAGAGAGCTAGATAGGGCTCTTAAAAATAGCAGAGTCAGGGGATATGGGGAGAAGGCAGGAACGGGGTACTGATTGGGGATGATCAGCCATGATCACATTGAATGGTGGTGCTGGCACGAAGGGCCGAATGGCCTACTCCTGCAGCTATTGTCTATTGTCTATTGTCTATTAGGAGAATATTAGCTTGCAATTGCATTCAGATTTACTTCAAGATATTCGCTTTCCTCCCACGTCAAAGACGTACAGGTTTGTAGGTTAGTGTGTGTAGGCTTGTGTTAATGTGCAGGGATCGCTGGTCGGCACGGACTCGGTGGGCTGTTAAGAACATTAAAAATTAGGCATCAAAGTGGTGAACCTGCAGGAACTGCTACGTCACATTGCTTGAGAACCAGGTTTGATCCTGACATCGAGTACTATCTTCTTTGGGGTAGGGTCTCTACCCAAAACTGCACCTATCCATGTTTCTATACGTTTCATATCCTATCCTTCTTTGAAGAAGGGTCCCCAAATCCAAAATGTCACCTATGCACATTCTCCAGAGATCAGCCCAATTTTGTCTCTTATTTACCAATACCAATTATTCAATCATAAAGTGACATTGATGAGTATTCACAGCTACAACTTTGACTTACACCATCATTCCCAGCACAACACTTCAAAGAGTGCCAATTAAATTAAAAATACACAGAAATTATATGGGGGATGACAAAAGCTGTCGATAAATGTAGAGCTGTAGACCAGTGGCACGGTGGCACAGCGGTAGAACTACTGCCTTACAGCGCCAGAGACCCGGGTTCAATCCTGACTATGGGTGCTGTCTGTTTGGAGTTTATATGTTCTTCATCTCCGAGATAAACTTTTGTGGGTTTTCTCGGAGATCTTCTGTTTCCTCCCACACTCCAAAGACGTACAGGTTTGTAGGTTAATTGGCTTGGCATAAGTATAAGTTGTCCCTCGTGTGTGCAGGATAGTGTTAATGTGCGGGGATCGCTGGTCGGTGTGGACTAGGTGGGCTAAACTAAACTGAGCTATCTATAAATTTCAAAGAGAGTATATGAACATTTAACTCGATTTTTCTGTCGGAATCTAATGTGGGGCAAATTGACGATCAAGTTTCTCTTGATTACTAAATGCATGAACTTCAGAGGCTGAGACTGAATGTGTGGATGAATGGATGTCATGAAAGCTGCTGTTTGATTGTGAATTCATCATTGAACTCAAGTAAATTTAAATTGAATTCACACAAATCTTTTTACAAAGATTTATTTGAACGTTAAACTTGCTGCCTGCCATGAGAAGCTACACAAAATTGCTGGCGAAACTCAGCGGGTGCAGCGGCATCTATGGAGCGAAGGAAATAGGCGACGTTTCGGGCCGAAACCCGTTTAGTTTAGTTTGGAGATGCAGCGCGGATATAGGCCCTTCGGCCCAACATGTCCGTGCTGTCCAGCGATCCTCGCACACTAACGCTACCCTACACACGCTAGTGACAATTTTTACAATGATACCAAGCCAATTAACCTACAAACCTGTACGTTGTTGGAGTGTGGGAGGAAACCGGAGATCCCAGGGAAAACCCACGTGGTCACGGGGAGAACTTGCAAACTCCATACAGACAAGCGCCCGTAGTCAGGATCGAACCCCGTTCTCTGGCACGGTGAGGCAGCGACTCTACCGCTGTGCCACCATGCTGCCCTTGAGCGTTTGAGGTGAATAGCATATAAAATGGGAAGTGAAATGTACGCCAGGTAAAATGTAATATGGATGTAGAGGTAAGTGACTCCTACTATAAGCACTGCAATGAATCCATTTCTGAGCCAGAAGCCTGTATATATATGTTATGCTTCTTGAAGGAACTTACAGTATGCATACTTTGAATTTTTAGCTAACTTCCTAAATATACTCCATTTGGAGGATGTTGAGTATATTTAGCACTAAAGATGACTGTTGTGTATTTTGGGATTAAACAATCAATGTGCTTTAACGCGTTTCCTCAAAGCAGTAAAAATTACTGGAAATATATTACGATATGGTTAAAATAAATCCAAGATCCAAATTCTCCAAACACTTGAATGCTTCCAAAAGCAAAGGAGGTCTTTAGTGTAGGAAATATATCCTTGCTATTGGTGTTCTTGACTGCACTGAATGACGGCAACATTTTGCGCTAGGCAAGGCGTTTAGTTTAGTTCAGTTTAGAGATACAGCGGGGGAAACAGGCCCTTCTGCCCATCGAGTCTGCACCTAACCCCGTACATTAACCCTACCCAACACACACTAGGGATCATTTTTTTTTACATTTGCACGGTCAAGCCAATCAACCTGCAAACCTGTACTTCTGTGGAATGTGGGAGGAAACCGAAGATCTCGGAGAAAGCCCACGCAGGTCACGTGGAGAACGTACAAACACCGCAGTTAGGAACGAACCTCACAAGTGCCAAGTGCTGCAGTTCTTCACTGCAAACGTTAAGGCGGCACGATGGCGCAACGGTGGAGTTGCTGCCTGGTAGCGCCAGAGAACCGGGTTCGATCCTGACTACAGGTGCTGTCTGTAAGGAGTTTGCACGTTCTCCCCGAGACCAGGCGGGATTTCCCCGGGTGCTCTGGATTCCTCCCGCACTCCAAAGACGGAGTGTTAATTCTCTAAATTGCAATTTGTCCCTCGTGTGTAGGACAGTGCTAGTATGTGGGGATCGCTGGTCGGCATGGACACGGTGGGCCAAAGCGCCTGTTTCCACGTTATATCTCTAAAGCCTAACATCTAAAGATTGAACCCAATTTTCATTTTTGCCAAACCCATTTATAAATGCAGCTTTCGAGGCTGACCAGATAATACAGGGCGCGGTGACACAGGCCAATGTTCCTGTTTAGTGTCAGCTACAGCTGCTGATAGCTTTGTCTCTGAAAGAGTCCTGTGATCTCATTGACAATTCCACAAAGGACTAATGACACCCTGTTAACCCAAATTGTCTTTGGTCCCACCTATGCCGATGGCAGCCAGGAAATCAGCTTCAAATGTGAAGGAAGGTTGGGAGGGATTTTCACAACCATTCCCTTCACAAAAATATTTAATTTAGCTTTGCTCAATAATAGCCTTTCACATGAGAGAGTAATTGACCCAAATGTCACGCGCGCCTCCACGTCTCTTTCTCAAGATAACCATATCTATTCAGCTAAGATACCCTTTACAAAACAAAACTAAATTAAACACTAAAGCCCTGTTTCTCAAATTTAAAAGAGCCAATTTTGTCACACTATATTAGAGACCATTGGATGGTGCAGCACAAAAACAGGCCCGTCAGCCACAGTGTCTGTGCCGAACATGATGCCAAGACTGGGTGGCACGGTGACACAGTTGTAACGTTGCTGCCTTACAGCACCAGAGATCTGGGTTCGATCCTGACTACAGGCGCTGTCCGTACGGAGTTTGTACGTTCTCCCCGTGACTGTGTGGGTTTTCTCTGGGTGCTCCGGTTTCCTCCCACACTCCAAAGACGTACAGGTTTGTAGGCTAATTGGCTTTGGCGAACATTGTAAATTGTGATACTAGTGAGTGTCGGATAGTGCTAGTGGACGGGGCTCACAGGACAGCGTGGACTTGGTGCTCGACTTGAAACCGTAACTCTGATTTGCTCTCCACAGATGCTGCCTGTCCTGCAGAGTGTATCTGTTACATCCCGATTTTATTTCAGCATTCCAGCATCTGCAATGTTCTCTTTTTAAGCATTTTTTTTTTAACTCCTTATTAAACGATGGAAATGTCTGAAATGTTCAAGCACGTACTAAAAGGTAAAATTAATTATCTATGGTTCCCCAGAAGTTGACAGTGCATTCAAATGACAAGCTGCTAGTTGCAGATTTTGCACGATAGCAGACGGCAAGTTAGACCTTGCAAACACTTAGTGGCACGCAGTGGGCGACACTGCTTAAAACATTGTTAGGATTATTACTGTTCCCTTCGCTGAGTGCCGAAAAACAATATCTAACCAAGACTCCTGCATGTCAACCTATGTCAACCTCCGATGTGAACTTTCTGTCCTGGGCCTCCTCCACTGTCAGAGTGAGGCCATTTCATTCCCCACATGTTTAAATCATAATATTTTATTTTTTATTGTCTACTGTACATCCTGTTGTTACTTGCGAGCAAAGCCCCAAGGCAATTTCCTTGTATATATTTCTGGTCAAATTCAATTCAATTCAATTCAATCGCAAATTGGAGGAACAGCACATCATATTTTGCTTGGCAGCTTAGTACCCAGTGGTAAGACTCTTGATATCTCCATTTTGCATTCACTCTCTCTCCCCCCCACCTCCCCCGCTCCACCCTAGTCATCCTTGCGGTTCCACTTTTTATATCCCTCTACACCCAATGGTATGAACATTGAATTCTCTCATTTCAAGTAACTTCTCCTACTCCCCTCCCTTCCTCCACCCTAGTTGTTTTTACCAATTCCACATTTCCCCACATTGTTTCTCTTGAGATCAGTCCTTCCCCCAACAATGGACCCACCAGGCACCGCCCTGCATGAGATCATTTGTGGCTGAACTTGTCCTGGTCTTTTCTCGTCACCAGCTCTTCACCTCTCTCCCACCACCTCTATCCCACCACTTTCAGTCTGAAGAAGGGTTCCCGACCCAAAACATCACCCAACCTTTTTCTCCTGAGATGCTGCCTGACCCACTGAGTTATTCGAGCATTTTGCGTCTAACTTTAAAATGTTCGTGTTCGTTGTCGTTTAGTTTAGTTTAGAGATACAGTGCGGAAACAGGCACTTCAGCCCACCTAGTCTGCACCGACCAGCGATCCCCGTACGCTAACAATATGCCACACACGAGCGACAATTTACAATTTTTTTACCGAAGCCAATTAACCAACAAACCCGTGCGTCTTTGAAGTGCAGGAGAAGCCCGAAGATCTCGGGAAAACGCACGCACGTCACGGGGAGAACGTACAAACTCCGTACAGACAGCACTCGTGGTCAGGAACAAACCCGGGTCTTTGGCGCTGTAAGGCAGCAACTCTACCGTTATTGTTTTGATTTTTTCTGGGCATCTACCCTTCTCCGCTCTCTGTCTTTATTCTGTTGCATTTAACAAGGCTGTCCACCCCTCGGCAATGAAACCAATTGCTTTCACGGTCCTTTCTAAATTTAGTCAAGGATTTTTAATCTTCCGACTGACAAAAGCGGCACCAGATTAGTGTTAATGGCCACATTTTGCTGCTGGAAGGTGATTAGGAAAACAAAAGGTGATCGATTTCTACATTAATCTTTTAAGACCTGTTGAAATACAATTTCATTAACTGACTCTGAGTTTGCACACCGGTGCTTTATTGCCACATGTACAAATGCACAGTGAAATTCTGTTTTGGAATACATTTCAGTAAAGTGTTA
Organism: Leucoraja erinaceus; assembly: GCF_028641065.1. Lineage (NCBI taxonomy): Eukaryota > Metazoa > Chordata > Chondrichthyes > Rajiformes > Rajidae > Leucoraja > Leucoraja erinaceus. The sequence continues at coordinate 8,928,523 of NC_073395.1, forward strand.
CCATATCCCCGATTAACAAAGTGTACAGGAATAGTCAGGCCGCCAGCAAGAGTCGCCCGGGGTTTGCGCCATTTCCAAAGTCCATTCCGGTCCACACACTCGGTTTGCTGCAAGGCCTCCAGCCGTTGCCTCCACCCATTGTCCCTATTGTGCCGGATAGAACTAGTGTACGGGTGATCATTGGTCGGCGTGGAATCGGTGGGCGAACGGCCTGTTTCCACGCTGTTTCTGTAAACTAAACTAAACTATGGTGATAGAGAAATGATAGTATCAGGCCATTGAATAGGGCCTCAAAGTTGCTTTGTTTTATTCGTATACCGAGATCGATTTATGCTTTGGGCATCAGAGACACTACAGTGAGATCCACATCGTTACGATGAAAATCCTTGATTTTACCTGGAATGATTAATGCCACTTAACATTGAGAGAATAGAAAGTTTATCTAAAACTACAGTGAATGGGTTACAGAGTGGTTTGGCTGTGGACTGTCCTGGGAAGCATGTCATTTACTGAGTGCTTAGCTAACCTAACCTGACACAGCAAGGTCAGGAACACGGCACTGTGCGCTTGAGTGCTCTGCAAATGACAACGAGAATTTGCATTTCTGCCGCACCTTCTAACTTGGTCCCAAATGTGCCTCACAAAATGTGACTATCCGCCACTTAAAGAGGTATCGGGGGCACATGAGCAAAAGCCTGGTCAATGGGTGAGATTTGAAGGAATAGTTTGGTTCAGAGATACAGAGTGGAAAGAAGCCATTCAGCCCACTGAGTCCGTGCCGCCCACCCATACACTAGTTCTATCCTGTGCACTAGGGGCAATTTACAATTTGCAGATGCAGATTAACCTACAAACCTGTACGTCTTTGGAGTGTGGGGGATACCCGGAGCACCCGGAGAAAACCCACGTGGTCACAGGGAGAACGAACAAACTCCGTACAGGCAGCACCCATAGTCTGGGTCGATGGTGGGTCTCTGCCCTACTGCTGCACCACCATACCTCACGTTCTGTTACTAAATAAAGCAACAACTCTCCGGGTTTTTCCCACTTGTTGAAGCAGGAGTTGAAACTCGACTTGGATAATCATGAATATATAATTCAATTATATTTCCCCGTGCTGTGACTAAAGTCCTGACTTCAATCTTTTCAGATTTAACCGTGAATGAAATAAACTTCCCTACAGCTCTTGGGTTAATTATGAACAGTAAATAATTTATCCCTCTTTCAATAATGGAAGAGCATTATATTTATAAACCGAGGAAGCCAGATTCTGCTGATAACTATTTAGTAATTCTTCCAATTCATTTGTTCTCTCGTGATACATTCAGAAGATCATGTGATAGGAGTATAATTAGGCCATTCGGCCCATCAAGTCTACTACGCCATTCAATCTATCTCTCCCTCCCAACCCCATTCTCCTGCCTTCTCCCCATAACCACTGACACCTGCACATTCTTTAAGACTCTACTGAAACTTTTAGAGTCATTGAGTCATACAGCATGGAAACAGGCCCTTGGCCCCACTTGGCCACACTGACCAACATGTCACATCTACATTTTTTGGTGACCTGACGTCAGTCAATGATGCCGGCAGTTGCCGAAAACAATCGCCAAGTGGGACAGGCCCTTAACTCTCTCTTGAATACAAAACCTGGGGTATTCACAGGCTGGAGAGGTGCAAGAGCTCCCGGCCTCACACGTGGTGTGCGGGTGATGGGTCCAGTACTCATGCCACCATCATGCTGCTCCCTGTCACCGCATGCACAACCTGAAGCTTCCACCAAGTGGCGCCAGTTCATTGGGTAACTGGCAGAAATCGGGTGGACGGTGTAACGGGAGCCTTGGTCAGCTCGATGAGAGGTCAGGCCCGCACTCTAGCTGATGAGAGAACCGTTCAGTTGCCAGATAACAGCTGGGAAGGAATTATCCCTGTATCTGGAGGTGCGCGTTTTCAAATTTCTGTACCTCTTAGCTGATGGGAGAGGGGAGAAGAGGGAGTGAGACTGGTCCTTGATTATGCTGGTTGATGGAGTCAACGGTAGGTGGGTTGGTTTGCGTGGTGGTCTGGGCTAAGTCCACAACTCTCCGTAATATCTTGACGTCTTGGATGAAGCTGTTCCCGAACCAGGCTGTGATGAGATGCATCCCTACTCTTAAGGGCCAAATGGCACACCTATTCGCCAATTCAGTTTTAGTATGGTTCAGCCAAAGAGGCTTCCTACAGTTTGTCTGTGACAGCAGATGTCAGCTCAGTTTTAGTATCTTTCAAGGATATGACTACAAAATGTTAGTTGACACATCTAATATTAGCCAGATCAGCTTAGTTCAGTGCTTTTAGCCAAGCTTCACGCTTCATTTGATCACTGTCATAACTTAAGAATTTAACCCTTTCCCTCTAGACGGCTAGATATCAGAATCGGAATTAGAATCATTCTTTATCCGCCAAAGTATGTTTTGCAACATACGAGGAATTTCATTGGCCAGGTCAGTCATACAATTAAAAGGAACAGATCACACAAAAACTCATTTTAACATGAAACATAGAAACATAGAAAATAGGTGTAGGCCATTCGGCCCTTCGAGCCTGCACCGTCATTCAATATGATCATGGCTGATCATCCAACTCAGTATCCCGTACCTGCCTTCTCTCCATACCCCCTGATCCCTTTAGCCACAAGGGCCACATCTAACTCCCTCTTAAATATAGCCAATGAACTGGCCTCTACTACCTTCTGTGGCAGAGAATTCCAGAGATTCACCACTCTCTGTGTGAAAAATGTTTTCCTCATCTCGGTCCTAAAAGATTTCCCCCTTATCCTTAAACTGTGACCCCTTGTTCTGGACTTCCCCCAACATCGGGAACAATCTTCCTGCATCTAGCCTGTCCAACCCCTTAAGAATTTTGTAAGTTTTTTAAGTGAACATCCACCACAGTGACTCCTACACATTCCTCACTGTGAAAGAAGGCGAAATAAAGTTCAAGTCCTTCCCTTAGTTCTTCCTCGGTCGTGGGCCTCGAGCCCCCGTTGACGTGACGATCTTGACTCCCGTAGCCGGCAACGTCGGGCCCTCTGTGTCGAGGCGTTCTGCTCGTGCATCGGGGGGATGTCAGCTCCCCCGCGCTGGACGATCAAACCTAAACCAGGGTTGGAAACATTTTCCTCAACTTCCCCCAATCCTGAGTTCCTAACACTTAAAGATCTCTGCACCCTGGTTGTTGGCATCATTGCTGTGAGATATCCACTCTGACCAGCTTTCCCATATCCTGGTGCACTTTGATTACGTTTCTACTCTGCCTCATTTGGCAAACTCTCCCACCCAGCCAATTTTCTCTCAGCTAGAACTCTTCAGTGTGACAACATTGTCCTAAAGTTCCTCCCAGCCTCTTCAGTGCCCTAATTTCTTCCTCTAATAGTTTGACCTTAAAAATAGGGCTCTTAAAAATAGCGGAGTCAGGGGATATGGGCAGAAGGCAGGAACGGGGTACTGATTGGGGATGATCAGCCATGATCATATTGAATGGCGGTGCTGACTCGAAGGGCCGAATGGTCTACTCCTGCACCTATTGTCTATCGTCTATTGACCTGAACTGTACACAACGCTCACACTGCGAGACAGGCTGTTTTGTAGTTTCAGCGTGACATTCTCCTCTTGAATTTTGTGTCTTGACCAGCTAATGAAATACATAATGAAAAAGGGTCCTGTCCCAAAACATCACCTAGCCATGTCCTCCGGAGATGCTCCTTTACCTGCTGAACTCTCCAGCACTTTGTGTCTTTTTTAATTAAATTATTTTTTTGCATTCCTCGCCACCATACCAATGCCAACGCTGTAGGTGGCTGCTATTCGTATACATTGTGTATGAAAGCAAAGAATCTCACTGTGCTCACCAACAATGAAATTCTTGCTTGCTGTAGCACAACAGAATATTGTAGGTATAAATATAGAAAAGATCAGTGTGTCAAAATACTATAGACCATATATATATACACATAAATAAACAGATAAGGTGCAATAGGTTGTTATAGTTCAGAGTTTGTTTGAAGTTGTGTTTAATAGTCTGATGGCTGTGGGGAAGTAGCTGTTCCTGAACCTGGATGTACCAGATTTCAGGCTCCTGTACCTTCTACCTGATGGCTGCAGAGAGATGAGTGTGTGGCCAGGATGGTGTGGGTCCTTGATGATGTTGGCAGCCTTTTTGAGGCAGCGACTGTGATAGATCCCCTCGATGGTAGGGAGGTCAGAGCCGGTGATGGCCTGGGCAGTGTTCACAACATTTGGCAGCCTTAATATTCCTATTCCTATTCCATATCTACCTTCTCATGCTGCCTTCAGAATGTAAAAACAAGGAACTGCAGATGCTGGTTTACAAAAAAAAGACACAAAGTGCTGGAACAACTCAGCAGGTCAGACACCATCTCTGCTTGTTCTACGATATCACACCTTCTCATCCACTCCCTACACACTAGGGACAATGTACAGAGGGAAATTAACCTAGAAATCCGTACGCTTTTGAGATGTGGACGGAAACCGGAACACCCGGAGGAAACCCCACGAGGTCCCAGTGAGAACGTGCAAACTCCACACAGGCAGCACGCGTGGTCGGGATCGAACCCGGGTCTCTGGCGTTGTGAGGCAGCATCTCCAGCAGCTGTGCCACTGTGCCACCCAAATGTTGGGTCCACCAGCATTTATTACAACCATTTCATAACCTGCTCAGAGGAGGAGCACAGAACATAACAGAGTGGCTCACCAAAGGTAGACACAAAAAGCTGGAGTAACTCAGCAGGTCGGGCAGCATCTCTGGAGAAAAGTAATAGATGACATTTCGGGTCGAGACCCTTCTTCAGACCAAGCTGTTTTGGCACTTCTGTGTAGATACTGTTAGAGTGACTGCAAGCATAGCTACATGACGCCACCTATAGGTAAAGTTAGAAAGTGCACATCACTTGTTGTGACAGAAGGATTTTTTTTGCTACATTTCTCTTCTGCACTAACTGTGAATTAAACTGTGACCTTCATTTCCACGCACATTCCTTGCTACACCCATACTGATGCCTTATCTCATCTATGAGTGACACTCAAAGTCCCAATGAGAATAATCTCCAAACGAAAAGACAGATGCAGCCAGAGGCTATAATAGAATTGATGTCTGAGGCATTACATCTTTGTGCAGGCATTAGTTGGTATAAAACTATTAACGACTGCCCTGAGGTGCCAACACACTAGATTTTTCTTAGCACGATGTGTGCTTCAGAGACTTTGGTCGAGGAAATAACTTTACACTCATCATGCGAAGGTCAAATCCATGAGTTCCTCCCAATGGTATGAATTTTAATATTACTTAGCAAAGTAACATAAAACATAGTACAGTCCAATACAGGAACAGGAGGGATGAGAATAGATTGGGTGGATGCACAGAGTCTTTTACCCAGAGTAGGGGAATCACGTTGTCCTACAACTTTAGGCTGTGCACGCCATACGCAAGAAGAAGTAGGGGAATCAGGGACCAGGGGACATAGGTTTAAGGTGAAGGGGAAACAATTTAATAGGAATCTGAGGAGTAACTTTTTCACACAAAGGGTGGTGGGTGTATGGAACAATCTACCAGAGGAGGTAGTTGAGGCTGGGACTATCCCATCGTTTAAGAGACAGTTGGACAGGTACATGGATAGGACAGGTTTAGAGGGTTATGGACCCAGCGCAGGCAAGTGGGACTAGGGTAGCTGGGACATTGTTGGCCGGTGTGGGCGAGTTGGGCCGAAGGGCCTGTTTCCACACTGTATCGCTCTATGACTTGGTTCTAACCAATCCTTTGCAAAGGTGGCACAGCGGTAGAGTTGCTGCCTTACAGCGCCAGAGACCCAGGTTCGATCCTGACTACTGGTGCTGTCGGCACGGAGTTTGTACGTTCTCCCCGTGACCTGTGTGGATTTTTCCCGGGTGCTCCGGTTTCCTCGCACACTCCAAAGATGTACAGGTTTGCAGGTTAATTGGCTTCAGCAATAATGTAAATAGTCACTAGTGTGTGTAGGATAGACTGAGTGAACGGGGATCGCCAGTCGGCGCGGACTCGGTGGGCCGAAGGGCCTGTTTCCGCGCTGTATCTCTAAACTAAACTAAAATGTCCATACAACCGAAAACGTTGTCTGCTCATTCCTTCCACCGATGCTGCTTGACTCCGCTGAGTTCCTCCAGCACTTTGCGTTTCTGCTCAACATTACAGCACCTGCAATTTCTCATGCTGCCAAATATCATTGTGGGATAGATTAGGAATAACAATTGTCACTTTAGAACAGGCGCTGAAGTCAATTGTTGCATGTGTAACTTCATTCTGATTGCCAGAGATATTCTCTGGGAAATCGAATGGGAAACCTGCCTGATAATCATGGTTCAGTGCATTGTTTAATTCTTTTGCAAATGATTTAAATCACACCAGATCAAGGTCCAAATGTTTAACCATGTTTCTGAGAGAGAAAAAAATTGGCCGCATAATGCCATTTTATATAATGGCTGTAAAAATCCCTGCTCTCTAAGACTATTCCTAAAACTATTGTCATGTTCTACAAGACTAATTCTCTAACTAAGACTATTGAATGTCTACCGCACCACCAGTTCCAATCACATTTGTCACATATCTAATGTTAAAGCAGATGGCCCTTTGCATTATACAAGCCAAAAGGGTTTACATTTTGATTATACTTAGTAAAGGAATGTAGAAACTGGAGCAGTGCAATGCAGGATTAGGAATAACAATGGTGAATCACCCCCTACCTCAGAAATGGGAAGAATGAGAAGAATTAAGCCATTCAAGTCTGCTCCGTCATTCAATCATGGCTGATCTATCTCTCCTGCCTAACCCCATTTTCCTGCCTTCCCCTCCATAACCCCTGACACGCGTACTAATCAAGAATCTATCTATCTAGCTCTGCCTTAAAAATACCCATTGACTTGGCCTCTACGTGCTTCTGTGGCATTGCATTCCACAGATTCACCACCCTCTGACTAAAGAAATTCCTCTTCATCTTTTTCCTAAAGGGACGTCCCTTAATTCTGAGGCTATGACCGTTGGTCCTAAACTCTCCCAGTGGTGGAAGCATCCTCTCCACATCCACTCCATCCAGGCCTTTCACTATTCTGTACATTTCAATGAGGTCCCTCTCCTCATCCTTCTAAACTCCAACGAGTGGAGGCCCAGTGCCGTCAAACACTCATCATATGTTAACCCACTCATTCCTGGGATCATTCTTGTAAACCTCCTCTGGTTCCTCTCCTGAGCCAGTGCATCCATCCTCGGCAGGTGTGTACTCGGGGAAAGTGAGTGGGGAACATTGTTGAGTACATTGCCTCATTGCTTTGCAAAAGGTCTAATTAATACCAAATCAAGGTCTAAGACTATTCCCAACCTCAATAAAGTTTGTGCAAAGTCATGAGCTTCTATATTGTTCAGAAACCATGTCCAATAATTTAACCTGGATTTTATTGAATTCTAATCTTCCAATTTGCTTTAGCCAATGTATCCAAACTGCAGTTTGGGTGATGGGTGTAGTTGCAATGTCCTGGAGAATTGTGTGTCCACGTTAAATGGAGGATTTAAATCAATGCCACTTTTATTGTCACATGTGCAAAGTGCTAACACAGCGAGATTCTTTATCTTCGAGTCAGTTCAGTAGAGTATGAACAAACCTGGTAGGCTCAGTGGCACAGCAGTAGAGTTGCTGCCTTACAGCACTAGAGACCCGGGATTGATCCTGACAACGGGTGCTGTCTGTACAGAGTCTGTATGTTCTCCCCGTGACCCACGTGACTTTTCTCTGGGATCTCCGGATTCCTCCCACACTCCAAAGACGTACATGTTTGTATTTTGATTGGCTTTGGTAAAATTGTAAATTGTCCCTAGTGTGTGTAGGATGGTGTCAGTGTGCAGGAATCATTGTTCTTGGCCGGATGGCCTGTTTCCATGGCCTGCAGGAGGAAGTCACTGAGCGGGTCCCCTGCTCCTACTGCGCCAGCGTGCTGCTCCTTTCTTCCATTCGACCGCGAGGACTGGCTCGGCGGCTCCCCTTTGAAGCGGCGATCCGGCGGGTCTTCCGTACTAAATGCGGAGACTCTGCCTGTGAAACCCATGTACACTAACGTCATTACAGTTCGTAAATTATCTCAAGTAGCCCTGCTTATGGTCATACTAACAGTTTGATCATATTTGGCAAACTGGGAGACACAAGGAAATTGTATTAATTAATAACATCACAAGTGTGAACACAATCTATTAGTGCCTGAAGTAGATAAAATTGAATGGTTCTTTTGGCTAGTCTTTGAATTCACAACCACTTTTATATCCTGCATCCACCATCTCCTGATGTGGACTCCTGTACATCGGTGAGACAAAGCATAGCGACCACCAGCGTTCAGTCAGCCAAATCCTGCTGGGTCACCCGGTTGCTAACACTTTTACCTCCCCTTCCCATTACTCATACTGACCTTTCTGTCCTAGGCCTCCTCCATTGCAAGAGTGAGGCCACACACAAACTGGAGGTACAGCACCTCATACTCCACTTGGGCAGCTTACACCCCAACATATCAACTATATTGAATGCTCTTGTAACGTTGTCAGCGCACTTTATGTGGAAGCTCTTTGCATACGTATGTACCGCATGCAGAACAAAGAATTTTACTGTGACAATAAAGTACCTAACTACCTATTTATCAACCTACCTACCTACTTACCAACCTACCTACCTACCTACCTACAATTTAGGTAAACAATAATCCCTCCCGCTGCCCCTTCTTCCACCACTCCCCCTCTCAGCGGATCAGGCAGCATCTCTGGAGGTCTGCAGAATGGTCTCGACCCAAAACGTTACCGAAAAGGTCTCGACCCAAGAGGTTACCTAATCCTTTTCTCCAGAGATGCTGCCTAATCTGCTGAGTTACTCCATCTTTTTGTGTTTATCTTTGGTGTAAACAAGCATCTGCAGATCCTTCCTACACTGCTTTTAATTTAGATTTGTTAACTTAGAGATACTGTAGATACGGCACGAAAAACGGGCCCTTCGGCCCATCCAGTGCAAGCCGACCAACAATCCCCATACACTAGCACCATCCTACGCACTAGGGACAATTTACAATTTTTACCGAAGCCAATTAACCTGCACGCCTGTACGTCTTTGGAGTTTGGGGGGAAACCGCAGCATCCGGAGATAATCCGCTCAGTCACGAGGAGAACGTATAAACTTATTACAGACCGCACCCGTAGTCAGGATCAAACCCGGGTCTCTGGCGCTGTAAGGCATCAACTCTACCCGCTGCACCAACATGCCGCCCAAGACTGAAGACTGAATTATGCAAAATAGTTTTTCATAATTACATCACTAGTATTACAGTAACAATACTGTAACACTTGTTTATATTCCTTCTTCTGGAGTATGTATTTTAAAAAATGATCTGAGTATACATTTATTTAAAAAAAACCTAATTAATAGTACATGGTAACACAGGAAAGAAAAGTAACGTGAAAAATGGGGACATTGAAAACAGAGAACTGCTTTGGTTGAATTCATAGTGAATCCTAAATGAGTTTTTTTAATGAACTTGGTATCAAATAACAGTTAAAAAAGGCTACCAATTAAAGGAAATTGCTGTTTAATCAGTCAATATCAGTCAATATCAGTCGATATCAGTTTTATATTCGTTATTCACTTTGCATAAAGTGCAAGTGAAATGAATTAATTGAGGTTTAGTTAAGTTTTGTTTAGAAGTATATGCCTTCGGCCGCCCATGTCCGTGCCGACCAGCGACCCCCGCATATTAACACTATCCTACACACATTAGGGACAGTTTTTTACATTTATACCAAGCCAATTAACCTACAAACCTGTGCGTCTTTGGATTGTGGGAGGAAACCGAAGATCTCGGAGAAAACCCACGAGGGTCATGGGGAGAACGTACAAACTCCATACAGACAAGCACCCGTAGTCGGGTTCGAACCAGGGTCTCCGACGCTAAACTAAACATAATCCATTCACACTCTCCAGCACCCACTCCTAAATGAAGAAGCACAGACCTTTAAAACCAAATCCACTTCTATATTCAGTCACACGAGAGTGTGCTTTGCATATAACAGGTATTACACAGGTCTACAGGTTAATTAGTTTAAAATGTCTCACTCTAGTGATTAAATTTGAAATAAATCTATCAGTCATGACTTGTGGCATTATTTACACAGCTGTTATCAAACCTCATAGAGCTTGATATATTTAGCCTCTACGTACTGACAACAAACATTACTAGAAGTGTGGAATATTTGTAGACCCCCCTCAGTCACGACTGACCATGGGTGATGCATCCTAGTTGTTGGAGGCTTGCTCCAAACCTGGGCTAGAGCAGCGTCGCTTACGGTCGGATGCAAGCCTGGGCGATCGATGTCATATGGAGGACAGGCTGTTGCCCATGCAGCACGCCCCCCCTCTCCACGTCGCTGATCGATCCAAAGGACCAGCAGGGCCATTACAGTTTGGTACCAGCGCCGTCGCAGGAGGTTGTAGACAACGACAAACTCCCTTAGGGGCCCCGACTCCGGATTTTCTTGAGGTTTACTCCTGGAGCCTTTGCCATGGCTGGATGTGGCCACAAGGCAGTGGAGGTTTTAAATCAGAGTTTCCCCTCGCCTAGATGGACCGCCTTCCCAGGCTGACGAGCCCCATCTGCCCGAGACTCGTGGGGGCGGGAGCGTCTACCTTCCCGTGCAGGTCTATAGCACCTGCCCACTGCTTCGTTATTTCTTACTTTGTAAACGCTGCAAACATTAAAAAAAGTTTTAAAACAGTGTGGCACGGTGGCGCAGCGGTAGAGTTGCTGCCTTACAGCCCTAGGGTCGATCCTGACCACGGGTGCTGTCTGTACAGAGTTTGCACGTTCGCCCCGTGACCTGCGTGGGTATTCTCTGAGTGCTCCGGTTTCCTCCCACACTCCAAAGATGTAGAGGTTTGTAGGTTAATTGGCTTCTGTAAAATTGTCCCTCATGTGTAGGAGGGTGCTGGCGTACGGGGTGATCACAGGTCGGCACGGACTCAGTGGGCCGAAGGGCCTGTTGCCATGCTGTATCTCTAAAGTCTGAAGACTATGTAGGGATTTCTCTAACATCAAGTAACCCTTGCATCCCCTCTCTCTCCGTCCCTCCTCCAACCTAGTCGTTATACAATTTTTACTGTCGTCCTATTGAGTTCTACTGTCTGTATAACTCGTTATCACCTATCCCACAGCCAACAATGCACCATTGTGGGCTCCACATTTTCTTGATTACCGTTGCTTTCTGCAAATCTTCCATTCATTTTTCCCGAAGTACCCTCTATATCTCTCATAGAAACATAGAAACATAGAAATTAGGTGCAGGAGTAGGCCATTCGGCCCTTCGAGCCTGCACTGCCATTCAATATGATCATGGCTGATCATCCAACTCAGTATCCTGTACCTGCCTTCTCTCCATACTTCCTGATCCCTTTAGCCATAAGGGCCACCTCTAACTCCCTCTTAAATATAGCCAATGAATTGGCCTCAACTACCTTCTGTGGCAGAGAATTCCAGAGATTCACCACTCTCTGTGTGAAAAATGTTTTCCTCATCTCGGTCCTAAAAGATTTCCCCCTTATCCTTAAACTGTGACCCCTTGTTCTGGACTTCCCTAACATCGGGAACAATCTTCCTGCATTTAGCCTGTCCTACCCCTTAAGAATTTTGTAAGTTTCTATAAGACCTGAAGCATTTTCCCCCTCGTCCCCCTTTCCCCAGACTCTCTGTCTGAAGAAGGGTCTCCATCCGAAACGCCCCCCATTCCTTCTCTCCAGAGATGCTGCCTGTCCCGCAGAGTTACTCCAGCTTTTTGTATCCATCTTTTGTGAAACACTTCTTTGTTTAAAAGGATTCAATAATAAACTGGAGTACTGTCTGATTCACCTCTATATAATTGAAGATATTGGACCCTTGTATAAGATTTAAGGTTTCACTTTCAGTGACCAATGTCAGGTGAATTAAATGTACCCCAAAAAATATCACCGGCACTCATCTTGGTCATCAGTTTCACCACAAATGATTTATTGCTTTCTCAATGTTTACCAAATTTATTCAAATATCATTTTATGGTTCCATTCAAAAGTACTGTAAAATAGATGAACTGTTTGTCCGGGCAATCTCCTTGAAAGCTTAAGTTACTGGCTTCTCTCCGTTGATAAAATCAGTAAATGCTTGTCAGTGAAATAAATTCATTCGAGATTGATACATTTATGAGAGGAATAATATTCTCTTCCTGAAAACTGGCAGAACTTCATCATTCAAATGCTGGCGCCATTCAGACACAATTTCTTGATTAATTTTTATATCTCTCTCTCTCTCTCTCTCTCTCTCTCTCCCTCTCCGATACATCTCAACTTTTGATTACAGGCACAATGCAAGTGCGGATTAATTTTGTCAGCGAAACCAAAAATCGTAAACCCATGTCTTCATAGTGCGCGTAGATTGTTGTTATTGTGCGGGAATCGCTGGCTGCACCGGTGGGCCGAGGGCCTGTATCCACACTATATCCCTAAACTAAACCAAAACCCGATCTAATTCTCTACGTCTCGATCCGAAACGTCATCCGTTCCATCTCTCCAGAGTTGCCGCCTGTCCCGCTGAGTTACTCCAGCATGTTGTGTCTATCTACTTCTTGCTCTGCCCATTTCAAGTTTGATGGGAATTCCTACTTTTGTTTTTAAAAGGGCATACACACACGCAGCCAAACATTTTCTCAGCGCTGTTTAGCAAGTCCGCCATCTTACAGCAGAGAAGTAGAGAGCCTCGGGTCCTGTCATCACCCCTCAAGGTGCAATGAAACCTGCTGGAACCCCTTTGCCAATTGGCAAAGGTCTAACGTGTGGGCAGTCATGAGCCAATGTTCTGCAAGGATTTGGGTTTGATTTGCCAACACCACATTATGGTTCTTGGCCAAATCCCTTGTCATTGTGCATGTGTGGGGGATGGGGGGTGGGCAAGGTGATGTCGGGCGTGAGTAACCAGAAGTGACAATCTGATTACGTTTGCACAATTCTTGATGCTTTATCACTTTCCGTTCATTTTTCAGCGAACATGTTCTGCGTTAGAGAAAACATTTCCTAAACATTAAGAGTTAATTAATTTCATTTCTGCCGTGAGAATAAATATGCAGTGTATGAGATCCTGCTGTGATTTGCGCACAGTGTCACATCCTTTCAGCACCATGGCAATTCTTGGCATTTGAACATTGGTTGATCTAAAACACAACTAACGACAAATCCTTTCTTCTGCAAATATCTGTTTTGTTTGGATTAGTGAACGTGTGTCTCTAAAGCGTCAACAAGGCCTGAAGACATGCTCACTTAGGGACTTAACAAATTTAATTACAATTTCATGAACATTTGCTCAGATGAATACACGAGAAAATATAGTTTTACTTCAGCGAGCCTCACCAGTTGATTTTGTCGTTCGGCTGACTTTAAACTGCAGAGGTACAGCACGGAAACTGGCCCTTCGGCCCACCGAGTCTGTGCCAACCAGCGATCCCCGTACACTAACGCCATCCTACACACACTAGGGACAATTTATAATTCTCACCGAAGCCAATCAACCTACTGTACACACCTGTGTGTCTTTGGAGTCTGGGAGGAAACCGGAGTACCCGGAGAAAACCCGCGCAGGTCAAGGGCAGAACGTACAAACTCTGTGTAGACAGCACCCGTAGTGAGAATTGAACCCGGGTCTCTGGCGCTGTAAGGAAGCAACTCTATCTCTGCACCACCGTGCCGCTCATTTTGTAGATCTGGTGACTTTAGATGTTAGAGACACAACGCAGAAACAAGCCCTTTGGCCAACCGAGTCCCCGCCAATCAATGATCACCCCTACACTAGCAATATCCTACCCACACTAGGGACAATTTACAGAAGCCAATCAACCCTTAAACCCGCACATCGTTGGAGTGTGGGAGGAAACCGGAGCACCCGGGGAAAACCCACGCACAAGTGTTCAGTGAAACAGTCACTGAGTCTATGCTTGGTCTCACCCATGTGCAGGAGTAGGCCATATCGGGAACACCGAAGGCAGTAGAAACGTAGAAAATAGGTACAGGAGTAGGCCATTCAACCCTTCGAGCCAGCACCGGCATTCAATATGATCATGACTGGTCATCCAAAATCAGGACCCCGGCCCTGCTTTCTCCCCATATCCCTTGATTCCATTAGCCCGAAATGCTATATTCAACTGTCTCTTGAATACATCCAGTGAATTGGCCTCCTCTGCCTTCTGTGGCAGAGAATTCCACAGTAAGTGAGGTTAGACGAGGTTGATTCAGATGCATTAGATGATCCATTTTTAGCATTGACCATGTTTACCTTGGCAGCTTTCTTCTGGATTTGATCGATGGTCGGCGCGGACTCAGCCTGGGCCTGTTTCCCTATTGTGTAAAATATTTCTCATCCCTATCTCTCGTTTCTCTTGATGAAGGGTCTGTGACCCGAAACATTAAGTCTGTTTCTCATTCCACAACAGACGCTTGACCTGCTGAGTGTAGCTGCCGTCCTCTGTTTTTGTTTCAGATTTCCAGCATCTGCACAGTTTTTTTTTTTTTTAATTTTCAGTCTGAATAAAAGCTCTGCGGTAATTAGCAATCGTGTTCAGATTGCACTCGCGCGCTGACAATTCTTTTTTCGCATGTTTACTTTATTTGTTATTTAATTCAAAGCATATGCTGTGAGTGAATTATTGAATGACAGAAACAGACTGCTAAATGTGGCAACTTTGCTCCCTTGTTTCGATGGAAAACATGATACGACTTATTCTACTTATTCAAATCACGTCACAATTAATCGAAAAGGAAAACAGCTTTATTAGCTTTACAGAGAGACATTTATTCCAAAGAAAATTCTGCAGTTCCCATCTGCAGCGGCATTGATGAATAATGTAACAGAAACATGACACTGATGCAGAGAAGTTGTTTGATTTCCTGTCATGAACAATTCTGCAAATAACAGGCATGTAAATGAGGTCCGCTATTCTCTCATGGTGAAAAAACAATATTACGTACTGTCTTGTTCTCACAGCATTGGTGAAGTTGGATATGATTTAGTTTAGTCTGGAATGATTTAGTCAGCATTGACCCACCAAATCTGTGCCAACCAGCAATCACCCCCGTACACTAGTTCTATCCCACACGCTAGGGACTTTACAGAAACCAATTAATCTACAAACCTGCACGTCTTTGGGATGAGGGAGGAAACTGGAGCAGGTCATGGGGAGAATGTACAAACTCCGTACAGACAGCACAGACACCAGCAGTCAGGATCGAACCTGGGTCCCTGGCGCTGTGTGGCACCATCTCTACCACTGCGCCAATATGCCGCCCCCAAATACAAATACTAAAAATAGATAAGATTTCTAAATACTTTCTTTTAAAAGGGATTAAAATGACTTTAAATGATTTACTCTGGAGTGCCGTGTTATAGTTACATGGACAAAAAAATACATCATAAAGGAAACGGAAGACAAATAAAATTAAATTCAGACACAAGATCAAAGGCCAGTATGGTATTTAAATCACATTTCTACGAAACAATACGATAGAATATTTATCCCAGGAAGGAAATGAATTTGCTAACAATTATAAAAAACACAAAATGCATGAAACATGAAAATAAAGTGACGACTGGTAAGGCTTTGGGGATGTGCAAAGGTGGGGGGGGGGTCTATCTCAGTCTCAGTTTACTCCACGACAGAGAGGGGAAGAATCGTAGAGTTTGATATATTGTATATTGTATAATAGTAAATCGTTTTTTTGGCATCACTCACGGGCAAGTGGTGATATTACTGTTTCAAATGTACATACAAAATAATGGGGCGACGTTTCGAGTTAAGACTCTTCATCAGACGTCAGTATTTCACCTTTCCATGATCATCACTGCTGGCATTCATTTGGCCTTTTGCATACCTTTCATTCATCTGTTACATGTACCTTTTCATATCTTTTGTTTCCCCTCTTCCCTGACTCTGTCTGAAGATTGGTCTCAACCCGAATCCGATGAAAGGTCTTGTACCAAAACGTCACCATTTCCTCCTCTCCAGAGATGCTGCCTGACTCGCTGAGTTACTCCAGCATTTTGTGTCAATCCTCGGTGTAAACCAGCATCTGCAGTTCCTTTCAACACTTGTTTTGGGTGACGGAATTCAGACCAAACTTGTTCCAAGGAGCCACAAAGCAAGCAAAACAAGTATTTAAACCTTGATGATTGATATGAATAGAAATGAGGATGATGCAAGAAGTGCCTTTCAAGATTTTCATTGTGTCTGTACGTCACTATGCTTGTGCATGGGACAATGAACCTGATTTAAGTTGACAGAAAAAGCAAAAAGAGTCTCGACCTCGAAACGTCACCACTCCTATTTTCCTGAGAAAAAACACTGATGAAGGGTTTTGAACCTGGTGCCTTTTCAATGTTACCCTGCACCAGTGGGGTGATTAGTACTGGTTATTAGTACGGGTGTCAGAGGTTATGGGGAAAAGGCAGGAGAATGGGGTTGAAAGGGAAAGATAGATCAGCCATGATTGAATGGGGGAGTAGACTTCACGGGCCGAATGGCCTAATCTTCCCCCTATCACTTATGAACACAAGCTTATGAACAAGTACATACGATATTGTGAAGGCATTGTGCATTTGTTCAAATACAATATATTCCATTTCAACTAACAACATAAAGCAAGACAATGTTTGCATTTGAACAATATTTTACATGACCTCAAAATGCCGCAAAGTACAATATCTGATCCTTCAGGCAAGTAACTTAATCAGTTATGTAACATTTCAGTCGAATCTCAGAATAAAGGGTATAATGCAACCACAGGCAGGAAAAGCTTTTGTGCAAATCTGGAAGTTTTGTAAGTGGAATGTATAGCAAATTAATTGTAAGTCATACATTCATAAAATGACAACGGAAGTTTCAACTAAGTCACAGTAGCAAGTACTTCCAATTGTCTTAAATGGATACAGTATTCCAGTTATAATTTTCATTATATATTCTATGTTGCAGTTTGGGTCTTTTGTTGGAAGAAGTGAAGTCTAGAAATGAAGATGCTGTAAACCTTATTGTATAACCTGCGACTTTTGAAAGTCTCACTGTAAGAAAGTGTCTTCATCGTTCACATTAATAGCAATAGGATTCCCAGTCATGTTCTGCCTGTTCGCGTACATCCTAGATGCTATGGAGCTGTTGCATTCCTGAGATCTTTTGCCCACGAGGGATATGTTTTGAGATCAAACATTGGAATTGCCCACGTTGATATCGCTACCATCACGACCACAACGCCAATTAAATTAAGACCCAATCCTGCTTTTACCTGAGGAACAAAACACAAGTTAGAAGTGTGTTTCCATCTGGAGTTCCTTTCCTGTTACACGTGCAAAACTACGAGCAAACGTGGGCCCCGTATGGGAAGGGCGGGCTGGCGCTGGAGAGGTTCCACAGGAGGTTTACGAGAATGATCCCAGGAATGAGTGGGTTATCATCGGATGAGTGTTTCTCGACACTGGGCCTCTACTCGCTGGAGTTCAGAAGGTGAGGGTGTACTTCTTTGATACTTACGGAATAGTGAAAGGCCTGGATAGAGCGGATGTTTCCACTAGTGCGAGAGTCTAGGACCAGAGGTCACAGCCTCAGAATTAAAGGACGTTCCTTTAGGGAGGAAATGAGTGTTGTAGCCATTTAGCTTAACTCAGTATGTTATAAGGATAACTTTACATTTTATCTGCCTGTGGGTGGGATTTATAACCTAGTCGGAGGCGTGTTTGCGGCTGGGATTCTCGAACCGACGCCCTAGTCGTTTTTAGTTTAGTTTGAAGAAGCATGGGGGAGTGGTCACAGCTTTCAACCATGCACGAGTTTGAACATGCACTAGTTGGACTACGAGTAAGATCAAAATGTACTTAAACAAGAAGAAGCTTGGATGAATATCCTACTGTTTTTACTGTGACAATAAAGAAACTATTAACCACGAGACTGTGTTTTGAAGATTTATCTCTCGACGGCATTGAATGTCTCGTGGAGAGCTCGTGAATGCGTTTCGATAATCTCCTAAACCTCTGTCTTCAATCACAGTGACTT
Organism: Leucoraja erinaceus; assembly: GCF_028641065.1. NCBI lineage: Eukaryota > Metazoa > Chordata > Chondrichthyes > Rajiformes > Rajidae > Leucoraja > Leucoraja erinaceus. The sequence goes on from NC_073395.1 coordinate 8,946,679, forward strand.
AAAGGAGGAATCCATGAAACGATATATAAATCTGTCACCACAAAGAGGAGGAATTTCTTTAGGTCAGGGGGTGGTGAATCTGTGGGATTCATTGCCATCGAAGGCCGTGGGGGCCAAGTCAATGGATATTTTTAAGGTAGAGTGGAACACACTGCCAGCAATGGTGGTGTGGACAGATACAATGATGGTGTTTGAGAAGCTTTTAGACGGGCACATGGATAGGCATGGACGGGAGGGTATGGATCATGTGCAGGCAGATGTGATTAGTTTATCCTGACATCACGTTCAACACAGACATTGTGGGCTAAAGGTCCCCCCGTTCCTGCGTTCTACTGTTGTGTGTTCTATGTAATGTTTGGTGTCAGGCAGCTAATTTATTTATGCATGCTGTCCTTCTCTACATCGCTTCTGAAAGTACCGACTGCCATGCTGTAGAATAAATTGTTCAGGATCTTACAGCCTCTTTACACTGTCATTTCCCCCCCACCTCATTGCTCACAGTCAAAGGTTACATCTCCGCTTGAGCCAAGACCACAAGCAGAATCTTCAACTACCATATAGTTTCTTCCCCGAACCCACCCTCATCGATGCATCAACACGTCTCAAAGACCTGTTCAACACCTACTTCACAGACTCTGTCCACCTGCCCAAAGCATTTCTCAACATCTCCCGGAAAGCCACGTACAGCTTTGCGAAAGACTTGGGCAGCTGACAACCCATCGGTATAAATATTAATTTATCTAATTGCAAGTAAGCCTTGCATCCCCTCTCTCTCCGGCCCTCCCCCACCCTAGTCATCGTACTAGTTTCACTGTCGTCCTGGTGAGTTCACTGTCTGCACCACTCGTTATCACCTATCCCTGAGCCAACAATGGACCATTGTGGGCTCCACCTCTCCTTGATCATCGTTGCTTTTTTGCATATCTTTCATTCATTTTTTCCATGTACCTTCTATATCTCTCATTTCCCTTTGCACTGACCTATTCCTTTTCTCCAGAAATGATGCCTGACCCGCTGGGTTACTCCAGCTTTTTGAGGCTATCTTTTGTGAAATACTTCTGTGTTTAAAAGGATCTCAATAATTGCTGTAATAAATGAAAATGCCAGCTGTAATGGCAAGGATAAGTGTCATACTAAGACGTGACGCAAAATGATCATTCAAAATTACAATTATGATTTCTATTTAAAACAGTGTGACATATTGTTCGAAGTAAATGTACATTTCAAGATAAAAACCAACCTAAAATCACTGACATTCACCAGGATCCAATTAAAATTCTAGAGAATTACTTCCCTGCTGTGCATTATTGATAGTTCATTTTAGAATCATTGCATTTCTACCAGGCTTAGCATACAGAGTGTTTTTCGAGGGCGGCACAGTGATGCAGCAGTAGAGTTGTTGCCTTACAGCGCCAAAGACCCGGGTTCAATCCCAACTTATAGTGCAGTCTGTACGGAGTTTGTACGTTCTCCCCGTGACCTGCGTGGGTTTTGCTCTGAGATCTTCGGTTTCCTCCCACACTCCTAAGACGTACAGGTTTGTAGGTAAATTGGCTTGATATAAATGTAAATTGTCCCCAGTGTGTGTAGGATAGTGTTAATGTGCGGGGATCGCTGGTCGGCGCGGACTGGGTGGGCGGAAGGGCCTGTTTCCGCACTGTATCTGTAAACTAGACTACAGGGTCAAAAATGGCCATGGAGTGAATGATGCATTTGGATGTCTGAGATGGAACAATGATCAGTATTCCTTCTCAAGGAAGTTATATCCTATAATGAAAGCATCATAAATATACTTAGTTTTAGTTTTAGCGAAACAGCGTGGAAACAGGCCCTTCGGCCCTCGGAGTCAGCGCTAACCAGCGATCACCGTATGCTAGCACTATACCACACACAGGACAATTTGGGACGACAGATGGCACAATGGGCTAAGTGTTCGGCTGGCGACCGGAAGGTAGCCGGTTCGAATCCCGCTTGGAGTGCATACTGACGTTGTGTCCTTGGGGCAAGACACTTCACCCACCTTTGCCTGTGTGTAATGTAATGTAATTATGTGAAGCACTTTGGGGTCAATGCAAGTTGACTGAAAATGTGCTATATAAATAAGATTATTATTATTATTAATTCACAGAAGCTAATTAACCTACAAACCTGCTTGTCTTTGGGATGTGGGAGGGAACCGGACCATGTATCTATACACTGTAAAGGTCCTTCGGCCCTTCAAGCCAGCACCACCATTCAATATGATCATGGCTGATCAACCAGAATCAGTACCCTGTTCCTGCTTTCTCTCCATATCCCATGATTCTGTTAGCCCTAAGAACTATATCTAACTAATTTGTGAATACATCCAGTTAATTGGCTTCCACTGCCTTCTGTGGCAGAGAATTCCATACATTCACAACTCTCTGGGTGAAAAGGTTTTCCCTCATCTCGGTCCTAAATGGCCTACTCCTTATTCTTAAATTGTGACCCCTGGTTCTTGTCTCGCCCAACATGGGGACCATGTTTCCTGCATCTAGTCTGTCCAATCCTTTAAGAATTGTATATGTTTATGGATAACCCAGAATTAAATATGTTTCAAAAGAACTTACTTAATTATGGGCTAATAATGGGGAAAAAAGCTTATACTCAAATTTTGGAAAAATGCTCCAATACCAACAATAAAAATGTGGATTTCAAACATGTTCGAAACACTACACTTGGAAGAGATGAGACTCCTCCTAGCAGGCAAAGCAGATCACTTCCAAAAGACGTGGTCTGCATTTATGGAACTATTACAAGCATAAGGTGCAATAATAAGTTAAAACATAAAGGCTACCAGGATCTGGTAACGGGGGTATAAAATAAATTTTTAATAAAAACATGGTTGGTATATCCTTTTTTGCGGAGTTTTGTGTTACAATAGAGTGATTGATTTTCCTTTCTTCTTTTTTTTCTTTTCTTTCTAGGGTCTTATTTCTTTTCTTTACTTCCTTTTCTAATTCCTTCCCTAAGGGGTTCTCTTCTCCCAACACTTTCCTGCACTTTCTCGACTCTTGCTTATTTTCCTTACTTCTTTTATTTCTATCTTTTTTAAAGCTGAAAAAATGAAGTGGTACAACATAATGTAATAAGATATATGCGATGTATTAATGTAATTTACTGTACTGCTAATAAAAATTTAAAAAAATAAATAAAAGAATTTTATATGTTTCTATGAGATCTCCTCTCATCCATCTTTCTGTTGACTGGTTAGCCCACAATAATGGTTTTTCACTGTACCTCGGCACATGTGACACTAAACTAAACTAAACGCACCCGGGGAAAACCCACGCCGCCACAGGGAGAAGGTACAAACCCCGTAGCAGCTCTGCCCACTGCGCCACCATGTTGCTATTGAAACATTTCTTTGCTCTGACTATTGCCAAGGCTCTGTTACTATGTGAACAAGAAGAAGGAATGGATATGAGGAATTATAAAATCTTTTGCAAAGATTAACTTACCATAGAAGACAGAAAATGACCTCAACAATCAGATTGGAGCTACCTTGGACGAACATTGTGGTTACATGGTCTGTTGCATATTTGAGCTCTGGGAATGATGGCATATTTATTGAACCCGTGTCTCTGGCGCCACAAGGCAGCGATCCCACCATGGCCACTGTGCCGCCCTAAAGTAAACTATTCGCTGAAGCTGCAAAAGTAAGCACCACAGTGCCGGTATTAAAATTAATTTCTTTCGTTTTCTGTAATTACTTCGCAACAGCCTTCATTTGAGCTGCAGACTCGTTTAGTTTAGTTTAGAGATACAGCACAGAAACAGGCCTTTCGGTCCACCGAGTCCGCGCCGACCAGCGATCCCCGCACACTAGCGCCATCCTACACACACACAAACTAGGGACAATTTTTTACAATTATAGAAAGCCAACCTATAACCTACAAACCTGTACGTCTTTAGAGTGTGGGAGGAAACCGAAGATCTCGGAAAAAACCCACGCAGGTCACGGGGAAAACGTACAAACCCCGTACAGACAAGTCAGGATCGAACCTGGGTCTCTGGCACTGTAAGGGAGGAGCTCTACTGCTGCATCACCTTGCTGCCCTTATCTCAAAAAGGTACATATATCATGTACCTTTGCACATACGTATGTGTGTGTGTGTGTGCGTGTGTGTGCGTTGGTGTGCGCGTGCGTGTGTGTGTGTGTGTGTGTGTGTGTGTGTGTGTGTGTGTGTGTCTGTGTGTGTGTGTGTCTGTGTGTGTGTGTGTGTGTGTGTGTGTGTGTGTGTGTGTGTGGTGTGTGGTGTGTGTGTGTGTATATATATATATATATGCATATATATATATATATGCATATATGTATATACATGTATATATATATGCATATATATGCATATATATGCATATACACACCCACACACACATACACACACATACGTATATTATGTTATTCGTTTATATAGGTCATATGTGTATGTTACCTATTATGTACATATACATATATCACAAATGCTGCTCTGAGTTATATATGTACCTTTATCAGTGCCAAGTTAAATAACATTAATGGATGATGTTATTCAAGGAAATGCTGTCACGAGTATCATAGACTTACCATGTCCATGACTGTAAGATGGCCGTACCCAAAGACTATAGCATTTGGAGGATTGGACACGGGCAGGAGGAATGCAAATGAAGTGCAAAGAGTTGAGGGTATTAATAAATAAAGTGGATTTATATGAATGGCTTCAGACTGTAAGACAAAACAAAAAAAAAGATTATTTTGTCACAGTTAAAGAAATTAAACATGTTATTATGTAAAATGGAGACACCAGGAACTGCAGATGCTGTTTGACACATAGTGCTGGAGTAGCTCAGCAGGTCAGGCAGCATCTCTGGAGAACATGGTTTGGTGACATTTCAGATTGGCACTCTTCGTCAGACTGATGTGATCATGCCACCTATCACTAGCCAGAATTTCTCCGGCCCCACCATTCTTTCAGCCTTCTGCTCACCTGCAGTCCACCGGTTACGATGGGCAAATGTTTTCCTTAAGTATTCTTATATTCACCATTGCCTGGGGAGCAGTTCTTTGTTGAAATGTTTTAAAGTCTTAAGAGGTAAGGGTGGCAAGGTGGTGCAGCGGTAGAGTTGCTCGCTTACAAAGCCAGGTTTGATCCCGACTATGGGCGCTATCGGCACAGAGTTTGTACCTTCTCCCCGTGACCTGCGTTGGTTTCCTTCAAGCACTTTGGTTTCCTCCCACATTCCAAAGATGCACAGGGCTGTGGGTTAATTGGCTTGGTATACATGTAAATTGTTCCTAGTGTGTATAGGATAGTGTTAGTGTACGGGGACCGCTGGTCGGCGCGGACTCGGTGGACCGAAGGGCCTGTTTCCACGCTGTTTATCCCTAAACTAAACTAAACTATGGTCAGTCCGAAGAAGGGTCCTGATCTGAAACGTCACCTATCCATGTTCTCCATAGATACTGCTTGCCTGCCGACTTACTCCAGCATTTTGTATTGTTTTTTATCATTATGTTAATGTAGTTAAGAATGAAACCATGAGACACTGGCTTTGCGAGATCGCAATTGTAAATACGATTTGTTTGTGAAGACTATTAGCCAGCGGCCTCTTTCTCAGAATTATTCATTGCACTAGTTAGAAATTCACAGACACTGGAGAAATGTAACAGTGGTTGCTGCTGACATCAAAGAGAGCTCAGCAAAATATTGCAGCAATCCTATCGTGAAAACTTCCCATTTTCACATGCCTGCTGCTGTCAGGTGTCAGTTCAAAGAGCTCCTTCCTGTCCTGTAGCTCTGATCTCATCTAACTCACTTAGCAACCAGTCTTTAAACTTTAATTTAGACTTTAGTGATACTGAGCAGAAACAGGCCCTTCGGCCCACTGAGTCCGTGCTGACCAGCGATCACCTCGTACACTAACCTACACACACACACACACACACTAGTGCCAATATTTACAACTTACTGAAGCCAATTAACCTACAAACCCGCACGTCTTTGGAGTGTTGGGAGAAACCGAAGATCTCGGAGAAAACCCACACGGGTCACGGGGAGAACGTGCAAACTCCATACAGACAGCACCCGTCGTCAGGATCTCTGGTGCTGCAAGGCAGCAACTCTACTGCTGCCCTGCCATGGACAGTCATGTTCAAAAAATTCTCAGGCCATGTATCCAGCAACGAAAAGCATAATTTGAAATGAACTCCTGCACATTGAATACAATACTGAATAAGGACTGCAACCTACAAAATGTATGAAGAACATAGAACAGTACATCACAAGAACCTTGCAGGTCTTGCAAGTGATAGGCGGATGCAGATGAAGGGTTGGAGGGGAGGGGTGGGTTGATAGGCAGATGGTTGTTCAAAGGCTGGAGATGAAAAGACAAAAAATGTGAGGTAAGAGGTGTGAATGGTGGAAGGAATACAGTGGATGGGGACTGGAGAGCAGGGGAATGAAAGGGGGCGGAAGAAAGGGGGTGGGGGAGGGAGAAATAGGTGCACATCCCTATGGGGCACAGGGAAGTGGGGAGAAAATGGGGGGGGGGGGGGGGAGAGAAAGGGGGGAAGGGATGGGAGAAATGGGGGGGGGGAGTTTTTACCATGTAGCTCAACATCCTTTTCAAGTGAAAAAAAATCAACATTGCTCTGTATCAGGTTAGATGCAGGAAAGATGGTCCCCCTGATGGGTGGGGGGGGGTCCAGTATCAGGGGTCACAGTTTAAGAACTTCCACAATCTTCCTGCATCTAGCCCGTCTTAAGGGGTTGGACAGGCTAGATGCAGGAAGATTGTTCCCGATGTTGGGGAAGTCCAGGACAAGGGGTCCCAGCTTAAGGATAAGGGGGGAAATCCTTTAAAACCGAGATGAGAAGAACTTTTTTCACACAGAGAGTGGTGAATCTCTGGAACTCTCTGCCACAGAGGGTAGTTGAGGCCAGTTCATTGGCTATATTTAAGAGGGAGTTAGATGTGGCCCTTGTGGCTAAGGGGATCAGAGGGTATGGAGAGAAGGCAGGTATGGGATACTGAGTTAGATGATCAGCCATGATCATATTGAATGGAGGTGCAGGCTCGAAGGGCCTAATGGCCTACTCCTGCACCTAATTTCTATGTCTCTATGTAAGAATAAGGTGTAGACCATTTAGGACAGGGATGAGGAAACACTTTTTTACACAGAGAGTTGTGAATCAGTGGAATTCTCTGCCACAGAAGGCAGCGGAGGCCAATTCATTGGATGTTTTCAAGAGAGAGTTAGATTTAGCTCTTGGGTCTAATGGAATCAAGGGATATGGGGAGAAAGCAGGAATGGGATTTATGATATTGAATGGCGGTGCTGGTTCGAATTTTCTATGTTTCTATGTATCCTTATTCTCCTCTGAGACCTCTCCCATCCATTCTTCACTGAGTGGCATATAGTCACCATGACCGTATAGAGAATGCATGGAATGGGATACTCACCAAGGCAATTAGAATTGGAAGGAAGATTGTGATCGTGGCCGGGTTACTTGCAACCTCTGTGACACTTGTCACAATCAGACAGGACACCAGTACGATAAGCCATGGGGGCAGACTGCCAAGAGGTTCCAATTTGCCCCCCACCCATAAAGAAAGCCCAGATACCTGGAGGACAACAAAAGCATACAGTACGTTACTTATGCTCGACTTAATCAGATTTGGAATCGCTTCTACATTAGATTTACAGTATTTTTGAGCATTGGGCAGTCACGGTGGCACAGCGGTAGAGTTGCTGCCTTACAGCAAAATGCAGCACCAGAGACCTGGGTTCGATCCCGACTAGGGGTGCTGCCTGAATGGAGTTTGTACGTTCTCCCCGTGATCAACGTGGGTTTTCTCTGAGATCTTCGGTTTCCTCCCACACTCCAAAGACATACAGGTTTGTGGGTTAATTGGCTTGATAAAAATGTAAAATTGTCCCAAGTTGGTGACGTGCTGAGTACTGCCCTGACAACTACAAAATTCAGAAGGTTCAAGTATAACAAGAGAGCTAGTCCTCGCCCACAATCAGCCTCATAGGAGACATTTGAACTACCTTTAATCGGACTGCATCTTCCACTAAACATTATTCCCTTTATCGTTTAGATTAGTTCAGAGATACAGCGCAGAAACAGACCCTTCAGCCCTCTGAATCTGCGCCGACCAACTATCCCCAAACATTAACACCATCCTACACACACGCGTGAGGGACAATTTACACATTTACAAAGCCAATCAACCTGCAAACCTGTACGTCTTTGGAGTGAGCAAGGAAACCTCCCCGTGACCCAGAGAAAACCCATGCGGTCACGGGGAGAAATACAAACTCCGTACAGACAGCATCGGTAGTCAAAATCGAACCTGGGTCTTTGGCGCTGTAAGGCAACAACTCAACCACTATATCACTGTACCACGTCTGAAGAAAGGTCTCGACCCAAAACGTCAATCATTCCTTCTCTCCAGAAACGCAGCCTGTCCCGCTGAGTTACTCCAGCATTTTGTGTCTACCTTCCATTTAAATCAGCATCTGCAGTTCTTTCCTACACATTGCGTCACCATGCTGCACTAATAGCTCACCTGAACCTCCCGATGTGCTACATTCTGCTGGAGTTTAGCTTAGCTTAATTTAATTCAAAGATACTTTACTCTTGTGAAGTTTTCTCTCATTCCTTGGTGAACGAAAATGTACACATGCGACAGGCTGCGTTACCTCAGAACCCTTTGCCAGGGCAAAGCCGCCACCAACAAGTATTGATGTTTCCCAAGGCATGCATGACTGGAACTCTTTCCAAGTAATGAGTGCAGTGTACTCCTTCCCCCCTGTAACAGAAGCAAAGTCAGGTAGCAAAAGATCCAGCAGAACCTTGCCTTTACAGCTCACTTTAAAGCCTGTAACAATTCTAAACCCAGACACACTCTTGCAGCCCATGTACTCTGACACACACACACACATAGTTATTTTAACTTAAACATGTTTATATAAGTTATTCATATATGGCTTATATAAACATGTTTAACATAATAAGTGTATGTATATACACACACACATATACTGTATATACACACGTATGTATATGTACAGATAGATAGATACATAGATAGATATGCACACACACACACACACGCCTTTATTTTGTCCGCACATCTCACTGCCCCCTTTCCAACTACTCAATTAACATGGAACAGATCAATAACTCAGAGCAGGTCATAGCCTTAGAATTAAAGGACATTCTTTAAGGAAGGAGATGAGAAGACATTTATTTTGTCAGAGAGTAGTGAATTTGTAAAATTCTTTGCCACAGAAGTCTGTGGAGGCCAAGTCAGTGGATATATTTAAGGCAGAGATAGACTCACCATCGCCCGTGGGGGTTCCAACCTTGTACTTTCAGACCGGGAGCGGGGCCGTAAATCGCCCCGCGCGGCCTAAAATGGCCGTGGGACTCATCATCGCCCGCGTGGGGCTTGGACATCGGGAGAGACACGGAGAACAGGGGAGAGAAAAGACTTGCCTTCCATCACAGTGGCTTCACTGTGATGGATGTTTGTGTGAATTTAATTATGTGTATGTCTGTAAGACAGTGTCTTTGTTTGTATGGCTGTGGAAACAACATTTCGTTTGAGTCTCACTGGGGCTCAAATGATAATAAATTTGTATTGTATTGTATTGTATTGTATTGTATAGTTTCTTGATTAGTGCAGGTGTCAGAAGTTATGGGAAGAAGACATGAGGATGGAGTTAGGAGGGAGAGATAGATCAGCCATGATTGAATGGCAGAGTAGACTTGATGGGCCAAATTCTACTCCTATTCCTTGTGACCTTATTTGGGTTATATTGATATCTAGTTGACCTTAGCTTAGTTTGGAGATACAGCATGGAATCAAATCCTTCATCCCACTGAGTCCATGCCACCAATTGATCACTTGTTCACACTAGTTCTTCATTATCCCACTTTCCCACCTGCTAGCCCGCAGGTCTTAGGGATGTGGGAGGAAACCAGAGCACCCAGAGTAAACTCACACAGTCACAGGGAGAATGTGCAAACTCTGCAGCGATAGCATCCGAGGTCAGGATCGAACCTGGGTCTTTATTGCTATAAGGCACCAACTATACCACTGTGCCTCGCTTTTATAAAACAGGCCAATGTGTTTTTCTCCTGCACAGTGGGGATTGGATTGGTCAGCCAGTCTTTCTATTGCATCTCAATAAATATTACTGGATGGGGGAACTAAAGACCAGAATATTGACGTGGAATTTTCACACAAAGGGTGGAGGGTGTACGGAACGAGCTGCCGGAGGAGGTGGTTGAGACAGGTACTATTGCAACATTCAAGAAGCAATTAGACAGGTACATGGATAGGACAGGTTTAGAGGGATATGGGCCAAAGGCAGGCAGGTGGGGCTGGTGTGGATGGGACATGTTGGTCGGTGTGGGCAAGTTGAGCAGAAGGGCCTGTTCCACACTGTGTGACTATGACTCAAATATTCTCCATAAACCAACAGTTCTATTAATTTCCATGGTCCTGGAGTCTCTTCAAGCTTCTTTATATGTAGCAGGGCATTTGGGAATTTTCTTCCAAATTAAATGAGGCCTTTATCTCCCTGCACCTCTGGCCAGTTAATATGAAGCATCAACATTGGGATTTTGTTGATCGGAGGTAACATATTGTATCGGGATTGTGACTATTTACAACAATTAATGTGTAACCTTAATGCAGAGTTTCATGATGCATTCTCCTTCAATCACCAACTCATCCACCTGGTTTTCGGAAAGTGTAACCCCATTTGTGACACTACCAACCTGTTCCAATTAAAGAGAAAATAAGATTTTTTTTTAACAATGAGATAAGAACTCAACTCTTTTTTATAACTGAAGCAGGATTCTCAGCAGGCAAGATGAAAAATAGAATTCCTAGGAAGAGTGCGACGGTGGAATCCGTGGCAAAGCCTTTGTACCTGCAAAGGAAAAGTTTACGTTTAAGTCACATTGGTATTTTCTACTTTTAGTTTTGAGACACAGCGCGAATACAGGCCCTTCGGCCCATCGAGTCTGCACTGACCAGCGATCCCCACACATTAATGGTATCGTACGCATACTAGGGACAATTTACACTTCTCCCAAGCCAATTAACCTACAAACCTGTACATCATTGAAGTGTGGGAGGAAACCAAAGATCTCGGAGAATATCCACGCGGTCACGGGGAGAACATACAGGCGGCACCCGTAGTCAGGATCGAACCCGGGTCTCTGGCACTGCAAGTGCTGTAAGGCAGCAACTCTACTGCTGTACCACCGTGGCCCAAAAGATTATTCCGCCTCAATCAATAGCCACATTTATATTTCTTAGCTTGGTATAACATAAAGCAGATGTGAAGAAAATAAGTGAGGATTGCTTGATTCTGACTGAAATTACACAACCATGTAAGCTATGGCCAATTGTAATTCAGCAGGCAGTCATTTTGACTCTGTGTTAGAGGGGTGCTGACTCTTTGCATGCTCTTCACAGAGAAGGACCTACTGCCATTTGAAACAGTTGCTCCACTCTTCAAAGTCTCTTTTCTACTTGCAAGTACAGAACTATATTCTGCACTCTGTGCCTTTCCCTTTGCTCTATCTATTGTACTTGAGTTTGATCAGATTGTATCTACGTATGATATGTCTGAACGGTTTGGAAAGGATGCAAAATCAAGCTCTGCACTATAATTCGGTATATCAAGTTCAAGTTCACATTTATTGTCACATGCACCAATTAAGGTACAGTGATATTTGAGTTGCCATACAATTAAAAGAACACAATACACAATAGAATTTAACATGAACTCCCATCACAGTGGAATCAGCATTCTCCACTGTGATGGAAGGCAATAAAGTTTCAGTCATCTCCCTCCTTTCTTCAGCCGTGGTCGGGGCCTTGAACCCGCCGCACCGCGAGGGGGGGCGAAAATGCGACACGGAAAAAAGTTGCATCTCCGTCGAGGTTCCATGGAGGTCAAAGAGACCCCAGGTTTTTGCTTCCAAATCATTTAATTAGATAATCTCCTTGCAGCCAAACCACAGATCATTGCTCCAAGAGGAAAAGCTACTTCCCTACAAATAGAGCCTTAGTTGGATGTAATATCTAGAATTTGGCCAAGTCTCCTCATCTTAACATTATTACATGGGAAGACCACCAGTCCTGAAGCTATCAAGATCGAGGAGTTAAATTACATTGCGTATACAATGCAGCTTGGTATGCACTGCGCTTACTTCTCCATGTTAAAATTAATTGATTAGTACGGATGTCAGGGATTATGCGTAGAAAGCAGGATAACGCAGGATAACAAATGGACAAGCTTTTTGATAGTAGGGAAGATTCAAACAAGAGGATATGACTTCAGAAATAAGGGACATACGTTTTGGGGTAACATGAGGGGGAACTTCTTTACTCAGAGAGTGGTAGCTGTGTGGAATGAGCTTCCAGTGGAAGTGGTGGAGGCAGGTTCGATTTTATCATTTAAAAATTAATAGGATAGGTATATGGATGGGAAAGGAATGGAAGGTTATGGTCTGAGTACAGGCAGGTGGGACTAGGGGAAAATAATTGTTAGGCACGGACTTGTAGGGCCGAGATGGCCTGTTTCTGTGCTGTAATTGTTATATGTTATATGGTTATTATATGGTTAAATGCGATTAAAAGATAGATCAGCCATGCTCGAATGGTGGAGTAGACTTGATGGGCTGAATGTCCTAATTCTGCTCCTATCATTGATGAACGTATGAATTCCTTTGACAAGAGATCAAAAGTTTTAGAATTTTAAGCAAAGCCACACTTTTTCATCGCTTCTATTCCAATGCAACGTGAACGATGAGATTTGATCTCAAATTCAGAGAGGTGTTTATTTGCTTTCACTTACTGTGGAAATAGATTGGACCATCCAGGGAAGAATCCTGGATTCCGTGTAAACCACAACAAAGCCATGGAGCAAAATATGGTGAGGGTGACAATCTCCTGATACCTGGGACACAAGAAAGGTTTACAGTCGTCGTAGCATAAATCTTAATCATAATCATACTTTATTAGCCAAGTATGTTTTGCAACATACGAGGAATTTGATTTGCCATACAGCAAAACCAATAAAAAGCAACAAGACACACAAAATACATTTTAACATAAACGTCCACCACAGTGACTCCTCCACATTCCTCACTGTGATGGAAGGCGAAAAAAAAGTTCAATCTCTTCCCTTCTTTGTTCTCCTGTGGTCGGGGTCCTCGAGCCTTCTGTTGATGGTGCGATCTTGGCTCCCGTAGCCAGCGGTCAGGCCCTCTGTATCGGAGTGATCAAGCTCCTGCATCGGGGGGATCTCAGCTCCCAACGCTGGACGATTGTACCCCGGGTTGGGGCTGGTCGAACCTTCTGCGTCGTTGGAGCTTCCGGGCTCAGTCACTACCCGGGACTACGAGCTCCGCGATGTTGAAATCCGCAGGCCGCGGTTGGAGTGTCGATCCCAGGCAAGGGATCAGCTCAGATGGAAAGCATGGCAGCATATTCAAGCATAATTCAGTTATCTCAACGTGAATGGTTTGAGGATGGTTCAGCTTCCTCGATACAGCAGAACATTCAAGGATGATTCATGAAATGTGCAACAAAGAATTCACAGTAGCCTTCTGTGAGGTTGAAGAGAAAATGACCAGAGACAAGGCCCCGGGAGGTAGACTGAGAGATGAAGGAGGGTCTCCACCCACAATGTCACCTATTCTGTCTCTCCCATTGTTACTCCACCATTTTGTGTCTATTTTCAGCTTAAACCAGCATCTGAGAGATGGGATGAGTTGAGACAATGATAGAGAGGGTTTTCTTTTTACCAGCAAGTTCCTTCACCAACACCATGTTTAGGATAGTGTGTTAATGTGCGGGGATCGCTGGTCAGTTCGGACTTGGTGGGCCAAAGGGCCTGTTTCCGCACTATATCTCTAAACCTCAACTAAACCAAACACTTCACTCTGGTCTCTGTAACCTACCTGAAGCATTCTGAGCCCACAAATATTCCACATCCCTTTAATCACCTGCAGTCTTGATTAGTTCCTTCGGTTAGTCTCTGAGTTTTCAACCCGCTAAGTTACTCCAGCACTTTGTGTCCTTTTGTGCAAACCAGCAGCTGCAGTTCCTGATTTCCACAAATTACTTTCACATAGCTTTCCTGTTTTCCTATCACATCAAAGAAGGCTATTTAGACCTTTGAGTTTCTACTCTCAGAGCAATTCCATCCATTCCATTCCCCCACATATTTCCCTGTTTTCCTCACAGACGCAGCAAATATTTATCCAGAGAACTGCTGATGTTGCAATCTTCATAAGTGATAGGAGCAGAATTAGGCCATTCAGGCCATCGTCAACTCCACCATTCAATCATGGCTGATCTATCTCTCCCTCTAAACCCAATTCTCCTGCCTTCTCCCCATAACCCCTGACACTTGTACTAATCAAGAATCTATCTATCTCTGCCTTAAAATTATCCACTGACTTGGCCTCCACAGCCTTCTGTGGCAATGATTTCCACTGATTCACCACCCTCTGACTAAAGAAATTCCTCCTCTTCTCCTTCCTAAAGGAACGCCCTATAACTTTTGAGGCGATGACCTTTGGTCCTAGACTCTCCCACTAGTAGGAAACATCCTCTCCACATCCCCTCTACCCAGGCCTTGATGGAAGTTCCCTTTTAAATCAATCTGGTTAACCATTTGAGCAAAACACAAAGTGCTGGAGAAGTTCAGGAGGTCGGCCAAAACCTGTGAAGAGAATGGACAGACGATGTTTAGGGCTTGGACCCTTCTTCAGACTGCAACATTGGATGATCTTCAAAATCTTCACTGCCAATATGAGGAATGAGGAAGATTTTCAATCTAGTCCATCTCATATAAGAACATCCAAATCTTCCTCTTCTATCCATAGATGCTGCCTCACCCGCTGAGTTACTCCAGTATTTTGTGACTGCCTACAAGTCTTCATTGACGATATGAAAAGGGAATATTTTCAATCTAGCTTGGTTCTCAGTCTTCATACATGTATAGGTTTTATATCTTCGAACCTTCACGGACTATATTTTGCATCAGATCCTCTTTGACATTCATTGTGGCCTTCACTCCGCCCTGGTGTCTCCCACACCTTTAAGATAGAGCCTGCCAGTGCTCCGCAACTCAGCTTCAATCAGAATTAAAGTACATTATGCAGGGCTGACAACATTGGGTGAGAGTTGAGAGTTGCGTAATCTGGACCCACCTTACGACAATGTCTACGACAAGCTACCGTCGACACAATTCCTCGCGAATTGGGACATCCACTTACGACCACACCTGCGACAACCTCTGACAACACGGACGACATTCCACGACAACCAAAGTCAACTTACATCCACCCGCGACAAGATACGACAAGCTACGACTCTGTTGGCGACAACTGAAGACGTCGCATCATAGTGACGTCACGGCACTAATTGTACTGCATCAGGGCGGTGCTGAAATGAGAGAGTCTAAAGGGCCTGTCCCATGAGCATGCGACTGCATTCGGCAAGCGGAACCTAACGTGGTCGCTTGAGCCGTACGGCCTCGCGGGGCCGGTCCCACTTCGATCGCCGGAGCCTTATGGAGTTGTGCGGAGCTGGTCCCGACATCGCGCGGGGCTCCGGAAAACTGACAGTGTTCAAAAATTCCACGGGATAACGGCCTGCCGGCCCGCAGCCGCCTCGACGCCGTACGCACCGCCTCGAAGGGCATACGCAGCGTCTCGACGCCGTACGTCACGCGCGAACTTCCCGCGGACTTCGCTCGAACTTCACGTCACTCACTCAACCTCCGCGTGGCCCCCACTTCCGGTTTGGCGGCGCTTGCCGCGTGCAGTCGCATGCTCGTGGGACAGGCCCTTCACGCTCAATGCGTGAGAGTTAGCAGCGCTGCATTATGGGTTAGTGCATACACATATGCACGTGGATTTTACATCTTTTTGAAGGCCCCATCCATCTGCAGTCAAATCCAAAACCCATATTTCCCTTCCTTCTATTGAGGTCCTGTTTGCTCCTTCATAACCTCACAACTTCCAGAATTCCTCTCAGCCTATGATATGAACTGTAAACCTACTGCACATGTTGAAATAAATCTTCTCCATATCTAGTGATGGCCTCTGTTCCTCTATTTTATATTAAATTATCAGGCAATTGAACCGTCCTCTCACCAGCTAGAGAGCGGTCCTGACCTCCCATCTACCTCATTGGAGACCCTCGGACTATCTTTACTCGGACTTTACGGGGCATTATCTTGCACTAAATGTGATACCCTCCATCCTGTATCTGTGTACTGTGTGGGAAGGAACTGCAGATGCTGGTTTATACAGAAGATAGACACAGAAAGCTGGCGTAACACAGCAGGTCAGACATCATCTGTACACTGTACACAGCTGTCTGTATACTGTGGATGGATTGATCGTAATTATGTATAGTCTTTTCGCTGACTGGACAGTATGCAACAAAAAGCTTTTCACTGTACCTCGGTATACATGCCAATAATAAACTTAACTGAACTAAACTCAACTAACTGTGCAAAACCTTTGAAGAACATCAGTATTGGTAGTGGGAAATGGGAGGTAACAAATGATGATAGATGTGAAAAATAAAGCACGCCATACTGTGCATAAAACCATGCCTGCCAGAAACCTTTCTTGATCAAGATGAAAAACCCTTACTCAAAATGATCTCGCAGCTAAATAATCAAATTCTGCCGTAAAATCAAATAATGCTGGGTATATTCAGTAAGTCTGGTTGGCTGTTTGAAGAGTTAAAGAGAGTTAATGTTTCTAGTTGACAGGACGAGCAACATAAGAGGAATTAAACATTGGTTGGTGTCACAGAGGGGTGGGCAGGGGGAAGAGAATAAAGATAATGCTGGCACCAGTTCCCCAGTTCACCACATTGTATTGCTCTATGTCTTGTATGTCTCTAAACGTGCGTCCTTTTATTCTGAGCTGTGCCCTCTGGTCCTCGACTCTCCCACTAGTTTAGTTTAGCCATGCAGCGTGGAAACAGGCCCTTCGGCCCACCGAGTCCGCACCGACCAGCGATCCCCGCACATTAACAGTACTCTACACACACACACACACACGAGGGACATTTTTACATTTACACCGAGACAATTAACCTGCAAACCTGTACGTCTTTGGAATGTGGGAGGAAGCCAAAGATCTTGGGCAAAACCCATGCATGTCACGGGGAGAACGTACAAACTCCGTACGGACAAGCACCTGTAGTCAGGATCAAACCCGGGTCTCTAGTGCTGTAAGGCAGTAGCTCGGCCACTGCGCCACAGGGCCACCAAGAGCTAAGACATCCTCTCCACATTCACTCTACCCAGGCCTTTCACTATTCGGTAAGTTTCATTGAGGTCCCCCCTCATCATTCTAAATACGTTTCCTCTGCACTCTCCATCCCTCCCCTCTCTCTCTGCATCACAAAGCATTTAGTGTTCCTCATTCAGAGGAAAGATCATCAACCTGAAATGTTCTCCCCACAGATGCTGCCTGACTTGATGCACATTTCCATATTTTTAGTTTTATTACTGTAATGTCATATAGATTTTCAACACATAATTTTCATGCAGATGTCCTTGGCTTATATGCTAATTTTTCTGTAGCAGTTTTAGATTTAAAGCATCTGTAGTCTTTTAGACTAGTTATGATGTGTTTGATTTCAAAAATTAATCACAATTACAAATGTTTAGTCGCTGAGCATAACTCATTTTCCAATATACAGATTAATATAGATTGCCTTTTTTAGGTTATTTACATGACAATTCTGTTTCTAGTGCAGATTGAACATTTCAGTGGCAGGCAAAACCAAGATTAATCATGGCGTTAGTTTGGTTTCATTTAGAGATACAGCGAGGAAACACCGAGACCGCACCGGCCAGCAATTCCCGCCCACCTACACTCGCCAGGGACAATTTACATTTATACTAAGCCAATTAACCTATAAACCTGGACGTCTTTGAAGTGTGCGGAGAAACCGGAGATCTGGGAGAAAACCTATGTGGTCACGGGGAGAACGTACAAACTCCATACAGACAGCACCCGTAGCCAGGATCGAACCCGGGTCTCTGCCGCTGTGAGGCAGCAACTCTACCCTTGCATCACCGTGCCGCCCTATTATTTATTTGGCGATGAGCTTCTAAATAACACCCAAATGGAATGGAATCCAATTAGCATTGGTATACGCCCAATTATCTTTCTTAATGATTCTGCAAGATATGCGATCTCACCAGTTATCGCTCTGTACCAATTTATGCAGAATGACCTCAAGCTTTTGCTCCACCTTCACAAGAACCTGTCACTTTTGGCAAAACGAAAATGCAACTAAAACATCCTGGAAAATGTTAAAATTAAGTGATCATGGATCAACGTTACAATGGCAGACACAAAATGCAAGAGTAACTCAGTTGGACAGGCAGTATCTCTGGAGAGAAGGAATGGGTGAAGTTTCGGGTCGAGACTCTCTTCAGACTGATGTCAGGGGAGTGGGCAGTACAGAGATGGTACAGTGGTATTTTATTTGTTGTCGCATGTACTGAGGCACAGTGAAATTCATTTTGTATACAGTTCAGTACAAGTATTACTCTATATAAGCATTTAGAAACAGGTGGATCGAGTGGTCACCAAAGGCCTAGCTTTGCATCTTAGTTGTTGTCAACCACAACAGCCAAAATAAATCAATCAAGCTCTTCCTAACTTTCCTCATTTCAGAAACATTGTTTATTTTATCAGTAATTAAATCAATTTATGTAAGATAAGTCTCACCCCATGGGTCCCAGTTTCTTGTATTCTTCTTCAATCAATTTTATTGATGCTTTCTCCCTGTTGCTTTTTTCTTTGCGGAATTCAAATGTCTTTGAAAAGCTGTTTTGTGTCAGAGAAAGTTAGACTTTATAATGTAGTAAGCTTGAAGTCACGTCAAACACAAACTAATGAACTACTGTCGGCAGCATTAAATGAAAAATGCTCAGTGCACCCAAAAGACATTCAATCCTTTGCCCTTGGTGTTTGGTACAAGGGGAATGAAATTGTCCAATTACTCAAAAATACAACAGTTAAACGTTTAACATGCAAATGTAGAAAGAGTTGGAAATTATTAGTGGGTCAGTTAGAATCTGGTAGTCCTGACAAAAACTCAGTGATTCCTTCACCATGGGTGCCGCCTGATCTGTTGGGTATTTGACTATGACTCTGAGACACTCTTCCTCCTTCAAGATGTTCCTTAAAACATCACCTTTTGAGCAAACCTTTGGTCAGTTGTCCTAATATATTAAGCGGCAGAAAGTCAATTTTTGTTCATCCGCACCTTTTGCATTGCTCACCTCATGTACACAGGAGCGTTGGTGGAGGAATGAGTTACAAAAGCCGACGTACTGTAGTTTGCTGCTGTAATTATTGCGAGGCTATTGGTAATTTCCATCATTATGCTGTGCGGTTGTCAACAGTTTGGGGATTTCGGTGCATCTGTTGTCTAACAGGAAGTTCCTAAATTATCATCAGTTATCAGCAGGGCTGCTTCATTTATTGGCCTCTGTGTTTTCAGTTCTCAGTCTTGAATTAACAGGGACGTACGTTATTTTCTAACTAGCGCCATTGTTATTACTCCAACAGTCTGTGCCTTGTTGAAAATAGCACGAGGTTTTAATTGCACGCTTCACTATCACCGCCATTCACAAATAGCAGGTGAATGTAGTCAGATGTTAGGGGTTGTGTACATTCAGCTGATGCACCTGTTTAAACCAATTGCAACTTCAAACAAGTGGTAACTTCCTTCTTATAAGCTGGGAAACAATGATTCAAATCATAGAATCTGGGGAACACTTGATTGGAGATAACATGTTACCGAGAGAGTCGTGATATTGTATTGTACTTTTTGCAAATTAACACAGACCCAAATAATTAATTTTTAATTGAATTGAATCGAAAGATACAGCATGGAAACAGGCCCTTCAGCGCACCGAGTCCACGCTAACCACCGATCACCCGTTCATACTAGTTCTATGTTATCCCACATTCACATCCACTCCCTACACACTAGAGGCAATTTACACAGGCCAATTAACCTACAAACCGGAGCACCTGAAGGAAACCCAAGTGGTTACAGGGAAGATGTGCAAACTCCACACGGACAGAACCCGAGGTCAGGGTTGAACCTGGGTCTCTGGCGCTGTGAGACAGCAGTTCTACCAGCAATGCCACAGTTTGAAACTGCTTAGATTCCATAGACTGGAAATTAATGTTAATAATCCATGTGGCAAATCATTGATTTGTGCTAATATTATGCTCCATGTGCAATTAGATTTTCCCCCTTCCTCGGACAATGTGTCAGGGGTTACAGGGGGGGTGGCAGGAGAATGGGGTTGAGAGTGGTAGATAGATCGGGCATGATTGAATGGCAGAGTAGACTTGATGGGCCGAATGGTCTAATTGTGCTCCTTTAACTTATGAACTTATGAACTTTCTGTTTCTTCGCTCGATGGAGTTATCAACGGGAAAAGTTCATGTTCATAAGTGATAGGCGCAGAATCAAGTTTCTTCCCAGCTGTTACCAGGGAACAGAACCCGCCTACCACAACTAGAGCAATGTCCTGAACTACTATCTACCCCAATGGAAACCATCAGACTATCATTGATTCTAACTGCTATGAACACAAGAAACTAGGAGCAGATGTTACTTCTTTGGGAGTGACTGTGAAAATGACAACAGATTACTTACTTGAATCCAAAGTAAAGCACGTGCAGCCAGACCCAGGATAAAACCACAATGATCACAGTCATCGGGAAGACTAGTATGAACCAAGACCCAAAGTTTATACAGTGGCATTTGGGGTAGTGCCTAAGTGAGACATGATATTATGGAAACAGTTGCTTATTCATTTCAAACAAAATTATATTCATCCTAACTGACTGAATAATGAAAGGCATAGATAGAGTGGATGTAGAAAGGATGTGTTCATTGGTGGGAGAGTCTAGGACCAGAGGTCATAGCCTCAGAATTCAAGGGCACAGAATTAAAGAGGTGAGGAGGAACTTCTGTAGTCAGAGGGTAGTTAATCTGTGGAACTCATTGCCACAGATGACTGTGGAGGCCAAGTCAGTGGATATTTTTAAGGCAGAGATAGACAAATTCTTGATTAGAACGGGTGGCAAGGGTTATTGGGGGAGAAGGCAGGAAAATGGGATTAGGAGGCAGAGATGGGCCATGATTGAATGGCGGAGTAGACTCGATGGGCCGATTGGCCTAATTCTACTACAATAACCTGTGAATTTGTGACTGACTGGATTTGACTATTTCTGGTACAATTATTTAAAAAAAAGCACAGACTTCAATACCATTTGCAGATAAAACGAATACATTAACAAAAACCAGAATATGGTAATTTACAGGCAAAGATGAAAGAAATGAACAGAATTAACATCTGATAAATTCTCACCAGCTAATAATCTGTTTAAGAAGGAACTGCAGATGCTGGAAAATCGAAGGTAGACAAAAGTGCTGGAGAAACTCAGCGGGTGCTGCAGCATCTATGGAGCGGAGGAAATAGGCAACGTTTCGGGCCCGAAACGTTGCCTATTTCCTTCGCTCCATAGATGCTGCTGCACCCGCTGAGTTTCTCCAGCACTTTTGTCTCCCAGCTAATAACCTGTGAGCCAAGATTTTGGAAAAGGTTGGCTGTGGAATGATTGATTATGCAAAAGGTTGGCTGTGCAAATGCAGAAGGCAATCAGCATGTAAGGTAACATCCGTGGAAGAAGAAACAGATTTAACATTTCATCGGGTAGGTCAAAAAAATCCAACCTGAATTGTGAACCGTGTTCCTTTTTCCACAGATGCTGCCTGGTCTGTTGAGTGTTCCCAGCATTTTCTGTTTTTTTTTTGTTAAATTTCAGATTTCCACCATTCCAAATTATTTTTTTAAATTTTCATTTGCCCCAGAGATAGTGCACGCACAGAGTCATACAGTCTTACAGCGTGGGAACAAGCCCTTCCGCTCAACTTGCCCACACCCACCCAATCTATTCCTCTCATGATATTGTACACCTCTATATGATCACTTCTCATCCTCCTGCAATCCGAGGAATAGAGTCCCAGCCTGTTCAACCTCATAGCTATGGCCCCCTCGAGTCCTGGAAATATCCTTGTGTATCTTCTCTGCACCCTTTTCCAGCTTGACAACATCTTTCCAATAACATGGTGCCCAGAATGGAACACAATACTCTAAATGCAGCCTCGCCAATGTCTTGTACAGCTGTAATCTGACCTCCCAACTTCTGGACTCAATACTTCAGAGCTCAGTTATCATCTTCCTAATTTCCATTGATCCTTGATTTTAAGGTAACGGGTGTTTTATTTAAACAATAGGCGAGAGAAAATGGAACTAAAGACCAGTTAACCTGATGTCAGGAGTTGGGAAAATGCTGTTCAGGGTCTTGCCATTTACTATATCATTTGCCCTCACCATATACAGTAAGCAGAGCAGGCAGACTACTGTTTCAATCCACTAAGTGCATCTTAATGAGTTTTACTAGGAGTTTTAATAGGAAAGGAGACAGAATTCACTGGGCAAGTGCAATAAATATATATAAAATACTGCAAAATACTCACATGTTGAGTTCCTCAGCAAAAATAAGATTAGTGGAGGTGCCGGTGATTGTAGTTAATCCTCCGATAGTGGAAGAGTAAGCAACGCAGAGACAGATTCCTTTGCATAAGTTACTGTCTTTCTCACTTTTATATTTGCTCACACTTTCTTTTGCAGCCTGTCGGAGAAAAAAAAATAACGCTCGAGAATCATTGGGAGATATTCTGATACATTTTGCACTCCATGTGGCACCTGGATGTGGGATGTCAGCAGGTCACAGTATGTTCATTCATTCATCATCGTTGAAAACATTAGCGGCGCGGCGGTGCTGGTTTCCAACGGGAACGGCGATGGACACACCACACATATCTGTCCTCCAGTTCCTGCGGACTTCCGCCGCTGGAAGTATAGGGTTTTGGTGTGTGTGTGTGTGTGTGCATTATCATCAGTTCCAAGTACAGTTCCAAATACAATTGTTTTATGATTCACAAATTGCAATCATTTTTCATTTTTGTCAACATTATCAGATAAATGCAGGGTGTGTTTTCGATTGAGGCACCAAAATAAGAGGAAGGATTCTGCAAAGAAGAAAGGCTGAAATACTGAAGTTGGACAAGATGGCGCCTAACGCAAGTTACTCCCTGCGCGCTGGTCCCAGACGTGGATCTGCCATCACTCATTACAATCGTTCCACTCTTTTAAACCCCTACTCCAACAGCAGCATTTCTTACTCACCAAACATAAGTCCCTTTATCCTGTGTCTATACAATGAGGATGGTTTCATTGGAATCGTGCATTGTCTTAGGATTCTTTCTGACTTGTATTCTAAAACTAAACTTCCCTGAAAATTCTTCATTCCTGCAATTCCAACCTTTATTGCTTCACAATTTTTACCCTGCACCTTCGGGTATTCTTGCTGTGTTTTCTATATATTATGTCAATGGTACTGTTTTATGGCTAGAACAGATTATCGAGAAGACAATGGTTTGCAGCAATTAAGTCCACTTCTTCTTCCATCAACATAACATTTGGAAGAGTGAGGCCCAGCGCAAATTGGAGGAATACCATCTCACATTTCGCTTGGGCAGCTTATAACCCAGCGGTAAGGACATTGACTTCTCTAACTTCAAGTAACCCTTGCTTTCCCTCTTTCTCCATCCCCTCCCCCTTCCCAGTTCTCTGACCAGTCTTACTGTCTCTGACTACATTTTATTGTTTGCTTTGTTGTTAACGTCTCCCAACTAACAATGATCTATTCTACATTTTCTTTGATCTCCATTCCCTTTGTCCTGTTTTCACATCTTACTCTTCCTTATCTGTACACTTCCTTATCTATGTACCTCCCACTTCGCTGACATCAGTCTGAAAGAAGGGTCTCGACCCGAAATGTCACCCATTCCTTCTCTCCAGAGAGATGCCAGCATTTTGTCTCTATCTTCGATTTAAACCAGCATCTGCAGTTTTTTCCTACACACCTGGAAAAATGGAGCAGGGAAGGGTTCAGATCTGTGATGGCTTAGTTAAACCATGCTGGTGCAATGGGCACAAGATCTCAAATGTCTTAAAGCCCCTGTCCCACTGTACGAGGTAATTCACGAGTTCTCCCGAGTTTTCCCCTGATTTGATCCCGGAGAATGTCCGTAGCGGGTCCGTAGGAGTTCGTGGATGTCTCGTGGCGGCTCGTAATGCTAACGGTAAGTACTCGGGAAACCAAGTAAACTCGTGACGTTTTTTCATCCATGTAAAAAAATGTCCACGAGTAAAAAAATACTCGTGATGAAAAATATTGTTACTTTTTACTCGTAAGAGCCGCTACGAAACATCCACGAACTACTACGGACCCGCTACGGACATTCTCCGAGTTCGAATCAGGGGAAAACTTGGGAGAACTCGTGAATTACCTCGTACAGTGGGACAGGGCCTTAAGTGTTCTGCACTGACGAGAAACGGTAAAAAAAAACTTCTCCACTCTATTAGTACTGTAATTTGTACAAATGTACTGTAGGTGGTGACTTATAGGGGCACGGTGGCTCAGCAGTAGAGTTGCTGCCTCACAGAGCCAGAGACCTGGGTTCGATCCTGTCTACGAGTGCTGTCTATACGGAGTTTGTATGCTCTCCCCGCGACCCACATGAGTTTTCTCTGGGATTCTCCAGGTTTGACCAGTAAAAATTGTACAATTTTCCCACCAGTGTGTAAGATTGTGATAGTGTGCGAGGTGATCACTAGTCATTGTGGACTTAGTGTGCCGAAGGGCCTATTTCCACGCTATATCTCAGAACTAAACCAATCTTAAAGCAACCAAAATACAACTATATTCGAATAGTTTGCCGAAATTCAAGTTTATTTCAGAAGAATTTGAGCAATAGAGTGAACCAATGATCCATATCTCAGGGCAGAAGGTAATGCTTAATTATGGAGGAAATCTGGTGCCAAGAAAGAAATTAAACTTGCAACGTTACAACTTCACAGTTAAAAAAATAGTAGAATTCTTCAGACTGATGACAAAACAGAGGATTGGGATTGTAATTAAAGTTAAGCAAGTGTTATTAGGAAAATTAGTTACCTCTTCTGATCCAATTTTGCATTCTTGAATATCTTCACCAATAGAATGACTGGGCAGACAAACAAAATCAGTGAGACATCTACTGCAAATGCAGAAATTAAAACAAAATAATTCAGGAAATAATCAGCATGTCAGGTGGCATTGGTGGAGAAAGAAACACGGTTAACATTTCAGGTACTTTTTAGGGCATCACGGTGGCGCAGCGGTAGAGTTGCTGCCTTACAGCACGGGTTCGATCCCGACTACGGGTGCTGTCTGTACGGAGTCAGAGATCTCCCACACTCCAAAGACGTACAGGTTTGTAGGTTAATTGGCTTGGAGTAAATGTAAATTGTCCCTAGTGTGAATAAAAGGTTGTGTTTATATGCGGGGATCGCTGGTAGGTGCGGACTCGGTGGGCCGAAGGGCCTGTTTCCACGCTGTATCTCTAAACCAAACTAAACTACTGACTTGTCAGTAGACCTATTGATAACTTTTGACAGGCCAAGTGGTCATGCAAATGGCTGATTGGGTTGACGGTATCTGGCATTAGCTGTCCTATCTCTAGTTAGAACGCATGGAAGCTGAGTAAAAAAGCTGAAACTATAAGAACTGAGCTCCATGCTTTTTTTGACACATATTGGATTAGAGGGTTCCTATAGATAGCCATGATTGAATGGCGGAGTTTTGACAAATGGCCAAGTCTACTCCTTGAGCATGAACTTTTAACCTCCCAAATGGGCTCTTAGAGAAACTTAAAGCAAGTGTAATTGTAATTAAATTGACATCCAAACTATAACTGGAATTGTGGGTGGTATCATGGCACAGCTGCTGCCTCACAGCACCAGAGACACGGGTTCGATCCTAACCTCGGGTGCTATCCGTGTGGAGTTTGTACATTCTCCCTGCGACCACTTGGGTTTCCTCTGGGTGTTCTGCTTTCCTCCCCGATCTCAAAGACGTGCAGGTCCGTGAATGAATTGGGTGCTGCAAAAATTTCCCCCAGTGTGTAGGAAGTGAATGAGAAAGTGGGATAACATAGAACGTGCGTGAACCAGTGATCGATGGTGGGCACAGACTCAGTGGGATGAGAGGGCCAATCTCTGTGTTGCATTGTCAAACTGAACCAAAGCAAACCCAAGTAAACCAAACCAAACTAACCTAAGTAGATGTAAAAATGAGATAACATAAAACTAGTGTGAATGGATGATCGATGGTCACCATGGGCCAAAAGGGCAAATGTCCCTGCTACATTGCTAAACTGAACCCAAGCAAACCAAAGCCAAACTAATGCATCTTTCCATTGAATAAAGTCACATAAGGCTATGGAAGGGGATAGGGAAAGGCATTGTAGACAAATTATTAAATCACTAAATATGCAAATTCCTTCACATTTTTCGAACGTCTATCTTAATGTACTGCCCTATAATTTATGACTCATGCTACAATTGAAATGTGAAGGGCATAGTATGTAATCTTCGATAGCACCACGTTTGAGTCGCAATTAAAATCTGACACGCATGTCAAAGCAGCAATTTTACAATGTAAACTCAAATGGCGTTTAGCTTGCAGACTAGTTACAGTGAATCATTGCAAACCATTTTCTCCCGTCTGCGATCATTGCTCTTGATTAGGCTGTTATGAGACAAATGTATCAGAGGATGATAACATCATCAATTGTGAAGTCAATCTGCTAGAACCACGATCGGCGAGGTTGTTTGTACTTTGTGGTATTCGCAGATATAGTGGAAACTCATCGCAACATTCAAACGCTTATTTGCGCATTTTATTTTGTCTTCTGAAAGGATTTGAATCACAGGTTCTCATCATGCGCAGCCTGTTAATTGGCACAGAGCATAGAACAGTTCAACACAGGAACAGGCGCTTCAGTCCATATTATTTGTTCCGCACATTAGAGCAATCCTTCATTAGAAGATAGACACAAAAAGCTGGAGTAACTCAGCGGTTCGGACAGCATGTCTGGGCAAAAGGAATAGGTGACGTTTCAGGTCGAGACCCTTCTTCAGGTTTGATTCCACTTTAAGGTACAATTTGACGCTCATACAACTTGGGTGAGGGAGGGACGGAGAGAGGGGGGGATACAAGTGTTACTTGAATCAATATTCATACCACCAAGCTGCCCAAGCAAAATATGAGGTCCTCTTCCTACAGTTTGCGTTTGGCCTCACCTGACAATGGAGGAAGCTCAGGACAGAAAGGTCAGTGTGGGAATGGGAAGGGGAGTTAAAATGTTTAGAAGACAGGACCATACCATACCTATATACTAGTTCTATCCCACACACTAGTGACAATGTACAGAAGTCAATTAACTTACAAATCTGCACGTCTTTCGAATGTGGGAGGAAACACCCGGAGAAAACCCACGCAGTCACAGGGAGAACGCACGAACTACATACAGACAGCACCCACAGTCAGGATGGAATCCTGGCCCCTGGCACTGTAAGGCAACAACTCTACAGCTGCGCCACTGCATCACCCGCCTACTTATATTAATGACACTACTGCTGAACAAAGAGTTCAATATCAGTTTTATCTTTCTGTATCAAAGTGAAACGTTCAGTCGCATTTTAATGAAAGAGACAAACATGATGAGAAAATCCTACCTTAAAGTGGAATCAAACCAAGAAATAAAATTACAGACAACTTCAACAAACAAATTAACTGCTTGTAGGTGACACTTGCAGCAAACATCAGAGCCTTGAACAGTGTGAACTGGCATATTCACTACTTCACCTGGGCTGAACAGGAAACAGCATGAAGACCAGTTCCAACAGCCTATGTAATATCGTCATCGCATCAAGGAACACAGGCCCTTCAGCCCAACCTGTCCATGCTGACCAGGTTGGCAGTCTGGGCTAGTCCGCAGCCATATAAACCCTTGATATCCCTATATATGTCCAAATGAAAAAAATAACCTTGTGGCTGGTTTACAGGATGTGGGAGCTAGTCATCAGCTCAAAATGACATTCAGAATTGTCCATAAATTAACTGCGCTTCAAAATATTAGCAATTATGTTATAGGAGCAGAATTAGGCCATTCGGCCCATCAAGTCTACTCCGCCATTCAATCATGACTGATCTATCTTTCCCTTTCAACCCCATTCTCCTGCCTTCTCCCCAAACCCCCTGACACCCTTACTAATCCAGAATCCATCAATCTCCGCTTTAAAAAATATCTGTTAACTTGGCCTCCACAACCTTCCGTGGCAATGAATTCCACAGATTCACCACCCTCTGACTGAAGACATTCCTCTTCAGCTCATTTCTAAAGGTGGGGCCTTAAATTCTGAGGCTATGGCTCGGGTCCTAGATTCTCCCACCAGTGGAAACATCCTCTCCACGTCCACTCTATCACATTGGGTTGTCCTGTAAACTTTGCATTATGAATAAGGAAATTAATTAGCATAAGATAGGAAAGGAACAATGTGGGAGCTGACAACATAGTGATAATCTTTGTTGAATACACTACCCATTCATCGCTTTGTTTTGTTCTTTCATCTGTCCATTTTCCTTTACTAATTCCTTTGGGCGCCACTCAAGTTCGACTTGTTCTGTTTCTTCCAAATTCTTCATCACAGATTCTTTCTCTTTGATTTAAAGGGTAACAGAGGGAGCGTGAATGGAGGTGCAGAGATCGAACCGAATAACTAAAAGAAGTAAGATAACTTGAGCACAAAACTGAGTGCCCTCTCTCACATCTTACCATTCACTTCCAAGGCCCGGTTCGTGAATCCATTCGTAGTGTTGTGAGCATCATCGGTCACCGCCTCTGCCTTCATGATCTGTTGAAGAACGGCCTCAACGATGGGCATCACCATAGCTGCAGTGGAGGTATTACTGAGCCACATAGAGAGGAAAACGCAACTGAGCATAAACCCCATCATTAGCCTGTTAAATGTAGAACAAGGTGATGCAAAATCAGAAAGGCTCTACAGAAAGTTTAATCTCAAATGACCAAAGTTGAATGTAATAAACTTTAGAGATACATGGCGGACGGAAGCAGGCCCTTCGGCCCACCAGGTCCGCGCCGACCAGCGATCACTCACGCCATTCCACACAATAGGGACGATTTTTACAACTCACCGAAGCTAATTAACGTACAAACCTTTGGAATGTGGGAGGAAACCAGAGCACCCAGAGAAAACCCAGATGGTCCCAGGGAGAACGCGCAAACTCCATACGGACAGCACCCGTAGTCAGGATCGAACCTGTGTCTCTGGCGCTGTGAGGCAACAACTCTACCGCTGCGCCACCGTGTCGCCCATACATTCATTAAAACAAGAAGGTTTACCCTAATGCAAAACACAAACTGTTGGAGAAACTCAGTGGGTCAAGGGGACGTAATGGACAACGGCGTTTGGGTCAGGGACCTTCTTATGTCTAGAGTCCGAAGAAATGGGTGGTATCTGGTAGAGCCACTACCTCATTGCGCCAGAGATCTGGGTTCAATCCTGACCTCGGGGGCTGTCTGCGTGGAGTTTGCACGTTCTCCCTGTGACCGCGTGGGTTTCCTCCCACATCCCAAAGACGTGCAGGTTTGTAGATTAATTGGCTTCTGTAAATCGTCTCTAGTGCATAGGATAGAACTAGTATAGTTCTATGGGTTGATCATTGGTCACCACGGACCCGGTGGGCCGAAGGGCCTGTTTCCACGTTGTCCATGTCCACAACTCCAGGTACTTTGCGAGACACTTTAATGTAAAACATTTCTATTTAATGATATTCTAAAGTTCCAAAGGCTTAAAGATTATTCTATATCTCTGTTATACCAGCCAAATGTGGATGTTTTATGATCTGCCCCTGTATTAGGGTGGAGTCAAAGAGTCAAGGAGCATAGAAACCAGGTCCATAATCCTGCATCGTCACGCCAACTAATTGGAGTTATAGAATGATACAGCGTGGAAACTGGCTCTTTGGCCCAACTTGCCCACACCGGCCAACAATGTCCCACCTGCCAGCGTTTGGTCCATATCCCTCCAAACCTATCCTGTCTAACTGCCTCTTAAACACTGGTATAGACCCTGCCTCAATTACCTCCTATGGCAGCTTGTTCCATTCACCCGCCACCCTTTTTGTGAAAAAGCTACTCCTCACACCCCTATTAAACCTTTTCCCCTTCACCTTAAACCTATGTCCTCTGGTCCTCGATTCCCCTACTCTGGGCAAGAGACTCTGTGCATCTACCCAATCTATTCCTTTCATGACCTATACACCTCTATAAGATTGCCCAGGGAAAGAATTAAGGCCAAAATTTGGTTCCATTACAATAGCGCTATAGTCATTAAATTAGCCTATCATCGAACAAGCTATTTGTTTTTCGGTAAAAGGTCATTACCGTCCAGGATTGACTCCCATTATCAACACCATCCTCAGGGCTATTCTCTTGTGTAGATTCCATTTCTCAATAGAAGTGGCCAAGCAAATAATGCCGATCAACAGTACGTGGAAATCTTTGAAGTAGGCGGAAGCAACCTGGAAATGTTAATTGAACAGTTAATTAAATTGCGGGTGGAGGATCTGTGATGGTATTGGCAGCGGAATAGTATGCACTTGCTGTGATTAATGTCCAAAGTCTACAACCACATCAGTCTTTCAGGAACAATGATAACAATGGGTTAGTGTGGCGGTGCCTAACGGCAGCAGCTCGACTACAGTCGTCTGTCTTTTTTTTTTAATTTTTGTCTTGTTAAATGTATGTCTTGAGTTAGTTTTTATTATTTTTATAGAGCTGTGTTCAGGTTTGGGGTGTGTTGGGTGGGGGGTCTGTGGGGGAAACCGTTATTCTCTTCCCTGTACGGGGACCCGACTTTTTCCCTGTCAGGACTCCGATGTCGTTGGGCCTAACATCGAGGAGCCGGCCGCAGCCTCCGGCCGGGACCAACCTGAGGGCTCCAGTCGCGGATCCTGCGGACCTGACATCGCGGAAAATGCTGTGGTGGCGCGCGGCTGCAACCCGACTTCGGAGCTTCGGAGGCTCCGGCCACAGGCCCGGTGGACAGGAACATCGGGACCTCCAGGTCCCTGATGCGAGACCGCTTTTCGGAGCTCCCGCAACGGCAACTTCTCCCGCTGGAATCGCGGGGTTTATAGGACATGGAGGCGGGGCCTAACATCGCCCGGCGCGGCTTAAATGGCCACAGGACTTACCATCGTCCACCGGGGGCTTTAACATCGGAACCCCAGTTCACCTCGACGCTGCAGTTGGACTGCTGGACCGCGGGAGAAGAACAAAGGGAAGAGATAAGACTTTGCCTTCCATCACAGTGAGGAGGTGTTGGAGATTCACTGTGATGGATGTTCATGTAAATTGTGTTAAGTGTGGGTCTCGTTTTTTTTTGTAATGTGAAAACTGTGGAAAATGCAATTCCGTTCAAACCAAGTTGTTTGAATGACAATAAAAGGCATTCTATTCTATTCTATTCTACAAAGAAATTGGGACATTACCCTCTATGTAAAGTACATACACTGGCAATTCTCAAGCGCTTAATTAGCAGAGAAGCAGGGAATTGACATGAAACCCAATCCTTAAATGCTATTTTTGCTGTAAAAGTTCATAAACAGGTTAAAGTTTGTCGAATAAGGTGAAATTAATGGAATCCCAAGACATTTTTATTGCTGAGCACTCTCTATTGCCCTGAAAACACAGTTTATAAATGTGGAGTCTCTCAGAACTCAAAACATAAAAAATCAACAATTATTGAAATCTTAAAATTAATTGTTTTTTTTAATTTAATATTTCTATCTGTGTCTTTTTTTTTTACATCCCACTTAATTTCACTTGCGATCGACAGTATAAATCAGTGACTGCAATTTTGCTTATGAAAACTGGCCAATCTTAATTGACTGTTAAACCAGTCTTGCTTGTTTAGTGTCACTGATGATGTCAAATCCAAATCACATAATAATGGAGAAAGTCTATAACCAATGCCCAAACCATCATTTGTGAAAGTTAACAACAAGCGTAGTTACCTTGCTGTGTAAGAAAGACCTGCAGATGCTTGTTTAAATCGAAGGTAGACACAAAATGCTGGATTAACTCAGCGGGTGAGGCAGCATCTCTGGAGAGAAGGAATGGACAACATTTCGGGTCGAGACCCTTCTTCAGACTGATGCCAGGGGAGGGGGCGGGACAAAGATAGAATGTAGGCGGAGACAGTGAGACTAGTGGGCGGTACACAATAATGCTGGAGAAACTCAGCAGGTGCAGCAGCATCTATGGAGCGAAGGAAATAGGCAACGTTTCGGGCCGAAACCCTTCTAGTGGGAGAATGGGAAATCGAAAGGGAATGGAGAGAGAGAGCAAGGGCTATCTGAAGTTACCTTGCTCCTGAACACAATATCTGGGACAATGGTGTTTTAAATGTTTGTTCTTTAGTGTAGTTTAGTTTATTGCCACAAGGTACGGAGAGAAGTTTTAGTCATGTGCTAACCAGTCAGCAGAAAGACAATACATGATTACAATTGATCCATCCACGGTGTACAGAAGAAATGTTGCTGTTGGGATAGAGATTTAAAAGAGCGGAATGATTGTAATGTGCGGTTGCAGATGACAGTTTCTTCCCAGCTGTGATCAGGCAACTGAACCAACATATCACATCTAGAGAGCAGCCCTGATCTACTATCTACCTCATTGGTGACCCTCAGACCATCTCTGCTCGGACTTTACTGGCTTTACCTTGCACTAAATGTTATTCCCTTATCATGTGCAGGAAGGAACTGCAGATGCTGGTTTAAACCGAAGATAGACACAAAAAGCTGGAGTAACTCAGCGGGACAGGCAGCGTCTCTGGAAACATAGAAACATAGAATCATAGAAAATAGGTGGAGGAGTAGGCCATTCAGCCCTTCGAGCCTGCACCGCCATTCAATGTGATCATGGCTGATCATCCAACTCAGTATCCTGTACCTGCCTTCTCTCCATACCCCCTGATCCCTTTAGCCACAAGCGCCACATCTAACTCCCTCTTAAATATAGCCAATGAACTGGCCACAACTACCTCCTGTGGCAGAGAATTCCACAGATTCACCACTCTCTGTGTAAAAAATGTTTTTCTCGTCCCAGTCCAAAAGATTTTCCCTTATCATTAAAATGTGACCCCTTGTTCTGGACTTCCCCAACATTGGGAATAATCTTCCTGCATCTAGCCTGTCCAACCCCCTAAGAATTTTGTAAGTTTCTATAAGATCCCCCCTCAATTTTCTAAATTCTAGCGAGTTCTGTGAGAGAAGGAATGGGTGACATTTCGGGGCGAGACCCTTCTTCAGACTAATCTTTGTTCCGTTTGTTAGTGGAGTGTTCATTTGCATAAGGTTTGTACCATAACTCACCTCTGAGGATTTCATGATGCCAAAGAGCGGGTACATGAGTGCCGGGAGTAAAGCTGTTGCAGAAAGTGGCATGGCTTCCGTTAGCCAATATATCGCCACAACCAGCATGGTGAAAGCACATTCAGACTCCTTTTCACCCGAAGAGAAAATAACAAACAGTAGAAACAATATCAATTGCAAATTCAAAAAAAAGATAAAGCTGTTTTTGTGATTCCTGAGATTCACTTGCTGTATCATCAATGAACTAACCATCACCACTATAACATCTACATAACTCTGGAGTTCAACCCTCCAAGTGTTAACTTTGAATTAAGTTTGCTCACACAAAAACAAGATTCTGTGTATTCTTGATTAATAATTTTTAATAATTCTGAATAATTTTAAGTCTGAGACACTACATTTAGAAAAAAGTAGGCTTGTTTTGGCTGATAAATCAGACTAATTCTCCAAAACATGGTCTCCTTTCACTGAATTTCTTCAACAATAGAATGGTTGAACACAAATTTAAAACCGATGCTTGGGATGGGTGAGCGGTGGGGGAGGGGGAAGGACAGTGGGACATATAGAGGGTTTTCTTTCAGTTTTTTCTTTTTGTATCTTTCTTCTTTTTCTTCATTCTTTCCTTTTTACTTTTTTTCCGTTCATGTATCAATTTATAAAATGTTAAAAATTAAGCTGTACAAAAGTTGTATAATTGTTATGCCGATTGCTTTATTCTTGTACAATTGCTTCTAATAAAATAAATTTAAAAAATAATAATAATATTAAGACTGCCAGCAGAAAGCGAATTCCAGGCATGCAAATCCAAATCAGAAAGTTTGAAGCTGGTCATAGAGTGACAGAGTGTGGACATAATCCCTTTGACCCAACGTGCCCACCCCGGCCAACATGTCACAACTACACTAATCCCAACTGCCCACATTTGGTCCATATCCCTCCAAACTTGTCCTATCCGTGTACCAATCCTACTGTTTCTTAAACGTTGGGATAGTCCCTGCCTCAACTACGTCCTTTAGCAGCTTGTTCCATACACCCACCACCCTTTGTGTGAAAAAGTTACCCCTCACATTCCTATTAAACCTTTTCCCCTTCACCTTAAACCTATGTCCTCGGGTCCTCGATTCACTTACTCTGGGCAAGAGACTGCAACATCATGCCTTCTTAAATCTGCTATCAATAGGAGCGATAGATTGGAGAATTCTGAAGAAGGGTCTTAACCCAAAATGTCAACTATCCATTCCCACCCACTGAGTTACTCCAGCACTTAGTGTTTTACTATGAATATATTGATTAGTTCTCCCTCATATCTATCACATCCACCTCGACAGTTTCATTGCTGTTATAAAATAATCTCCAAAATCCAGACCTCGTGTACTTTTGTTTCTTTTGATGTCTGCAGAGAACACCTTTTGGTGCTTGTTGTGCAGTTCCATACCTACATTCACTACCCTAACCCATGGTTAAATGACCATAGAAACATAAAATGATGCAAATCTTTAATCTGCCATTTCAAAAAGTGACCGTCAATTTTGATCATGTACAGACAGAGGAGATTAGTTGTTCGACATGGACATTGCGGGCCTGTTCCTATGCTGTATGGTTCTATGCTCCATGTATGCCTTCTTTGGTTGCAAACCTGATCAGTGTCAGCCTGCTTGTTACAATTCCTTGAATCGGGAATTCAAAGCTGTGTAAATTGACTTCCATTCAGCTTTACACTTAGTGAAAACTTCAGAACCTTGGACAAAGCAAGGCTCAGTATTCAATTACTGCTTGAGTCACGTCAAGTCAAGAAGGCTTCTCTTTTGTGAAAATCAGCTACCGGAAAGAACTTAAATAAAGAGAGGTATATTTGTACCAGATAATCCCAGCACACATAGAAACATAGAAAATAGGTGCAGGAGTAATCCATTCAGCTGATCATCCAACTCAGTATCCTGTACCTGCCTTCTCTCCATACCCCCTGATCCCTTTAGCCACAAGGTTCACATCTAACTCCTTCACAACAGCTATGACACCTTACATTCCCCAATCCCATGCCAACATCAACACTCCAACCCCAAAAAATAAAATACATTTCTATTCATTCATTCATTACAAATTGACTGTCCAGTTTAGTTTGGTTTAGAGATAGAACCCAATTGTGTTCTGTGTCTTTGCTGCATTAGTAATGTAGGTGGAGTATCTTGTGAAATCCATTGCCGTTCTGCAGTTTAGTTTAGTTTAGTTTAGTTTAGAGATACAGCACGGAAACAGGCCCTACGGCCCGCACTGACCAGCGATTTCCACACATTAACACTATCCGACACACACTAGGGACAATTGGCATTTATACCAAGCCAATTAACCTACAGACCTGTACATCTTGGGAGTGCGGGAGGAATCCGAAGATCTCGGAGAAAACCCACGTAGGTCACGGGGAGAACGTACAAACTCTGTACAAACAGCACCCGTAGTCAGGGTTGAACCTGGGACTTTGGCGCTGTAAGGCAGTAGCTCTACCGCTGCACCACCGTGCTGCCCTTTATCGATTGTCATGATTTCGAGCTGTAGGTTTCATGAAACTCACGGTCCAATAATATCTAGAAATTGTACTCGGTAACAATAGACATGTGTATCACAGTGAGCTTAGAAGAAGGCAGAAGACAAATAGACTAAACCTTATTGACCATAGACTCTTCAAATTGGTGTTGCCATTGACATTTTTAAATCCTTTTTAACACAAAATTTAATTAAAGCACTTGATCTTGGGATCGGGACATACATTTCTTTGTTTGCCTAGTCTGTATTAGGGAATTGAAAATTACATTTCAGAATATCATTTTGTTTTGATTTCATAGATTTGATTTGAGATAATTTTGCATTACCAGAAAATTTACCTTCAACATATATTTTTTTTAATCTGGAAATGAAGGTACAATATAACACAGATGGTGCTGAAATCAAAATTAAAATCAACTTAAAAGTACATTTCTCATTGAGAAAGTAGTCTGTTTGCAAGCTGCCGTGATGCAGAAAAGATCATTTCAACATAATGCTGACAAAATTAACAGCAGCAAAGACCAAAAGGTGGAAAAGCAAAGCTAAGTCTATTTAGCGCTGTAGATATTTGGCCAACAAATCTCTTACTTTAGTCTTGACGATGAGAGGCAGCGGCAGGAGTAACAGAGGACAGAACAAAATAATGATCAACTTTCGGAAGCACCAGACATGACTGGCTAAACCCATAGCTTGAGGTGGATTGTCAGAGCTAACTGCTCCAAGTCAATGGTTCTCCTGATGCTTAAATAGTGCTTCACGAGTTAATCTTTAAGACACACCTCCCCTCCAGCTGGCTCAGTAACAAATAATAGAACTCGACCCCTGAGCTGGTTGAAAATGAATCTTTGTTATTTTGGTGCCCATTAGCTAAACCTCTGATGAAAGGGCAAGTTCTCAGTTGCTTATTGCAACACTGTCGATTTACAATCTTATTTTAATTATGGATTTTGCTTTCCACTGTACCTCGGTCCACGTGACAATAAACTGAACTAAACTGAAATGCACTGCACAATCTTGTGTGAAAACGTTGTAATTCTGCAAAGTATTTCTGACTGAAATAGCATTGACCAACCTCATACATTTCCCACACTAGTTGCCGCACTAGTTTCAATGTCGTCCTGTATAACTCGATATAACTTATCCCACAACCAACAATGGACCACATTTCCTTGATTATCATTGCTTTTTGTATAACTTCCATTCATTTGCCCCAAGTACTGTCTATATTTCATTTATCTCTCCCCTGATTCTCAGTCTGAAGAAGGGTGTCGACCCAAAATGTCACCTATTCCTTTTCTCCAGAGGTGCTGCCTGACCTGCTGAGTTACTCCAGCTTTTAGTGTCTGTCTTCAGTTTAAACCAGCATCTGCAGTCACCCCCCCCTCCCCGACACAAATACTTTTCTTAAAATGTCCAACCTTTTTTGCTTTGGAAAACAAGCCAGCAATTTGGTACTTTGTACATGTTACAAGGGTGGTTCAGGGAGACTACACTAACTGGGTCCATCACGGCCTTGTTCAATAACTCGAAAGCCCAGGAGTGCAGTAGACTACAGAGAGTCAGTGATACATATTGCCTGATCCATCATAGGGACTGAGCTCCACACCGTCGAAGGGATCTGTTAGCGGTGCTGCCTCAAAAGGTGCCCATTATCGTCAAAGATCCACACCACCCTGGACATTTTTTCATTTCTCTGCTCCCATCAGCAAGTTGGCACAGGAGCCTGAAAACCATGGTTACCAGGTTCAAGAACAGCTTCTTCCCAACAACCATCAGGCTCTTGAACACTGCACAGCACTAACATCAGCATCTATGATCTTCAGAGTTTAAAGATTTTGGATAGTTTAGAGATGCAACGTGGAAACGGGCCTTTGAGTCCACGTAAACCAGCGATCACACACACACACGCTAGTTCTATCCTGCACACTGGGGGTGATTTACACCTCAATTCAGCTACAAACCAGCACGAATGTGGAAGGAAACCGGAGCGCCCGGAAAAAAACCGCATGGTCACAGGGAAACTCCACACAGACAGCACCTGTAGTTAGGTTTGAACACAGATCTCCGGTGCTGTGTGGCAGTAACTCTACCGTTGCACCACCATGCTATCCCTTCGGTGAACTGAGCCCTTGCTTGCAATATGGACTTTGGTTTTTACATGATAACGGATACCTGATATTACGTAGTATTATGTAACAATGTTGTCATTGCGTTTACCGGCCTGTTATGCTTTAGCAAGTAGGAATGTCATTGTAGTGTTGTAGGTACATAGGCAATGAGTTCATCAGTTCGTAAGTGATGGGAGCAGAATTAGGACATCAAGTCTACTCTGCCATTCAATCGTGGCTGATCTATCTTTCCCTCTCAACCCCATTCTCGTGCCTTCTCACAAGTTCACAAGTTACAAGTTATAGGAGTAGAATTAGGCCATTCGGCCCATCGAGTCTACTCCACCATTCAATCATTGCTGATCCCTGCCTACTAATCCCATTTTCCTGCCTTCTCCCCGTAATCCTTGACACCCGTTCTAATCAAGAATTTGCCTATCTCTGCCTTAAAAATATCCACTGACCTGGCCTCCACAGCCCTCTGTGGAAATAAATTCCACAGATTAACTACCCTCTGACGAAACAAGTTCCTCCTTTCAAAAAGAGCGCCCTTTAATTCTGAAGCTATGACCGGTTCCGGTTCTAGATTCTCCTACGAGTAGTAACATTTTTTCCACATCCACTCTATCTATGCCTTTCATTATTCTGTAAATTTGAATGAGCTCACCCTTCTAGACTCCAGCGAGTAGTGGCCCAGTGCTGTCAATCACTCATCATATGCTAACCCACTCATTCCTGGAATCATTTTTGTAAACCTCCTCTGGACCCTCTCAAGAACCAGCACATCCTTCCTTCCAGCATCTGCAGTTCCTTCTTGACATCCTTCCACAGATATGGGGCCCACAATTGTTCACAGTTCTCCAAATGCGGCCTGACCAGGGCCTTATAGAGCTTCAGCGTTACATCTCTGTCTTTGTATTCAGGTCCTCTTGATATAAATGCTAGCATTCAATTTGCCTTCCTTAGTACTGATTTGTCCTGCACCAGCACTCCCAAGTCCCTTTGCACCTCCGATTTCTGGATTCTCTCTCTATTTATTACCAAAATGCCATGCTCCGCACTTTGCTACACTGAATTTCATCTACCGCTTCTCTGCCCACTCTCCTAACCTGTCCAAGTCCTTCTGCATAGTCCTTGCTTCCTCTACACTACCTGCCCCTCCATCTATCTTAGCACCATCTGCAAACGTGGCCACAAAGCCTTCAATCCACTTATCCAAATCATTCTCCCCATATATCCCTGGCACCCGTACAAATCTGTCAATCTCCACTCTAAAAATATCCATTGACTTGTCCTCCACTGCCTTCTGTGGCAATGAATTCCACAGAATAAACGCCATTGACTCTCCCGACTTGAAAATTAAGAAAGCACCATCCACCTTGCTAACTTTCCCTTGTTACAAGGAGCTGGCAAAAGTCCGGATGCCACCATGAACACAGAGAGAGCGCATTGTGCTTTACAGCGCACAGGAGTGTCTTTATTCTACCACTGTGCAATCCTATCCAGCCTTAATCACCCCTAAAAAATACATTGCTGGGCCAAATGGGATTTGTTCCAAGGAGAATGTTTTAATAGCGCTGTTGCAAGATGAAATAAAAATTCCCTTCCTCAAATATTTTTGCATTTTACAAAAGAATGGATCTTTATTGAATATCTAATTAGAAGACGACCGATCAGGCTCTGAAACAGTTCGGAAGTTTTGCAGGTTTGCCTAACCTGTGGAATTCTTCGAACCTGGTCTGCATAATTCAAACAATCTATAAGTCTCGAGAATAAAGGGAGTGATTTACTGATACAAGCTGTTCCAAAAAGAATGCTTTGTGTCCTCTTTCTAAATAGCTCTATGTTTCCTTTATCAAGATAGACCAAACTTACTGGGGCTGTTGAAAGCAGAGTACCATAAGTCAACAGCAGGTAAATCTAGAATAACCCTGGGAAAGTCACAATTGAACGATTTAATTGAAGTATTTGAGGGGTCAACAAGGAGTGTCGAAGAGATGAGAACATTTGATGTTGCCATAGATTTTAACGAGATGTTTCACCATGTCCCAAGAGCGTTATAAATAGCATTGGAATAAATGTGGGGTTAAGAGCATTTATATCTCAATGAACCTTGCAAGAAAATTGAGCGAGGTAGAGGTATGTGGGTTGCAAAGGGTCAAATCACCATTTGAACTTAGTTTAGGTTAGTTTGGAGATACAGCGCGGAAACAGGCTCTTTGGCCCAGCGAGTCTGCACTGACCAGCGATCCCTACACACTAACACTATCCTACACGCGCGAGGGACAATTTGCATTTATACCAAGCCAATTCGCCTACAAAACTATACATCTTTGGAGTGAGGGAGGGGACCAAAGATCCCGGAGAAAAGCCATGCAGGTTACGAGGAGAACAAACAAAATCCGTACAGACAAACACCCGTAGTCAAGACAATTTAAGGCAGAGATAGACAAATTCTTGATTAGAACGGGTGTTAAGGGTTCTGGGCAGAAGGAAAATGGGATTAAGAGGTAGAGATCAGCCATGATTGAATGGCGGAGTAGACTCGGTGGGCCGAATGGCCTAATTCTACTTCCACAAATTGTGAACTTGTGAATGCAAGCATTTATTGCTTATATGGCCCTGTCCCACTGTGCGAGTTAATTCAAGAGTTCTCCCGAGTTTAAAAAAAAATCAAACTTGTGGTAAGCACGTAGAATGTACGTAGCGGGTACGTCAGAGCTCGGGGACGTCTCTTAGCGGCTCGTAACGCTAACGGCAGGTTCTCGGGAAACGCGGTAAGCTCGTGAAGACTCGTGAAGATTTTTCAACATGTTGAAAAATGTCCACGAGAGCCCCGAGTACCTACAAGCGGCTATTACCGTAATTCTCCGAGTTCAAATCAGGGGAAACGGGGGAGAACTCTTGAATTAGCTCGTACAGTGGGACAGGCCTTTAAGTGCAAGTGAGAACGAACCAGCAATACTCTGCATGACACCATTTCTAATGTCACCCACTGCACTAGGGTCCTGACAGTTGCCTTTTGGGTACCTATACCTTTTGGATGCCTATTCCATTGTCTGAAATATTTTATTCTGAGGCCCTTACTCTTTGCTGGCAAAAGCAGGAAGGCAGATTATTATCTGAATGGTGTCAAGTTGGGAAAAGGGGAAGTACAACGAGATCTGGGGATCCTTGTTCATCAGTCACTGAAAGTAAGCATGCAGGTACAGCAGGCAGTGAAGAGAGCGAATGGCATGTTGGCCTTCTTAACAAGAGTAGTTGAGTATAGGAGCAAAGAGGTCCTTCTGCAGTTGTGCAGGGCCCTAGTGAGACCACACCTGGAGTATTGTGTTCAGTATGGGTCTCCAAATTTGAGGAAGGACATTCTTGCTCTTGAGAGAGTGCAGCGTAGATTCACGAGGTTAATTCCCGGGATGGCGTGACTATCATATGTTGATCGAATGGAGCGGCTGGGCTTGTATACACTGAAATTTAGAAGGATGAGAGGGTATCTTATTGAAACATATACAATTATTAAGGGTTTGGACACGCTAGACGCAGGAAACATGTTCCCAATGTTGGGGGAGTCCAGAACCAGGAGCCACAGTTTAAGAATAAGGGGTAGGCTATTTAGAACGGAGATGAGGAAAAACCTTTTCACCCAGAGAGTTGTGAATCTGTGGAATTCTCTGCCTCAGAAGGCAGTGGAGGCCAATTCTCCGTATGCTTTCAAGAAAGAGTTAGATAGAGCTCTTAACGATAGCAGAGTCAGGGGATGTGGGGAAAACGCAGGAACGGAAACTAATGCCTTAAACTAATCTGAAAGGCCATTTGCCATCCTTCTACCATCCACTGGGGCTGCCCTGCCCAGAGTGATAGGACAGGCAAAGGCACACCAAAGGCTGACACTAACGGATAGATGGCAATGATGAGATGAAAGTTGCACAGATTTTGTCGTGTAAGTGCGTGAGTTATTCTGTCATTGTGGGCATGTGGACTCCAATTATTACATTAGAATTAAGGTAGAAAGGGACATGCACAAACGACTGTGTAGTTTACTTTAGAGATACAGCGTGGAAACAGGCCCTTGCTGACCAGCGATCCTCACACACTAACACTACCCTACACATACGAGGGACAATTTACAATTATACCAAGCCAATTAACCTAGAAACCTGTGCTACTTTGGAGTGTGGGAGGAATCTGGAGATCCTGGAGAAAACCCACGCAGGTCACGGGGAGAACGTACAAGCTCCGTGCAGACTGCACAGCAGTCAGGATCAAACCCGGATCACTGGTGCTGTGAGGCAGCAACTCCACCTCTGCGCCATCGATCCACAGCCCATGCCCCCAATGAATTACACGTTTTGGAAACACAATGAAGATTGTCTGAGCCCAGCCAGGAGGGCGATCCTGACATTGGCTGCTCTCATTTTTCCCCGTCCACCTCCTCCATCACTGTGGTCCAGCCTGCAGTTTACTAATGACGGTTGCCATGGATTCCGAGACCCATTCTGCCACTTACTGCA
Source organism: Leucoraja erinaceus (assembly GCF_028641065.1). Classification (NCBI taxonomy): domain Eukaryota; kingdom Metazoa; phylum Chordata; class Chondrichthyes; order Rajiformes; family Rajidae; genus Leucoraja; species Leucoraja erinaceus. The sequence goes on from NC_073395.1 coordinate 8,989,366, forward strand.
GGGAGTCTCCAGAAGAGACCACAATGCAGAAGCATTGTTTGAGTTGACCAGATGCCTGCTCCATCAGGCTGTTGTGTGGCAGGGCGCTGTAGAATCCACTAAATCTCACCACCGAAAGTAAAGGACAAGTAACACCAAGCTTTGCCAAACACCTCATGCCTCGTTTAATAAAATCTCCTCATTACTACACGTGTGCAGATAAGGCCAATTAGTCCGTCTTACCTCGGAGTTGTTATTCAGCTCTCCTCTCTCGGCCGTCACGTGAGGCTGCTCGCTACTAGGCAGCGAGAACAAGCTGCAGCAAGAAACCACGTGGGCATGAAGTCGCCACAACGCCACTTGTTTAGCATTGGCTCTGTTCTTCAGCACGGATTCCAGACAAGAATCTGGAACCAGCTGCCGAGACTTACTTTAGTTTGGGTTCGAGATGCACCATGAAAACAGGCCCTTCGGCCCATCGGGTCAGTCCGCACCGACCAGCGATCACCCGGGGTGGAAGATTGCAACCTTCACGTGGTCCGCCCTGTTTCGACTAACGCAATCAACTCGAGGTGCACCAACGGAAGATCAAATAGAACAGAAGCCAATGACCCTGAAGCCAGTGAAGTGAAGCCCTCTTGTGGCATTGTGTAGAATACAGTGAAATATTATCGTTGTTGGGAGGGGACCACCCACCGGCTCCTCTCCCCCTTCCTCCACTCCCACTGCTGGCAGGTTGCCTGATCCATGTCCCTGCACCATATTCCTCTGCAAGTTAATCAGCAACAAACTTGCACATAATTGATTGTCGCTTTACCAGCTCTACTGGAGAGCATCCATCCTGCTGCTCAACATCTGGTCCTACATAGGAATCAAACCTGTAATATTGGCTCCACCACTGCGATCCAAATTAGCACTGCTAACATGACGGTGATAGCATAATATGCTGAACAGTCCTTCAGGCACTAAACTACCAATCAACCACTAACCTTTGCTTCCTGCAAATATTAACCAGTTTTGAATCTAACTTGCCACTTCCACTTGGAACCCACAAGCATTTATTCTACTGATCAGAGTCTCATGTGACATCTTTGTCAACTCATCAATCCTTCTGTGTAGGATCATTGTTGCTGGCTTTGATTTGTCCATTAGCATCAGAGTGGGCGGCATGACTCATGTTGCAGTGGCCTCTGCAGTCTGTCTGTCTTTGTAAAACATTTTTTGTCTCGTTTGAATGTAGTTTATAGTGTTTTTTTTTAACTGGGTATGTGTGTGGGGGGTGTGGGGAAACTTTTAAAATCTTTTCCCTGAACGGAGGACCCGACCTTTTTGCTGTCGGGTCTCCATTGTCGTTGGGGCCTAGCACCGTGGGCGTCCTCCAACCGGAACGACCTGGGGCTCCAGTCGCGGAGCTGCGGACTTACTTACCATCGCGGAGCTGGCCGAGGTTTGGAGCACGGAGAGCTGTGGTAGCGCGCTGCTGCGGCCAGACCCTGGAGATTCGGTGGCTCCAGCCACAGGTCTGGTGGACAGTGACACCGGGAGCCCGCGGGTCCCTGCTGGGAGACCGCTTTTCAGGGCTTCCGCAATGGCGACTTCTCCCGCCCGAGTTGCGGGGTTGAAGATTACCTGGAGCAGGGCCTTACATCGCGCGGCGCGGCTTTAGATGGCCGCGGAACTTGCTAGCGCCCGCTGGGGGCTCCAACATCAAGACCCGGAGTGCGGCCTTGCATCGCCCGGCGCGGCTTTAATGGCCGTGGGACACTTACCATCGCCTACCGGGGGCTTTGACTCTGACATTGGGAGGAGAATGAGGAGAGCAGGCGAGAGATAAGACTTTGCCTTCCATCACAGTGAGGAGGAGATTCACTGTGATGGATGTTTGTGTAAATTGTGTTGTGTCTTGGTTCTTTTCCTTAGATGTATGACTGCAGAAACCAAATTTTGTTTGAACCTCAACGAGGTTCAAATGACAACAAATAAATTGTATCATTATTTTTTGTTCTTTGTGCCTCTTCATATCTCTAGTTTCCCGCTCCCCTGACTCTCAGTCTGAAGAAGGATTTCGACCTGAAGCGTCACTTATTGCTTTTCGCCAGAGATGCTGCCTGACCCGCCGAGACACTCCAGCATTTTGTGCCTATCTTCATCAATTCTTCTTATTGCTGCCATAAAATACTAACTCTAACTTGGGGCATTACCTCCATTAAAAAAAGCAGGCTGCCCTGGATTTACTTTTTTTTTTGTTTATTGTCACAATGATTTCTACTCTGGGTATTTTATTGATTGGAAGAGTACAGAACTTGCATAAGTGTACGAGTTGCTCAGAACCTGGGGCAGATTCAGCTACTGCAATGTTGCACGCCGGTTTCAAGGTTTTGAATCAATGATGGGGAAAGAACACTCCAAAGTTACAAATAAATTAAGTTTGTTGAAGTATAAGGATATACGGCAAAAGGATTAGTGAAGGATTAAATAAATCATGTGTCTCATGCCCTTCTGCTTGTTGGGTCTTCAATTGAAAATATTTTTGGAGACACAGCATAGTCTTTCAGCCCACCGATCACCCATGCACTAGTTCCACCCAACCAACTAGGGACAATTTACAATTGACCTACAAACATTCACGTCTTTGGGATGTGGGAGGAAACCGGAGCACCCGGAGAGAGAACCCAAGCGATCACAGGGAGAACGTACAAACTCCGCACAGACAGCATCCGTAGTCGGGATCAAACCCGGGTGTCTGGTGCTGTACGACAGCAACTCTACCGCTGCGCCACTGTGCCGCCCTGAGTGGCAGGTGGTAGAATCGAGACTCGCGCCTTTCTTTTGCATGGCAGGGTCTTCTCAACAGCGGCCTGGTCTGGAGAAAGATGGTCCTGGCACCAAATCTGCGAACAGCAATGTTGATCAAACTAGGTATCAATGTTGATAAAACTATGCTGAGAATACTAGGTATCCTCCATAGTGATGGGAACTGGGGCTATAGAGTTGCACAATCTCGGATGCCAGCGAGACGCCGCTGAGCCGTGCAAGAGCGGCCCCGGCGACCGGCTGAAAACGAAGACCAGGTTGGCTGCTGCCTACAGGGTGAAGCTCGGAAGCCCCAAAGACAGGAGAATCGAGGAGGGAGTCACTGGTATCAACGGACGCGAGCAGTGGGCCAGTGGGAGTCTGAAGAAGGGTTCTGTCTGAAGAAGAGATCCGAACCGAATCGTAACCTATTCCTTTTCTCCAGAGATGCTGCCCGTCCCGCTGAGTTTCTCCAGCATTTTGTATCCATCTTCACTGAAAATTATATTTATTTCTTTAAAAAAAAATAATCACAAAACAACCGTTCAGTTTTGCAGAGCCCCAAATACATTTAATTGTGATTTTAGGATCTGTGCAAAGAACATAACAAAAATCCTTGTGCCACTGCCACTGCAGCGTTACACTCATGGCATGCAGTACTCCGCATGCATGCTGAAGGAATAATAACATGAAGGTAACAATTAAGGTAATAATGAACATTAACATAACAATAATAACAATGTTCCTTGATTAAAATGTTTCTTAGAGACATAAAGCGTGGGAACCGGCCCTTCGGCCCAACATACCTACATCAGCCAACATATCCCAACTTCCTGCCTTTCACCCATACAGTATCCCTCTATACCTGTCCTATCCATCCATGTACCTGTCTAAATGTTTCTTAAACGTGGAGATGGTCCCAGCATCAACTACCTCCTCTTGCAGCTCATTCCATACATCCACCACCCTTTGTGTGAAAAAGTTATCCCAAAGTTTATTTTTAAATCTTTCCCCCCCCCCCCCCCCCCTCCCCTCACTTTAACCGGATAATTTGAATTTAAATTTGCACACAAAATCAATCCACCTGCACTATAATTGATACGTTTTCCTTTCTCACAAGAAGAACAAAGAGGTAATTTGACTGAGGTACATTATTTTAACTGCGAGCCGAGCAGTCGGTTGTGTAGAAGAGCTTCAAAAATAAATTTAAACACAATTTAAGCATTCAGTGTCTACTAACTGCAGAAGAGCATCCCTGAAATAGCACCTTCTGCATTGGATATCAGTGAAGCAATCATCTGCGTTGGGCCGCTCACTGGCACGGCGGTAGAGTTGCCGCCTTACAGCACCAGAAACCCGGGCTCCATCCCGGCTACGGGCGCTGTCTGCACGGAGTTTGCACGTTCTCCCCGTGACCACGTGGGTTTTCTCCAGGTGCTCCGGTTTCCTCCCACACTCCAAAGACGTACAGGTTTGTAGGTTAATTGGCTTTGGTAAAAAATTGTCCCCAGTGTGTAGGATAGTGCTAGTATATAGCGATCGCTGATCGGCTCGGACTCGGCGGGACGAAGGGCCTGTTTCCGCGTTGTATCTCTAAACGAAACTAAACTATTGCAGGAACAGATCAAAATGTGATTATGCGAAAGACCTTCGCAAATTGATATTCTAAGTTTGCCAGTACTGTGTTAGATATAAATCTAAACCCCAAGTGTGCTAATATAGTATCTGTGAATGTGATTATATTATACAAATTGTACGTGGATTACTGATGTGTGACTGCACCTGAATTTATTTAATTAGCTAATCCATTCCAAATTCGTATTCTTAATTTAAAATGTTTTGGCTCAATCTTTCCTTCAAAAGAATCTTTTCATAGGCTTTTGGCTATCTTATATATCACCATCATGGTTAGCTTGTCTGAAAAAACAAATGCAAGTGAGTTTTGAGTTGCATCCGCAAAATGCACAGGTCTGTTATTTATATAAAATGTTTCATTCATGTCACAACTAACCTTGCTCACTTGTGCTGTGGTGCTTTGGAGACTTGCTTTCATATCCCCTTTACAATATTTCAGAACATCAGTTTTGCATTCAAATTAATTTCAAAGGGAGACATTTTATCCGCACTTTCTCATGCTATCTTCCCATTACTTTCTTTTACTTTTTTGGTATCAAAACTACGTGATCTATCAAAATGTCCCACTTGTGATCCTTCTTAATTTAGTTTCGAGATACAGCATGGAAACAGGCCCTTCGGCCCTTCGAGTCCTGACTGAACATCAACGCACTAATTCTATGTCATCTCACTTTCTCATCTACTCGTGGCACACTGGAGGCATTTACAAAGGCCAATCACCCTGCAAACCCACACGTCTTCAGGATGCGGGGGGGGGAAACCAGAGCACCCGAAGGAAACCAACGTGACCACAGGGAGAACGTGCAAACCCCACACACTCAGAACCACCTGAGGTCAGGATCGAACCCAGGTCTCTGGCACTGGGAGGTAGCAGTTCTACCAGCTGTACCATTTTAGTTTAGTTTTGCTTATTGTCACGTGTACCGAGGTACAGGGAAAAGCTTTTGTTGCGTGCTATCCTGACAGCTGAAAGGCAATCCGTGATTACAATCGAGCCTTTCGCAGTGTGCTGATACATGATAAGGGAATAACGTTTAGTGCAAGGTAGAGCCAGTAAGGTTCGAGGGTCCCCGATGAGGCAGATAGTATTTCAGGACTGTTCTCTGCCTCCGTAAATTGCTCCTAATGTGTATGATGCAAAAGTGGGATAAGATAGAATTAGTGTACGGGTGATGGATGGTCGGTGGGCAGAAGGGCTTGTTTCCACACTGTAGACCTAAAAGAGGTCTTTTGTCTACCGAGTCCATCCAACCACCGATCTCCTGTTCACACGGGTTCTATGTTATCCCACTTTCTCATCCACTCCCTGCACACTAAGGGTAATTTACAGAGACTGATTAACCTACCAACCCACACTTCTGTGAAGCATGGGAAACCCACACAGTCACAGGGAGAACATGCAAACTCCACACAGACAGCACCTGAGGTCCGAATCGAATCCAGGTCTCTGGCGCTGTGAGGCAGCAGCTCTACCAGCTGTGCCACTATGCCAGCCGCCCATAATGTTTTGTTCATCTCCTTTCCAGGTAGGATGCTTCTGCTTAAAGCTACACTTTGGTCCATTGGAAAAACCTTTATAATTAAGATGATCTTATAGAGGTATATAACATCATGAGAGGAATAGATTGGGTAGACACACAGAGTCTCTTGCCCAGAGTAGGGGAATCCAGAATCAGAGGGCATAGGTTTAAATTGAAGCGGTTAAGATTTTATAGGAATCTGAGGGCTAGCTTATTCATACAGAGGGTGGTGGGTGTATGGAACGAGTTGCCAGAAGAGGTAGTTGAGGCAGGGGCTATCGTGACATTTAAGAAGCATTTAGACAGGTACATGGATAGGATGGGTTTCGAGGGATATGGGTCAAACGCAGGCAAGTGGGACTAGTGTAGATAGGACATGTTGGACAGTGTGGGCAAGTTGGGCTGAAGGGCCTGTTTCAATACTGTATGACTCTATGATTAAGTGATCTGTACATCATCCTTTCCGGTCAACTTTATCCATCAGATGCTAAAAACTACAGAATTAATTCATGTTCAAACTGGAATATACTAACACTCAAAAACTAACACGCAAAATTCTAACTAACCAGATTATACCGTGAATGGGGAAATCTGTACTTACATATTCAGCAATAATTCGATTTAGTTAACAACAGAAGATAGACACAAAATGTTGGAGTAACTCAGCAGGTCAGGCAGCACCTCTGGAGAAAATGGATAGGTGACGTTTTGGGTCGATATCTTTCTTTTGAAAAAGGTCTCAACCCGAAAATTCATCTATCCATGTTCTCCACAGATGCTGTCTGACCCTCTGTGTTACACCAGCATTTTGTGTCTATCTTTGGGGTCAACCAGTGACTGCAGTTCCTCCCTACGCCAGTTAACACAAGAGCGAGAGCTTGAGAACTCAGGTTGACCTAGTCAGTCTGGGGAACTATTAAGGCTTGGCCTTTGGGATCATCAAAGCGGTCATTCGTTGTCAATTGCATAATCATGTGTATGCCGAAGGTGAGGATGTACAAAAGGATCAGCGATGTTATCAGGGCCATCCAAATAGCCCTTGTAAAGAATGAAGTACAGTCACTGGCATAAGCAAATCGGTTGTCCTCCACGTTGAAACCCTGAATCTGTTGAAGCAAGAAGAGATTTTAAAAAAAGAGATGAAGTACAGATTAGTATTTTTAATTAAGACCTGATCCAGTTGCATAAAAGGTTATCCATGGCTTTGTACGGAACGTTAGAACAAAGCCCGCCTTGTACATTTTATTAAGTGGGTTTGGAACCGTGATTCAGAGTTAAAGCATAAAATCAGACACACAGGGCGAGGCATTCACCTTAGACTGCGCCTTTAGGTCCAATGTTATGCCCACATCTGAACATTTACAGGGACAAACCATTGCCGATGACCATGCCATTCATTTTAGAGCTTAGAGATATAGTATGGTGACAGGCCCTTCAGCCCTCAGATTACATGCTGACCATCGATCACTCTTTCACTAGTTCTTTGTTATCCCACTTTCTCGTCCACTCCCTACACACTAAAGTCAATTTAATGAGGCCAATTAACCCACAAACCCGCATGTCTTTGGGACGCGGGAGAAAACCGGTGCACCCGGAGAAAATCCATGTAGTCGCAAGGAGAACGTGCTAACCCCACACAAACTGCACCCGAGGTCAGGATCAAATCCAGGTCTTTGGCGCTGTGAGGCAGCAGCCCTACCAGCTGCGCCACTGCACATATATATATATATTACCAATCAATATATTACCAACTTACCTGAAACTCAGAAATTGTGATGGTCCAGGCTCCAGCAGCATCATTAGCTGGAATAAACACTACCCCAGAGAGCCCACTGGTTCCGACCAGCTGACAGTGGAAGGAATATTCATGTGGGGCTGAGATGCTGGATACATTAAACACTGCAACATTCACTTCATCCTGCAATATCTCAACAAAGTCTAAGGTAAACCAGTGCCGAGCTGATACATTGTAGAAACGGTTCCACATCAGAAACCTTGGAAGGAAAGCAGAATCAGTAAACAATGTTTGAAAAAAATGTTTCGTGAATTATTGTGTGTTCAAACCACATTATATTGGCTGTAACTTCACAACAAAAAACAAAAATATCTATATATATAATGTTATTCAGAAGCAGAATTGATAAGTTACGGTCTCTTGGATTTTTTTTAGTTTAGTTTAGTTTAGAGATACAGTCAGGAAACAAGCCCTTTGGCTCCCCGAGTTCAAGCCGACCAGCGATCCCCACAAACTACCACTATTCTACACACACAAGGGGCGATTTACAATTTTATTAAAGCCAATTAGCCTACAAGCCTGTACGTCGTTGGAGTGTGGGAGGAAGCCTGAGCACCTGGAGAAACCCCACGCACGTCATGGGGAGAACGTACAAACTCTGCGCAGGCAGCACCCATAGTCAGGAGAGGGGAAGATAGATCAGCAATGATTGAATGGCGGAGTAAATCTGATGGGGCGAATGGCCTAATTCTGCTCCAAGTGGTTCTGCTCTGAAAACATATGAATTTATAAAATGATAGTGACTTACCTGATTTTCTAGAGTCTTAACACTGAGACTTGGACTTTGTTGGAGTGAATACTTGAGTGATAACCTGAAATAGAGAACATTAAAAATGTGAATAAAGTATATTTATAAAAACAAGAGTTGAACAGAAGTTTACACGTTGGGCAGTGTAGTGTAGTTATATTATTGTTCAATAATCTGCAGGCGAAATGAATCACATTCTCAGGTGCCAATTGAGGAAATGGAACACAGCTCGCTAAATACAATTAGAATTAAGAGTTAATATCGATGAGGCTTTCGTGAAAAAAAAGACTAGTTTACTAACGGTCTTTTGGGAAAAGGAATTCAGCGTCTGTCCATTGGTTAAGTAGGCTGACAAACCATCTAATTGTTAAATAGACAGTTCATGCCATGGGTATCTGGTCCACCGGAGAATGGCGACAGCAGCTGTTTGAGTTTGCTCTGCCATTTAATAGGATTATTGCTTTAGACTTTAGAGATACAGTGCGGAAACTGGCCCTTCAGCCCACCGAGTCCGTGCCAACCGCCGATCACCCCATAGACTAACATTATCCTACACACTAGGAACAATTTACAGAACCTACATACTTGCACATGTTTTGAGAGTGGGAGGAAACCAAAGCTGAAAACCCACGAGTTCACTGGGAGCCCAGCACACCCATAGTTAGGATCCAGATCCAACCCTGGTCTCTGTAGCTTTAAAGCAGCAACTCTACCACTGTGCAGCCCACAATTAAAAAGGAATAGTGTCTAAATCCATTATAGACTTAAATCACAAAGTGTGTTTTTAAGGGAAACCTCTGTGAGCTGATATTTAGGTTTACTAGTGTTATTTCTTCAACTTACGTGACATTCTTGGTTGAACACGTGGAACTATCGGTGTCCACCGATCTGGAAATAAAGGTTTCATTGGTCAAATCGATGAGTGTTCCATTGGCTTTTAGTTGCAGGCTGGCAGCATGAAAGAGAATGCAAGTGTCTGTGCCATTTGTCACATTCACTGGTGGGTACGGCACAGGGCGAGTTGAATCTGAGGCCATCAATCTCCGTCCAGTGTGAATCATTCCTTCAGCGCTGCCTCTAATAACCTGGAAGATTGAAATGGGAATGTCAGACGAAGCTACTGAAGGCAGGAGCAATTAATTAAAGCAACTCATAAGTCGGGGTTAAAGAGAGTCATACAGTGTGGAAACAGGCCCTCTGACCCAACTTGACCTACATGAGATCCACCCGCCTGCATTTGACCCCATATACGTCTACAGTTCTGTTTAGTTTATTGTCACGTGTACCGAGGTACAGCGAAAAGCTTTTGTTGGGTGCTAACCAGTCAGCGGAAAGACAATACATGATTACAATCGAGCCATTCGCAGTGTACAGATACATGATAAGGGACTTAGTCGTATTGGATGGTTCAGTTGTTTGATAACAGCGGGAAGAAACTGTCCCTGAATCTGGACATGTGCATGTTCACACTTCTATATCTTTTAAACCTGTCCTATCCATATGCCAGACTATATCTTTCTTAATGTCACAAAAGTACCTGTCTCAACTACCTCTAGGTAGCTTGTTCCATACACCCTCCGTCCTTTGTGTGAAAAAGTTACCCTGTGGCTTGGATAGAGTGGATGTGGAGAGGATGTTTCCACTTGTGGGAGAGTCTAGGACTAAAGGTCATAGTCTCAGAATTAAAGGATGTTCCTTTAGGAAGGAGAAGAGGAGGATTTTCTTTAGTCAGAGGGTTGTGAATCTGTGGAATACTTTGCCACAGAAGTCTGTGGAAGCCAAGTCAATGGATATGTTTAAGGCAAATTCTTGATTAGTACGGGTGTCAGGGGTAATAGGGTTAGGAGAGAGAGAGAGATAGAACAGCCATGGTGGAGTAGACTTGGTGGGCCGAAAGGCCTAATTCTGGTAATATCACATGACATGACCCTTCAGGTTCCTATTAAATCTTTCCCCCCTCACTTTGGACCAAAGTCCTCTGGACATAGGACTTATTTAACAATATGCCCTGTACTAAAATTCTGCAACCATTCCTTTGCACAAGCATTAACAAATGAACCCAGCAAGTTGCACATGCTTGATTCAGAGACAATTAATAAAACATCTTTCATTGCAGTTACTTTAATCTAGCCAATTTAAGACAGTCTCATAGCGATTTTAGGCATTCTATTTTTATCCACGTTATGGTAATGTATTCAATGTCAGTGCTTCAATATTACTGAATAGAGTGGATGTGGAGAGGATGTTTCCACTAGTGGGAGAGTCTAGGACCATCACCTCAGAATAAATGTTCCTTCAGCAAGGAGATGAGAAGGTATTTCTTTAGTCAGAGGGTGAATCTGTGGAATTCATTGCCACAGATGGCTGTGGAGGCCACGTCAATGGATATTTTTAAGGTGGAGATTGATAGATTCTTGATTAGTGCGTGTGTCAGGGGTGATGGGGAGAAGGCAGGAGGATGGGGTCGAAAGGGAAAGGTAGATCAGCCATGATGGAATTGCGGTATAGACTTCATGGGCCAAATGGCCTAATTCTGCTCCTGTAACCAGAGTAAGTAACTGAGGTCAATGTCTATTGTGCATTGGATGCTGCCCTAGTGGTGGAAGTGATATAGTTTTCCCTGTGGAAAAGCTGGAGATGGCAGTGTTAGATCAGTTTAGGCGCTTACAACTGCAGCTAATACAGTACCTGTCCATGCTTATAAGAATTCAAGGGAGACAATTCATTGCTGCAGACCTGGGTATTGGGAAGCCATCCCCATCATCTGTGCCAACCCCTAACAATCCTTCTTCAGGATTGGCCATGGATTTGTGTGGCAATATGTGTAAGATACATCAATTTTCAAATAGCTTTTACACTGGTTCAACACAGCACACTCATAAGGATGGGTCAGAAACCTCGTCTTAGTCCCGATTACAAATTCAACGTAAAATCAGGAATGGGGACTGCAAATGGCTCCTGAAACCAATGGAAAGAGGAACTGGAGCTTCCCAGAGAAAACCCAAGCAGAGAATGTACAAACTCCCTACAGACAGTGACCGCTGACAGGATTGAATCTGGGTCTCTCTAGCACCGCAAGGCAGCAACTCGAACGCTGTGCCACCGTGGTATCCTACTTCCATAATAGTATTTGAAAACCTGGTAAACACAATTCTAAACCTTCGTAGCTGATGGGTCAAACAACTAATTCTTACTCATTTTTAACAATACAACACCAGAGAAAATTGCAGATATGATAGGATATCAGTTCCAGGTGAAAGATTCAGGAATTCTCACTGTAAACATTAGTTAATTATCTCAGCTCCATTGCATTCCAAAAATCTGCTGTGTAAAAAGAGTACAATTGTCGCTCCATTAATCTTTCCCATTAACTAGGGCGAGTTTTAGGTTACCAGTTTGAAGAAATTATTCATGTGTTTTACTGATATTAAGATATGATTGAAAGAATACACTCAATGAAAAGCCAGCTTATCTTGTTTGCAACAAAGAATTAAGGACAATATTCGTGTGATTATATTTTCTTGGTTTTATTTAACAAGAACAAATTAATTGCTAACATAGTGATTAAAGTACAATGTGATCAAAAATTACACATGGTCTTTACTACTATTTCTACTTATAATATTAAAGTTAGCCTGGCTGTTAAAATTAAATACAAATGTCCTTGTTTGTTCCTCAAAGGACAATTGGATAAATATGTGGATAGCACATTTTAGAAGCTTGTAAGCCAAATGCAGGCAAATGGGAATACAAGTGCACAAATTCACAAGTTAAATGCGTAGAGTTAGGCCATTAGGCCCATCAAATCAACTTTGCCATTCAATCATTACTGATCTCTGCCTCCTAATCCTGTTTTCCTGCCTTCTCCCCATAAGCCTTGACACCCGCTCTAATCAAGAAATTGTCTCTCTCTGCCTTAAAAAATATCCATGGACTTCACCTCCACAGCCCTCTGTGACAACAAATTCCACAGATTAACTAACCTCTGACTAAAGAAATTCATCATCACCTCCTTTCTAAAAGAGCGCCCTCTAATTCTGCGGCTATGAACTCTGGTCCTAGACTCTCCCGCCAGTGGAAGGAAGCATCCTTTCCACATCCCTCCATCTGTGCCTTTCATTATTCTGTACATTTCATTGAGGTCCCCCCTCAACTTTCTAAACTCCAGTGAGTAGAGGCCCAGTGCTGTCAAGCGCCCAGCATACCAACTTGGTCAGCATGGACATGTTTACATGCTGTATACCTCTATGACTAAAACACACTTGAATTTCATAATTAATATACTACATATGTTTACAAAGAGACATTACTTGATGTTAAACCTGCTACGATCACACGTTGCGGCTACATTTCTTTCAAATATCTACTTTTCGGCCTAATTTTACTCCAATCACTTATGATTTTGGTTGCCACGTTACAGAAAGCGTAATACAGAGCATTGTATTTAACTAAGTGGAAACCATAGTAATGTGGAGAGAATTAAGGCATCAAGATTATTCCCGTTGCAGCAAAGATGAAAGGTACAGTGGATATCTCTAACAGTTTTCCTTCAGAGAAAAGAAGAAAAAAATATATTTGGCATGGTATGGTACTTTTTAGTACGGTGTAATACTTTATGGTATGGTGCTTTATGGCATGGTACTTTATGGCATTGTATGGTATGGTGATTTATGGTATGGTATTTTATGGTATAGAATTGTACTTTATGGAATGGTATGGTGCTGTATGGTGTGGTACTTTATGATAGGGCATGGCACTATATGATATGGTATGGTGCTTTATGGTATGGTATGGTATGGTTGTTCTTTATGGTATGATATGGTTCTTCATGGTATGGTATTTTATGGTACAGTATGGTGCTTTATGGGATGGTGCTTTATGATAAAGCATGGTACAGTACATTATAGTATGGAACTTTATAGTCTGGTATGGAATATGCTTTATAAGTTTACTTTAGGTTTGAGATACAACACAGAAACAGGCCCTTTGGCCCACTGAGTCCACGCCAACCAGCGAACCCCACACATTAACACAATCCCACACATACTTGGGACAATTTACATTTACACCAAGCCAATTAACCTACGTGTACGTCTTTGATGTGTGGGAGGAAACTGAAAACCCTCGTGGTCACGGGGAGAACGTACAAACTCCGTACAGACAGCACCTGTAGTGGGCATCGAACCAGGGTCTCTGGCGCTATAAGTGCTGAAAGACAGCAACTCTACCGCTGCGCCACCGTGCCGCCCCCAGGTTACTTTCAACATCTCTTATGAAGTATTGAATCTGCAATAACATAACGCTAGATGTAGTTAGCCTACATAAATACAATTCTTTATTTATTTAAAATAAAATCACGAGATCAAGTAGACAAACTATTGGAAGCAAAGGCTTCCAAATGTTGAAATTTCTCATTCTATCCTGTCCCAAAGATGACTGACGATTCCCTCAATTCCCTGCGGTACTGATTTGGTCTCTGCTTAGTTTCTTTGCTCTTTTCCTGTCAGCTCATTCCCAATTGTTCCATTCACATGGCAATTAATTAAAGAAAACCTCCTGATAAAAACCTTGTAAATACACAACCTCTGCTTTCACATGTCGGCCCGGTGGAGCAGCGGTAAAGTTGCTGCCTTACAGCGAATGCAGCACTGAAACTAATCTAAAACTAATCTAAGCTGAAGTTTGATTATGTTGGCTGCTTTCCCAAGGCAGCATGAAGTGTAGATGGAGTCAATGGTGGGGAGTGTGGTCTGCCAAGCAGTTAGCAATTCTGTTCCTCACACAGACCAGACTCCCCACCATTGTCTGATATTTGCTTGCGCTGTTTGCGAACGTTACATATTCATCATCAAATTCTGATTCTTACTGCTGAATTTGAACATCCAATGGCCCCACAGTATGCCAGGATAGCTTGGCAAAATCACGAGCATAGGCTTTCTCTCTGTGAAATTCTTGGTTTAAAAATTGTTACGGTTACTCAGATTAACCATTAGCCAAAATAAAACTTACTCTCACAAACGTTTCTGACTGCAGTTAGCAATTTTGCTCTTCTCAAAGACCACACTCCCCACCATTGACTCCATTCACACTTCATGCTGGCTTGGAAAAGCAGCCAACATAATCAAACTTCAGCTTAGTTTTGTTTATTATTGTCACATGTACTGAGGTACAGTGAAAACCTTTTGTTGTTGTTGTTGTTGTTGCGTGCTATCCAGTCAGCGAAAAGATTGCATTACATGCAAAGGTAGGCAAAAATGCTGGAGAAACTCAGCGGGTGAGGCAGCATCTATGGAGCGAAGGAATAGGTGATGTTTCGGGTCGAGACCCTTCTTCAGACTCGACCCGAAACGTCGGTCCATAGATGCTGCCTCACCCGCTGAGTTTCTCCAGCATTTTTGTCTACCTTCGATTTTTCCAGCATCTGCAGTTCTTTCTTAACATGCAAAGATATGATAACAATCAAGCCATCCACAGTGTACAGATACAATGATAAATGGTAGAACGTTTAGTGCAAGATAAAGTCCAGTAAAAAACTAAAGCTAGTTCTTCCCTTTATTCTGTATCTGTACGCTGTGGGCAGCTTGATTGTAATCATGTGTAGCGTTTCCCTTGACTGGAAGGCATGCAACAAAAAAGCTTTTCACTGTACCTCAACGCACGTAACTTTCCTTATTCTAAAACACAGGAACACAAATCGTTTTGTTATTGCCGGTAATAACTTGCCACTGCTTAATCCTCTGTTCCACTCCCACCTCTCTGTGATCCAAAGCTTGAACGGGTTACCATTAAGTTTGCAAGGAAAACAAGCAAACAAGAGACATTGTTTTAAAGAGGCACTGATATCAACTGCCATTGCTAAATAATTCAATGGAACATCAAGGAGAAACCTTTTTATCTGATAAAGACCACATTAGCCAAAGATGGCCAAATGGGCAGCGAGAAAACCTGGATGCATTTCCTGCCATAAGTCTGTATTTCGTGTCATTACTCACCACAGAAGGTCTCAAAGCCGTGTAAATAGCAGAAAATTGCATTCCTTTCCGTATCAAAGTATTAGTTGTCTCCCCGATTACCTTATCTAGAAATGGGATTCAAATGATATACGAGGTTCAAAACATACACAATTTAAAACAAAAACAGGTCAGTTGACCCTAACACAATCAAACTGTATTTGCTTTGGTGAAATGAGGGAAATAAATCATGGTTGTTACTTAATAAATACACTATTTATTGCGGCACTATTTTCGTAGTGTGTCTTTAGATTAATGGATTTGCCCACAGATTAAAATGAGCTTCAAACTTGAGAAATAATTCAGTAACATGCTCTATGCTGCATTTGAATTTTTATATATGAATCATTCATCATTTTGTATGGTCTTGTTATATATTGTTTGGATGGTGATGCTTTGTTTAAAGGGCTTTGAATGTATCGAGAATTTCTCTCTGAGTACATTTGTAAACATACTGGCAACAGCCTTGTGGATTATAGTCATCAATGTTTAGTTTAGATATACAGCACGGAGACAGGCCCTTCGGCCCACTGAGTCTGCACTGTGACCAGCGATCCCCGCACATTGACAGCAACCTGCACACACACTAGGAACAATTTTACAATTAAACCAAACCAATTAAACGACAAACCTGTATGTGTTTGGAGTGTGGGAGGAAACCGAAGATCTCGGACAAAATCCATCTGGTCACAGGGAGAACGTACAAACTCTGTACAGACAGCACCCGTAGCCAGGATCGAACCCGGGTCCCTAGCGCTGTAAGGCAGCAATTATACTACTGCGCTACCATGCCACCATGGCTAGGAATATATTTATACAGTTTCTAGGTTATTAATTATCAGCTTATTAAGAGAATTGATCTTCTATATCCACATCATGTCTCGACTTGAAGGTTACCACTTTAGTAAAACAAGTGCAGGTGAGTGGTGCAATAGTAGACAGGGGTGATAAGAATGTGGGGAGAATTTAAAAAAAAAATAGGATTCATGTAAAAAATAGACACACAATGCTGGAGGAACTCAGCAGGTCAGGCAACATCTCTGGACAAGTGACGTCTCGGGTCGGGACCATATTCAGTCTGATTATAGAGTAGGGAGCGTGGGGCAAATTGTTAGGTTTCATGCACAATCAGTGTAAATGGGTGGGTGATGGTTGCCCTGGTCTGGGTGGCCAAAGGGTTTGTTTCCGTGCTGCATCCGGGAGCCTACGGACTTAACATCATAGAGCTTGGTTAGGGATCGACTTTGGGAGCTCCAACTCCAGGAGTTTCGACCTCCCCGATCGCGGGAGCTTCGATGGCCCCGACAGCGGGAGAAATGGAGGGAAGAAGATAATACCTTATTGCCTTCCATCAAAGTGCTTTGTGGTGGATGTTTATGTTAATTTTTATGTAGTTGTGTGTCTTGTTGCTTTTTTGGTCTGGCTGTATGGCAAATCAAATTATTTGTATGTTTTCACATACTTGACTAATAAAACAATTAATTACAATTACAATCCGTCTGACTTTATAATAATTAATTGAACTGGAATGAATACAAAAAACCCAACTCAGATTTAACCTGCAGGCTACCAGTTAGGACCAGTTCCAGCTGGTGCTTAAATCATTCCCACAGTGTCCAAATAAGAGCAAAAACACATTTCTAAGGTATCGTGGAACAATAATGGTGATTTACAAGTTATTTATAAAAGTGGGTAATATAATCTTTGGCAGGAAATAGTTCACCTATTTAACTTCAGAGTGTAAGATGTTGCTAAGTGTTTGCATTGTGAAGAAATAATTATCTAAAGTTAGTATTTAACCTTAAAATCATTTGCACTGAGTTAAACACATTTCAGCATTGACTTCTTTCCATTTGAAAGAACATTGGTGCTCCTGAGAAACTCGGTAAAGTTTAGCGCCCAGACCATATTAAAACTGGGGCGGCAGTGTAGAGTTGCTGCCTTACAGCACCCGGGTTTCATCCTGACTACAGCTGCTGTCTGGAGGAGGTCCAGCATTTAGCAGCATGGCGCGCTGACAACAACCTGGCCCTTAACTCCAAGAAGACCAAGGAGCTCATTGTAGACTTCAGGAAGTCCAGAGGCGGCACGCACACCTCCATCCACATTAACGGGACGGAGGTGGAACGTGTTTCTAGCTTCAGGTTCCTGGGAGTCAACATCTCCGATGACCTCTCTTGGACCCACAATACCTCTACTCTGATCAAGAAGGCTCATCAGCGTCTCTTCTTCCTGAGGAGACTGAAGAAGGTCCATCTGTCTCCTCAGATCCTGGTGAACTTCTACCGCAGCACCATCGAGAGCATCCTTACCAACTGCATCACAGTATGGTATGGCAACTGCTCTGTCTCCGACCGGAAGGCATTGCAGAGGGTGGTGAAAATTGCCCAACGCATCACCGGTTCCACGCTCCCCTCCATTGAGTCTGTCCAAAGCAAGCGCTGTCTGCGGAGGGCGCTCAGCATCGCCAAGGACTGCTCTCACCCCAACCATGGACTGTTTACCCTCCTACCATCCGGGAGGCGCTACAGGTCTCTCCGTTGCCGAACCAGCAGGTCGAGGAACAGCTTCTTTCCGGCGGCTGTCACTCTACTGAACAACGTACCTTGGTGACTTTTTTTTTTTTAATTCAAATCATTGGCTATGTCGCTCTTCCAGGGAGATGCTAAATGCATTTCATTGTCTCTGTACTGTACACTGACAATGACAATTAAAATTGAATCTGAATCTGAATCTGAATCTGTCTGTACAGACTTTGCACATTCTCCCTGTGACCGCATGGGCTTTCTGCAGGTTCCTCCCACACTCCAAAGACGTACAGGTTAATTGGCTTTGGTAAAATTGTAAATTCTCCCTAGCATGCAGGATAGTGCTAGTGTAAGGGGCAATTTGATCGACGCAGACTCGGTGGGCAGAAGGGCCTGTTGGTGCGCTGTGCCTCTAAAGTAAAGTCTAAACTGCGACAAAGGTAATTAAAGATGCAGTGTGACAAGGCGCTGAAAATATCCAGCTTCATTTCCATTCCAAACCTGCTGGTTCAAATTTATGTTAGTTCATCGTTTCTTTAATGCAAACCTTAACATCTAATCACTGGTTTTCTAAATCATCAACTTGCCCATGAGAGCACTCCCAAGACAGCTGTTGAACAGATTAATTTTTAAAATATCACTTAGCTTGTTTTTAATGGGCATCTTAATGGGATGAAGGCAGTTAAATATGAGGTGCCATTAGGAATACAAACACACTAATGTTTAAGAGCATAATAAACCATGCTTTTTTCATAATCTACCTGATCTTATCAATTTCATATCTTGAAGGAAGGTTATGCATCAATAATATTGTCATGATCTGCAATATTCATCGGTTCCTAATCTCCATTAATAACACTGATCTCCTGTCTTCCACAGACAAGGCCACTGACTAGAAATTAAAGGGAACCTCCAAAGAAACATTACACGTGTTCACTCAGAGGGTGGTGGGCACATGGAACGAACTGCCAGAGGAGATATGTGTCGGAAGGAACAGCAGATGCTGGTTGACACTGAAGATAGACACAAAATGCTGGAACCTCTCAGCGGGTCAGGCAGCATCTCTGGAGAAACGGAGTAGGTGACATTTTGGGCTGGAGCCCTTCTTCAATCAATCTTCAAACGGAAGAAGGGTTCCAACTCGAAATGTCACATACGCCTTTTTTCCAGAGATGCTGCTTGACTCACTGAGTTACTCCAGCATTCTGTGTCCATCTTCTGCCAGAGGAGATAGTTGAGGTTGGTGTTATAACAGCATTTAAAATTCACTTGGACAGGTACAATGGTTATGATAGGTTTAGAGGGATATGGGCTAAATGGGACTAACTTAGATGGGGCCTTTTGGTTAGCATGGATGAGTTGGGCCAAAGGGCCTGTTTCTATGTGGTATGGCTCAAAGTGGTTGGCACAGAAGGGCAAATGGGTGCTTTGTTCATGGACTTCCTGGCACAAGGTTCAGTAGCATAACTGGTCCAAGCCATGATCCACTGCAGTTTGTAAAATCAGGTGCATCTTGGTCTATGTCTGGGAAAGGGGGATGTCATGGCGGAGAGAGATTCGGAATATAGGTAGGATGAGAAACAAGCTCTGAGCCTTGGGGGTGAGATGCGGAAGTCACGGTTGACAAGCGTGGATCCAATGGCATGTTGGGGGAGATCAGGTGTTGGGTTGGGAAGGGATGCCGACAGTTGTCGGGATCAGTGTAGGAAAGAAAATCCCAAAGGGCAAAACTGCAGATGCTGAAATTCTGAAATAATCACAGAAAATCCTGTTCACTCACTGATCAGGTCAGGCAGGATCTATGGACAGAGAAACAGAGCAAACATTCCAGGACAAAGATTCTTTGTCACACATCAGGACGAAGACCCTTTGGCAGTGTAGGTTTTGAGAGGCAGATTATTGAGGTCATAAGGAATAGGAGTAGAATTAGGCCATTTGGCCCATCAAGTCTACTCCGCCATTCAAGCATGGCTGATCTATCTCTCCCCACTAACCCCATACCCCTGCCTTATCCCCATAACCTCTGACACCTGTACTAATCAAGAATCTATTTATCTCTGCCTTAACAATATCCACTGATTTGGCCTCCACAGCCTTCTGAGGCAAAGAATTCCACAGATTCACCACCCTCTGACTAAAGAAATTCCTCCTCATCTCCTTCCTAAAATAATGTATTTTAATTCTGAGGCTACGACCTCTAGTCTCAGACTCTCCCACTAGTGGAAACTCCATCCACGCCTTTGACTAATCTGTATGTTTCAACGAGGTCTCCCATCATTCTTCTAAACTCCAGCGAGTACAGGCCCAGTGCCGACAAACGCTCATCATAGGTTAACCTACACATTCCTGTAAACCTCCTCTGGACCCTCTCCAGAGCCAGCACATCCGTCCTCAGATAGGGTAGGTATTCAGAAAGCAAATAGTTGGAAGGATGAATAGCATATCACTAGATGGATCAGGTGAGGGATTGTATGAATGGAGAAGGGCGGGGTGAATGGACATGCTCACATGGCTATCAGGTTAGAATGGTGAAGTAGCTTAGGGTCACAATAAGGGTGGGAGGTTAGGGAGCTCATATGATAGAAACATCAGTACTAGGTAAGTATTTCACTATGAGGCCTCCCATCTCCATCACTGTAAGGCACTATCCCAACGTTTAAGAAACAGTTAGACAGGTACATGGGTAGGACAGGTTTGGATGGATATGGGCCAAACACAGACAGGTGTGACTGGTGTGGATGGGACATTGGTCGGAGTGGACAAGTTGGGCCGAGGGGCCTGTTTCCACCCTGTATGATTCTATGACTCGATCCAAGTTCGTTTTCAAGCATTGGATTCAATGTCCATTTAAGTAAGACTATTAAAATAGATCTCACAAGCACAATGAATGCTTTTACGGTTTAATCTGTTCATGGGCCACAAATATATGAGATAAATAATCACAGATATAATTCAGGTGCATGTATACACCAAGTGTATCAGGCATTAGCCCAATAGAAGCATGGAAGAAAATTACTAACATTATAATATTCACATTATATCCCCAATTTTCCTTTGCAAGTGACTCCCATTTAAGCACGAGGTACACAAAAACATGGCAGCACATAATTCAATATATAAACCAAAGCATTTCATCCAGCTTCACATGTACAATGTTTATAATGCTCCATAGAATATTGATCTATCGAACCTACTGGGTGGGCAACTACAGTAAAGGGGTATGAGTGGGCCTGTCCCATGGGCATGCGACTCCATGCAGTAAAGGGCCGGTCCCACCAGCATGCGCCTGCATGCGGCAAGCGTGACCCAACCAGAAGCAGGGGGCCGCGCGGAGGTCGAGTGAGTGACATGAAGTGCGAGCGAAGTCCGCGGGAAGTTCGTGCGTGGCGTCGAGGCGGCTGCGGGCCGGCGGGCTGTTGCCGCACAGAATTTTTGAACATGGTCAGTTTTTCGGAACCCCGCGCGATGTCGGGACCAGCTCCGCACAACTCCATACGGCTCCGGCGATCGAAGTGGGACCGGCCCCGCGAGGCCATACGGCTCAAGCGACCACGTTAGTTGTGCTTGCCGCATGCAGGCGCATGCTGGTGGGACAGGCCCTTTAGGTCGCACTTGCCGCATGGAGTCGCATGCCCGTGGGACAGGCCCTTAAGTTTAGTCTTTTTTTTTTGTTTTTTTTGTTTTTTTTGTTTTTTTTTTTTTTTTTTTGTTTTTTTGTTTTGTTTATTTTATTAGAAGTTAATACAGCACAAAACAGTACAGTGGAACCTAATATTAGGTGCCAACAATGTAATACCGTAATCCATTCTATGTACAACCTCTAGTTTTATGTTATGAGAAGGAAGTAAGCAAGACAAGAAAAAGAAAACAATAGAAAGAGGAAAAAGTGGAAAAATAGATGGTAGAGAGTAGAAAAACGTGAAGTGTGTATATAAAAAATAAAAAAGAAAGAGAGAAAGTGGAAAGTAGAAATAGAAGAGAAGGTCCCTTAAAAGAGAATTTTTCAAATCTGTATTCGGAGATGTAGATCTATCCGCGTCATGAACTGAAATCAGCAATCTTTACGGTACCGCTGCATCACATGATTCCAAAAAGTCGATGAAAGGAGACCTACTCCTTAAGAATTGGTCATATTTATCTATTAGTCGGCGTCTCATTTCTTCAAGGCGTGCTATGTCCATCATATTCCTAATCCACATTTTAACAGTTGGTATGGTTGTATTTTTCCAAAATTTAAGTATCAACCTTAAGTTTAGTCTTAGCCAAAAAAAACCGTAGCATCAAAAACAGTCTTACCGTTGCTGCTCAGACTCTGTGCCATTTTGACGTTAGTCACGCTGTTCATGAAGATAGAGACAAATTACTATTTTTTATCTTGAGTGTGCTACCATGGCAATCTTAAACAAAACTAATATATATTGTTCACTAAATTACACTTTATGTTTTGTTGCATATTTAAACCAATATCTAATTCTTCGCCATACCACGAGAACTGTAAATAACAAGATCATTCAGTTTTTTTATTAGGGTGATGATGAAGAATTAAATCGACCATGCTGCTAGCCAAACTTTCAAAGAATCTATGTGTAGGAAGGAACTGCAAATGCTGGTTTAAACCAAAGATAGACACAAAATGCTGGAGTAACTAACTCAGCCCCTGGAGAGAAGGAATGGGTTACGTTTCGGGTCGAGGCCCTTCTTCAGACTGAGAGTGGGGGGGAAAGGAAACCGAGAGATATCGATGGTGATGTGGAGTCACACAGCGTGGAAACGGGCCCTTTGGCCCAACTTGCCCCCACCGGCTAAAATCTACCAGCTATATTAGTCCTACCTGCCTGCATTTGGTCCATATCCATCCAAACCTGTCCTATCCATGTACCTGTCTAACAGTTTCTTGAGTGTTGGGATAGTCCCAGCCTCAAATACCCCCACCAGCAGCTTGTTCCATACACCCACCACCCTTTGTGTGAAATAGTTACCCATCAGATTCCTATTAAATCTTTTCCACTTCACCTTAAACCTATGTCCTCTGGTCCTTTATTCACCTACTCTGGGCAAGAGGCTCTGTGCATCTACCCGATCTATTCCTCTCATGATTTTGTACACCTCTCTATAAGATCACCCCTCATCCTCCTGCGCTCCAAGGAATAGAGTTCCAATCTACTCAACCTCTCCCTGTATGTAATATAAAATGTAATGTGGTGTATATTGGGCAGAAGAGCCTGCTTCCATGCTGTAAAAGTCTCTGTGACACTTAAGCTCCACATCTTTCCAATAAAGGACTGTTGCAGGTTTTTTGATTTAGATGCGTTTTGTAATGAGAAAATTCAGCTTGGAATTCACAGAGATTCCCATTTCTGTCACTCTCTCCAAGGTGCAGTTGCAGATTCCAAAATACCAGTCTGGTTATTCCCAGAACCCATTACGACTGTTTATGAATCCAATTTTCTCCTACGTCAATGGAGTATTAAACATATGTTTCTACGAACAGACATAGTTAGATTTTGCACCAATAGACACCTGTCAATTGCATAGATGTATTTCTATGAACTCAGGATTCATTTTCAATACGAAACATCTCAAGTAATATAAAGCGCAACATTTCAATGTTTCCCTGGGATATTCTGAATTGAATGCTATGTCTCACAGTAGCTGTAAATACTGCAAGAGAGTCAAGCATGGATACAGTTACGAGATGAAATGCAATGAGTGTGGAATGAAATAGTCTCTTTGTGGTTTTAAAAGCTGAACTTGCTATATTTACATTTTCAGAACTCAAATAAATAAATTATTTATATGAAGCAAATATTAGAAAGGTCTTGGTTTTTTACAGTTCAGAAGAGAATAACATCTTTATTAAACATGGTAATGGTGCACAATTAACTGATACTAGATTTAGGGGGACCCAATGGGTCCCGTCCCCTAACTGATGTATGAGTTATAATCATAAAATTATACAGCACAGAAACAGGCCCTTCTGCCCAACTCATCTATACTCATCCCCATACTTATCCCAATTTAAGCTCATTCCATTTCATAGATTCATAAGTTATACGAGCAGAATTAGGCTATTTGACCCAACAAGTCTACTCCGCCATTCAATCGTGGCTAATCTATCTTTCCCTCTCAATCCCATTCTCCCGCCTTCTCTCCATAACCCGTGACATTAATGAATTAATGAATAAGTTTATTGGCCAAATATTCACATACAAGGAATTTGCCTTGGTGCTCCGCCCGCAAGTGATGACATGACATACAGTGACAGTGACACAGAATGACACATAAAACATTAAACATTAATAATAATTAATCTGTACTAAGCAAGAGTCTGTCAATCTCCTCCTTACGAAATATCCATTGACTTGTCCTCCACAGCCTTCTGTGTCAATAGCATCTGCAGATTCACCACCCTCTGACTAAGGAAATTGTCAGGGTTTGGCCCGTATCGCTCCAAACCTATCCTATCCAAATACTTGTCCTTTTAATCTTTCAAATGTTATTATTGTACCTCTTTGCTAAATATATTTGGTTCGATGTAAGTGTGCACATTAAAATAAATTGCTCAGGTATCAAGGTGGCATGGTGGCACAACGGTAGAGCTACTGCCTTACAGCGCCAGAGACCCTGGTTCGATCCTGACTACGGGTGAACGGAGTTTACATGTTCTCCCTGTGACCTGTGTGGGTTGTCTTCAGTTTCCTCCCACACACCAAAGATGTACATGTTTGTATGTTAATTGGCTTGGTATAAATGTAAAATTGTCTCTAGTGTGTGTAGGATAGCGTTAGTGTACGGGGATCGCTGGTCGGCGCGGACCCGGTGGGCCGAAGGGCCTGTTTCCGCGCTCTATCTCTAAACTAAAAAAACAAACATTTCATTTGTTAGTTAATAATGAGCAACATTCGAGTTTGTCAAGTGGGGATTATATAATCAACACGAAAAAGCAATCGTATTTAAAGGAATGAGACTGAACTAGAGTAGGTGAATGGAGGGAGAAAAACATCTGATTCATGAGCTGTTTAAAAGATGCAGTAGCTCTGAAAAACCCAGCAGTTTATCACAGGAGTGCAGCAGCAAATTGCAAAGTGTGATCATTGATCAGTGCAGCGAAGGAAACATGTACCGAGAAGGCCCTCATTAATTTTACCAGGAGGAATGAAAGTCTAAATCCAACAAAATCATTATCATATTTTTTTGAAAAAAACAGCATAATTAACAGCAGAGAATGAACCTATCCATTTAAAAATGTGTAAAGGAACAGTGATAATTTTAGATGCAAGGAATTGCAGATGCTGATTTACAAAAAAAAAGACCCAACGTGCTGGAGTAACTCAGTGGTCATTTTATTTTTGGTATACAGTTGATGAATATGAATACTGGAAACATTTGTATTTTTTCTAGTTTTGTTTGTTTAGAGATACAGCATGGAAACAGGCCCTTCAGCCCACACATTAACACTATCCTACACACACACACTAGTGACAATTTTTACATTTACCAAGCCAATTAACCTACAAACCTATACGTCTTTGGAGTGTGGGAGGAAAACGAAGATTTCGGAGAAAACCCACTCAGGTCACGGGGAGGACGTACAAACTCCATACACACAGCACCCGAGGTCGGGATCGAACCCGGGTCTCCGGCGTTGCATTCGCTGTAAGGCAGCAACTCTACTGCTGCACCATCGTTTTGGGGGTATATTGTGAACTTTTTTGGATAGTTATCTTCAGAAATAAGACTTAGATCGTCAGAAGATTGTATGGAGATTAAAATTAAAGGTTACTCTAGGGAATCCTGTTGACTAAGGGATTACTTTTTCAGGATTGAAGCTTTCCAATGTTATCTGTTATTATTGATCGAAAACTATAAAACTTATAAAAACTTAAAAATTGCATTATTTTCATTCAGTTCAACATCTTGGAATTAAGCAATGCACAAGTCTGTTTGATGGCATAACGCTTAGTTTCAATGATAATGAAAGGTGTAAAGCCATGGAAAAAGTCTATAACAGTATTAGCCAGACATTTCATTTAATTTGATAAGTGGATATGAATGTATCATTCAGATAAGGTGAATTGTTGTAACACGTACCGATCAACAGGTGCCAACTTTACTACAATCAGGTTTGGTTTTGAAGGATCCATTTCCAGTTCCATTTCATGATCAATGTCATTGTGTATTTCGGTCCAAGTTAGATTTTCCATTAGATACTGAATGGCCCTCCAATCTACTGCTGGCAGAACCAGGGATGAGTTTGAAGTTTCCAGGAATTGCTGGAATGAAAATGCATTTCGTTGATCAAACTCAGAAAAAAAATCTGTACAAATCCATTGTGCTTTAGATTTTACTTTAGATTTTAGATATACAGTGCAGAAACCGGTCCTTCAACCCACCGAGTCCGCGCCGACCAGCGATCACCCCATACCCCAGCACCATCCTACACACGAGGGACAATTTACAATTTTACCGAATTAACCTACAAACCTGTACGTCTTTGGAGTGGGGAGGTGGGGTGGGAAACTGCAGTGCCCGGAGTAAACCCATGCGATCACAGAGATAGCGTACAAACTCCATACAGACAGCACCCATGGTCAGGATTGAACCTGGGTCTCTGGCGCTATCAGGCAGCAATTCTACCGTTGCGCCACCGTGCCGCCCAGTATAGCAGGGAGATGCTGTGGTAATGCTAAACACCCAATCATGGATTAAGACTGAGATTTTGTCAGCAAAGAAGCATGATTTAATTTTTTTTAATTCAATTAGACCAATGAGAAAAATGTTCCATTTCACCAGTATGTATTCCTTGATTAGCAAGCAAATTGGAGTTTATCACATTTTAATGCAGGTGGAAGAAAAGGTGAGTAATGAACCAACTCTGCTAATATTTGAAAAGTGCATCTGTTCAGATATATTTTAGTTTATTCATGTGGGGAAATAATTAGGTAAATTAATTGAATGGAGCTTATTTTAAAAATATATTAATTATCTATATATATTACTAAAACTCGCATCTTGTTTGTTTGTATGTATACGTGTGTGCATGTGTGTGTGTGCGTGTGCGTCTGCGTGATGAGTGTAATCCCGAAATCACGGCAAAACGGTACATCATAGCACTACAATATTTGGCCCACCTTACTCACCATTGTCCTGTGGTGCGCTGTGGCAAGTTTCGTTCAGATTAATTGCATATTTTACAAGTTATTCACATTATAAACTTGACAAAAACCACTTTGACAAAAATCACTTTGATGTATGACGTCACAATGGGATCCCGATTCTCATTTACATAAAACTCAATTTTATTTAAATTCTTGGGGAGAAAAAAAAAATCGCAATTTTGATTGCGGGGGTGGTGAGATAGGGGAGAGATGAAGAGTAGGGGCGTAGGGGTATAGAGGGAGGGGAGAGGGAGAGGAAAGTGGAGGCGGTGAGGAGGGAGAGTTGGGGGACACAAAAGCTGGAGTAACTCAACGGGTCAGACAGCATCTCTGGTGAGGAATGGGTGACGTTTTGGGTCGAGACCTTTCTTCAGACTGAAGAAGGTTGCGGTGGGTGAAAGCCCAGCAAGTGACAGGTTATTGAAGGAGATGGGGGTAGGGGGGTTGACTGGGATGTGAGTGGACAAAGGCTGGAGATAAAAAGGAGACAATGGAATGTGAGGTAAAGAAAGAAGAAGTGAGAAAAGTGAAACCAGAGGAAGGTGGAGGGGATGGGGGGGAGGGGAAGGAGAAAGTGGGCTGAGATTGTGAGAGAAATGGATGTAAGCTCAAGTGGGGCAAAGAGAGGAGTGGGGGAAGAAAGGGGGGGGGGGGTTATCCAAAATTGGAGAATTCAATGTTCAGTGGAACATGAGATGTTATTCCACATTTACATGTGGCTCCATTCTGGCAATGGAGGAGGTCCAGGGCAGCAAGGTCAGCATGGGAATGGGAAGGTGTTAAAGTAGATAGCAATCGGGAGACCCAGCAGGCCTTGGTGAAACTGCTTAAATTCAACCTCAATGCCTTGATGATGGCAAATATGTATTTAAGTCTAAAATAATTTAATTGCAGGGGAAAAACATAGAGAAGCACATGAACAGAAATGATACTATTGTGAGGAGGACGCACCTTGGATACTTCATCAAGGCATTCAAGTTGAAATTGCATATTCACAAATCCATGCAGATGGCAGGGTAAGCTGATAAACTGACTAAATACATGTGTGTAATATTTGATTGTAAATAGGGAAATCAATGTAAAATACCCATTCATTCTGAATCTCCAGCAGTCTTAGCTCAAGCCTTAGCTGGATATCAGATACAACTCTGGACACCATCACTGTACTGTCTGCATCGGGAGAAAACCCATGCAGTCACGGGAGAACGTACAAACTCCGTACAGACAGCACCCGTAGTCGGCATCGAGCCCGGGTCTCTGGCGCTGTGACGAGGCAGCAACTCTACCGCTGCGCCACCCAAGAACAATTAGCGATTGATAATGAATGCTATCCTTGCCAGCAACGCCACATACATAAGAATAAAATAAGTTTAAATTAATTAAAAGTTGTGCTGCCAGTCGAATCGGATTTCCAGACGATACATTTTTTTTCTCATTATGTTCTCCCTGTTCTTCAGCTGCATCGGAATTGTTGTTTTCCATTACTGTGTTTGAATTGATGCATCACCTATTAAATCACAGTGAAGTCGCTGCCATCTTGCTTGATTCATATTACATGATTACTTCAAACATTCCTGAACAGAGTTTTCTTTGACTCACTTTCAAATTAATTCAATTGTTTCAAACTAAGCGAGTGCCTGATCTGTAGATAAATCAGAATAAAAGCTTCCAGTGAATTGGGTTTGGAAGGAACAGTTGAATCCCCTTCCAGTAGTAACAATTGCTAAGATTCTTTTCTTTTCCTCGCCGTTTTCCAATTGTTGTCCAAAAGAAGCTCCAAGCTAATTGACACAAAGGCATTTCGTAAAGAGCCTGTCCCACGAGCATGCGACTGCATGCGGCAAGCGCGACCAAACCGGAAGCAGGGGCCGTGCGGAGGTCAAGTGATCTCGTACGAGTTCACGTGAAGTTCGAGCGAAGTCCGCGGGAAGTTCGCGCTAGGCGTACACCGTCAAGACGCTGCGTACGGTGTCAAGACGCTGCGTACGTCGTCGAGATGCTGCGCACGCCCGTCAAGGGGGTGCGTACGGCCTCAATGCGGCTGCGGGCTGACAGGCCGTTGCCGCGCGGAATTTTTGGACAGTGTCACTTTTTCGGAGCCCCGAGCGATGTCGGGACCAGCTCCGCACGACTCCATAATGCTCCGGCGATCGAAGTGGGACCGGCCCCGCGAGGCTGTACGGCTCAAGCGACCACATTAAGTCGCAATTGCCGCATGCAGTCGCGTGCTCGCGGGGCAGGCCCTTTACGCACTTGTCACTGACTTCTATAGGGATCACGATAGAAGCCTCGTGGCGATCCTTGGAAACGACGGCACGATGCACTCTGACGCGTCGGGCGACCAATTCTGTCAACATGTTGAACGATGACACAAGCCAACAGCGAGCAATACGGAGTCTGACACACGAGCAAACAAACTGACTTCTGTGTCTATGCCGAGTTGAGCTGAAATGGACCAAGATGGCGCCCAGCCCACGCGACTACGTGCGTGCTGGACACAGAAGCAGATCTACAATCACATATTCCAATCGCTCTACACTTTTGAATCTCTACATCTATAGCAATATTTCTTACTTTAACTATGATCTTCTTGATCTCCTCGCAGACATTACTTGCTTTACCTTGCACTACACATAAATCCCTTATGTATCTGTACACTGCAAATGGCTCGACTGTAATAATGTATTGTCTTTCCCCTGACTGGTTAGGGGAAAGACAAAAGCTTTTCACTGTACCTCGGTACACGTGACAATACATTAAACTGAAACTGAGATGCTGGCACATATAACCTCTCGATCCACACTGGACCATCAGGATTGCCTGAGGGTTTAACTCAGAAGACTCAGCTGCAGGCCTGAAGGGAAGTATGAAGAAGGGTCCCGACCCAAAATGTCACCTATCCATGTTCTCCGGAGTTGCTGCCTGACCCATTGAGTTACTCCATCACTTTGTCTCTTTCCTTCAGATGCAATTCACACCCAGCTTCCCAACTAATTGTCAGCCAAGTGCTGGCATTTCTAATGTTGTCCCACTCATTCAAATGGGATTGCCAACCCAATATAAAAAAGATCAACACAGTGGTTTTCTTTAAAGTAGACACAAAGTGCCGGTGTAACTCAGCGGGTCAGGCAGCATCTCTGGATAAAAGGAATCGGTGACGTTTTGAGTCAAGACCCTTCTTCAGATTGAGAGTCCAACCTGAAATGTCACCTATTCCATTTCTCCAGAGATGCTGCCTAACTTGATGAGTTACCACAGCATGTTGTGTCTATCTTCGTTATAAATCAGTATTTGCAGTTCCTTCCTACGCAAGTGATTTTCTTTATTTATTTTTTCAAATCTCAATGTTTTTCATTTCTATCACTTAAATGTATTTTAACTAAATTTGTTAATTTAATATAGTATTTCATATTTTATTATGCAAAAATATTTAACTGTTTTTGAATTTGTCTATTGACCCCCATTAAGGGGCGGCACAGAGGCGCAGCGGTAGAGTTGATGCCTTACAGCGCCAGAGACCTGGGTTCAAATCTGACCATGGGTGCTGTCTGTACGGAGTTTGTATGTTCACCCTGTGACCACGTGGGTTTTCTCCAGGTGCCCCGGTTTCCTCCCACACTCCAAAGAGCCACTGGGGCCTATATTCGCTGGAGTTTAAAAAGTGAGGGGGGGGGGGGGCTCATTGAAATGTACAGAATAGTGAAAGGCTTGGATAGAGTGGATGTGGATAGGACGCTTCCACTAGTGGGAGAGTCTAGGACCAGAGGTCTTACCCTCAGAATTTAAGGATGTTCTTTTTGGAAGACGATGAGGAGGAATTTCTTTAGTCAGAGGGTGGTGAATCTGTGGAATTTGTTGCCACAGAAGGCTGTGGCGGCAAAGTTAGTGGATATATTCAAGGCAGAGATAGATAGATTCTTGATTAGTATGGATGTCAAAGTTCATGGAGAGAAGGCAGGAGAATGGGGTTAGGGGGGAAAGATAGATCAGCCATGATTGAATGGCGAAGTAGACTCGAAGGGCTAAATGGCCTATTTCTACCACTATCAATTATGATCTTATAACATATAGGTTTAGGTCAATTGGATTTGGTAAAATTGTAAAATGCCCCTTGTGTGTAGGACAGTGGTAGTGTAGAGGGTGATCGCTGGTCGGCACGGACTCAGTGGGCCAAAGGGCCTGTTTCCCCACTGTATCTCCAAAGTCTAAAGTCTAACCCTGTCAAGGGCCCTCAGGCTGGTTTGAGCACAGGGTCATGGGATCCAACACATGATGCCCCGTCACTGCTCACAAACCACATCGCTTTAAACCACAGCTGTGGCGACAAGACTTCAAAAACTGGAGACACAAGGAACTGCAGGTGCTGGAACCTTGAGCGAAAGACAAAGCACTGGAGGAACTCAGCAGGTCAGTCAGCAACTGCGAAGGAAAACAGACAGGCGACGTTTCATATCTTGACCCATCTTCAGACTCACCCCGAAACATCATGTGTCCATTTCCCTCCACAGATGCTGCCTGCCTCGCTGAGTTCCTCCAGCAGTTTGTGTTTTGCTCAAGGCTTGAAAATATCTTTGGTTCCATTACACCGTTGTAGAGATAGTGCGGGGCAGCAGACATTCTGGCCCAATTTTATGGGGAGAAGGCAGGAGGATGGGGTTAGGAGGGAGAGATAGATCAGCCATGATTGAGTAGCAGAGTAGACTTGATGGGCCGAATGGCCTAATTTTTCTCCTATCACCTATGACCTTATGATCTAATGTGCAGCCTGTGATACCTTGCAAGCCATTTTTCATTTCCCTACATATAAAGTAGTCAAGAGAGAGTCAAGAGTCAAGAGTCAATTTAATTGTCATTTGGACCCCTGGAGGTCCAAACGAAATGCCTTTTCTGCAGCCATACATTACACACAAATAGACCCCAGACACAACATAATTACATTTTACATAAACATCCATCACATAGCTGTGATGGAAGGCCAAATAAACTTATCTCTCCACTGCACTCTTCCCCCCCCCCCCCCGATGTCAGAGTCAAAGTCATAACCCCCGGCTGGCGATGGCGATTGTTCCGCGGCCATTGAAGCCACGCCGGGTGGTGCGAGGTCGCACACCGGGTCTTGGTGTTGGAGCCCCCGGTGTGCGCTCGCAGAGTCCGCGGCCATTCCAGCCGCGCGGGGCGGTGATGTAGGCCCCGCTCCAGGAGCTCTTCAACCCCGCAACTCGGCCGGGAGAAGCCGCCGTTGCGAGAGCCCCGAAAAGCGGTCTCCCCCCAGGGAGCCGTGGGCTCCCGGCGCCGTCGTCCACAGACCCGCAGCAGCAGCCACTCTCCGGTAGCAGCAGCAGCAGCAGCGACAGCAGCAGCAACAGCATCAGCAGCAGCAGCACTCCTCCACCGCTCCACCCGCTCCGGACTCGGCCAGCTCCGCGACGGCAACGGTGAGTCGACACCTGGGTCCCCGGCTTCTTCCTGTTGGAGGCCGCTCCTCGTTGCCCCCCTGATGTAAAGTAGTCACCCTGATGTAAAGACATCAGTCACACCTCATTGCATAAGTGGAACTTGACCAAAGGAGAGGTGTACCCAGTTACCTGTGCCGCCATAGCAAGGAATATTTGCTTATAGTAGTTGACTTAATGATTTGTCACAGATTAGAAAGTTAGCTTGTACAACATTTCACCGTTTATGAGTAATCAGTCTCTTGTAGGTTGTGTTTAAACCTGGATTAATTGCGATAAATCATTCATCTTGATCAGAGTTGGCAGTGACATTTGCTGCATCAGTGACCAGATACTTAAGATGAGAAAACTAATTTTCATTATTCATCATTATTCAAATGCTGAATTCATGACGATCTTATTCTGACATGAATAATCTCTTTAGGCGTCATAGATTTAGCAGTCCATGTATTTGATCAACGGTAAGGAAATTAATAGCCATAATATAATCCTCTGGAGTGAGTTAGTGAATTAGAGATGTAATGATTCCCTCTCCTACAGAGTGACTCACACTTATCTTGGAAGAAACTCACGTTGGTGTTAAAACCAAAATTTGCTTCATATTAAACAATAAGAGCAGCTCTTATATATTCAAGAAAGAACTGCAGTTGCTGGAAAAATCGAACGTAGACAAAAAAGGTGGAGAAACTCAGCGGGTGAGGCAGCATCTATGGAGCGAAAGATTAGGCGACGTTTTGCTTCGAGACCCTTCTTCAGACTGATGTCGGGGAGGGGGCGGGAAAAAGAAAGTAAGAGGCGGAGCAGTGGGCTGTGGGAGAGCTGGGAAGGGGAGGGGAAGGAAGGAGAAAGCAAGGACTACCTGAAATTGGAGAAGTCAATGTTCATACAGCTGGGGTGTAAGCCACCCAAGCAAAATATGAGGTGTTGTTCTTCTAATTGGCGGTGGGACTCACTCTGGCCATGGAGGAGGCCCAGGACAGAAAGGTCGGATTCGGAATGGGAGGGGGAGTTGAAGTGCTGAGCTACAGGGAGATCAGGTTGGTTATTTGCGAACCGAGCGGAGGTGTTGGGCGAAGCGATCGCCAAGCCTGCATTTGGTCTGACCGATGTAGAGCAGTTGACACCTGGAACAGCGGATGCAATAGATGAGGTTGGAGGAGGTGCAGGTGAACCTCTGCCTCACCTTGAAAGACTGCTTGGGTCCTTGGATGGAGTCGAGGGGGGAGGTAAAGCGACAAGTGTAGCATTTCCTGCGGTTGCAAGGGAAAGTACCGGGGAGAAGATATTTTGGGTGGGAGGGACAAATTGACCAGGGAGTTATGGAGGGAATGGTCTCTGCAGAAAGCAGAAAGGGAAGGAGACGGGAAGATGTGGCCAGTGATGGGATCCCGTTGGAGGTGGCGAAAATGTCGGAGGATTATCTGTTGTATGTGATGGCTGGTAGGGTGGAAGGTGAAGACAAGGGGGACTCTGTCCTTGTTACGAGTGGAGGGATGGGGAGTGAGAGCGGAGATGCGGAATATAGAGGAGACCCTGGTGAGAGCTTCATCTATAGTGGAAGAGGGGAACCCCTGTTCCCTAAAGAATGAGGACATCTCCAATGCCCTGGTATGGAACACCTCATCCTGGGTGCAGATGTGGCGTAGACGGAGGAATTGGGAGTAGGGGGTAGAGTCCTTACAGGAAGCAGGGTGGGAAGAAGTGTAGTCCAGATAGCCATGGGAGTCAGTGGCTTTGTAGTAGATGTCTGTCAGTTGTCTGTTACCTGCGATGGAGATAGTGAGGTCTAGAAACGGGAGATGTTGGAAATGGTCCAGGTGAATTTAAGTGCCGGATGGAAGTTAGTGGTGAAATGGATGAAGTCAGTGAGTTCTGCATGGGTGCAGGAGGTAGCACCAATGCAGTCATCAATGTAGCGGAGGTAGAGTTCAGGGATAGGGCCACGGTACGCCTCGAACAAGGATTGCTCGACGTACCCTACAAAGAGGCAGGCATGGCTGGGGCCCATGCGCGTGCCCATAGCTACGCCTTGGATTTGGAGGAAATGGGAGGAGCAAAGGAAAAGTTGTTGCGGATAAGGACCAGCTCTGCTAGGCGGAGGAGAATGTTAGTAGACGGGTATTGGTTGGTTCTGCGGTTGAGGAAGTAACGGAAGGCTTTAAGACCCTCCTGGTAGGGGATGGAGGTGTAGAGTGACTGGACATCCATAGTGAAGATGAGGGAGTGGGGGCCTGGAAAAAGGAAGTCATGGAGGAGACAAAGAACGTGTGAGGTGTCTTGGACATATGTAGGGAGGGATTTGATGAGGGGGTGGGGATAGGATGGAGTGGAGATATGTAGAAATAAGTTTGGTTGGACAAGAACCAACAGAAACTATGGGTCTATTATATCAATAAAATAAACATGTCGGGAGGAACTGCAGATGCTGATTTAAATGGAAGATAGATACAAAATGCTGGAGTAATTCAGTGGGACAGGCAGCATCTCTGGAGAGAAGGTATGGGTGACGTTTCGGGTCGAGACACTTCTTCAGACTGTAAAGATGCCTACTGGAAATGGTAGAAACAAAGAACTGCAGATGCTGGTTAATACAAGAAAGGACAATCTGGGTGTTCTGGTTTCTTCCCACATTCCAAAAACATGCAGGTTAATTGCCAGCACAGACTCGGTGGGCTGAAGGGCCTGCTTCCATGCTGTATCTCTAAATGAACAAATCTATACAAATGCAATGCGATTTTGTTCTCACATTTTTAATGTTTTTTTTTTAAATATCTGTCACACGTTATTGCAATTTAATGGAATTCTCAGGACAGAAACTACAGTATGTTTTTGTGTTTATAACCTGAGGTTACAAGTGTTGAAACATCAACTCCACTTACATTAGTTCAATTTCGTATTCAGCCGAATACCAACTGACAGTAGCATGGCCATATTTACCTGTACATTGCCGAATGTTTCATCATCTCCATTTTCAGCGCCATACTGCGTGAAGTCTTCAACACTAAGCTATGAAGCAAACAGAAAGATCAAGGACTACACATCACAGCGCATTTAACAAAAACTGTGGCATAACTTTGATGTTATAAATAGCCTTCACTAACCTCATTCTGAAGAAATAGCACAACATTCTGGGAACCTTGGTTAAAAATTGGTTTCAGGAATGTTTCTAGTTCCTCGTTTTTAACGATATGACCTTCGTGTGGTTTTTTTTCCAGGTTCCATAAAGAGCTGCATTAAACACAAACCATTTTTAAAAAGATCTTGTGCCTCTTGTAGCTATTGTATACATAATGTGTGCAAGCAAGGAATTTCACTGTGCCTAGTCACATGTGACAATAAAGTATTCATATTCCTATTATAAAACATGTACTTGAAATATAAATAGTTCAATATAATGGAAAGGGAAGTAATTTTCACATTTCACCAGGAACAACAGAATCAATTGCAGTTTATACTATTAAACAAACGCGCATAGCATTTAACGTCGATACATATTAATTTCCAATAATTTTCTTCAATTCTAACTGCACTGGCATATTGGTTGTTGAAAAGAAAATCTCTGGTCTTAAAGTTGCCAGGAAAGTGTAATGTCCTCTGAATATAGTACCAGTATATTTTTGGGATCTAGAAAAAGCAACTGAGTTATCCTTTAAGGTAAGTGACTGAAAAAGGTTTCTCCCGATCCCCCCCGCACCCCTCCCATAAGCATTAAAGAAACATTAAAACAAACATTCAAGACACACTTAAAATAATACTTAAAAATGTGGAATGAGCTTCCAGTGGAAGTGGTGGAGGCAGGTTCATTGGTATCATTTAAAAATAAATTGGATAGGCATATGGATGAGAAGGGAATGGAGGGTTATGGTATGAGTGCAGGCAGGCGGGACTAAGGGGGAAAAAAAATTGTTCGGCACGGACTTGTAGGGCCGAGATGGCCTGTTTCCGTGCTGTAATTGTTATATGGTTATATGGTTAATAATAAAAACAGAGAAGGGACAAGACAGACTAATGGCGAGGCGGCCATTAAGGGTGCCACTCACTGGTGGTCCACTGAGACAGCTGAGAAAACACAATCTGTCACAGGCAATGATGGTCCAGTTTTATATTGCCATCATAGAGTCTCTCCTCACCTTCTCCATCATGGTCTGGTTTGGCTCAGCCACCAAGCACGACATCCGGTGTCTGCAGCGCTCCGTTCGATAGGCCGAGAAGGTTGTTGGCTGCAACCTTCCCCATCAACGAACTGACTAAAAGGACCAGGAGGCGAGCAGGCAAGATCATCTCTGACCACTCCCACCCTGGCCACAAACTCTTTGAAGCACTTCCTTCTGGGAGGCGACTCCGGACTGTCGAAGCTGCCACAGCCAGACATAAAAACAGCTTTTTTCCACGAGCAGTGGCTCTATTCTACAGCCAAAAGTCTGTAGCCTCCTTTTGCTCTGGTATTTTATTTTATTCTTCACATGTTTAAATTATAATGTTTTATTTTTAATTGTCTACTGTATATCGTGCAAAGCACCAAAGCAAATTCCTTGTATGTATACATACTTGGCTAATAAAATGTATTCAATTCAATTCAATGTACACTAGCTTAGAAACATAGAAACATAGAAAATAGGTGCAGGAGTAGGCCATTCGGCCCTTCGAGCCTGCACCGCCATTCAAGATGATCATGGCTGATCATCCAACTCAGTATCCCGTACCTGCCTTCTCTCCATACCCCCTGATCCCCTTAGCCACAAGGGCCACATCTAACTCCCTCTTAAATATATCCAATGAACTGGCCTCAACTACCTTCTGTGGCAGAGAGTTCCACAGATTCACCACTCTCTGTGTGAAAAATGTTTTTCTCATCTCGGTCCTAAAGGATTTCCCCTTTATCCTTAAACTGTGACCCCTTGTTCTGGACTTCCCCAACATCGGGAACAATCTTCCTGCATGTAGCCTGTCCAACCCCTTAAGAATTTTGTAAGTTTCTATAAGAACCCCCCTCAATCTTCTAAATTCTAGCGAGCTTATGGAAGAGCTGTTCAAGAGCTTGAGAACTGAGGGGAAAAGCCACAATATCTTCTGTGACATTGACCACATGGTCACCACATTGGTAACAATATACAAAAAAATCACTAAGACACTTCAGAAGAGCAACATAACCTGTTCAGACATGTGTTGGTGAGTTTAAAGGTGTTTTTTGAGAAGGAAGTGGGACTGAGGAAAAGAGGGAAGCAATTATGCAGAGCTTACGCCCGTGGCAATTTAAGACATAGTCTGATTGACATTGACTTTTCATTGTGCAATGTCTCAACACTCCCCTTCTCCATTCCCCACCCTCCCCCCTTGCTCTCTCCTCCACCTGACTTGTTTAACCAGTCGCACAGTTCTCCACATTGTTTTTTTCTTGAGATCACACTTTCCCTCAAAGATCCTTTCGCAAGCAAGATAGATCACTCAACGAAAAAGACGTAGTACAGTCATGGGCAGATTCATGGGTAATTTTCGGCCACATTTCCGTAACCGGCTTCCGTCTCCGCACCAAAGCTCCCGTAGCGGAGCAAAGATACTAGTGCGGAGACGGAAGCCGGTTACAGAAACATCCTCGTAAAAATTAAAATTACTTGGTAAAAATCTTCTCCTCATTTTCAGAATTATAATTTATTAACACAAACTGTTCCCCCGCAACGCTGATTACACTGCGAGTCGGGTCGAGTCGGGTCGGGTTACTGAAATGGATGAAAAAAAGCCCCACGTTCTGCTCCGTTGCGTACTACACGTCAGCCCATTGCATTTAGCAGGAGTGGTCGATCTTGCTCCACTATTGGATCTTTGCTTTTTTTTGTTTATTTAGTTTGGTAAAAAACCATCCTTTTTGAGGTTTTAATCTGTTGGGAAGACACTGATGCGGGGGCCTGTCCTTTTCCGCTTCCTGGAGAGGACGCGACTATTATTCAGTCGCGTCCTCGCCCCCGCCCCCCCCCCCCTCCCCCACAGTGGCCAAAACAATAAATTGGCACCGGATTGTCCTGGTTTGAGCTCCTGGTCTTCTTCAGCGCGAAATGGGGGTGCCTTACCAGGGGTACGTTGGAGATTAAGGGTGACCTCCAGACCAGGCTGCACATCAGTCACTGGATGGATGGCTTTGATGCCCCCAGGAAAAAGCCTGAGTGGGCAGTCATTCACGATGTGTGGGATGGTCTAGTCTGGATGTCTGCAATCGCAAGCAGGGCTGTCTGTCATGATCTCCCAGGTATGCTGGGAGGGGTTGTTTCTTGCCCGGCATGAGTGCGGAACATCTGTTCAAGGGTCATAGACTGCCTTGCGAAAGGCCCAAAACCAGGTGGTTTCACAGTGGGGTCTGTGAAGACCTCTCCATTGTTTATGGTGGCATCTTTCCAGGCTCTGCACCACTCAGTCTTGGAGTTTGACTGTTGTGAATGAGCGGAAATTCTATTTTACTGCAGGCTTTATACTTCAGAGATACAACGTGGAAACAGGCATTAGATACTGCCTTTTCAATGCAAATAATCTTTAAGGGAAATTAATTTCGTTGTCTC
Organism: Leucoraja erinaceus; assembly: GCF_028641065.1. Taxonomy (NCBI): domain Eukaryota; kingdom Metazoa; phylum Chordata; class Chondrichthyes; order Rajiformes; family Rajidae; genus Leucoraja; species Leucoraja erinaceus. The sequence continues at coordinate 9,028,533 of NC_073395.1, forward strand.
AAATTGAGACAATGACAATAAATTTGAATACAATACAATACAATACAATATACACGTCAGCCCATTGCATTTAGCAGGAGTGGTCGATCTTGCTCCCCTGCTTTCCCTACATATCAAATGCCATTTATGAATGGGGGAAAACTTTGCATTTTGCAAACAATTTTTGCAGCAATGCTGACTTTATAAAAGATTAAAGAAAGACCCAAAAAGCCCCCCCCCCTCAGTAGGTCGGACAGCATCCCTGGAGTCCCTCCCCCAATAGGTGACGTTGTCCTGAGTTTGACCCTTTCTTCAGACGCGAACCCGAAACAGCCTACTTTCTCCATTAAGATAGACTGTCCAGGCGCTGGACAACATCAGCTGGGTGGACGGCTTTGATCTTCAGGGAAAAGCCTCAGTGGGCAGTCATTCACGATGTGTGGGATGGTCTAGTCAGGATGTCTGCAATCGCAAGCAGGGCTGTCTGTCATCTCCCACTTATGCAGGTGAGGGGTTGTTCTTGCAAGGAGGGTGCGGATTCTGTTCAGGGTCATAGCCATGCCTTGCGAAGGAGGTCAAAACCAGGTGGTTTCAAAAAACCCCAGTGGGGTCTGTGAAGACCTCTCCATTGTTGATGTTGACATCTTTCTAGGCTCTGCACCACTCAGTCTTGGAGTTTGACTGTTGTGAATGAGTGGAAATTCTATTTTACTGCAGGCTTTATACTTCAGAGATACAACGTGGAAACAGGCATTAGATACTGCCTTTTCAATGCAAATAATCTTTAAGACCCAGGACAAGGGGTCACATGCAAAATAAAGGGGTTAAATCCTTTAAAACCGAGATCCCTAAGAACTTTTTTCACGCAGAGAGTGGGGAATCTTTGAACTCTTTGCAAACAAGGGTTTTTGCAGCAATGTTCTTTGGCTATATTAAAGAGGGAGTTAGATGTAGGCTCAGTGGTCAGACAGCATCTCTGGGGTATGGGAATAGGTGACGTTTTGAGTCCAGACCCTTTCTTCAGACTCGACCCGAAACATCACCTTTCTCCAGAGATGATGTCTGTCCCGCTGAGTTACTCGAGCTTTTTGTGTCTATCTTCAGTTTAAACCAGCATCTGCAGTACCTTCATATACGTTGATAAAGGACTACATTATTCAGCAATTCCCAGAACAAAATAGTGGGAAAAGAAAAAAACGTTCCAAGGAAAAAATAGGGGAAAAAAAAAAAAAAAGAAAGGAGAAAAAAAAGTAATATTATTGCCTCTCTTTGAGATGCTACTGCTCTACTGGAGTAATCTCAGCGGTAATTAATCACTAACCTACTTTTTACAGACACACAGGTGTCTACTCACGGTCCCAAATATACTTCTGTCCAGCAGCTTGTTGTGATGCAGATCAATATTTCCTTTGGGTTTTATGGATTTTACTTGCAGCTTTAATATATTTTTTTAAATAATAACTAGACGGTGCTTCTAAAAATTAGCGAGAATGAGAAAGGAGGGGCTTAGAGCAAGGAGAAAACTGCGGAAATTATCTAGGAATCGATATTTGCCAAAGGAGAATTGGAGCAATGTCAAGAATCTAATCAAGAATGTAAGAAAAAGGAGTGGGCAGTTGTTTTCTCAAACTCTTGCAGTGAACCCACTCCATTGATTGCACATATATTATTTCGATTATATTGTATGATTGTATGAAGTCACATAATGATTCCATTGAAGGTCGTAAGCATCATTCAGTGCCCCCCTCATGGGGTGGGTTTTGGACAGCTTTTAAGAAGTAAATGTTGTTACTGTACAACAGTCACTGCCCATTACCAGTCAGGCAGGTATTTGTGCTCAGGCAACCACACAGAACAGGGAAGGATCTTCTGTTTACTAGATACTAACAAGTTTACAGTTCAAACAGAACTCTGGCATATTTTGGTTTAGTTTAGTTTAGAGACACAGTGCGGAATCAGGCCCTTCGGCCAACAGAGACCGTGCCGATCAGCGTGTCCCGTACACCAACACTATCCTACACACGCTCGGGACAATTTACCACTTTACCAAAGCCAATTAGCCTACAAACCTGTACGTCTTTGGAGTGTGGGAGGAAACCAGAGCTCCCTGAGAAAACCCACGCAGGTCATGGGGAGATCGTACAAACTCCGTACAGACAGCCCCTGCAGTCAGGAACCTACCCGGGTCTCTGGTACTGTTATACCCCTGTCCCACTTAGGAAACCTGAACGGAAACCTCGGGAGACTTTGTGCCCCACTCAAGGTTACCGTGCGGTTCCTGGAGGTTGCAGGAGGTTGCAGGTAGTGGAAGCAGGTAGGGAGACTGACAAAAACCTCCGGGAACCTCCGGGAACCGCACGGAAACCTTGGTTGGGGCGTAAAGTCTCCAGAGGTTTCCGTTCAGGTTTCCTAAGTGGGACAGAGGCATAAGGCAGCAACTCTAATGCTGCGCCACCGTGCCGCCCCTTTTATTTAATTGTGTTGAAGCCTTTTGTAATTCTTCCAGACTGAATTTAGGTATCAATGCTGATCCTAGATTTCTGAATCCTTGGATGTTTGATTAATAAACCCCTGGAGTGTATCTATGCACCATGGCTCAATCATTGTGCCCCACAGTTTTTTTGCAAACACATAACCATAAATAGTATAATCCATTTTGGCTTAAGTACGCTCAGAATAAGTAACTGCCACCAGCATTGCAATTCAGGATTTTTGGAAGATTTTTCTTCTTTCAGGAACGACGAAAGAAAATGAAAAATGCTCGGCGTTACAAACAATTACACAATTAGTTAAGTAGAGTTCAAAAGTTAACTGGAAATCACACAGTCTGTTGCCTCATCTTGTGGTATTGAGACGTGATATAGAAAACAAGGTTGGTGAAGTTAGTATTCCCTTAACAGCACCATTTTGAAGTTGAAGCCGGCAATTTACCCAAACAAAGTTAGCCCAACACTTAAGACAAACTACTATAAATTAGATTCAGATTTTTTTTCCGGACATTTTCCAATAACTGTGACTTTTGTTCAGCTTCGAACTTGGTTTTCCAGCAGCTACTGGTCCATGGATATAAGGAACTTGAAACTTTGTAACTTTCCAGATGTGAAATACACCATTGGTATTAATTAGATTTTGTTCAGAAACTCACCCAAATGTCGACCACACCAGCACAGGGACATGCTCCACAGCAGGAGTACACTGGAAAAAGGTAGTTAAAGTGAACCACAGCAATGGCTGCAAACACCAACGATCCTGAGCCATGACACCTTGAAGAGAACTTGCCTCTGATTAAAGCATACTGAAAGTAAAAATGTGCACATGCTTAAAATGAAACACACGCATGTCCAGATTCAGCAAGATTTGTTTCCTGATGCCTTCTTGTTTTGGTATAAACGCCACAACGTAGACAGGGAAAGCTAATTTAATTGAATGACATTTTGCAGAAAAAAAGATTCAAAATAATTTAGAAATTTCTAGTGCGCTGTGGAATAGCAGAAAACAAAGGTGTGTGCGCAGTTGCAATCAGCGATGAGAAGGTTTACTGATTAACCTGTTCACCACCAAGACAAACTTGCGTCAAGAATGCCCATTCTTTTCAATGATCCTCCACGAAAGAACAGATTTTCAATTTGAAATAAACTAAAACAAAAACCTGTGGGGTGAATGTTTCCACTGTGGGCCAGGTGTAATGAAAATATATCTGTACGTCACAAAAAAAGAACGGATTTTTTAAAATAATAAATAGATTACATTTGAAATAGACTAAAACAAAGACCTTTGTGATGAATGCTTCCTCCAAGGGCCAATGTAATGAAAATATGTCTTTACATCACTTCTCACTTTTTAGTTATAAAGTTAAAAATGAGGCTGTACAATAATTGTATAATTTTAGATGCCGAATGTTTTGTCTTTGTACAATTGCTTCTAATAAAAATTAAAAACATTAAAAAAAAATCACAACAATTTTGAAAAATATTATATGTATTAAATTTTAAAATGAATTAATACAAATAGCAAAATACAAATACCAAAAGGTAAGGGATGAATATTTCCGCTCTGCGCCAGGTGTAATGAAAACGTATTGGTACATCACAAATAGTTCATAATTGTGTGAGACATAGCACTTAGAACATTATTAATCATGATTTTTGGTGGCAACTTTTTGCTGCACAAATGCGTCCAGGTTTGGGACTTAACAAAATATCTGCAGGATTCAAATCATTGAATGGATAAAGCACATCCTGCAGAGCATTAATAACTCTTCATTAAAGCAAAGTACGTGGAAAAAAAAAGCTATCAATAAAGTGACAATACAAAATAACTGCTCGTGCTGCTCTGTGTATTCGAGACTCCTCTCTGCACTGGCTGGTACCAGCTTCACGTCACAGTCCAAGCTCTCTCTCTCTCTCTCATTCTAGGTGAGGTCCTTTCTGTCCCCCAAGGTGAAGTTCTCCTTTCTCTCGCTGAAGGTGAAGCTCTACTCTAACGGTGGTAGCATGCACTTATAATGTACGTTTTCTACATTATGCCGATCACAACTCAGTTATACCCTCTGTCGAACCCACTGATGCAAATGCCCGAAGTACTTTGACCTCCTGCCTATTTTCCATTTTAAAAAATGGATGAATGCTAACTTTCTTAAACTCAACGATGACAAGACAGAAATGTTATTACTTGGATCAACACCCAAGAGAGAGATGTTTCTCGGTAAACTGGGAAATTTGACTGCCTATGTTAAACAAGAAGTCACAAGCCTGGGGGTAAAAATTGACAATTATCTTAATTTTAAATCTCACAAAATTAACGTAACAAAGTGTGCTTTCTATCACCTCAGAAATATTGCTAAAGTACGGCCTCAACGTGACTGTAAAAAACTCATACATGCTTTCATATCAAGCAGACTTGATTACTGTAATGCCTTATTTACAGGTCTGCCTTCAAAATCCTCCAACAAGTTACAGCTCATTCTAAAAGCTCCAGCCCTGCTCTTATCAAATGCCAAGAAAAGGGAACATATCCCCCCAGTATTATACTCCCTTCATTGGCTCTCTGGGAGATCCAGGATAGACTATAAAGTCCTCCTTCTTGTCTAGAAAGCCCATAGTGGCTCTGGAGGAGTATATTTTACAGAGTCCCTCCTTCCCTATGCCCCTACTCTTCCCCACGCTCAGGTCTTCTGATGCCGGCCTGTTAGCCTCTTAATGCCGCAGCAATAAGAAAATTGGAGATAGACAGAAGTGCTGGAAAAACTCAGCGGGTGCGGCAACATCTATGGAGCGAAGGAAATAGGAAACGTTTCGGCCCGAAACGTTGCCTATTTCCTCCGATTTTCCAGCATCTGCAGTTCCTTCTTAAACATTAAGAAAATTGGCGAAGCAGCATTTTTCAATGACGCCCCCAAGCTGTGGAATACCCGACCCAGGGCACGCTGAGACGCCCACTCGGTTGACTTTTTTTAAACGGCAGCTAAAAACTTTTCTTTTCAATCAAGCTTTGAACTGACTTTACTTCTGATGACATTGTGGCGCCATCTGGTGGTTGAGCCACTTATCGATCGAGCCCTCGTCAGTAGAGGTGGAAGTGGTAACATGACTGAGTTTGGTGGGAGTTTGCGAGGAAGATCGGCATCAGTCCACGGGGGTGTCCCCCAGCAGCAGCAGCAGCAGCAGAGACCAAAGATTATGGAGCACGTCTGTTTCTTAAATGTTGGGATATTCCCTGACTCAACTATCTCCTCTGGCAGCTTGTTCCATACACCCACTACCCTTTGTGTGAAAAAGTTACCCCTCAGATTCCTATTAAATCTTTTCCCCTTCACCTTAAACCTATGCCCTCTGGTCCTCAATTCACCTACTCTGGGCAAGATTCACTGTGCATCTACCCGATATATTCCTCTCATGATGTCACTCACCTCTATAAGATCACCCCTCATCCTCCTGCGCTCCAAGGAATAGAGTCCCAGCCTACTAAAACTCTTGCAATAGCTCGGACCCTCTAGCCTTGTTCCTCTAGCCAACATCCTTGTAAATCTTCTCTGTACCCTTTCCAGCTTGACAAGATCTTTCCTATAACACTGTGCCCAGAACTGAACACAATACTCTAAATGTGGCCTCAAAACCACATTTTTTGTACAACTGATGACTGCCAATCACCCCCCCCTCCACCGGACACTCCTCCCACAGGAAAAACACTATGACTATATGCATGTAAATAGATTTATTTATTGAAATCATATTCTATGTCGCTCTTCCAGGGAGATGCTAACTGCATTTCGTTGTTGTCTGTACTGTACACTGACAATGACAATTAAAGTTGAATCTGAATCTGAACTGCAACATGGCCTACCGACTTCTATACTCAGTACTCTGACTGATGAAGGCCAATGTGTTAAACTCGTTTTTGACCACAACCACTAATAGCTTTGAAAACTCAGTAGCATTCAGAGACACTAGGCTGCATTGTACAAGCCCATGCCTGCAGGTTGGATCAACCATTAAAACAAACTGGTGTCACACCCACAAAGTATGAATCAGGCAGTTGTGACTTACCTGCAAAATTGGCACGGGAAGCATTTGCCAAAGCCCTCAGCCGTACTTGTCCAACATTAGGCGTCAGTGATCATGTGGGGCATCTGAGGCGAAGTCCTACCCTTAACTGATGGAACTAGTGGAGCTGCTGCCTCACAACACCAGAGGCCCTGGTTATATGGAATAATATGAACTCGGAGTGGTCCTGATCCCAATACGTCACCCATCGTTTTTCTCCAGAAACACTGCCTGACCCACTGAGTTACTCCAGCATTTAGTGTCTATCTACCGGGGATCAACCTGACCATGGATGCTGTCTGTACGGAGTCAGTACGTTCTCGCTGTGACCACATGAGTTTTCTCCAGGTGCTCCAGTTTCCTCTCACATTCCAAAGATGTGCAGGTGTGTGGGTTAATAGGCTTCTGTAAATTGCCCCTAGTGTGTAGGATGGGATAGCATAGAACTGGTGTACGGATGGTGGATGGTGAGCATTGACTGTTTGCAGACCGATCTGGTTGAAGGCGATGGAGGAGGCCCTGCACGAGCATGGGGCTCACCTGGATCAGGAACTGCTTCAGTAGACTGAGCACGTGGGTGGGCCAGACTTTGCACTTTGGAAATGGCGGCAAAACATGGCGGCATCTCCATGTGTAAATATGTAAAAAGAATTTCACCGTGCAGTTGCACATATGAACAATGCTCTGTTGAACCATTGAAAGTTCTGTATTGTGACATGCCTCCACTTGGAAAATACAATCAGCTTACACACTGCTTTAATGCACTTCAGAGGTTGAGCATTTGTGCAAATAATTCCAGACCGTTATGATTCCATTGTAAGAAGACAAAAGAATTATGATCATTATATTATTATCCTTTGGTATTGACCTACTTTTCAATAGAATTATTTCTGTCAAAGTATATAGCAGGATATGCAAAGGGTCATCAACACCGCACAAAAAATCACTGGCCGCCCACTGCCCTCCCTGAAGGCCATCTTCAGCTCTCGCTGCCTTGGCAGGGCAGCCAACATCCTGAAGGACCCTTCCCACCCTGGACACAACCTGTTCCACCTGCTGCCCTCTGGCAGACGGTACAGGTCTTTCAAAACTCGCACAAACAGACTCAGAGACAGCTTCTATCCCATAGCCATATGTGAACTTAACAATGCAAAATAAGAAATAACACTCACATTCAACTGAATGGTTCTACCTCAGCTGCTATTGTTATTTATCTGTAATTTTTTTAATGTATATATTTTTACCTTTTCTTATATATTTAAAATTGCTCTTGTGAATCGGACCGTGGGATTGACTTTTAAATTTTGTTGTACCATGTGCAATGACAATAAAGAGATTCATTCATTCATTCATAGATCAGCTACAGAAATGGGCAAAAGAAATGGCAGATGGAGTTTAATCCAAGGAAAATATTAGGTGTTGCACTTTGGGAAGTTGAATGCAAGGGAAAGGTATACAGTTAATGGCACGAACGTTTCCAGCATTAATGTACAGAGGGATCTCAGGATCCAAGTCTACATCATCCTGAAAGTGGCAACACAAGTAGAGATAAAGAAGGAACACGATATGCTTGCTTTCATGCAATGGGGCATCGAGTAGAAGTCAGGAAATCATGATGCAGCTTTCCAGCACTTTTGTTAAGGGTCTGGCCCACTGTACGAGGTAATTCAAGAGTTCTACTAAGTTTTTCCGATTCGAACTCGGAGAATGTCCGTAGGAGTTAGTGGCGTAGCGGCTCGTACGAGTAAAAAGTAACAATTTTTTTGCATCACGAGTATTTATTTACTCGTGGGCATTTGAAACAACATCACGGGTTTACCGGATTTCCCGAGTACCTACCGTTACTCGTACGAACCGCTACGAGACATCCACGAAATGCTACGGGCCCCGCTATGGACATTCTCCGAGTTCGAATCAGGGGAAAATTCGGGAGAACTCTTGAATTACCTCATACAGTGCGACAGGCCCTTTAGGGTGCATTTAGCGCATTGTGTGCAGTTCTGGTCACCCCTTTACAGGGAGGATGCGGGGGCCTTGAGAGGGTGCAGAAGAGGTTTACCAGAACGCTGCTTGGATTAGATAGTATTAGATGGGCAGACTTGGGTGGTTTCCTCTGGAATGTGGGGGTTGGATGGGGAGACCTGATAGAAGTATATAACATTTATGAGGCATGGGTTGGGTCGTCAGTCAGAACCTTTCTCCCAGGGTCAAAGACTAGAGGGAAGTGTTTTAAGGTGAGAGAAGCAAAGTTTAAAAGACATGTGCAAGGTAATTTATTTTACCTAGAAGGTAGTGGGTGACTGGAATGTGCTGCCAGGGGTGGTGGTGGTGGAGGCAGTTAAGAGACTTTTTGATAGGCACATGGATATGCGGAGAATGAAAGGATATGGATCACGTGCAGGAAGGGTAGATATGTTTATCTGACATAATGTTTGGCACAAACATTGCAGGCTGAAGAGACTGTATCTATGAGACTTAACATAGAACATATTGTACTGTGTTGTATGTATACCAAGCTGACGCCTTGTGTTTTCATCTGGATCCCATGAGGGGTAGACACAAAATACTGGAGTAACCAGTGGGTCTGACAGCATCTCTGGAGAGAAGGAATAGGTGATGTTTCGTGTCGAGACCCTCCTTCAGACTGAGAGTCAGGAGAAGGGGAAACGAGAGATATGGACGGTGATATCGAGAGATATGGAATAAATGAATGAAAGATATGCAAAAAAGTAATGATGATAAAGGAAACTGGCTATTGTTAACTGCTAGCTAGGTGAAATGGGTTACAGACAATGAAACTCAACAAGGTGACTGAAATTTGTACAACGACTTGGGTGAGGGAGGGAATGCAAGGGTTACTTGAAGTTAGAGAAATCAATATTCATATTAAATATTAAACCAGCATCTGCAGTCCCTCCTTCACATGAGGGTTAGCTGGGACAATTTGGGCAGCACAATATTTTAATGACTGAGACTATGCCTGATCTTTTAAGCAATACATCAAGCTTCAGTTCAGGGACCCAGTGTTATGGCTGTTGTAAAGTGCAAATATTAGCAAATTGTAATAAGATTATATTGAAATATATAAAGGATTTCATTTATGAATCCATTTACATTTCATTCAGTCATTCTTTAGTCTGAGGGATTAATTACAAACACAGAATCGATTATAAATTAAAGAGGTCACAATTATTTTTTGTTTTATGATCAGTGATTAATAAAACAATGTAACATTCTTTTCAACAAAGCTGTAATTTTTTTTAATTGAAATTAATCTTTGAAGTGTGTCCTTCTGACATCATCCACTGAAGTAATTTGCAAACACTGATTTTCAATTAGCTTGAAGTAAATTTGTAATTATGAGGTCGTCTGTGGAAGTCGAGTCTTTCATCAGGCAAGTGCGTGCGTATTTCACAATTTCAGGAATCCGAGAAAAATAACTGTTTCCCAAAGTGTGTCGGTGCTTGATGGTGCGAATAAACGTGGCCTCATAGTCCTGTGTGACGAACAACAATATACTCATGGAATCATAGAGTCATACATCATGGAAACAGGCCCTCCAGCCCAACTTACTCAAGTCGACCAAGATGCCCCATCTACACTAGCCCCACCTGCCTGTATTTGACACATATCTCTAAACCTTTCCAGTCCATGTACCTGTCCTTTAAATATTGTTATAGTGCCTTCCTCAACCACCTCCACTGGCTGGTTGTTCCATATACCCATCACCACTGTGTGAATAAGTTGTCCCTCAGGTTGCTATTAAATCTTTCCCCTTTCACTTTCAAGCTACTGTATGTTCTCCGGTTCCTCAATGTCCTACTCTGGGTAAAAGGGTCTGTGCATCTACCCTCTCTATTACTCTCATGAACTTATACACCTTTATAACATCACCTCTCATCCTCCTGTGTTCCAAAGAATAGAATCCTAGCCTACCCAACCTCTCGCTGCAGCTCAGGCACCTCAAGTCAACATCCACAAATGTCTAGTCCAGAGTTAATCACTGTATGGACATTAAATTGAGGACACACAAACACATGCACATCAGAGCTTTCCTCGGTGCCTTAAAACATTGGCCTATCAAATTTGTAATTAAGAAGTTGAATGGACATCATAGGAGGGACGGCACGGTGGCGCAACGGTAGAGTTGCTGCCCTACAGCACCAGAGATCCGGGTTCAATCCTGACTGCACGTGCTGTCTATACGGAGTTTGTACTTTCGCCCTGTGACCACATGGATTTTAACTGGGTGCTCCGGCTTCCTCCCACGTTCCAAAGACGTTTAAGTTTGTAGGTTAATTGGCCGGTAAAAGTGTAAATTGCCCCTGGTGTGTGTAGGATAGTGCTGGCGTATGGGGCGATCGCTGGTTGGCGTGGACTCGGTGTATCTCTAAACTAAACTTAAACATAGAATGGAAGGATTATGCAAGGAACAATGCAGACAGACGAGTAAACTAATGAGCCTATGAGTGGGTAAATAAATAAGCAAAGTTGAACTCAGAGAGCAACAGTGGGAAATTATGAGACACAACAGAAATAAACAAATGCAGAAAATATAGAGTGATAAGTTTACAAAATAAGCGAGGAAATAAATGTATATACCTTGTAGATGTTATCAAGTTTAAGGTGAGCTTCAGCTTCTTCCTCTGTGAGGATGATACAATTCCAGGGTGACCACTCCATTGTTTTATCCCACCTTATCATTACCAGATCCTTCATACTTGTGTTGGCACTCAACGCAGACTGCGTGCCCCAAATACTGTCAACGAGATATTTCATATCTTGTTCCTGCCAAAAGAATACTGCTTTGTAAATTAATGTCGAAACAATATTAGCTATCCAAGATAACAGATCAATGCATTAAATCGTAGATTTTACTATGAAAGACATTTCATGACTGAACGTTATTCCCTTATCATGTATCTGTACACTGCGGATGGCTCGATTGTAATCATGTTTTGTCTTTCCGCTGGCTGGTTAGCACGCGACACAGTGTTTCCACTTTGAAGGGAATTACCTGAAATTCGGGAAATTCCGGTTGTCTTCGGGCAATTTTAGTGAATATTTAGAATGGAAGAAGGAGGAGGTGAGAAACATAAACCAGACCCTGACTGGACCTGAACGAAAGGCAGCTCTTTACACACTCCTGGAAGAAGAGGCAAAGCTCATTGCATCTATTGCTCAGCATCGAGTAGATGCTGCGAAGGAAACTGGACCAAAATTAATTCAGAATCTTTTGAATAAGGTCAATGAACCAATATATTATTGCATGAATATAATTCCATAAAGAAATGATGATGTCTCACAACATGGTGAGAGAATGTGATCTCAACTATCAGTTTGGTGCTACTTTGGGCAAACCTAGTGGGTACATGATCTGTTATTTAAGCTGTGGAAATAATAGCAAATGTATTGAGCCATTGCAACAAACTCAATTTATTAAAAGTAAATTATTCTGCTTGTCTTTCTCACTCAGAGCTGCCCCCCAGTGGTCAAATGATGGGTTTATTCTTCCTGCGCCACTACTCTGGTATTATTTCAGGCCTAGCTTTGGTTCTGCAGTTCCTTCCTATAGATTTTGTGTGCACAACGCCATTTGCTTAAAGCATCTTGCAGCAAAGTCATACCATACCTGCACTAAGAATGCAAGTTGGGATCCATCTCCAAAATCTGCCTCAGCTTTCCTCAGCTGTTTCATGATCAGTTTGTACTGGCTTGACTCTTCGCGATGACGAGCTTCATTATTCTGCTTAATGCATTGTCGGCATAAGTGGAGACCCCTTGACGTCATTGACAGAGGGAAGTCTGTGGACGGTATGTAACTCCCACAGCTTGAGCAGAAAAAAATGTTTTTGCGCAACTGCATTGGATCCTGTGGAACCTAGAAAAGTACAAAGTTCACATTATACAGAGGTTCAGAGTTTAAAGGATATTTTTCATTGGTCTTCAAGTCTACAAAAAACGTTCTCCATTAGTACTTTATACCCACTAATATCAAAGGAATTGATCAGACTTTCCACACATCCAAAGCAGAATTAAATTTAGGTTGGGTTTTCATGCTGCATTTATGAATATATCTGTAATAAAGCCTTGTGGAACTCTTATTATTCAACAACTAAACTGTTAATTTGTTGGTTCCCCAGTTAATATATTCCATTGCAACCACATAACACAAATATAAACAGTGGCAACCACGTCACACACATGAATAAGAAAGGTTTGGAGGGATATAAGACTATAACAGGCTGGTGTAAATGGGGCATCTTGGTCAGCATGGGCAAGTTGGGCCAAAGGGCCTGGTACCCTGCTGTATGGCTACGACTGAACTCATTAACCAAGAAGTTGAGACCGGGTGATGCCATCACCAGAAGGCAGCATAAACTTAAACGTTGATGACACTGCCCACATTGCAGTGTTCAAATGCCCCACCATGGAATGGTTAGTAAAGTTGCTGCCTCACAGTTCCAGCAAATTAGGTTCAATCCTGATCGCCAGAGCTGAAAAGTTCTCCCTGTGACCACACGGATTTTGTATGTGTGTGCCAGTTCCTTCTCCCAGTCCCCAAGATCTACATGTTGGAAGGTTGACTGTTCTTAGTGTATAGGTGAGTGGACTTAGGGACAAGCTGTTGGGAACATGGGGAAAATAAAATTGGATTAGCATGGGGTTAATGTAATGTGTTTTTGGTGGTCAGCCCAGACTCGTTGGGCTAAAGTGTCTGTCTCCGTGCTGAATGACTCTCTGGATCTCAAATATAATTCCTGGCCTTTGTAATCCAGTCCATTTAAGGCAATTGGAAATATCCCTTTAGCCTCTTTGGCTTCTTTTTTTGTACTTGCACACTTGTATTTATCATTGCCCTGTATACCTCTACAACAAAATTCCCACTTTCACAACATTAAATCCTTGTATTTCCATTTCTTGGATAAAAAATGGTCACCCATTTGGTCAACCAACAGTCAACAGTGAATTCCATTTGCCAGCATCTTAGGTACTATGTATTTTGTTTATATCCATGCTAGATTCCTGGTTCATTAAATTCTCATCTTATCTTTGTTCCTACAAGCTTTGATACACGGGGTAAAGAGCGTTACAGTCTTTCGAGGAGTACCTCAAATCCAAAATGTTCATTTTATCACAACCCACTTCTCAGACATTTAACAATCCATTTCAGAAGGTCATCTCCAATTCTATGTGATTTTGTTTTGGTAAATAGTCACTTAACGCAAATGTTTGGTAGCCTGTCTAGACAATGACTACAATATTAACTGCAGCTCCAACAGGGCGGCCATGCCCATGGAACCTGCCTGATGCTACTCTGTGTTCAGCCATCTATGCAGGGATATTAATATCCAACCGGATGAGATTCTGGAGAACCATATTGTTCTGTGCAAAGCCAATGGATATAATTCTAAATCCTAGAATTTGAAAAATTAAGCATTTCAGACCATCTTTGTGTCAATAAAAGGGAAAGTGCATAAAATTACACTGCTGAATGACCCCAGCACATTTAAAGTAACTTTGCCCATTTTTGTACCTTAAGGAATCTGGCGATCTCTGGGTTAAACATTGGTGTTTTGATGTACTGAAGAAAGAGTGTTGATATTCTCTGTCTGAGTCCATCCAGGTATATTTCCTTCACTTGCCTCATAAGAAGATCTGCTTCTCGGTCAATCAAATCCATAATTTCCTGCGTTAACTTACAGTCATGTTCCTTTATAGGAAAAATAATTGATATCAGAAATTTCTAAAGAGTTAAAATCTGTGACCAGAGCTTTAACAGACAGGAACAATGCGTTTCACGGTTTCTTTAGAGATGCGGCACGAAAACCAGCCCTTCAGTCCACCGGGTCCATGTCAACCAATGATCACCTGTATACTAGCACTATCTTACACATTAGGGACAATTTACAATTTTACCAAAGCCAATTCCTTGGAGCGCAGGAGGATGAGGGGTTATCTTGTAGAGGCATGTAAAATCATGGGAGGAATAGATCCGGTAGAACCCTTGCCCAGACGAGGGGAATCGAGAACCAGAGGACATAGATTTAAGGTGAAGGGCAAAAGATTTCATAGGAATCTGAGGGGTAACTTTTTCCACACACGAGGTGGTAGGTGTATGGAATGAGCTGCCAGAGGAGGTAGTTGAGGCAAGGACTATTGCCACGTTTAAGAAACAATTAGACAGGTTTGTGGATAGGACAGGTTTAAAGGGATATGGGGCAGGTGGGCTAGTGTAGATGGGACATGTTGGTCGGTGTGGGCAAGTTGAGCTGAAGGGCCTTTTTCCCATGATGTAAGACTCTATGACGTTCATACCTTGACTGTGTGTTTTAAAGTCAATAGAGCATCCAGTCTCTCATCCGTGGTCAGGTATTTCATATTAATACTGTTGTAAATTTCACGCAGCTCTCTGGCCCGAAGAGTGAACTGGGTGTCCATTTCAGTGATTCTCCCATCAAATGCCTTCCATCTTATGGGATCTGCACACTACACCAGTTAAAATGCAAGTTAGTTCCCAGCTGAAACTTAAACAATGAACAAATACTTAAATACAAACGCACTTATAATTAGAACTTTTTCTTTGGAAAGAGGCAATTTGGTGACACCTTGTGATCATTATTTTGGACTGGGCAGCAATTTGACTGGAAATGCTCACTGTTACACTTCAAACTGTTGGCATCTAAGATAGACACAAATAGCTGGAGTAACTCAGCAGGTCAGACAGCATGTCTGGAAAGCGGAATAGGTGACATTTCTGGTCGAGATCCTTCTTTTCACACCAGCTTTTTGTGTCTATTTTTGCATTTAAACCAGCATCTGCAGTTCCTTCCTATATATTTTGTCTGCTCCACTGCAAAATCTCCTCAAGGTATGACTACTTTGAAGAAGTTCTCCACCTCCATTCTGAAGAAGGGTCTTAACCCGAATCATCACCTATTCCGTTTCTCCAGCGATGCTGCCTGACCCACAAAGTTACTCCAGCTTTTTGAGTCTATCTTCGGTTTAACCCAGCATCTGCAGTTCCTTCCTACACATCTGTTCACTCATCAGTGTCAACGCTCATGAACTTGTCAGCTGAGATCTACTGGTAGTCTTCTTACTGCACTCTGACATTTGACTTCCACAATATACCCAGAAGAGCAGAAAAACATCCCGTATCTCCCCAGCAGTTAGCTAGGTAATTGGTATATTGAACCTGTGCCAAGTCTTGGCCTGGCGCAGGAAGAATAAACCCATCATTTGACCACTGGGGGGCAGCTCTGAGTGAGAAAGACAAGCATAATAATTTACTTTTAATAAATTGAGTTTGTTCCACTGGCTCAATACATTTGCTATTATTTCCACAGCTTAAATAACAGATCGTGTACCCACTAAGTTGGCCCAAAGTAGCACCAAACTGATAGTTGAGATCACATTCTCTCACCATGTTGTGAGACATCATCATTTCTTTACGGAATTATATTAATGCAATAACATATTGGTTCATTGACCTTATTCAAAAGATTCTGAATTAATTTTGGTCCAGTTTCCTTCGCAGCATCTACTCGATGCCGAGCAATAGATGCAATGAGCTTTGCCTCTTCTTCCAGGAGTGTGTAAAGAGCTGCCTTTCGTTCAGGTCCAGTCAGGGTCTGGTTTATGTTTCTCACCTCCTCCTTCTTCCATTCTAAATATTCACAGAAGGAACACAAAGATAATAGCATTATTCCCCTCAACTGCCATGAAGTAAACACATTTCTCCTACTCACACCGGAAACTAGCATTCAAATAAAACCATCTGAGCTGCGATTGAAAATAAAACATGATTGGACATCATCAGAAGTTTTTAATGAATAAAAATGTTCATGTAGAAAACTGGAGAATTTTAACAGAAGACAGGATTTATGGGGAGATGGCACGAGAATGGGGTTATGAGGGAGAGATAGAATTACATTGAGTTGATGGGCCGAATGGCCTATTTCTGATCCTATCACTTATGAACTGGAGTCAAGGAAAGAGCGTTCACGTCGGGCCTTGTTTCCACCAATCTTTCCACCACCAAGCACAAGAAGCGACAAGGCAGGCACCATTGTATGCACTATTGTATGCCGAGAGGTGTGTTCTCTGGCTGAACAATTTCTAATCTTGTGATGTGGACTCGATAAGAACTTATGAAAATTGACCATTTTAAATATTCAATAGCATTTAAAATAAAAATGATTTACTGAAGACCAGAACCGGAAAACTTAATCAAAGGGAAATGTCTACAAGGTAAAATGTACCTTCCAGTGCATGAAAGAGTAGGTCAAAGTCTTCTCTGGTCTTAGGATTCATTCTCCTTTCATATTGTCTCTTTGTATAATCGTCTTTTTCCGTTTTCAATTTCATTTCTTGCTCCCGTTCCCATTGTAACCTTTTGTCCCTTTGTATTCTCAGTTGTTGAACATAATTCTTAGCAAACCAGCGTCTAAAGTAGGTCTGTATCACAATGACCTGAAATATGAGAAGCTAATGTTGCAGCTAAGTTGAAGGCAAAAGTTACAAGGCCGCAGCAAACTGTAGTTTTCCATTAATGTTGATATTTGTACAAAAAGTTGTTCTGTGAGGGTTTTCATGCTTTTTTATGCAATCACTGAATTCATAGGCTAGCACATTCATGTTATGATCCAAATATAGACCAGAATAAAGAGTCATCTTAAGGTTCTAGTTTTAGAGATACAGCGCGGAATCAGGCCTTTCGTCCCATGGGTCCATGCTGACCAGTGATGCCCGAACTCGAGCACTATCCTGCACACTAGGAACATTTTACAATCTTTACTGAAGCCAATGACCCTATGAACCTGTACATCTTTCGAGTGTGGGAGGAAACTGGAGAGCCCAAGGAAAATGAACAACAAGCTCTGGGGGAGAACGTACAAACTCCGTACAGACAGCACCCGAGTCAATGATTCAATGATCCTAGATATTCAATGATACTTCCGCACAGTATCTCAAAAATAGAATTATAACTTACCGCATTCAACCGACACTCGTGGTATTCTTCAGCAGTGAAGTACCTTCCTGGAGTGAGCAACTTATCTTTGATGTTGGACACATAGCAGCCGATCTTGTTCATCTGTGTTGAAGTATTATTAGTTGTTTGCTGATACTTATTTTTTTCAGAAACTGTCTGTTAGGGAAAAAAATGTACATTTGCTATGGAAATTTCCCAAAGATGGTAACATTTACTTAAGTAAAAATTATCGGAGTTGTAGCAAACTTATGGTAAAAAACTATTCTTTATTTTCATTAATACACTGAACTGATAATTATGGTCAATAGTCAAAATGGTCATGGTTCCGCCAAGGGCGGTAAGCAGCCAGTCGAAGGTACATGACAATTTACATAGTTATTTCCTTTCAGCTCACCTGCAGGGAGTTAGTTTGATGACTAAGTTTGAAGTTCAAGTCAAATCAAGTCAAGTCAAGTTTATTTGTCACATACACATACGAGATGTGCAGTGAAATGAAAAGTGGCAATGCTCGCGGACTTTGTGCAAAAAGACAAACAAACAAACAGCCAAACAAAATGTAACAGAATCACATATTCTTTTTCATATTAAATATTGTGGGCAGAAGGAAAAAGGGAAAAAAACAGCAATTTAAAAAAAAAAGCAGTATGAAGCACAATGCCACTGGACATTAATGGAATATGATCACTAAATATGATCACCTCTATTGTGAGGACTTGGAGCTGCATTTATAATAACCACATGTGCAGTTCTATTGACATCCACTTGTATTTTACGACATTTCTAACTCCAACTCTCATTTAAAGATAAGAGCTTCCAGTCACTTTAAATGTCTTCATTTGGCAGTTAGTAATCAAGGAAGGGTAATAAATGCTAGCCAAGATGCTAAAAAGGAATTGAAAAAGAGAGCATCTCATCCTCTTAACTTTTAATTAGTTGGAATATTTCAAATGAATACTGTGTTATATTTAGGGATAGGGAAATTAACCAAAAATGTCCTCTCACTGCCTGGTTTATAGTCCCTGCCACTGTTTAAACCAACGTGGTGAATTTTGCAGTGAAACATGCGTGCCACCTCTGAGATATGAAGAAACGTTTGAAACGTTGCAGAATTACTTTATAAGTCCTAACAAAATAATGGGGCAGAATAGCAGCTGAAGCTTTTATTCAAGTGCAGATACCTCGCATTTTACGAGGGGGTTACATGCTTGAAAAGCGGCACGCAATTAAAAAAAGCACAAATTAAACAGTAGGCACACAATGCTGGAGAAACTCAGCTGGTCAGGCTGAGCATCCTGAGCTGGAGCAATGGAATAGGTGACGTTTCGGGTCAGCTATACCTTTTCTCCACAGATGCTGCCTGGCCCGCTGAGTTTCTCCAGCATTTTGTGTCAATCTTCGGAATAAATCAGCATCTGCCCATATAAATTAAACAAATACACGACCACATTGTCAGCAGTAAATTTGAGTGTGTTAATCTGAAAATACCAGCGTGTAAATCAGGCTTTGGTATGAAAGGAACATGCACATTATTTTAAAAACACATAAATTAAACACATGTAAAACACGAGGTTCGTGTCCGTAAATGACAGGAGCAGAATTAGTCCATTCAGCCCATCAGGTCGACTGCCATTCAATCACGGCTGATCTATCTTTCCCTCTCAACCTCATTCTCCTGCCTTCTCCCCATAAGCCCGAACACCCATACTAATCACGGATCTATCTATATCTGCCTTAAAAAATATCCATTAACTTGGCCTCCACAGCCATCAGGTGTCTGTATCCTCTACCTGTGTCTCTCGGCAGAACCTCTCCACGCAAACACAAGTTCTTTTCGATGGAGTCTGTGTTCCTGCGTGGTGGAATTCTGTTCCTGTAATTTTGTGCTTATAGCCCCCCAAATAGGGCTTGTGATATGGATGTCTCACAATCTCCACGTCCACAGTGCAACATGTCTTGGCATCTGTTAAAAAAAAATCAGAGCTATTATTTTTTAAGAAATTTAATTTTTTTTGTTCAAGCAAAAATCTTAGTTGCTGATAATCCAAAAATATAAGCAGAAAATGCTGAGCATACTCATTAAGTCAATAGGTGTCTGTGGGGGGAGAAGATTGTGATTAGTATAATATTTTATGATTTCATGTTTAAAATCAGTATCTGGTATACAAATTTAGTTAATTTGTAAAGGAAAATCAGATCAAACAGAAACATTTAAAGAGGCCATAGTAAATGAATTGGCCATGGTCTCTTTAAATTAGTGTTCATTTCTAATCTTATTTGTTTTAACAATTTAACTCCATTTGAATACCAGATATTGATTTTATACGTGAAATCATAAAATAGTGTACTAACCACAACAGTAAATCATAATAATCCTAATCACAATTGTAATTTATTAGCCAAGTATGTTTCGCAATATATGAGGAATTTGGATTACCATAGTCATACCAAAACAGCATCAAGACACACAACTACATAAAAATTTGACATGAACTACCACCACAGCGGCTCCTCCACATTCCTCACTGTGATGGACTTATCTTCTTTCCTCCTTTCCCCCTGCGGTCGGGGGAGTTGAGCCATCCGCAGCCAGCAATCGAGCTCCCACGACGGGGCGGACTAAGCTCCTGCATTGGGATGGTCGAAACTCCTGCGGCTCGGAGTTCCCGAAATCGGTCCCTAACCAGGGACCACGAGCTTCACGGTGTTAAAATCCGCATCTCCCACAGGTTGGCGCACCAAAGGCCGACCACTGCCAAAGGGATCGCCCGCTTCAAGATGTTAAAGTCCGCAAGCTCCGCGGTTTTGGAGCTCTAGAAGTCCCAAACAAGAGGCCGCCAACTCCACGAAGTTAGGCCGCAGTGCGGACGGAGATATGACACGGAAAAAGTCGCATCTCAAGGAAAGAGATTTTTAAAAGTCTGTCTCCCCCCCCCCACTGTAATCCCAATTGAATTAATGGAGTAAAACCCCTTGCTATTCATGCAGTCTGGGGTTTAGTACAGGGGTCTCATGCTCTCATCTCTAATGCTATCCATTTCAGGGATACTTTTCATCATTCCACATCCAAAGTGATGAAGATGTTATCCCAATGTCACCTGACTACAGCACCACCCTCTAGCTCCCTAAGACTTGCAAATCGCACACTCCTGTATATGACAACATAATGTTTATGTTTTAATTTCCCCAAATAAATTAGATTTAATGTATTTAATCATTTTCGTAAGTTCTAGGAGCAGAATTAAGTCATTCCGCCCATCAAGTCTACTCCCCCATTCAATCATGGCTGATCTATCTTTCCCTCTCAACCCCATTATCCTGCCTTCTCCCCATAACCCCCGACACCCATACTTATCAAGAATCTGTCAATCTCCACCTTAAAATTATCCACTGACTTGACCTCCATAGCCATCTATGGCAATGAGTTCCACAGATTAAACACCCTCTGACTAAAAGCAATTCCTTCTCATGTACGTACTTCTCTTCCGAGGTTATGGCCTCTGGTCTTCGACTCTCACACTAGTGGAAACATTCTCTCCACATTCACTCTATTCAGGCCTTTCACTATTCAGTAAGTTTCAATGAGGTTCCCCCTTTTCCTTCTAAACTCTAGTGAGTACAGGCCCAGTGCCATCAAACGCTCATCATATGTTCACCCAATCATTCCTGGGATCATTCTCATACACCTCCTCTGGGCCCTCTCCAATGCCAGCACATCCTTCCTCAGATATGGGGCCCAAAACTGCTCACAATGACC
The DNA here is from genome assembly GCF_028641065.1 of Leucoraja erinaceus. NCBI lineage: Eukaryota > Metazoa > Chordata > Chondrichthyes > Rajiformes > Rajidae > Leucoraja > Leucoraja erinaceus. The sequence goes on from NC_073395.1 coordinate 9,049,804, forward strand.
AATTGAATCAACCTAGTACCAGTCTATCTGTATAGAGGTTGCATGTTCTCCCTGTGGCCGCATAGATTTTCTCCGGGTGCTCTGGTTTCCGCCCACATCCAAAATACGTACAGGTTTGCAGGTTAATTGTCTTCTGTAAAATTGTCCCTAGTGTAGAGAATAGAACTTGTGTATGGGTGCTCACTGATCGGCACGGGCCTCGGTGGGTCGAAGGGCCTGTATCATAACATAGTTACACTGAATCTCTAAACTAAACAATAAGCCAAGTTAGTGTAGCAACTTTGAGTTCCAATACCAAGTCTCTATCAATTGCTGGAGGCAAGTTTCCAAGTGGAGAAGCCAATCACAAATGTAATGACTCCCGACTTGGCTTGGAAAACAAAATTAATTTGAACAGCTCTAAATCTGGAACATGCATTTTTTTCTTGTACCTGGTCTGATAAGTCTACGGGCAACATTAAATAGGCTCAATCCAAATTGACCTGCTGAAATTTAAAATATTAATGGGGGTGTAGATTTTGTAGTACCTAGCTGAACTTTGACAGTGATGACACAGGATGTGGTGACTTCCTGCTGTGGTTTGCTGCGTTCAATAACATAGTTTTCAGGGTCAGTAGATGCCAGCTCCAGCTCGATAGCACCGTGTGGTCTGACTCCTAAATCTACCAGCGTTTCCGAATCCTTTATTATTCTACCTACAACGCAAGAGGATACTATTAGTTCACAGGTTTTTAATGGAAGACTTCTGAGAATGCATGGGCTAAAATTCAATAAATCTCAACAATATATTCATTAATTCAGTGCACAGCATCCACGACACAAGTAAAAGTGTAGAACATAACACTATAAAAATATAAAATCTAATTTACTTAACTTTTATTTTTTAACACTCTGTTTTGAATAAAATGCCAATATGTCATCTCCAAATAATTTTGAGTCAAAAATGACACAGGCAGAGTTTGCTCTCTTCAGTTGCCCTTCTCATGTACACCTGCCTCAGCGGAAATGCAGAGGCACTATGCAAGTTTTAGTCAGGCAACAAGAACAGAGTCATGAGCACCACAGTGGGAAGATTCCAACCCTATTGTGTCTCCGAAAGGAGATAAAGGGTGGACTATTGCATTTCCGTCAATGGTGCCATGGATTTTTAACAGTTTTTGCATCTCTTTAATGTTGAACTATTAATATTGAAAACTGCCTGTTTTAGTTAAATTATAGAAGTTTAATTACAAATAGATTAAAAAGTTAGAAATAATTCAGATCATTAGGCCAATTTTTTTTAAAAGACATGTGGACAGGTACATGGGTTGGAAAGGTTTAGAGGGACATGGGCCAAACGCAGTCTGTTGGTAGAAGACTTGTGAGGCGTTTTCCTGGTGCATTGCTGGGGAATTCTAGCAAGACCAGGCTCACCTAGAGTAAGGTGTTACAACAGGCATCATTGTGGCGCAGCAGTAGAGTTGCTGCCTTACAGTGCCATTATAGTCTGACAATTACTGCAGTTTCAATGTCTGGGTTTGGGCTAGGGTTAGCAAGATCTGTTCAAATTATCATTGAAAAATCTATTGAACAGCCTGTCCAGCTGCGGTATAAGTATTTCTGTAGAATTAACCATAAATAGGGCCCTGGCTGGGGGAAAGTTAGCTTGGGTGGGTGGGCAACACGTATGGTTAGCAAGCTGCCTCAAGGAAACTCTGGGCTATTATCTGTACTGTCAAATACTTCACACCTTGGTGTCATCCAGGACAGGACTGATAGATAATGTATTCTCACCAATTGGTATCCATCTGTGGCACAGAACTCTTAACATGACAAGATTTGATTTTCATTTCTTATTTCAGAAATGCGTCAGCATTCAAGATTACAAAAAAAAAAGCAGGGATGAAAGTTCATAAACTCTTCTGGAAGCTTAAGTTTTTCCTTCAATTGTTCAACAATGACCCAGCAAGGGTGGGAGATTGCAACCTTCACCTGGTCCACCCTGTTTTGACTAATGCAATCAAGCCGAGGTGCACATAGAAACATAGAAACATAGAAATTAGGTGCAGGAGTAGGCCATTCGGCCCTTCGAGCCTGCACCGCCATTCAATATGATCATGGCTGATCATCCAACTCGGTATCCCGTACCTGCCTTCTCTCCATACCCCCTGATCCCCTTAGCCACAAGGGCCACATCTAACTCCCTCTTAAATATAGCCAATGAACTGGCCTCAACTACCCTCTGTGGCAGAGAGTTCCAGAGATTCACCACTCTCTGTGTGAAAAAAGTTCTTCTCATCTCGGTTTTAAAGGATACAAACATGTAGATCAAATAGAACAAGTTGTCCTACGACTTTAGGCTGTGCACGCCACACGCAAGAAGAAGAATGGCCCAGCAAAGGCCATGACGAAAAGGAAAGGTTAGCCTTCAAGTAAAATTATAATGAAACGGTATTTCAAGGTAATCACAAATTGAGAGGTTACAATATTTTAAAAAGTCCTATTGCGGTACCAGCCTATGAGAACTTTCAAAAGGCAAGTGCTTGCAAATAATATTATATATATTGATTATTTAGGGAGCAGATCGGAGTCTAGGTGACTTGGTAATAAAAATGTTATCATGTGACAGGCCAAAAAGGTTGATCAAGAAGAATCTATGGTTTGCCGAACACTTTGATACCAATTTAGCAATGTTAATTACTGTTTTTTACATATATTACCACAAGGATATTTTATCGCTCAGGCTTACCTTTACATGTAATTTGCAACAACTTTATGGGCAATTTGAACTGTCTTGCAAATCGTGATTTTAGTTTCCTTATTGTAATGCAGATGGGTAACGTCACTGTCAGAACATCACATGAAGGAATTAGGGTGATTTTACCTGAATTAAAAAGCAATACAATAAATTAGTTTGCCCACTCATTGAATGACAAAACTTCCAACAGTATTCATTTGGATATGGTAATGCTTTGCTTAAATGCAGAGAAAAAAAATTGCCAGTATTTAACATTACGCTAGAAATTTCATCAAAATCCCTTCCAAAAAGTAGGCGAGTATAATGCTAGGATTAAAACAATTAACTGGAAGGTACATGTGTAAATTCCCAAATTCTTCAATTTCGTTACAATTCACTACTACAGGGGTGGAACAGTGGCATAGCAGTCAAGTTGCTGCCTTACTGTGCCAGAGACCTGAGTTCGATCCTGACTACAAGTGTATGCCGTTTGTACGGTCTCCCTGTGATCACATAGTTTTGTCCGGGTTCTCCTATTTTCTCCCACATTCCAAATACGTGCTGGTTTGTAGGTTAATTGGCTTCTGTAAATAGGATAGAACTAGTGGACGGGTGATTGCTGGTTGGCGTGTAAGGGCCTGTTTCAATGGTGTATCTCTAAACTAAACTAAAACTACTGCACATACACCTTCGCCACCGGGTGGCGCCTTGAGTGGCAGCCTCGTCAACAGCCTGTTGCCCCTTTCTTCTTTGTTGTTTTTAGTCCATTTTATTTGTATGTTTTAGTTAATCTTTAATTTTTGTATTATGTGGGTGGGTGAGGGAAACTTTTTTAAAATCTCTTCCTACAACGGAGATGAGACTTTTTCCGATCGTATCTCCGTCCACAATGCGGCCTAACATTCTGGAGCTGGCGGTCCCTTTGTTAGGGCCCAACTTCAGGAACTCCAGCTGCAGGTGCTTCGACCGCCTCCATCGCAGGAACCACGATCGCCCACGTTGCGGGGGCTTCGATCACCAACTGCGGGAGCTTCGATCGCCCTGACTGCGGATGTTTTTATCGCCCCGACCGTGGGAGAAAAGGAGGAAGAAGGTAAAGGTTATTCGTCTTCCATCACAGTGAGGACACTGAAAGCAAGATGGATGCTGCCTGCATTGATGGGGACTCGGAGGGATTGCCATAAGTGTTGGTCTCGGTGTTGCGGGGACGTCGTGCCACATGAGTGTCCTGGAATCTGGTGCGAGTGCGGATGGCTTTCTGACTGTTCAGGCAGACAGGGACTGCAGAAAAGCGGTTGGTGCAACTCTGGTCACATCACAGTGAAGGAGCGTGTGTGTGGCCCGGACATTGGACTGATGGCTGTGGGTCTCTGCTTTTGCTGTGTGCCCTGGGGATTCTCACACGCCGCTGTGGTGGCTGTTCATGTTTAATTATTATGTCATTGTTGCTTTTTTGTTGGTATGACTGTATGGTAAATCAAATTTCATTGTACCTTAGGGTACACATGACAATAAAGGACTATTGAACTATTGATGACCAACATACAAATATCCAAAAGTAACAGGCATATTTTAAACTGTTATATACGACAAATTGCCATATATAATACTGATTACAACTCTAAAATAAAATTACAACTGTATCTGTCAATTCATTTCAACCATACAGTGACAGAGTATCGCCAAATGATTAGGTTTAAGAATTTACCTGTGGCTGTGCTGCTGGCAAAGTCTGGAGATGGGGTCTTAGATTTAGCAGAATATGACTTTAACATTAATCTTTTTTTTAGATCTCTATCAGCAGCAGTACCAGGTGTTTGTAAAATCAAACATTCACCAGCTACGTGGAAAATAAATGTAAAGAAAATCATTACATTTCCATTACACATTTTTTTCCAGTTTACAAATTCTTTTTGACAAAATCTTATTAAAATTAATTTCAACAAACAAGTCATTTTTACTGATAATGGTGAACAATGTCTTAAAATGTATTCAATTAGAGAACGTGGTCGGCATTTACAAGGCTAGAATCTATTGCCCAACCTTATCTGTCTCTCAGAAGGTGCTGGGCAGGTGTGTTATGTGACCATAGCATTCTTTTTTGATGGTTCTGCTGAAAAAGGTGCTCCAGAATTAATCTCTGGTGATAATAAGGGTGTGCCTGGTGCAAGTAGTAGAAGTTGCGATCACTGTCGCACATTGCATTGTAAGGCACCGTGCCCATTGATGTTTTCAACAATGATGATGATGATGATGCTGAGCCTGGAACTCAGTCTGAAGAAGGGCCTTGACCCAAAACGTCACCCATTCCTTCTCTCCGGAGATGCTGCCTGTCCCACTGAGTTACTCCAGCATTTTGTGTCTATGTTCGGTTTAAATCAGCATCTGCAGTTCCTTCCTAGACAATGGCAATCTATTCCCAGTCAGGACAAGTCAGTCCTAGTTCCTGGTCAGGAAAAATCTGTTGTCACAGATATTGAAGGTGTTCTCGGAGTGCCATAGGCAAATATTCAATGATTCTACTCAATATTCACTTCTTCTTGCATATGGCGTGCACAGCCTAAATTTGTAGGACAACTTGTTCTATTTGATCTCATGTGATTGTGCACGCCCTGTTAATTGCATTTGTCGAAACTGGGCAGACCACGTGAAGGTTGCAATCTCCCACCCCAATATTCACTGATACTTGAAGGTAGACACAAAATGCTGGATTAACTCAGCGGGACAGGCAGCATCTCCGGAGAGAAGGAATGGGTGGAGTTTTGGGTCGAGATCCTTCTTCAGGCTGATCAATGATACTTCCTTGTCACATGCACCTAAGTACAGCGAAATGCGGTAAAATCATACAGCAGACCACGCCTACGCTGCGCACAAGACCACACCCACGCTGCGTACAAGTGTCGCCACATATCTGGTGCCGACAAAGTTCCAAAAGTTCACTGAACATTCATGTCTACTGCCTGTCGCCGTTCGTGGCAGTAGCCCTCCAATCCTCCGCTGAGCCCCCTTCATTCTCAATTTTAATCTGGTTATTCTGATCCATTTTTAGATTCAACGCCCAGTTGCAGTGCAGAATTTAGAATTTACATTATTGTTTTGATAAAATAATGGTACTCTGAGAGGTCATCTAAAGTTTCATGATGCCCCAAAGCCTGTTCTGGCAAATCAATAATAAGTTGTTAAATCTGCAACATTTAACTGAAGATAGGTTCATTAACACAAACTCCGCTCACTAATTCTTTAAATCGTTGCGGACTGAGATTTAAGTACCACTCCAAGACACCAGCAATCGGTTAAACATAAAATATCCTTGGGAACAGGACGCCCGTGGGCAGCACGGAGGCGGAGCGGTAGAGTTGCTGTCTTACAGCGCTTGCAACGCCAGAGACCCCGGTTCAATCGCAACTTGGAGTGCTTGACTGTACCGAGTTTGTACGTTCTCCCCATGACCTGCATGGATTTTCCCTGCGATCTTTGGTATCCCCCCACACTCCAAAGACCTACAGGTTTGTAGGTTAATTGGCTTGGTATAAGTGTAAATTGTCCCCAGTGTATGTCGGCTAGTGTTAGTGTGTGGAGATCGCTGGTCGCTGCAGACTAGGTGGGCCGAAGGGCCTGTTTCCGCGCTGTGCCTCTAAACTAAACTAAACCCACATTCACAGAAAACGAGAGATTCAGTGCATATTAGTGAAAACTATTTGATTCATGCCCAATAATTGTGATCATATCAATAGGGTTTCCTTATAAATTAACTATGAATTCAAGCCCTCAGTTGTCTGCTTACCTCTCTTTTTGGAAACTTGAACCTCGCTCTCTGCTTGTTCAATTTTACCATGCATTTCTTCAATAGCGTGGATCTGTGCTTCCAGTTTCTCTTTCAATTCTTCACAACTTAAAGAAGGTTCAATTCCTGGACAAGATTCCAAGTTAAAGTATTAATTGTAATAGAAAGGAACAAAGAAAGATAAACCTAATTGTTGCTGGTATAACCTGAGTAATAGGAACAAAGGCAATACACCAAGAAACAGTTGCAGTCATACCAACAAATGGATTCAGAAATTCATAAAGACCAGAGGAAAAAGCCTTAAGTGTCCATCAAATCTCATCCATTCAGGCAACAACATCTCCTTTTGGAGACAGCTGTTGAAGCCAAGTCAATGGATAGTTTTAATGCGGAGACTGACAGATTCTTGATTAGTAGGGGTGATGGGGCAAAGGCAGAGGAATGGGGTTGGGAGGGAAAGATAGATCAGCCAATGATTGAATGGCGGAGTGGACTCGATGGGTCGAATGGCCTTATTCTGCTCCTAGAACTTATGAACTGTCAGCGCTAAATGAATAAGCAGGGTACAATGACACAGAAATGAGGGCTATTGGAACACATCTGGTGGATGGGGTTGACCCAAACCTCCGATGCTATGTGGTTGCAATTTCACCCAAACGCCACTTGGATTTCCACTGGGCGCTCCAGTTCCTCCTGTGTCTCAAAGGCATGCTGATAGGTTAGCTGGTAACAGTGAATTACCCCGAGCGGTTGGAGAACCAAGACTTGATGGGCACATGAAAAATAATAGGTTATAGGGAAATGAACTGGGTGATGACAGATGGGAGTCAATTGAGAGATTAGTTCTATCTGGGCCATCAAATCATCTTAAGAATGCTGTGGACATTCAAATAAACAGCTTTAATTTTCTCTTACCATCCTTGCCTATCCTGACCTTTTTTTGAAGATGCTCTCTTGTGCGTGCATGCCCTGTACCATCCCAACATATTCTGGTTAACGTTAGTCTTCTCACTCGTCTACGCTGGAATCTTATGGAGTTTTGGCGTGGTGGAGGAGGTGAGAAAAGAAGGTTCGAACAGTAGTTTCCAATTCTAGTTGTAAAACACGCTCAGTTCAAGCAGTGGGTGTCAAAGACATAGGAAAGATCATTGAGGAAAACTGAGAAGGTGAGAAGGAAACAGCTAATAGGGACCTGCAGGCAACTATCCCACACATAAGTGTGGTGGGTATATGGAACAAGCTAACATGGGAGGAAGTTCAGGCAGGTACTATAACAACATTTTGAAAATACATTTGGACGGAAACATGGATAGGAAAGGCTTAGAGAGCAGTGGTTCTTAACCTGGGAGCCGGGACCCCCATAGGGGGTCATTTGGGGCTTTACTGGGGAAAATGAAGGGGTCATAAATAATATATCCATTTGTTGAGCTCATTTTTAGGAACCTAATAAAGGTACATACCACATACAGTATTTTGTTCGCGTATGTGCATACGTATGCCAAAAAGGTTAAGAACTACTGGTTTAGAGGGGTATGGGCCAAATGCGGGTAGCTGGGACTAGTATAAATTGGGCATCTTGTTTGGCATGGACATGTTGGGCCAAAGGGCCTGTTTCCATGCTGCACGACTAAATTTAAACCATCGTTCATTGTGAAATATTGCAATTTCTTGGAGGAAATGTTCTCGCATAACGTTGATGCTCATGTTCACAGCTTTTGTTTACAAATCCCAGCTAGTAATTTGAACTATAATTAAAATCTGGAAAGTACTTTGCCATTAATTAAAATTGTACCTTACCTACTGTTTGCTCAGGTGATTGATCAGGGGTATTTGGAGCAGTCTGTCCAGTAGAACCCAAACCTGTAGCACCTTCCTTCACACCAATGCTGCTGTCATCTATAACTGCAGTTCCTCCTGTCGAATTTGTATGTATTAGTTTGAGAAGATTCAAAAGAAGAGATGCGAAAATATTTATTACTGGACTCAATGCTGCTTTGGATATCAATAGCCAACCATATGCACTCAATGTTTTTAAGAAGGAACTGCTGATGCTGGAAAATCGAAGGTACACAAAAATGCTGGAGAACCTCAGCGGGTGCAGCAGCATCTATGGAGCTAAGGAAATAGGCAACGTTTCGTCCCGAAACGTTGCCTATTTCCTTCGCTCCATAGATGCTGCTGCACCCGCTGAGTTTCTCCAGCATTTTTGTGTACCATATGCACTCGGTACTGGCATTTGTTTCCAACCACACTTCTGCATCTACTTGTTTTTTCATCACATACAGACTCTGTCTAAACGTTTCTGTGATCGTGCAGAAAGAAAGAGCGGCAATACTAAATGTCCCCCATTGAGGGCGGAAGATGAAGCGATTTTAACGCAGATTGTAGAAATAGTTGAAGCTTTAAACAACTATTTTGTGTCATTATTCACTGTAGAAGACACAATAAACTCAACGGACAAAGTAGTGATCCAGGGTTCTAATAGTTTTGAGGAATTTAAAATAATTGACATCACTCAAGATAAAAAAAAAACTAGACTAAAAGATGATAAAATATCAAGACCTGATTATTTGTATCCTGGGGCTACGGAAAAATGGCTGCTGAACATAGAACATTGAACAGTACAGTAACAGGCTCTTTAGCCCACAATGTCTGTGCCAAACGGGATGCCAACTAATCACCTCTGCCCACACATGATCCGTATCCCTCCATTCTCTGCCTGTTCATGTGCCGATCTAAAAGATTCTTCTTAAATGCCACTTTTCTATCTGACTCCACCGCCACCCTTGGCTTCCACCACGCTCCGATGGATGGCGAGTGCAAATATCGTCTTTAAACATTATTTTTGGAATTGTCCCAGCAGGATGAAAGCTAGCAAATGTAACTGCTCTTCAAGATAACCAGTTACTTAAGTCATGGCACCGAAATTATCTTTATGCACTTAGGCTGAGCCAACATAAAAAGGGAAAAGTTTGATAAATCTAATTGAATGTTTTCTAATTGAATGGATTACCACAGTAAGCAAGAGAAAACAAGCATATTATTTTTGCATTTTCTGGAAGTATCACGCTAATCTAGAGATTGGGAAATTGCATTAACATTGATTTAAAGAACGCTAAAAAGATCAGAAATAAACAGGTCATTTTCAGTTCACTGGCAGTTACTAATAAAATACCACAAATATTAATAATGGGCTCTCAGTTATTCCAAATATATATGATAGCTGTTCTGTCCTCTTCATGTGAACTCTGGCTGACATCCAGCCACTCCCAACACATAGGCCATTTTCCATGCCTCTACCTCATCCGCAGACAGAACTTGAAATCTGTGAACTTCCTCACCTCAAGTACGACAGGGCTGGTATACAAAAGCAGGGATGTAATACTGAGGCTCTATAAGGCATTGGTCAGTCCGCATTTGGAATATTGTGAGCAATTTTAGCCATCATATCTGAGGAAGGATGTGCTGGCTCTGGAGAGGGTCCAGAGGAGGTTTACAAGAATGATCCCAGGAATGAGTTGGTTAACATATGATGAGCGTTTGACTACCCTGAGCCTGTACTCGCTGGAGTTTCCTCCCAAGCCCCAAAGACGAACATGTTTGTAGGTTCATTGCCTTCGGTAAAGATTGTAAAATGTCCCTAGTATGTAAGATCGTGCTTGTGTCTAGGGATCGATGGTCTGCGTGGACACGGTGGGCCAAAGGGCCTTGTTCCAGCATTTATCTCTAAATTACACTAAACTTAAGTGCCTCACAGTCAGCCACATTTGTAAAGAAACCAGACAGGTCCAAATAATCTGAAACATAATGGAGGATGCCTTTTAAGGGCAGAACCCCTAACTTGAATTTGTGCGGAAAAATGTTCATGGGTATTATTTTGTAATAGAACTATGTAGTTGCGTCAAATGCACCAGCACAACTTCCCTATGAAACCCTGCCCAAACTAAACTAGTACAAAGAGGCACGGGTTAACAGTGCAGTGCAGCATTCGGACTCCTGCTTAGAAATGATCCAATTTCCAAGCACATAGCAGCACTAATTCACTTAATTGCATCCTCAGAGAGAGGGTTGTCCTACGAGAAAAGATCAAGTAGGATTGGCATGAATTCATTAAAAGGCAGAGTAGATATTGAGAAGCTGTTTCCCGAGTCGGGAAAGTCAACCTCGAGAGCAGACATAATCTGAGGATAAACAGATTTATGACCGAGGTGAAATGAATGTTCTTTTTTCGAAAGATTGTAAATCTTGAGTTCCTCGGTAAACGTGACAATAAACTAAACTAAACTAAGATAGTGAGACGATACTATAGTGAGGTATAAACTCATAATTATTGTTTACAAATTTCAGCCGGTAATCTGAGTGTAGTAAAGCCAAATAATTCAAAGGCACCTTGCTACTGGGTAAATGTTTACATTACCTCCTGGCGTCTCAGTTGATGGACCAGAGGTATCTGGCGTTGGTTCGTCTGTGCTAGTATATTTCGAACAGTCCAAAACTATAATTCCTCCACCCATCGGAATTTTGCTACAGTCCAAAATTAGCTTTGTTCCTATTCATATTCATCAATTCAGGATTCAATAGAAGAGGGAAGAGAAGTGAAAATGTTAATTTAAAATGCATTCTATAGGGGTGCACTGTGTTTCTTCAATACTGTTGACATTTCATGAATTTGAAAATCTACAGTGGGTCAACAAATTGGGGTGCAACAAAGAGTAAATGCTCTAATACGTTCAAAGCTACAAATCTTTCTTTCCACCCTACGTTCAAAATTCTTTTTGCCCATTTCGTTCATGTGAATGGATAGTAAGCAAGGCTGTCAATGCAGAAAAGGAGGTAAAAAATCAACATATAAATCAACAATATTGTGCAGTCTTGTGCACCCCTTCAGAAATGGTTTGATGGCATTGATTCGAGACACCAGGTAGCCCACTGGAGGAATCTGCACAATTTGGCTGTGAATTACTAAAATAAATAAACAAATTAGCACAATGTTTCACAAGAAAGGTGAATGTTTGCTGCCAATTGCCCAGTAAAATGTTATCAATAACAAGTTATGTACAAATATTTTGAGGAGCTTGGCAGGTTAGAACTTTCCCTGGCTGAGATATTTAAAACCATGAGGGATCACATGTTCACAATGAGGGATCAACCATTCAGGACAAAGAGATGAGGAGGATTTTTTTGTCACCAGAGGATGGTTTATCTCAGGAATTCCCAATCCAGAGGACTGTAGATTTAAAGGAAATCAAGAAGGGCACATGTTTATTTCAGGAGGTGGCATTGAGGTAAAAGATTAACAATGATCAAATTGAACATGAAACAGACTTAGACAGACAAATTTGATATTCCTGCTTCTTTTTCGTATATATTTTTCTAGCTAGCAAAATTAGCTCGGTACAATTTTGGAGTTAAGCATGTATGTGTCAATTTCTAACCACTTCGTAACTGGGTAATTGAAATGATGTACATTTTATTTTAAATTAGGAATGTACAGAAAATTAGTAGGCCATTCAGTCCCTCAAACTGTCCTGTCATTTATTCAGACTGTGGATGATATGTACCTGAACTTTTCCTATCTGTCTTTATTATATATACTTAATTACACTTAAGGAAAATCTCTCTCGCTCACATGGTGGCACAGCGGTGAGTTGCTGCCTTACTGCGCTTACAGCGCTGGGGACCCGGGTTCGATCCCGACTGCGGGTGCTGTTTGTACGGAGCTTTACCTTCTTCTTGTGACCACGTGGGTTTTCTCCGAGATCTTCAGTTTCCTCCCACATTCCAAAGACGTGCAGGTTTGTATGTTAATTGGCTTAGCATAGGTGTAAATTGTCCCTAGTGTGTAGGATAGTGTTAACGTGCTGGGACCGCTGGTCGGCGCAGAAGGGCCTGTTTCCGCTCTGTAAAACTGCACTAAACTATATAATGCACAATCTTTTGTGTCATGGTTGTTCAAGATTTCCATTGCAAGATGTGTTTCCTGATTTTTCTCCTGCAGAATAACTTTAGTTCCACAATCACACTTGTTCCAAATTCCACCACTGAAAGAATTCACTTAATTGTATCGACCTTAGAGAATTTCAATGCCCGTGACAAACATGAGGCCAAGAAAAACGAATCTCATTCGCCTGTACACGATTCATAATCCTCAATTCCCTGTAAATCCAAGAGCCTATCTAAAAACATCTTAAACACCACGATCATATCTGCTTCCAACACCACCCCTAGAAGCGTGTTCCTGGCACATTGAATGCTGTGTTAAAAAATAACTTGCCTTACACATCTGCATTTCCACCCTGGGAAAAAAAGATTCTGGCTGTCTTTCCTGTCTATGGTTCCCAGTTTTATATAATTCTAACAGGTCTCCCCCCTCAGCCTCTGACACTCAAGAGAAATCCAAGTCTGGTTTATGCTACTTTAAAATACGTAATACTTTAAACATCTTGAAAATCCTCAGATATTCTAAATTCAAGGAGACAAAAAAGTGTGCAATTTTTTCCACATAATTTAATAGTTCACGCTCTATCAAACTGAGGAATTTGTACCAATTTTCCTGCAAACACGTTTTGTGAACTTTTGAGTCCAAACCAAAACATGCCACTCAAATCAGGATCTGATGAAGTTTCTCTATAACTTAGGCATTACTTCCTCAATCTTGAGTTTCTGACTACTTTAAGTTTGTCTACTTGATTGTTTTTTTTTGTAGCAGTATTAATGAAGTGTTAGCACAGGCATGCAAATTCCACTGCTCACCACTGCTAATCCCAGGCATTGGGGAAATTGTCTGGTTCACGTTTCACAGTCCAAAAGCCTGCATCTAGCTAATTCTTCTTATTCATTAACTAGATATTGGCATCGCAAGCAACATGAGCACTCAAAGGACATGCGCATGCTTTGAAAAAATATAATCACCATTACTTGTACCTATCAATAATTTCAGAGTTAATCAAATTTGATTTCCATAGCTGCGGATTTGATTTTCATGTTTTTCAGTGATTGCTTTAGGCCGCTGGATTACTATTCTCCAGCTTCATTTCCCTTTTTTGTGAGCTTGCAAGAATAACACTGTTCCCCAACGAGAAGATACATGACCTGTGAGACTAATCATCCTGGATAAATTACACATTGAATGCTAATGTGTAGACCAGGTATATAAACTGTACACAGGACTCCATTTAGCTGGAGATGAGCACTTGGCAGTCATCAGATCTGCAGCGACCTTGACTGATTCCAGATAGGAGATACATTGTAACCTTAACACTCTGTGGGACAGCACAGTGGCAGAATTGCTGCCTTACAGCGCTGGAGACCCAGATTCGAACCTGACCATTGCTGCTGTCTGTACGGTGTATGTACGTTCCCCCCGTGATATGGGTGTTTTTTCACCGGGATCTTCGATTTCCTCCCACACTCCAAAATTGTACAGGTTTATAGGTTAATTGGCTTTGGTAAAATTGTAAATTGTCCCTAGTGTGTCAGATAATGCTAGTGTATGGGATGATCGCTGGTCCATGCGGACTCGGTGGCCAAAGGGTCTGTTTCCGTGCTGTATTCCTAAACTGAACTAAGCATGACCACTGTGGTCTTTATTAAGGCTATGATAGCATTAGTATATTCCTATTAAAAATGCAAATAGTGATCTATCATCGTCATTTATGCCTGGTTAGGTTTTTGCCAACTTTATTGGTGTTTAATGATGTTCAACCATAATCAGGGGTCTATGTGTGTAACCCAAATGTTCACACTTTAAAGGTAGCAAAATCCAGATTTGAATATCAAGTTAATGATTTTCAAATGTCATCATTACCTATTGCATCAGCGTGATGTGGCACAATTGCCTCTGCTGGTGTAATGTCCGTTGCTCCCATTGTTTCATCCGCTGTGACTTCTGCAGTTGGACCATCCCCAACATCAGGGCTTACGATTTCAGAATCTTCTGTTCCGTTGAGCCAAAGAACAGTCGTGAGTTTGCATTACAAATAGAATAAATGCCGAGCTTTTGAAAATCACTGCTGAACATAATCTAACTATCCTTAACCCGGGAATGATTGATTGCCGAGCTGATAACTGTCCAAAGCGCTTCACAAACTGGCCAATTACACACAGCATGATCGATTGGCCTGCTGTTCACCACTTAGACTGTCAAAGAAACTGACAAGTTTTGATGTTTTTCGATTCAGTTGCACGCATGCCCATAAATGTGTGCAGATTTCAGCAAGATAGTTGCAGTAGGACTAAGAGGTTACACTTTTCCCCCAAACCAAAATATGAAAAAACGATTTCCCTCGGTCCACATTTGTACTTATTTTTGTTCCTAGAAGCTCATAACTTCATCGGTTCATAAGTTCTAGGAGCAGAATTAGACCATTCGGCCCATCAAGTCTACTCCACCATCCAATCATGGCTGATCTAACTTCCCCTCTCAACACCATTCTCTTGCCTTCTCTCTATAACCCCTGACACACTTACTAATCAAGAATCAGCTGTATAATGGGAGCAAATCAATTTGTTAACAGGTCATTTGTGAAATGGGTGAATATCCCACACCTCTTATCTAAGTGTGTTCCACCTCAGATAGTCCCATTTGCCAGCATTTGGCCCATATCCCTCTAAACATTTCCTATCCACGTACCTGTCCAAGGTAGACACAGAAACCTGTAGTAACTCAGCGGGTCAGGAAGCATCCCTGGAGAAAAGGAATAGGTGATGTATCGGGTCGACACCCTTCTTCAGACTAGAAACGTCACCTATTTCTTTTCTATAGAGATGCTGCCTGACCCGCTGAGATACTCCAGCATTTTGTGTGTATCTTCAATGTGAACCAGCATCTGCGGTTCCTTCCTACTCACTACCTGTCCAAGGTAGGTCAGAGTAAAAGATAAAAGGAGAATTAAAGTGACATGCAACTGGATCGTCTGTGTTACCCTTGCAAACTGACGTGTATTGTAAAGTGGTCACCAGCTGTTATCCACTGCACTAAGTCTCTTCTACAGACCACACTCACGTCATATCAAGGGTCCAATGTACTTCAACAAAACATCAGGAATCAAAATAGATATCATCAGCGATACCTGGCTGGGCGACCTCCGTGTGATCTGGCGTAACAATTTGCTCTGTTTCCACTGGTTCATCTGCTGTCACTTCCTCTTGTGTCGTCGCCTCTTCAGTTGGACCTTCCTTATCGTGGTCTGAACCTTCAGCTTCATCGACTACAACAAATTAATTTGAGCAAAATTAGTTTCTGGTATAAATAGTTCAGGTACTACATTTCTGAAAGACACTGAACAATGTAACCTCATGACATAATGTCAAAATAATTGATTACAATGCTAGCAGATGTATACATTGTCACAGAAACAAACACTATTGAGTTGGTGGATACCAACATGCGCCTCCGTATCTTTTCACTATGATCGGCTAATTTTAGTCGTATTGCTGGAGGAAGACAAAGAACCTTACCATGAAAATATAGAAAAACAACCAACAAACAAACTCTGGATAAGAATGCGGGTCAAACTCGGGTCAAGACCCTTCTTCAGATTGAATCTGGGAAGTTGGAGTCACAAAGATAAGGAAGTGTAGAGATCAAAAGAGATAAAGATCAAGGAAATTGTAGACTAGATCATTGGTAGTTCGGATCTATTCTACATTTAAGCAATCATTGATAAAATACAACAAACTATTTCCTGGTCTCAGCAAATTGTAATCCTTCTATTTCTCTATTTTCCCTGCTTGATGGACCACTGTTTTTTCAGGAAATACATAATTTATGGTTGAACACACGTAAGTGTAGCAGAGCTGAACAACAGATCCCTATAGAAGTCAAAGCAGCAAGAGAGCAAACTGAATACTTGCTTTATGTGCTCGAGTCAGAGAACATAAACATGAAGGTCACGGTAGAATTGTGTAAAAGATTGGCCCAGTCACTGCTAGAGCACTGCATGCAGTTCTGGTCACCATATTACAGGAAAGATGTGACAGCGTTAGACAAGGTTCAGAGGAGAATCACAAGGATCCTGTCAGAGTTGGAGAAGCTGAGTTATGAGAACGTGGCTGAGGTTTAGGTTGAATTCATTGGAACAGAATAGGCTGAGAGGTGATTTAATCAGAGTGCATAGAATGAGATTTGTAGATGATGATTTGAAAAAGAAATTCCCTTAGTAGAGAATTCAATAACTGAGGGATGCATTTTATTGAGTAGGCAGAATGTTTAAAAGGGAATAGAGAGAGAAAAAGAATATTCACAGTTTGGTGTAGTCTGAAACACTACCTGAAAGGTGGGAGATACAGAAAGCCTCACCATATTTAAACACTTACAAACCTACAGACTACGAGCGAAAAGCTGGATTAATTCATTCATTTTCCATTCATTCATTCCAGCATTTTGTGTCTATCTTCAGTGTAAACCAGCATTTGTGTATCCTTCCTACTCACTACCTGTCCAAGCTAGGTCAGAGTGAGAGTGAAAAGGAGAATTAAAGTGACATGCAACTGGATTGTCTGTGTTACCCTTGCAAACTGATGTGTATTGTAAGAAAGAACTGCAGATGCTGGAAAAAGCTAAGGTAGACAAAAATGCTAGAGAAACTGAGCGGGTGAGGCAGCATCTATGGAGCGAAGGAATAGGGGACATTTCGGGTCGAGACCCTTCTTCAGACTGATGTGGGGGTGGGGGGTGGTCGGGAAGAAGAAAGGAAGAGGCGGAGACAGTGGGTTGTGGGAGAGCTGGGAAAGGGGTGGGGAAGGAGGGAGAAAGCAAGGACTACCTGACATTGGAGAAGTCAATGTTCATATCGCTGGGGTGTAAACTACCCAAGCGAAATATGAGGTGCTGATTCACCAATTTGCGGTGGGACTCACTCTGGCCATGGAGGAGGCTCAGGACAGAAAGTTCGAATTGGGAGGGGGAGTTGAAGTGCTGAGCCACCGGGAGTTCAGGTTGGTTAATGCGAACTGAGCGGAGGTGTTGGGCGAAGCGATCGCCAAGCCTAGGCTTGGTCTCACCGATGTAGAGCAGTTGACACCTAAAACAGCGGATGCAATAGATAAGGTTGGAGGAGGTGCTGGTAAACATCTGCCCCACCTGGAAAGACTGCTTGGGTCCTTGAATGGAGTCGAGGGAGGAGGTAAAGTGACAAGTGTAGCATTTCCTGTGGTTGCAAGGAAAAGTACCAGGGGAGGGGGCGGTTTGGGTGGGAAGGAACGAATTGACCAGGGAATTACGGAGGGAGCGGTCTCTGCAGAAAGCCAAAAGGGGAGGAGATGGGAAGATGTGGCCAGTGGTGGGATCCCGTTGGAGGTGGCGAAAATGTGGGAGGATTACCTGTTGTATGTGACGGCTGGTAGGGTGGAAGGTGAGGACAAGGGGGACTGTCCTTGTTACGAGTGGTGGGTTGGGGAGTGATAGTGGAGCAACGGGATATAGACGAGACCCTGGTGAGAGCCTCATCTATATCGTTGAAGAGGGGAACCCCCGTTCCCTAAAGAATGAGGACTTCTCCAATGCCCTGGTTTGGAACACCTCATCCTGGGTGCAGATGCGGCGTGGATGGAGGAATTGGGAGTAGGAGTAGAGTCCTATTGTAAAGTGATCACCAGCTGTTGTCCACTGCACTAAGTCTCTTCTACAGACCACACTCACATCATATCATGGGTCCGATATACTTCAACAAAACATCAGGAATCAAAATAGATATCATCAGCGATACCTGGCTGTGCGTCCTCAGTGTGATCTGGCGTAACAATTTTCTCTGTTTCCACTGGTTCATCTGCTGTCACTTCCTCTTGTGCCGTGATCTCTTCAGTTGGACCTTCCTCATCGTGGTCTGAACCTTCAGCATCTTCAACTCCAACAAATTAATTTGAGTAAAATTAGTTTCTGCTATAAATAGTTCAGGTACTACATTTCTGAAAGACACTGAACAATGTAACCTAATGACATAATGTCAAAATAATTGATGGCAATGCCAGCAGATGTATACACTGTCACTGAAACAAACACTATTGAGTTGGTGGATACCAACATGCGCCTCCGTATCTTTTCACAATGATTGGCTGATTTCAGTCGCATTGCTGGAGGAAGACAAAGAACCTTTCAATGAAGATATGTAAAAACAACCAACAAACACACTCTGGATAGAAGGAATGGGTGACGTCTCAGGTCGAGACCCTTCTTCAGATTGAGTCTGGGGAGTCACCACATTTAAACACTTCCAAAACTACAGACTAAGAGCGAAAAGCTGGATCCATTCATTCACTTAGGTATATTTGTAGAAATTGTCCCTAGTGTGTGTAGGATAGTGTTAGTAGGCGGGGATTGCTGGGCGGTGTGAACTCCGTGGGCCGAAGGGCCTGTTTCCACTATGTATCTCTGAACTAAACAAAATTAATCATGTATAGTCTTTCCGCTGACTTGATAGCACGCAACAAAAAAGCTTTACACTATACCTCGATACAGGTGGCAATAAACTAAACTAAAAAGAAACCAAACTTGCTGTGTAATTTTATTACAACTTACAGGTCCCTTCTGACATGTTCAAAATATTTTCCCTGTTACGATCTCACTTTGACAGAATGAGTTAATTCTGCACAGCAAAAATGTTATGTTATTATCCTCCTAGACAAGTTGGTAAATATTCATCCAAGTGGTAGGTAAAAATAAAACCTTTGAAGTTTGATTCACCTGCAGGTAACTCAGTTGCGCTATGGACAGTGGTGGATGTATCAACTATTCCATCTGCAGGTTCTTCAGAGGGACCTTCTTCTGACACTTCTCCAGTAGGTGCGGGCAGCTCGGAAGGATCTTCCACTGTCTCAGGTTCACCGTTTTGTTCTTGTGGGGCCTGGGTAGGATTTTCTTCCTCCGGCGCATCGCCTTGATCCTGGGGTTCCTGTGTAGGATTTTCATTTTCTGCCATTTCTCTGCACCAAATAGGAAGGTTAAGTACTTATGACAACTAGTCCAAGGAATGAGAGCAGCCTGGTTACTTAAATCTATGCATTGCCTTTCAGTAAGTTTGTAATCTTTCTATTGGCACAGTATCTTTTAAACATGGATTGCAGCAATAATTGCACCAATCCAAAATGGCTCATCATATATTTCCACTGGAATAACATTCTGAAAGGTATGTGCCAGGATATTAATCTTCTTCCTTACTATACTTTAACAATGATTAATTTTCATAGTACTGCACTGAAGTAATGAATTGACTTCAGTAAAGCACTTTGGGTTGTCCTGAGTTTGAAAAATAAGATACCTAAATGCAAATGTTCTAATATCTTATTTACTGTTCCCTTCTGAAACTAAAGGGATAGTATTATTATTAATTGGTGTGACTTCGATTTATAGTGTCATTTTGTCAATGGTACAGGAAGCATTTGAAATATGAAAGTATGGGAGAGTCTCAGGCTAGAGGTCAGAGCCGCCGAATTAAAGGATGTTCTTTTATGAAGGAGATAAGGAGAAATATCTTTCGTCAGCGAGTGGTGAATGTGGAATTTTTTTGCCACAGAAGGTTGTGGAGGCCAAGTCGGTGGATATTTTTAAGGCAGAGATAGATTTTTGATTTGTACAGGTTATGGGGAGAAGACAGGAGAATGGGGTTAGGAGGAAGAGACAGATCAGCCATGATTGAATGACGGAGTAGTCTTGATGGGCCAAATGTCCTAATTCTACTCCTATCCCTTATAAAGAACTGACCAACCAACACGCCTACTGACCAACCAACATGCCTACTGCTTGTACAAGGATGTTTTAGTTTCGTTTTTTAGTTTAGTTTAGTTTAGAGATACAGTGTGGGAACAGGCCCATCAGCCCACCGAGTCCGCGCCAACGAGCGATCCACGCACTTTAACAATACCCCACACACACTAGGGACAATTTTACATGTATACATTTATGCCAAGCCAATTAACCCACAAACTTGTACATCTTGTGCACGTTTTTATCTCTAACACATCTTTTGGAAATGTGGGAGGAAACCAAAGATCCGGGAGAAAACACGCGTAGTTACGGGGAGAACGTACAAACTCCATACAGGCATAGTCGGGATCGAACGTGGGTCTCTGGCACTGTAAGGCAGTAGCTCTGCTGCTACGCCACCCAAGAGTTGTTCTAAAATGTTACCTTTAAAATTCGGCAAATAACTGCCCCGAAATTGGACACCTCTTAATTTTTCAAAGATTTGGGTAGATACCTCTGAATTCAGGGAAGGACAGTAACTAGAAAGCCCCAAAATTTAAACAATGTCCTTGGATCACATAGAAAGAAGGCTGCTCTTATGCTGCTTCCTGCCCACCTTCCCAGTGATGGGATTTCCATGAGATGAGCAAGTATTGCTCTGAGAAGGACCATTGGTGAAATTAGAAGAGTGGAGCAGAGTATGGAGGGGAGAAGGATACCTTTAATTTTGTTTTAGGGGAAAGATGGGTGCAGTAGTGGCATCAGGTTGTTGGTCGGGCCTAATGACAGGACAGGTCAGGAGTACTGCTGATACAAATACAGGCAACCAGACTGTAGCATTGAGGCTCCCTGTAAATCTGCCATCTCATGGCAGGATATCCACTTCCATCTGCTGCCCCAGCCACCTCCTCCCCCTCCACCACTTCTTCCCACCCTCTTTCTTCTTCCCCTCCCATCCTCCTTTTCCCCCTCCACTCCTGCCCCAGCCACCCTCTCCGTAACCTCCCCTCCATTCCACTCCCCTTCCTCCTTCACCATCTCCCCTCCATCCCTTCCTCAACCCACCTCCCTCCTCCTCTCCCCCCTCCCCTACACCCCTCAACCCACTCCCCACCTCCTCCCTCCCTCCCTTCCCACCTCCGCTCCTCCCTCCCTCACCCCTCCATCTCTCACACCTCCATCTCTCACATCCCTCCTTCCCCGCCGCTGAACCCCGGAACCCACCCAAACCTCGGGACAATAAACAAGCGAAGGTACAAGCTTGCGCCCGAGCTGCAGAGGTTTAATAAGGAGATACTGGGAACACTTTGTGCACCGGCCCCGGGGGTGTGACTGCCCTCCTGCTCCTACCTGCTGCTCCAGCTCCCGGCCTCCTGTCAACAGGCTGTTGTCGGCGACACCATGGCAACCGCCTGGTCCCAGAGCCGAGCATGCGCAGGTACGATCGCGTCTTCTTGGTACTGAGCATGCGCACTGCCAGCAAGTTTTTCGTGGTCTGGTACTGAGCATGCGCTATGCCAGCAGTTGTTCATAGCCTGGTACTGAGCATGCACCATGCCACCAGGTGTTCATGGCCTGGTACTGAGCATGCGCCATGCCAGCAGGTGTTCACGGCCTGGTACTGAGCATGCGCCATGCCAGTAGATGTTCATGGTCTGGTACTGAAAATGCACTATGCTGGTAGATGGTAATGTTCTGATTAGGAAGGAACTGCAGGTGCTGGTTTACACTGAAGATAGATACAAAATGCTGAAGCAACTGAGCAGGTCAGGCGGCATCTCTGGAGAGATGGAATAGGTGACGTTTCGGGTCGAGACCCTTCTTCAGACTGAAAATCAGGGGAGAGGGAGTCTACAGATATGGAAAGGTGAGGTGTGCATACCACAGATCAAAGCAGATAGTGATAAGGAAATGTACAATGGTTCATTGTTAGCTGAGGGGAAGGTTACAAGGTTCACAATCTGTAAAATTAATCGGGACAGTCAAACTAGTCAAAGAAATTGGGTGGGGGAGGGACAGAGAGAGAGGGAAAGCAAGAGGATTGGTCTTGATAAGGTTCTGCATGGTAGGCTGTTCTGAAAGGTTACATCGCATGAAAAATCCAGGGGGAACTGGCTATGGATACAGAGCACAAAGTGCCAGAGTAATTCAGTGGGTCAGGTCGCAGCGATGGAGAAAATGGATAGGCAACCTTTTGGGTTAGGACCCTTCTTCAGACTGGATGCAGAATTGGTTTCATGGGAGGAAGCTACAGAAACAAAGCTTTTGGCATGCTGGCCTTCATCGCTCTCCACACATGGGTGATTTACAGAATTTAATCAGCCTACAAATCCACGCGTCTTTGGGATGTGGATGGAGACCAGGGTACCTGGAGGAAACCCACATGGTCACAGGGAAAATGTGTAAACTCCACAGGGACAGCACCCAAGGTCACGAGCGAACCCGAGTCTCCTATGCTGTAATGCAGAGCACTACCAGCTGTGCCAATGCACCTCTGCTAATTCTTAGGAAGATTTCCATTTAGCAGGATTGGGTGTCTTTGAAAAGACTAACAATAGTAACCGACAAGGCAACAACTCACAGAAACTATTATCTAGATAAAAACGCCAGGGACCCCTTCCTAAGCCAATGAGATCCAATAGGTTTGAAGGGGTGAAGGGAAAATAGTCAGAATGAAGGGAAAACGCTTGTTCATGATAAAAGGTTAGTGATAAAAATATAGCATCTAAAATTCAAAATGTTTCAGGGAACCATTTTAATGACATTTGTACAGCACAGAATTAACAAGATATAGGAAAGTTTGCACAACCCGAATTTTACATAAAGCTTAAATAGGCCATTTCCATTGGTTGTGAGGAGCTTCGTCTATTAAAGGCTCCCAGGGTTTCCACTTGGCCATTTTCTTGGCAAGTGAAAGTTCATTCTCTGCCTGTAATCAAACATAAAAATAAATAAACAAGTGCATTTACAAACATTAAAAAAACTTAATCAACTCCGATGCATATTAAAAGACTGCCAGCCACTGCTTTTTTGAAGGATATCAAGCACCCTAGATGCTGCCTCAAAGTAATTTATATTCACACTTTAGCTGCTACAGCATCACACTCCTCACCAAGGAGCTCAATGCAGTCTATAGTCACTTTGAACAGAAGGCGATAGAAAGAAGCCATCCACCCCGACAGCCTTGGGTGCACCTGTAGTCACGGTCACTGTAGCAGATGTCAGATCTGCCTACCCGTGCGCGAATCCATGAAGTGACTGGGCCGATGGGGTCCCTGGCCACATCCTCAGGATCTGCATGGCATGGACATCTTTAACCTCCTCGACTGCATTCTGAGTTTCCCACCTGCCTCAAGACCAACACTAATACACCAGTGCCCAACAAAAGCAAGGGATCGTGCCTTAATGACTACTGTCAAGTGGCTCTGACATTGGAGAGGGTCCAGAGGAGGTTTACGAGAATGATCCCGGGAATGATTGGGTTAAGGTATGATGAGTGTTTGACAGCGCTGTACCTGTACTCGAATGGAGTTTAGAAAGATATGGGGGGGGACATTGAAACGTACCGAATAGTGAAAGACCTGGTTAGAGTGGACGTGGAGAGGATGTTTCCACTAGTGGGTGTATCTAGGACCAGAGGCCATAGCCTCAGAATAAAAGGGTGTACCTGTAGAAAAGATGATGAGGATTTCCACAGGAATTAGTGGAATTCATTGCCACAGAAAGCTGTGGAGTCCGTCAATAGATATTTTTAAGGCGGAGATTGACAGATTCTCGATTAGTAAGGGTATCAGGGGTTACGGGGAGAACACAGGAGAATGGGATTGAGAGGGAAAAATAAATTAGCCATGATTGAATGGCGGACCAGGCGCTGGGCCAAATGATCTAATTTTTCTCCTATAAGTAATGAATGGGTGGTCGGCGCGGCTGACGTCGCAGCGGCCTCTGCAGTCTGTCTGTGTTTTTTTTTTGTCCCGTTGAGGGTATAGTTTGTAGTGGGCTTTTAAATGTGTATGTGTGGGGGGTGGGGGGGGTAGGTGGGGGAAACTTTTAAATCTCTTCCCTGCATGGAGACCCAACCTTTTCTCTGTCGGGTCTCCGTTGTTGTTGGGGCCTAGCACCGTGGAGCGGCCTCCAACCGGAACGACCTGGGGGCTCAAGTCACGGAGCC
Organism: Leucoraja erinaceus; assembly: GCF_028641065.1. NCBI lineage: Eukaryota > Metazoa > Chordata > Chondrichthyes > Rajiformes > Rajidae > Leucoraja > Leucoraja erinaceus. The sequence continues at coordinate 9,074,156 of NC_073395.1, forward strand.
TGCGGAGCTGCGGACCTACCATCATGGAGCTGGCCAGCTTCGGAGCGTGAGGAGTTCGGAGCGTGGAGAGCTGCGGTGGCGCGCGGCTGCAACCCGACTCCGGTGGATGGTGACACCGGGAGCTCGCGGGTCCCCGGCGGGAGACTGCTTTGCGGGGCACCGGCAGCGACTTCTCCCACTCGAATTGCGGGGTTGAGAGTGACCTGGAGCGGGGCCTTACATCGCCCGGCGCGGCTTTAAATTGCCGCGGACTTGTTGGCGCCCGCCGGGGGGTCCAACATCAATACGCGGAGCAGGGCCTTGCATCGCCCGGCGTGGCATTAAATGGCCGCGGACTTGCTAGCGCCCGCCGGGGGCTTTGACATCGGGAGAGGAATGGAGAGCAGGGGAGAGACAAGAATTTGCCTTCCATCACAGTGAGGAGGAGATTCACTGTGATGGATGTTTGTGTAAATTGTGTTGGTATGTGTCTTGGTTCTTTTCTTGTATGGCTGCAGAAACCAAATTTCGTTTGAACCTCATGTGAGGTTCAAATGACAAATAAATGGTATTGTATTGTATTGTATTGAATTTAGGAATACAGCCTCGTGGATGAACAACTAAGGAATTTATGCTCAAAATCAGGTTATGTCTTGAATTGCACACAAATTAGATAAGCTGTCAATGTGTCAAATGTGCATTCATGCAACTAAAACACGAGACAAAACTCTACAAACAGAAATAAGACAAATCACTGCACAAGCCAAACAACAAAAGACACAGATCGACTAAATTACAGCTTCTAAAACACAAGGGAACCTGCAAATATATTCAGTGCTTTCTCCTGTGAGCATTATATAGTAGAGACATACCTGCGTAATAATTTCTTCTACCTGGCCACAGTTCATTTTCTCTTCTACTTTTTGAACATCATGCTCCTGCAATGTAAACCACATGAGGTGACTTGAAATGGCTGTTTGAGTGCAAGGCCTTCCCCTCATCAATCACCCCCTGCTTTCCACCATCACGGACAGGGAGAATCAAAGTAGAATTATCTGCCACTATTGCAAGATATAGTAGAGAAAATCAGAGTAGTTCAATAATCCTTATAACATACAATGCAAAGAAATGTGCATTTTCAGTCGTCACCATGTTGTTATTTAACGTTTAGAGATAAACAGCATAGAAACAAATTCTTTGTCCCACCGAGTCTACTTCAACCAATGATCACCTGTTCACGCTAGTTTTATGTTTTCCCACTTTATCATCCTGTCGAGGAAATTGACAGAGGAAAATTGAAGGAAAAACGGAGACGGAGGACATGACTTCAGAATTAAGGGACAGAAGTTTAGGGGTAACATGAGGGGGAAACCTCTTTACTCAGAGAGTGGTAGCTGTGTGGAATGAGCTTCCAGTGGAAGTGGTGGAGGCAGGTTCGATTTTATCGTTTAAAAATAAATTGGATAGGTATATCGATGGGAAAGGAATGGAGGGTTATGGTCTGAGTGCAGGTAGATGGGACATGGGGAAAATAAGTGTTCGGCACAGACTTGTAGGGCCGAGATGGCCCGTTTCCGTGCTGTAATTGTTATATGGTTATATGAGTTTCGCTTCAAGAGACTTTATTGCATGGAGAGATGGCGGCAGTTGACTGCTCACCAGTTCTCTGTCTTTGCAGCAGAATTAGCCGACAGTTATACAGTGCAGGGGTTGGACAGGCTAGATGCAGGAAGATTGTTTCCGATGTTGGGGAAATCCAGAACAAGGAGTCACAGTTTAAGGATAAGGGGGAAATCTTTTAGGACAGAGATGAGGAAAACATTTTTCACACAGAGTGTGGTGAATCTCTGCAATTCTCTGCCACAGAAGGTAGTTGAGGCCAGTTCGTTGGCTATATTTAAGAGGGAGTTAGATGTGGCCCTTGTGGCTAAAGGGATCAGGGGGTATGGAGAGAAGGCAGGTACAGTATACTGAGTTGGATGCTCAGCCATGATCATATTGAATGGCGGTGCAGGCTCGAAGGGCCGAATGGCCTACTCCTGCACCTATTTTCTATGTTTCTATGTTCTATGCAGTAAACAACTTGTTTTTTGTTAAATACAACTATACGAAAATATACTTCGTCCTTGGCTGTGTGTTTTCCTGTTATTACTATCCACTACATGGGTATTCATTATTTCATTAGCCATAATATACTTTTTGTTTATGTTAATCTCATTCAACAACAGATGGTTAATACGTCAAACATAATACAAGGGCATTTGACATTATTCTATCTCATCTTTCAAGCAGACCGCACCACTGTCTCCTCCCTGAGCCAGTCATATGCCCCCATTTTCTGCAGTGTTTCTGCACTACTAGTGGTAGGAGGTCTACCCAGCTTTAATCACAATAGTTACCAACATTACAGGGCTAACTATTGTGATCCAGCATTCAGTAACTTTCCACTGAGAAACAGGCTTTCTTATCCATGTCCTAATTTGTTGTGCTTTATTCACCAACGCTACGCAATTCCAGACAAGAGAAAACAATTCCTCAAGTGATAATGCGTCTTAAATTTGTTTTGCCAAATTCCCATGATATTCTTCTGCACCTGGTCAACAAGAGATGCCAATTCCCACATCCGCACACCCTTTCGTGACCTTATTTAATTCTGATCAAAATTAAGTAAATGAAGATTTTAATTTTTTCGTCTACACATCCACTCCCTACACAATTTATAGAGGCCAATTAACCTACAAAGCCCGCAAGTCTTTAGGATGTGAGAAGAAACAGGAGCGACAATGGAAACCTACGCAGTCACAGGGGGAACTTGCAAACTCCACACAGGATCGAATCTGGGTGTGTGGCGCTGAGACGGTAGCTCTACGAGCTGTGCCACTGTTCCGCCCAAATTTTTGTGAGAGTTCAAGAGGAAGCCAAGAGAAGGTTTTTGTTAATGGTAATCACAATAACAAAATGCAATATATAAATATTTTTGCATATGGATTTTAGAGAGATGCAGAGATCATTGCTAATAAAGGCAACAAAAGCACATTTTTGTCAAAACATTGAAAATATGTCTTATTATAGCAAAAAAAAACTACAAAAGCTGGAAGTTCAAAACAAAAACAGACAATACTAGATGCACGCAGCAAATCAGTCGACAACAGTGCGGAGAGAAAATGTGAACATTTCAGGTCACGGATCCTTCAAAAGAATTGGAAAAGTGCCCTTGTAAGATGCAGAGATGGGGGAGAGGTGCAGAAAACAGAGGGGATATCTATGTTAAGGTGCAGTTAATGTCAAGTTAACAATTACTTTAAAATATTGCAGAGAAGATGAAGAAGAATAAACGGACATAGAAACATGAAGCCACATCTGAAGAGAGACAGCAAAAACAAAAAAAAAGTAATTAGCTGAAGTTCTTAAGTTGAATATCAAGTCTCCAGTGTCCAGACTGAAGATGAAAAGCTGAATTTCAAGCTAACATTGGACAGTGGTGGAGCAGTGACAGCAAAGACAGATTTCAGATTGGGAGATGGGCAGAAAATTCAAGTGAGAAGCAACTAAAAACGTAGGATTACATTTGTGAACGAAACAAAGGTGTTTTGCTCGGGGTCTGCTGCTGCAGACTAAATGGAGGTGTACAGACTGTTTGGAACAACATCCATTATCTTTTTTTTAATCTAGCATACACTAAGTGACCATTTTCACTTAACCTTGGGTATGTCTTTCAAAAGGATGCCTGGAAATGTTAGCCAACTTACTGATTTGATCAAATTAAACCTTTCATTGATGATTTGTTCAGTGTACTTCCTATATGCTGCATCTGGAGGGATGGCTTCAAGTGCAGTGAGGACTCTGGTGTACAAAATTCTTAGTTTCTGAAAAAGAAAAAAAAATATTTGAAGCATGAACTTGTGGTTTATTGTTATTTGTTTTCTTCGCCCTCCAGAGAATTCTCAGCGTATACACAATTTGCTTACAAAGACCATTTGGTCTTGATTTTTTTATACTTCAATATTCATTGGTGCAAAGAGTAGGGCTGTACAGCATTCCATGTCTTATTTTCCAAAATTATGAATCAGAATTTTTCTAAATGAAAGCACAGTCAAATGCATTCAATTATCAAATGCATATTGGAGGACAATATAAAATCCTATTATGTGAGAATCACATACTAGTTTTTACACTAACTTTATGGAACCATTCAAATAATCATACATTTTTAACAGAAAAGTGTCACTTTTTTTTAGTGATGTTCAAATAAAACTCTCAAATTCTGCATCTATACTTAGCAACTTTTGATTCCAACATAGATTTTCTCCAAAAGTATGCATAGGTCAAGGAACAAGTATTTGATTTCAAAAGAGAAATATTAATTCACTACAAATGTGCGACATAGTGGCACAGCCGCTGCCTCATAGCACCAGAGACCAGAGTATGATCCTGACCTCAGTTGCTGTCTGTGTAATGTTTGCACATACTCCTTGTGACCGTGTGTGTTTCCCCCCAGGTGCTCTGGTTTCCTCCCACATCCCAAAGACATGTCGAATTCTGGCTGCGTGGAGTTTGCACGTTCTCCCTGTGACAACCTTGGTTTCCTCTTGGTACCTCGGTTTCCTCCCACGTCCCAAAGACATGCGGGTTTGTAGGTTATTTGGCCTCTGCGAATGACTGCCCCTAGTGTGTAGGGAGTGGATGCAAAAGTGGGATAACACAGAACTAGCATGAGCAGCAGATTGATGGCCAGTGGGCTGAAGGACCTGTTTCCATACTGTATTTTTAAACTAAAACTCAATTCCATTGGATTATTCTAACCAGTCAAATGATAGTTTTCAAAATAAACAACTACCCTCCTTGGCCCTTCACAAGAAAGTTATTGCCTGAATTTCAGCTATATTTCCAGCACATCATTTTAGAAAGGAATTAAATAATGATGAATACTGAACTTGCTTTTCAGTTCAACAAATTAGTCACAGAACTCAAAACAAAAGTTTAACAAGACTGTACCTCAAGGGGATTCTGGGCCACAGCAAGACCCACCAATCCAGTGGTCTGCAGGAAAGAAAGTGGATTAGTACAGGTTACACTTTTTTTTTTTAAATGTAGCACCCATTTAATTCCCACTTTACACTACACTTTTTCTCTCTCATTCTTTCTGCATCTTCCCCCCCACATCTTGTTTTCCCCTCTACTTTTCATAACACTCTCTATATCTCCAGTGGTCTTATTTTCCCTTTACTCAAGCCCACCTATATTTCCCAGTTTATAACCATATAACAATTACAGCACGGAAACAGGCCATCTCGGCCCTACAAGTCCGTGCCAAACAATTATTTTCCCCTAGTCCCATCTACCTGCACTCAGACCATAACCCTCCATTCCTTTCCATATAACTATCCAATTTATTTTTAAATGATAAAATTGAACCTGCCTCCACCACCTTCACTCGAAGCTCATTCCACACAGCTACTACTCTCTGAGTAAAGAAGTTCCCCCTCATGTTACCCCTAAACTTCTGTCCCTTAATTCTCATCATGTCCTCTTGTTTGAATCTTCCCTACTCTGTCGGAAAAGCTTATCCACGTCAACTCTGTCTATCCCTCTCATCATTTTAAAGACCTCTATCAAGTCCCCCCTTAACCTTCTGCGCTCCAAAGAATAAAGACCTAACGTGTTCAACCTTTCTCTGTAACTTAGTTGCTGAAACCCAGGCAACATTCTAGTAAACCTCCTCTGTACTCTCTCTATTTTGTTGACATCCTTCCTATAATTAGGCAACCAAAATTGTACACCATACTCCAGAATTGGCCTCACCAATGCCTTGTACAATTTTAACATTACGTCCCAACTTCTATACTCAATGCTCCGATTTATAAAGGCCAGCACATCAAAAACTTTCTTTACCACCCTATTTACATGAGATTCCACCTTCAGGGAACTGTGCACAGTTATTCCTAGATCCCTCTGTTCAACTGCATTCCTCAATTCACCACCATTTACCATGTACGTCCTATTTTGATTTGTCCTGCCAAGATGTAGCACCTCGCACTTATCAGCATTAAACTCCATCTGCCATCTTTCAGCCCACTCTTCCAACTGGCATAAATCTCTCTGTAGACTTTGAAAATCTACTTCATTATCCACAACACCACCTATCTTAGTATCATCTGCATATTTACTAATCCAATTTACCACACCATCATCCACATCATTGATGTACATGACAAACAACAGTGGACCCAACACAGATCCATGTGGCACCCCACTAGTCACTGGCCTCCAACCTGACAAACAGCCATCCACCATTACTCTCTGGCATCTCCCATTCAGCCACTGTTGAATCCATCTTGCTACTCCACCATTAATACCCAACAATTGAACCTTCTTAACCAACCTTCCATGAGGAACCTTGTCAAAGGCCTTACTGAAGTCCATATATACAACATCCACTGCTTTACCCTCATCAATTTCCCGAGTAACCTCTTCAAAAAATTCAAGAAGATTAGTCAAACATGACCTTCCAAGCACAAATCTATGTTGACTGTTCCTAATCAGACCCTGTTTATCCAGATGTTTATATATATTATCTTACCACAATATTTTTTTCTTTCAGACCCCCCCTTTCTCTATCCAATAGACTGCAGATTGATACAATTATTTGATCCCTGCATGACCTCCCTTTCTCCCTTAAATATTTGTCTCTCTCTGTCTGACATCTGTCTCTATCATGTCTCATTCATCCGCTGTGCATGTCCCCCCCACCTTTCCTCCTCCATTTACCTGTGTTTCCGTCTTCCCACTTAAACCTCTCCCCATCCTCCACCCCAACCCTTCCCGTCGATCCCCTACACCTTGTTTTCCTCCACCCCATCCCCTCGATCCCCACCTCCTTGCTCTCCTTCACCCCCCTACACTACCCTCATTTCATCTTTCCCTCCCTCTACCCTCCCCCCCCCCCCCCCCCACCTCCTACTTCTCCTCCACATCTCTATCCCCCCCCCCCTCCTCCTCCTCCCTCTTCCCCACCTCCTCCTTCCCTCCCCCCCCCCCTCCTCCTCCTCCTCCCTCCCAACCCACCACCTTCCCTTCCTCTCCAGATACCCACCCTCCTCCCCCGACGCCCTCCCGATGACCTCTCTCTATCTGCCCCTCCACAGCCCCCTCCACACCCCGCTGCCTACAACTCCCCTCTTCCATCTGTTTGTTTTTCATGTCTGAGAAGGAACTGCAGATGCTGGTTTACACCGAAGACAGACACAAAATGCTGGAGTAGCTCAGCGGGTCAGGCAGCATCTCCGGAGAGAAGGAATGGGGGCTCGACCCTAAACATCCCCCGTCCCTTCTCTCCAGAGACGCTGCCTGTCCCGCTGAGCTACTCCAGCATTTTGTCTCCATCTTCGGTATTCCTTTTCTTCTCTCTCCTCCCTCCTTCCCCACCCCACGCCCTGTAGGTTTATCGGCCTGACCTCCACTCACTTTCTTGAGGACGCCGGCCATGGCGACGGCGCTGCGGCTGGGCCGGTCCTCCAGTGCCGCTGCATCGAGCGCAGAGCCGGTCCTCCCGCTCCCGGACTCCAGCCCGGGCAGCCGAGTGCCGATGCGGGGAGGACCGCGGGATGATAATGGCGGCGGCGGCGGCGGGTGTGTGGGAGAGGGGGAAGAGAGGATGGAGAGAGGGGTGGAAGGGGACGGGGACGGGGAGGGAAGGGGGATAGGTGTGAGAGAGAGAGGAGGGGAGGGTATAGCTACCACTGTTTTTTGAAGAACGCTGCCCCGTCCCTCTGTGGGATAATAGTAGAGCTGACGGCCGTTCGGCCCCACCGCTCGGTGCTAGCTCCCCGCAATCTCGCTTGGCTTCAGCCACTTCATTGTCATGAAATGCTAACTCTTGTTTCTCTCTTAGATGCTGCCTGCAAGCTCTTTTCCTGGATGCAGGCATTTTTTTGCTTTTTATTGTAGTTGGAATTTTTCTTCGCTTTTCAACTTCTGTCCACTTTCTTTGAAACTTCTTTGCTCCAACGAGAACCGTCTCAGCTTCTCCAACTTCAATCACTTCATACAGCTGAAAGCTCTCGCCTTTCGAAACGTCGCAGTAAATCTTTTCGACAGCCTGCCTTGAATTTTCACATCTTTTTCAAAGTGTGTGACAAGAATTGACTATAATTCTTCAGCTGTGGCCTTGCCCATGCTTTGTACAGGTTCAACTCAACTTTTAACTGCTTTTTTTTGACGCATTAACCTTTACTAGCAGCTGTCTCAACATTTCAGGAAAATTGTGCGTGCGTGTGTGTTAATCGAGGCTGGGGAGAGAGGGGAACAAACAATATGATTAGAAGAAGGCTAAACGATCCATTTATCCCTTCCACCATTCAATAAAATCATGATTGATCAGATACTGTAACTACCCTAACGTTAACTCCTTATGTTAACAGGAAATTCTAAGCACAATTTTAATTTGTGAGAATTGCTTTAAAATATGTGAAACCTGAAACGAACCACGTCTGCCTGCGCATTCTGAATGATATTAAATAAAAGCAATATTTATGCAGCACCTTACAGAACCTCAAGGCACTCAAACTACTCCATAGTCTTTGGTTCCTATGAATTGAATGGGGCAGCTCGGTGGCACAGCAGTAGAGTTGCTGCCTTACACCCGGCTTGGTGTAAATCATAATTGTGTGTAGGGTAGTGTGAGTGTGCGGGCATCTGTGGTCAGTGCGGACTCGGTGGGCCAAAGGGCCTGGTTCCTCCTTGTATTTCTAAAACTAAAGAAACTAGAACATTTGTATTTGAGAATAAAAATAACAACATAAATGGACACATACTGTGGCAGTACAGAAAAACCTCACAATACATTGCCCTTACAGCATATAGAGCAGTGCTGAAATCAGCATAAAAGGATCATACAATTGCTACAATAACATGCGATGTTTACAGTATTGGCATTAAATGTGTACAAATGTCCTCAGCTATTAGCACTGTTTGATAGTATAGTTTAGAGATACAGTAAGGAAACAGACCCTTCAGTCCACCGAGTCCGCGCCGACCAGCGATCAGCCCACACACAAGCACTAGGGACAATCTACAATTTTACCAAAGCCAATTAACTAACAAACCTGTACATCTTTGGAGTGTGGGAGGAAACTGAAGATTTCGGAAATACCCAGGCAGTCACGGGGAGAATGTACAAACTCCGTACAGACCACCTGTAGTCAGGATTGAACCTGGATCCCTGGTGCTGTAAGGCAGCAACTCTACCGCTGTGCCACCATGCATGCCGGTTCTAATTCGGCATAAAAACTGGATCCATATCACATGTGAATTCCCTTAAGGTTTGTCATGGCATGTGTATGTTACTGACAAGATAATAATGAGGTTAATTTTCCAAATTAATGTCAATATTCTGCACGTTTTTCAACTTCCACAAGTTTATTGAAATCTATTATGAGGGGGATTTGTGTAGCCAATTGTTTATGTCAGGAAATTATTCACAATATATGATTTCTGTGGGTTTTGTTTATCTGTTAATTATCAGTTAGTCTTAAAATAATTAATTCCAACTCTAATTAAACTCCCCACCCAAATAAATTAATTTTTGGCTCAACCAACTTCCTCCCAAATGATAGTTTGCACTTTCCCCCCAGATTTCAGTAACTCACTATCTATTCCTAATGGATTTATTTGAAAAAAAAAAATCCTATTAAGATATTACATTAAATATTTATGTTATATATGAGTCTCCTTTATATTTAAATTGCTGTCAAATGGATTCCATGATTTTATTTTTGGAAGGCCTCTATATCTTTAATATTACTTTTAAGTTCCTATGCATCACTTTCTTTTGTTTTATCTTGGCCAGTCTAAATTTCAATCATAGCCTCGCCAATATTCCATTATTTTTTTCACTTTGTGCTGTCAGCCTCATAATTAGTATGTAGCAATGTTTCCTAATTTTTAACATTTTCACTTCCGAAGTGTGAAACTTTGTGGCATGTCCTTTTAAAATCTCACAATCCTTTCAATTTAAATCGTATGCAATATTAAATAAATAAACCTTCTCCAAGCCATTGTACCTAAGGGCCAAATTGTTTCTATGTTTCTATTCAAAGTAAAATCTGACTTTAAAAGCTGCATGATGGCCAATAGCCTTTGGCACCTGATGTTTTGTACATAATTTATAAAACATTTAGGCAGGTACATGGAGAGGAAAGGTTCACACGGATATGGGCCAAACACGGTAAACAGGACTAGCATGGACATGGCATGAAGGAGGTGGGCTGAGAGTCCGTATGGCTCTAAGATTTTATGACTAATTTAGTTTTATTCTAAAACTCACCTTATCAAATATTTATGCTCAGTAAATCTATTCTCATTTATTGCAATCAATTCTCACTTGTTCACCATCTTTCCAATTTCTTCCTCTATTGCTACTTCACATCAGGTTGTTTTCATGTTTTTTTTTTCCAAGGGCATGCTTTGTTATTGTAAAAGTAGATGTCAAATAGACTTTTTTTATAAAGACAAATGTAGATTTAAATTGAAAAGAAATATGGTGTGAAACATCAAATATGTGTTTGAACTAAGTGATCTTTTGTTAAAATCTGTTGTTCTAAATTGCCATTTTCAATACCAAAGGCCTTCTTGGTTTCATTATAAGCTTGCTATTCGTTGCTATGAAACTTGTCTGCTATCCTATGGTTATCCTACCTGATAAATAACTATTCCTCCCATTTTATCCTAACTCTTGTTCGGTTTTAGTGCAGATTATTGTATCCAGATAATGGATGTGAACATTAACTTGGATAATGACCACCTGACTCAGTATGCAATCCAGCAGAGTTTAGAAGCTAGTGATCAGTCAACTCGCTGTAATGAAAGGTAATTTTTATGTGGTATTAAGTCTAAATTTTAAGCAAAAAAAAGACTCTCAAATTGCATACATTCATCTAAAAAAAGTCATGGGGTTGAGGTGTAAAGGGAAACCTTTCAAATTGGAGAAGTCAGGCACCAGTGTTTCACGAAAATAGCACAAGAAAGCTTGCGGACTCTACAGTTTGGCAAATTAAATTTAATACAGGATGAATGTACAAGTATTATCTGCATCTTAGAAATAAGAAATCAACGAGAGGAAAATCAGAGAAATATCGAGAAAGTAGTGAATCAGTAATTTAATTCTGCACCTCAAATCAAACCACAAATTTGTTTCTGGGAGCATAGTATTAAAATTAATGGAGATATATTAAATATGCACAGGACCATGGGACAGCCGGCACTTGGAGTGTTGTGCACATTTTCCATCTCTAAGGCATAACAAGGACATGGATAGACAATGGAATATGAAAAATAAACCAATTCCACAAGTTGTGGAAATTTAGCTGTAGTGAAAGGTCGCGGTCAACCGAGCCTTGGGGTTTTGCGGGCGGACTCCCAGTTCCGTGACCGCAGCACCTCGATAAGGTCCCTCTGCCAGTTCATTCCATATACCCACCACCCTGTCGGTGTTTATACTCCATGTCTTTGCCTATTGCATTCACCTCATTTTATTCAGCCTTCCAATAATCCTGTCACATTTTCCACTTGTATGCTCAAAGGGTTTCTTAAGGAAACCATAAAAGATATCTGCCTCAACCACTACCTAAATTCCACACTTTTAATATTCCCTGAAAAAAATACATTTGCTGTGTTTCCTTATTGAATGTATTTGTAAATATCTTTAACCAATAACCTCAATACCTTGGTTGGGATGAACAAGTTGAGCTAATGGACCTGTTTCCATGCTGTATGATTCTGCAGAATATATGAACCAAACAGCTAATTTCTACACTGCTTACCCAATGCAATAATTTTCTATGATGCAGAATAAGAATTTTGTCAATGTTATGTTTCTTTTTTTTCAGCATCTTACCACTCAGCCAAGAAAACAGACAGATCGTGAAAGCAATCAGGCAAGGTATGCAGACTGACTTTTGAATGATGTATTTTACGATGCTGTAGCTCTCAATTAATGTATCATTTTGTCTCTTATTGTCCTAGGAGAAATCTGCGAACTCCAGAAGTTGATTAAACATAAATTTGCATTGGATGAAGCGGATGAGAAGGGGTGGTTTCCACTGCATGAAGCTGCAGCTCAACCCGTTCAACAAGTGCTTGAGATTGTCCTAGATTGTGAGTAGAGAGTCAAGAGTCAGGAGAGTAAAGGGCCTGTCCGACTTGAACGACCTAATCCACGAGTTTTGAAGACCCTAGACGAGTTGAAAAAAATGTCAAGGTCGTGTTGACTCGCCGAAGTAAAAGACCTCCTACGACTATGTCTACCACCTCCTACGACCATGTCAATTACCTCCTACGACCCCCTTCGACCTCAGCCTTCCACACCTAAAACCGACTACAACTAGCTATGAGTGGGAAATGATCACATGATAAAATGATGTCATGTTTCCGGTTTTTTTCTCGGGCCAGTTACCGACCTACGACTATCTACGCCCACCATCATGACCTACTACGACCTACCTACGAGTAAAAATTATCAATTCTTTCCATGCCGACCTTTTTTTTTACTCGTGGACGTTTTGTATCAGGCTGGAAAAAACGCCGCAACCTACTTGAGGTCACGAGTACGCGGAGACCATTCACGAGCACGAGCAAGAGTTACAAAGACTTCCTACGACCTCGTGGCGACCATGCTGCGAGTATGAGTCAAGGGCAAACTCGGCAGAGGTGGCCAATTAGGTCGTGAAAGTGGGACAGGGGCTCCCAGAGTGTTTTATTGTCATACTGTATGCGTCAGAATGGGACAATAAAATTCTTACTTGCAGCATCACGACAGGTTTTTTTGGAAACTCAGTGCTCAATAGTCAACATAATAATCAAAATAAGTCCAATCAATAAAAAGGGCAATATAGTGCAAGAATAAAACAGAGCCCAAAGTCCCTAGTGCAATCCAGGCAGTTGGTAGTTTGGAGTTTCGTTGGAATTTGTTGTGTTCAAGAGACAGGGTTTTGTTGGGAAGAAGCTGTTGCTGAACCTGTACATTACAGCTTGCAGAGTTCTGGCAGGAGTGAAATGAGAGCATGGCCAGGGAGGTGTGAGTCCTTGATGATGTTGGTTGCCTTTTCGAGGCAGCGCCTCCCATAGATTCCTTTGATGGTGGGGAGGTCAGTACCCATGATGGACCGTGTTGTGTTCATCAAGTGTTGGAGCAATACAGCAGATCAGCGGCTTGGAGGACATGGATAGGTGAAGTTTTGAGTCTGGACCATTCTTCAAATTCATCGTTTAGGGCCGGGACCCTTCATCAGACTGCCATTTCAAGTCAGGACCCTTCGTTAGACTCAAAGCACAATTTGAATGTCCTCCTTAAAGCACTGAACATGAGCCCATGGATGGAAATCACCCTTCAGTCCTACATCTAATTGTCTGTTATTAGTCTGAGAACCTCAAATGCGAATAATAGCAGGATATCACAGTTTAGAAGTCATTACAGTTGAATCTAATTCTGCCCTGTAATGAACGTCAACCCATTTGCTCTTCAAGCAGAGAGTTCTGGATAGCGGCGGAATGAAATATCCCATCGGGTTTCCCAGCAGATGATGAACTTTCTCAGCAGCCCAGAGTGATATAAAGACACTCAGCACAAACCACAGAGTGAATTTGTGACTTCCCTGCTCAATGAAGCTGAGGGATAATATTTAATCTCTGGGGGAGAGTAATGTTTTGACTGAAATGCAACATTCCCCAAAGCAGTCCGGATAAGATTTTACAGCTGCAAAATGGATATTTTATTGACCATTAGGGTGGCATGGTGGCACAGCGGTAGAGTTGCTTCCTCACAGCGCCTGAGACCGGGGTTCGATCCTGACTACGTGTGCTGTCTGTACGTTCACCTCATGACCTGCGTGGGTTTCCTCCGAGATCTTCGGTTTCCTCCCACATTCCAAAGACGTACAGGTTTGTAGGTTAATTGGTTTGGTAAAATTGTAAATTATCCCTAGCATGTACAAGATAGTGCTAATGTGCGGGGATCGCTGATCGGTCCAGACTCGGTGGGCCGAAGGGCCTGTTTCTATGCTGTATCTCTAAACTAAACTAAACTAAATTAAATTATCTCACTCATTTACTATGCATATAACAAATAACATAATGTATTTTCAGCTGCTCTGGCTGTCTTGGCCAAACCATGAAGGTGCTGCTTATTCAGAGAATAATTCTTTTCTGAAACATTAGTTCCCGATTTCAAGCTGAGGATTCTATGTTCATTTTAATTGTGGGGGGTGGGGGGTGAAATGAAGTTACAGTGAGTTTTTTTTTTAAATGTTCGGTATATAAGTGGTTCCTTCTATTTTCTATATTGTTGATTTTAGCTTCATACAAAACAATCTGGCAACAAAAGACTGAAGATGGGGAATCTCCGCTTACTCTGGCTGCTGGCGCCGGGATAGTGGGAAATGTGCAGGCTCTTTTGGAGAAGCGAATTTGTCCCAATCTCACTAACAACAAGGGAGAAACACCACTGCTGATCGGTGAGTAGTTTTAGAGTTTAGTTTACACAGCGTGGATGCAGTCCTTCAGTCCCCCGAGTCCGCGCCGACCAGCGATCATCCCGTACCCTAGCACTACCCTATACAACAGGGACAGTTTACAATTTTTACTAAAGCCAATTAACCTACAAACCTGTACATTTATGAAGTCTGGGAGGAAACCAGAGCACCCAGGGAATACCCACGCGGTCTGGGGAAGAACGTAAAAACTCCGTACAGACAGCACCCGTAGTCTGGATTGAACACGGGTCTCTGGCGCTGTAAGGCAACAACTCTACCGCTGCGCCACCATGCCACCCTAAATTTATTTCTTTGAATTTTTCTCTCTTGGTACCTTGATTGGAAGTAGATCTTACTTGGAAGTTGGAAGTAGTCTCTATTAAGATTTCCGATCTTAAAAAATTCTTAACACTAGAAATAAATTCTGATGTCAATTTGTTTTATGAATAAAACGTAGTCAATAATCCCGATTATGAATCATTGCTGCAATTAGAACAGCTTGCACCTTAACATAGAAACATAGAAAAGATGTAATAACACTCACATTAGAGGATTTAAACTAAGAGTTATCATAGAATTATCGTAAGAAGCAATGCCATTCTGTCCACTTCCAAACCCTCCCCCCTCTCCTCGTGTTTAATTGATATGTGTAGACACCTGGGGGAACTGCCATGGGGGGGGGGGGGGGGGGGGGGGGGGGGGGGGGGGGGGGGGGGGGGGGGGGGGGGAGAACAAAGAGGACCTGGCATGGAATACTTTGTAACTTTGTCTACGCCCTTTATGTGGTGACTCTTTGCATACCTTGGGTATGCAAAACAAAGAATTTCTCTGTGACTTGTCACATGTGACAATAAAGTATTAATTCATTCACCTCGTGCTCTACACAGGGTTTACGTGCTTGAAAAAACAGAGTAATTTTGAAAAAGCGTAAATTAAACATATACAGTAACACGCTGTCATCGGTATTTTTGAGGGTGTGATTCTGAAAATCCCAGTGTGTAAATCAAGCTTTGGTATTGAAGAAACAAGCGCCTTTTCAAAATGCACAAATCAAACACGTTGTAGAATGCGAGGTGCCTGTATTCTAAAATGATATCTTTAGCAATTGCTCTGCTCGTAATTTGTTCCATCTGCTGTGCCTGTTGTGGTGCCATGGGATTTATTTACAGCCTGTAGTCGTTGCATAAAGATCCTGTTCAAAAGATGAACAGTGTTGACTTCCTGCACATATCCATGTCACAGAGTGATGTTGACCAATGAAGAAAAGAAAATGGCAACAGCAAAATAGAATCACAGAACAATAACAATCTAGTAAAGACCCCAAAGTTAATTTCTATTGATTATTGTCTGTTGTCTATAACCCATCATATTTGTAATAAAATGCAGTTCAGAGTTTATGGAATGCACAGTGGCGCTGTGGTAGGGTTGCTGCCTTACAGCGCCAGAAACCCGGGTTTGATCCTGACTGCAGGTGCTGTCTGTACGGAGTTTGTACGTTCTCCCCGTGACCGCGTGGGTTTTCTCCAGGTTTCCTCACACATTCCAAAGATGTGTAATTTTGTAGGTTAATTTGCTTCCATAAATTGTCCCTATTGGGTAGGATAGAACTAGTGTACAAATAATCGGATGGTCAGTGCGGACTTGGTGGACCGAAGGGCCTGTTTCCGTGCTATATCTCAAAACTAAACCAAACTAAACTAAACTAAAATATTGGCTGACTCAGCCCTGTTTGATCCACGGCAAATCCTGTTCTGCGGATTCACATCCTGTATCTATGGCTATCCGAAAAAATTGCAGTGCAAATTTGCAAGTGCTGCACCTGCCAGTGACATTTTGCATTGGATTGCATCATTATTTTAATATTGCTTTTAAAAAACATTTACATTGACAGGCAGCATTAATGAGGCAACCCAATGACGCACACTATTTCTTACATGTTTGTCTGCAAGTCTTTGTGGAAAATGTCAGCTTGCAAGCTTGTTGGTTTACATTGATCTTGAGGCATTATAATGTCATAATTTATTGGAACTGAGGTTTTTCGAGTATACTGGGAATTTAAAAAAAACATTCTTTCCGAATGAAGCTCCCAACTAAAGGAATGGGCGCCTGAGTAAAAAAATAGCTAATTTTATTCAGCTATTCCAATCTCTGTCTGATTTAATGTGTAAGAAGGATCTGCAGATGCTGGTTTAAACCGAAGATGGAACACAAAATGCTGGAGAAAATCAGCGGGACAGACAGCATCTCTGAAGAGAAGGAATGGGTGACGTTCTTCAGAAGGGTCTCGACCCGAAATGTCACCCTTTCCTTCTCTCCAGAGATGCTGTGTGTCCCGCTGAGTTACTCCAGATTTTTGTGTCTATCTTCTGTCTGATTTAAATTCTTAAAACCATGCCCTCTCACTTGTTCATTACAGATTTCAAAGCTTTATATTCTCAATGGAATCACATTAACCAGTGGCAGATTACTCATGGTGAAGTCATAAATTAGACAATAGAGGGCGCCTGATACTGAATATTTTTGTGCATCAGTCCAAGGTTTTTGTTTCCATTCACCATGATCCCTCTAAACAGAAGCTCCCATTGCTAAGTCATGTAAGGAATTGGCCTTTCGTTTACCTTGTTTACATTACAGCTTTTGCTAAAAAATTTCTCTCCGCCTTAAGCATTCAGATGATTTAGATAACCTAATTCCACAATGCCCAAATGATAACAATCATGAGCCTGATTCTAAAGATAGACGCGAAATGCCGGAGTAACTCAACGGATCAGGCAGCATCTCTGGAGAAAAAGATTCTAGAGACTGTAACAAGCTTTGCATACTGAGGATATGAGATACCAAAACATGTCACATGCCAGCTGGAATTTGAGGGGCTGTATTCAAACTTAACCTCAGGGAGCATTTAAGATAATATAATTTCACATTTTAAACTCCTTGTTAAAGGTGAACGAGGCACAGTTAAATAAATACTTATTTAACAAAGGCACCCAACGAGAGCTATCCTGATGGTCATTGACAGGCCCCTTTAAAATGAGTAAGCTCATGACTCATGTGCTTAGCAAGCATATATGTAGATTTATTTGAGAGATTGCACAAAATAGCAACCTGAGCTTGTTTGAGCACCACACATTCTTGAGCATCAGATCATTGTCATTATCATTCAGGTGTGATGCTGCTGTCTCTGATATCATCACTCCCCTTGACGTGGCGGCACAGTGCCGCAGCGAGTAGACCTGCTGCCTCACAGCGCCAGAGACCCAGGCACGATACTGACCTCGAATGCTGTCTGTGTGGAGTTTGCATGTTCTTCCTGTAACCACCTTGGTTCCCTCCTGGTACCTCGGTTTCCTCCTCCGTCCCAAAGAGGTTAATTGGCCTCTGTAAATAATTGCCCCTAGCATGTAGGGAATGGGTGAGAAAGTGGGATAATTACTGTTATAACACGAAGAACACTCTAAAACACCAGGATAAGCGCTCAACCAAGAAAACCAAGCCCAATGCCAAAGTAGCATCTAAACTACCTACACACACTTAGACAAAAATACTGGAGAAACTCAGCCGGTGAGGCAGCATCTATGGAGCGAAGGAATGGGTGACGTTTCGGGTTGAGACACTTCTTCATTTTTCCAGCATCTGCAGTTCTTACTTACACACACTTAGAAATAGGAATAGAAATAGGAATACTTTATTGTCACATGTGACTGGGCACAGTGAGATTCTTTGCTTGCATACACAATGTATATAAATAGCAGCCACTTATAGCACTGACAAAGTTACAAAGCTCGCCGGCTCCCCTTTTGTCCCCTCCTCCCCCCCCCCTTCCCAATGGTTATCTCATGCCGGGTCCCCATTGTCCTTTGTTGAGCCGAAGGGCCTGTTTCCATGCTTTATGACTATATGACTCTAAAAAGGTGCCTTTCTATGTCATGTTCTCGTGCCCCTTTCCTACAAGCTGTGAGGAAGAATGCCTACGAGATGGTATCGGTGTTGCTCCAACATGGAGCACTTATTAACCGGCCCTGTGTGCGGCGATGGACAGCAATGCACGAAGCTGCTAAGCAAGGACGTGACGATATGGTGGCATTACTGCTGAGGAACAATGGGGACATCAATCAGAAGGATGGGTATGGAGTAACGCCTGTGGCCACGGCAGCCGCGTTTGGTCACTGCAGTGTGCTGGAGTATCTCATTCACAAAGGTACCGTCAAAACGCATCTTTCCCAGTCACGGGACAAAACATGAGCATGGGAAATGGGAAAAGAGTTGTCTCCTTAAAATATGTTCCGCCATTTAAAATCAGGGCAGATCTCCCAGCTCAATCTTTCTTTCCAGTCTGAAGAAGGGTCCCAACCCAAAATGTTACCTATCCAAGTTCACTAGGTTAGACACAAAATGCTGGAGCAACTGAGCAGGGCAGGCAGCATCTCTGGAAATCGGTAATGTTTCGGGTCGAGATCCTTCTTCAGTCTGAAGTCCTGCTGAGTTGCTCCAGCATTTTGTGTCAACCCTCGATTTAAACCAGCATCTGCAGTTCTTTCCTACACATGTTCACTCGGGATGTTACCTGACCTGTTAAGTTACTCCAGCATTTTGTGCCTTCCCATCTCAACTTTGCTTTCTAGTTTGATATCTGTTTCCCTTAATTAACACCCTCCCTCTTTTCTGAATGTCTTTAGTCAGAGGGTGGTGAATCTGTGGAATTCATTGTCACAAGGCTGTGGAGGCCAAGTCAATCGTTATTTTTAAGGTGGAAATTGATAGGTTTTTGATTAGTACGGGGTGTCGGGCGTTATGGGGAGAAGGCAGGAGAATGGGATTGAGAGATAGAGATAGATCACACATGATTTGAATGGCGGAGTCAACTAGATGGGCCGAATGGCCTAGTTCTACTCCTGCAACTCATGAGCGTGTGAATCTCTCAGCAAGGACATGCGGAGGAAGTGTGCCGTTTATCTGGCCCATCTTATCCCAGCATGCGATCAATGCCTTTCCCACAGGCGGCGACATTCACGCACAAGCAGACGATGGTGCCTCGGTGCTCCTTGAAGCTGCCGAAGGTGGGAATCCGGATTGTATAACGGTGCTGCTGGAATATGGAGCCAAACCCAATGAACCGGACAATGCAGGTCACCTTCCCATTCACCGAGCAGCGCAAGAGGGACATTACCTGTGAGTAATATCACAATGCATTTATCCGGGCCAGTTTATCTTGTTTTCGCTCTTGCATGCAAGGATGCAAGCTGATGGGGATCATTAGGTGAGCCGCTAACCAGTTTGTCCGTTCACCCACCTTTGCTGTGTACCTTTAAAAATACCTGGAGCTGGAGCCGTCCCAGATCTAACTTGCTTGTATTTGTGAGCGTGAATCATCCAGCAGAAGGCGGCTCTGCTGGTTATAATCCTATGACAGTGGGTGCTGTCAACTGACGTCAACCAAAGAACCCAGAGAGTAGGGCATGCACAGAATAACATCTCTAATCCTGGATTAATCATTGGCATCAATAACATACACCCAGCTATATCTATATCTGCATCGCATGTTGTGTGTTAAAGATCGTGGCCTACCTACAGTGGAAAACTGTCAACTCTCTTTCCAGAAAATCCTTCAAAATCACTGGAAGGACAAGTAAACAAACGTCACATCATCCACCAGGCCAACATGGCCAGGATTGAGGTCCCAGTTGTGCACAGTCAGCTGGAACTGTGAGCTGCAGAACAATGTAGTTGCCAGAAATCCAAATTTAAATTCCAGAATGCTGGGAGGACGTAGCAGGTCAGGCAGCATATGTGCGGAGAGAAAACCTGAGTTCATGTGGACACGGAGAATTGGGATGATCCCAGGGATGATTGGGTTAACATATGATGAGCATTTGACAGCACTGGGCCTGTACTCACTGGAGTTTAGAAGGATGAGGGGGAACTTCATTGAAACTTACCAAATAGTGCAAGGCCTGGGTAGAGTTGATGCGGAGAGGATGTTTCCACTAATGGAGAGTCCAGGACTAGGGGCCATAACCTCAGAATAAAAGGATGTTCCTTTAGAAAGGAGATGACGAGGAATTTATTTCATCAGAGGATGGTGAATCTCTAGATTCTTGACTAGTATGGGTGTCAGGGGGTTATGTGGAGAAGGGGGTTGAGAGACAAGCATAGATCAGCCATGATTGAATGGCAGAGTAGACTTGATGGGCCGAATGTCCTCATTCTGCTCCTATACCATGAACTACAGATGCTTGATTTCCAAAAAAGTCACAAAATGCGGAATAACTCAGCAGGTCTGGCAGCACCTTTGGAGGACATGGATAGCTGACATTTTGGGTCAGGGCCCTTCTTCAGATTAATTGCAGTGGGTGGGGGGGGAGAAAGCTGGAAGAGAAGGGGATGTGGTGGGGGGTAAGACAAAGCTTGGCAAGTGACAGGTGGATACAGGTGAGGAGAGGGGGTGGGGTTGGATGGCAGATGGATGGATAAAGGCCAAAGAAGAAAAGCCCCAAAAATGAGAGATAAAGATCGAAAAGGCAGGAAATGTGAAGCCAGAGGAGGGAATATCGGTGGTATGGAACATGGGGAATGGGAGAAAAGGGTGCTCATCCAAGTGGGTCATGGGGGTGAGATGGGGGGAAAGGGGGAGGTGGTGAAAAGGGAAGGGCGTTTGTAGGTTCATTCACTAAAATTGGAGAATTCAATGTTCATATTGTTTGGTTGTAAGCTACCCAAGTAGAATATGTTAAAGTTACAGACTGATGACCCTTCATCAGAACTGACCCGTTCTAACACGAACAGGAGAGGGCGGTTATCTGAATTCTGTGTCTAACCCCGAGGGTGGTGAGAACAGAGCAGAAGCTGTTCCTACACGATTTTGTTTGAGCAGCAGTTGGGACATGTTGGCCGGTGTGGGCAAGATGGGCCGAAGGGCCTGTTTCCACGCTGTATGACTCTATGACTCAGTGTAAACGCTCAAAGACTGAGGTTATAGTGGGAGTGGAATAGAGAATGAAAGTGACAACCAACAATGACTCAAGATCAACACAAACTGCTGGAGTAACTCAGCGGGTCAGGCTGCATCTCTGGAGAATAAGGGTGGGTGACGTTTCGAGTCGGGACCCTTCTTCCCGACTGACATTCTGGAGACAGTCAGCCCGACAGTCAGTCCCCACCCAAAACACCATCTATTCCTATTCTTCCAGAGATGCTGCCTGACCTGCTGAGTTATTCCAGCACTTTGTGTCCATCTTTGGTATAAACCAGCATCTGCAGTTCCTTGGAAAACTTTTGGAAAACTCAAAATCATCTTTGACTACCAAATGGAAGTGCTCGCAAAGTGTTTATGCAATCTGCTATTGAGTTTTTTCAATACTGGTGATCATTGTAACACTCGGAATGAATCCTTTTTTTTAATCTCCCATCTGCATATTGCAATGAGAAGAAAATAAGGTTAAAAAACTCAACCCTTTCATCTCAATTAGGCAGAATTAGAAGTTAATAAGGACTTCAAGAGGATTCAGATGCTCCAATTTGAATATATGCGCTCCTCCCCTCTCTGTTTTTTTTTCATAAACTTCATATTAAAGCATGCTATTCGTGGATTTTGTACCTCTTGAAAGAGGTTTTATTTATTTATTTGTAGACTACCACCTTCACTAACAGTGGCATTGGAATAGCATGGACTGTTTGTGAAATGCATGTTACTGGTGAATAACATGTTTGTGCTCAAAGATTGATAATCCCACCATGTAGATGGATCTTGGCAACATGTTCAGCACTAACATTGTGGGCCGAAGGGCCCCTTCCTGTGCTGCACTGTTCTATGTTCTGTAGCTACCACAGTGATCAAGAAATTCTATTGCTTAAGGAACAGATAATTTAGTTTAGTTTAGAGATACAGCATTGAATCAGGCCCTTCGGCACACCAAGTCCACACCCATACAAGATACACTAGTTCCATCCTACACTTTAGGGACAATTTTACAGAAGGCAATTAACCTACAAAACTGCATGTAGAGCATTTGGAATCTAGTAGGAAACCAGAGCATCCAGAGAAAACCCACACAGGGAGAACGTACAAACTCCGTACAGACAGCACCCACAGCCAGAATAGAACCTTGGTCTCTGGCGCTGTAAGGCAGCAACTCTGCGCCACTGTGCCATCTTACTTTATAAATCTTTTTTACTCTATCTCTGTTACATCTATAACCATGTTTGATGCTATATTATTATTTGCAGGGCCTTGAAGCATCTTATTCCAGTCACTCGTAAGTGTGCAATTAAGAAAAGTGGGATAAATCCAATCCATTTGGCTGCTGATAATGGCAGTACGCAGTGCCTGGAATTGCTGATAGAAAGTGGATTTGATGTCAACGCAGTCATGAACGAAGAGATAGCTGCCACCTACGACGACAAGCGCAGAACCGCCCTGTATATTGCCGTGTCCAATAACGATGTTGCCTGCACTGAGCTCCTGCTGAGAGGAAACGCACGGCAGAACCAAGATCCACTGTCCTGCCTCCTCGTAGCGGTGAGGGCAGGGAATCATGAACTTGTGCGCTTGCTTCTACGCTATGGTGCCAACGTTAACAGCTACTTCACGCTAATCAATGACACCCAGTTTCCCACTGCCATCCAGTACGCAGTACACGACGAGATGATGCTCAGACTCCTGCTCAACAATGGCTACGACGTACCAATGTGCTTTGACTGCATCCACACCGACAGCCTTAGAGGGTTTCATCTCCATCCTGTTATTGAATCAAAGTCCTACATCACCTCAGTAAGTGACCTACTTCTACCCACAGTCACTTCTACCCACAATCTGCTTTTGCAGTGAATCGAGTGTGCAGTGAAATGATCATTGGATTTCATAGTAGTTGTTTTTCAATTTATATATTTATTCACTCATGTTATGTGGGTTCTAAAGGTAAAGCCAACAATTTTTACCCACCCCTGAAAACTAACTCAAAACTATCTGAGGCCAACACAAAATCAAAGTCAAACGGTGTAGGAAGGAACTGCAGATGCTGGTTTACACCAGATAGCCACAAAAAGCAAAGCAATAGGTGACGTTTTGGATCGGGACCCTTCTTCAGACCCAAACATTACCCTTTCCATTTCTCCAGAGATGCTGCCTGACCCACTGAATGACTCCAGCTTTTTGTGTCTTTCTTCAAAGTCAATCATATTGTCTTGAGTCATGTATTGGGCAAACATGGTGATGTTAGGAATGCTCCATCCCAAAAGGACATTAGTGACCAGGGTGGGATTTTGTTATGCCAATCTGGTAATTTTGTGGTCACTTCTTCCAATACTGATTGGTACTACAGCTGAGCTGAGAAGCTGACAACTGTATTCTGGGCATTGTATCCTTCTCTCCAATCTTGAACTTGAGTTTGGCTTGATTGTATTTGTGTATATATTTTCTGCTTGGATCGGACAGCACACAAAACAAAGTTTTCCAACGTAACACCGATACTCATGACAATAATAAACCAAATGCAAAAGTATGTGTAAGAAGGAACTGCAGATGCTGGTTTAAACTGAAGATGGACACAAAGAAGCTGGAGTAACTCAGCTGGTCAGGCAGCATCTCTGGAGAAAAGGAATGGGTGACATTTCGGGTCAAGATCCTTCTTCAGATTCCAGATTTAGATACAAAGTGCTGGAGTAACTCAGCGGGTCAGGCAGCATCTCTGGAGTAAAACGTTTTGGGTCGAGTCTTCTTCAGAGTGCTGTAGCCTGGACACACTTGCGATCCTGGGGCTTTATGCAAGTTTGAGTGGGGCAGCTTTAACTGGTATCAGACGATTTTTGTCATGATCAAGGTGATGAGATGATGTGTGGTTTATGCTGGCTCCAGCAGCTATCTCACAAATGGGCTGGAAGCAATAAGTTGGAATGTACTACCTCCACTGTAAGCAGTAGCTTAGGTTAACTGTAGGTACACAAAATGCTGGAGAAACTCAGCGGGTGCAGCAGCATCTATGGAGCGAAGGAAAAACATCCCCTCAACTATTTCCAGTGGCTCTTTGATTTAACCCTCTTATCATTGTCCTCGCCATATTTTGGCCTCTCTCTGTCAATTCCGTCCCATATCCACTTTCTCAGATTATACAGCATTAGTTTAGTTTAATTTAGTTTCAGTTTAGTTTAGTTTATTGTCCCGTGCACCGAGGTGCGATGAAAAGGGTTATTGTTGCGTGCTGTTCAGTCAGTGGAAAGATTATACACGATATATACAGGGAAGTCCGGAACCAGGGGTCACAGTTTAAGAATAAGGGGGTTGACCATTTAGGAGTGAGATGAGGAAAACTTTTTCACACAGAATTGTGAATCTGTGGAATTCTCTGCCACAGAAGGCAGTGGAAGCCAATTCACTGGATGTTTTCAAGAGAAAGCTCTTAGGGCTAAAAGAATCATGGGATATGGGGAAAAAGCAGGAACGGGGTACTGATTTTAGATGATTAGCCATGATCATATTGAATGGTGGTGCTGGCTC
This sequence comes from Leucoraja erinaceus, assembly GCF_028641065.1. Lineage (NCBI taxonomy): Eukaryota > Metazoa > Chordata > Chondrichthyes > Rajiformes > Rajidae > Leucoraja > Leucoraja erinaceus. Next base: position 9,099,149 of record NC_073395.1, read on the forward strand.
GAAGGGTTGAATGGCCTACTCCTGCATCTATTTCCTATGTTTCTATTCAAGCCATTCACAGTGTACAGATACAGGATAAAGGTAATCACATTTAGCCCAAGGTAAAGTCCATCTTTGGATTTGATGAGCCAATTTGCCTAATTCTGCCACAATGTCTAATGGATTAAAATCTGACTGGGCCCAATCCCATTGCTTGCCATCGACTGAAATTTAATCTCAGAATCATGCCATCTCTTCCTCTCCAATTCTTCATCTTTAAAACTTCTCTTAAACCAAGAGAGAAAACTTATCTTTACACCCATCCTTACGCCTCAGCCTCTGGGATAAGGGATGACGAACTCAGAGAGGCGCTCTTGAAGTTGATTAATCTTTGATATTATTTGCAGTTCTGCGAGTTCATCACCGTGCAGTGGATGAGTCACTTGGTCGGAAGGGTTGTGCGAGTGCTGATAGACTACGTGGATTACGTTTCCTTCTGCGTGACATTAAAACCCGTGTTGGAGAAGCAAAGGGAATGGCCTGAGATCTGCCACATCATGGGTAAACCACCTTTCATTACCATCCCTTACTCAGTAACTGAAGCACAACGATTAAGTAAAATCAGACTGACAAGGGTATAGATAGGACTAGAATATAACTCTGGTCCAGCATGGTGGTGCAGCGGTAGAGTTGTTGCCTTACAGCGCTTACAGCGCCTGAGACCCAAGTTCGATCCTGGCTACGGGTGCTGTCTATACGGAGTTTGTACGTTCTCTCCGTGACCTCGTGGGTTTTGAGAATTTCGATTTCCTCCCACACTCCAAAGAAGTACAGGTTTGTAGGTTAATTGGCTTGGTGTAATTGAAAATTGTTCCTAGTGTGTTTAGGAGGATGTTAGTGGACGGGGATCGCTGGTCGATGTGGACTCGGTGGGCCGAAGGGCCCGTTTCTGTGCTGGATCTCTAAACTAAATTAAATAAAAGCAGGAGGTACACAAAAATGCTGGAGAAACTCAGCGGGTTTGCTGGAGAAACTCAGCAAATAAAAACAGGGATGTAATGCTGAGGCTTTATAAGACACTGGTCAGACCACATTTGTAGTTGTTTTAGGCCCCATATCTGAGAATGGAGGTGCTGGCATTGGAGAGGGTTCAGAGGAAGTTTATGAGAATGATCCCAGGAATGATTGGGCGTTTATGATGAGCGTTTGACAGCGCTGGAGTTTCGAAAGATGAGGGGGTCCTCATTGATGAAATTTAATGAAAGCACCGTTTTGTAAGATTCACTGAGGAACAATGGCACAACTGGTAGAGCTGCTGCCTCACAACGCCAGACACCCGGGTTCAACTCCAACCTCGGGAGCTGTCTATGTGGAGTTTGCACATTCTCTCTATGACTGTGGGCTTCCGACAGATACTCCTGTTTCCTCCCACACCCTAAAGATGTGTGGGTTTGTAGGTTAATTTGCCTCAGCAACATTGCCCCTAGGCAGGTGGGAATGGATGCGAAAGTGGGTAACATGGAACTAGTGTGTCTGGGTGATCGATGGTCAGCGTGGACTCGGTGGGCGAAAAGGTCTGTTCACATGCTGTATCGGTCAATCAATCAATCAATCAATCAATCAATCAATCAATTCTGGCAATTTTGATCCACCCCATTCATGTCTATGAATTTTAAAATAGAACATTTTTCTCCCCCGCTCCCAAATACAATATCTCCAAAATCCACACCATCATTATGATGTACATATATTTCTTCTCTTATTTCCGATTTCAACAAGACTGTTTAACGCAGAAATAAACGGGCAAATTTCCATTCCAGTGCACAAGAATGAATAGAATAGTTTCTTTATTGTCATTGTAACATGAACCATGTACAACAAAATTTAAAAATGTCAGCCAGTCAGTGCACCATTCAAACATTTCTAAAAGCTAACGATACATACAAGATAAAATATTAAAAGATAAACAACTAAAATAAATATCACGAAAATAGCACGCATAAACACCCAACCCTCCATCCTTCTGTCGATTTCACAGTGTACCACAGTCCCTTAGTATGTCTGGCCCCTCTTTTACTTGGCGGCTACATTTAGTGCTTTTATAGCAGTGGGGTAAAAACTGTTTTTTAGTCAGAATGTTTCAGCAGATGGAGAAAGGGTGACCTGTCTGTAAAACTAGGACTCGTTGAAAGATTGGAGTTACTACCCATCGCGCTGTTTGCTGACAGTATGTTTATTAAACGGCAGAATTCCAGATCAAAGCTGCTTTACGAATCACCATTATCATTGACATTGTTTTTGTAGTTCATTCTGAATATTTATTTTTAAATAGTAAGTCCCTCATAATGTCATTTGAGAATTGAGCTCAGCTAATCGCTGTGACGGTGCTGTGAATGTACACAGGCAACTGGAACAAAGCTCAGGCTTATAACCGTTTGGTCTGCTGTTATTTCAGGTTGCTCCCACATTATTGGGATTATTAACTCTTCTGCAGCACATTTGCAGTAAAGGGTCCAGAACTAGGAGACAAATTCAAACTGGAGTTGTAAAATTTAGTTTAGTTCAGACTGAAGTTGTAAAAATTAAATGCAAGAGATTAGGGCAGAGAGTGAGAGAAGCAACCCAAGTCAAGTCAAGTTTATTCGTCACATACACATACGAGATGTGCAGTGGAATGAAAAGTGGCAATGCTCGCGGATTTTGTGCAAAAAGACAAACAAACAAACAACCAAACAAACTACAAACAGAATGGAACAGAATCACATATTCACGTTCAAGTTCAAGTTCAAGTGAGTTTATTGTCATGTGTCCCTGGATAGGACAATGACATTTTTGCTTTGCTTAAGCACACAGAAAATAGTAGGCATTTACTACAAAACAGATAAATGTGTCCATATACCATGATATAAATATGTACACACACATGAATAAATAAACTGGTAAAGTGCAAATAACAGAAAGTGGTTATTAATAATCAGAGTTTTGTCTGAGCCAGGTTTAATAGCCTGATGGCTGTGGGGAAGTAGCTATTCCTGAACCTGGTTGGTGCAGTCTTCAGGCTCCTGTAGCTTCTACCTGAAGGTAGCAGGGAGATGAGTGTGTGGCCAGGATGGTGTGGGTCTTTGATGATACTGCCAGCCTTTATGAGGCAGCGACTGCGATAAATCCCCTCGATGGAAGGAAGGTCAGAGCCGATGATGGACTGGGCAGTGTTTACTACTTTTTGTAGTCTTTTCCTCTCCAGGGCGCTCAAATTGCCGAACCAAGCCACGATGCAACCGGTCAGTATGCTCTCGACTGTGCACCTGTAGAAGTTAGAGAGAGTCTTCCTTGACAATCCGACTCTCCGGCATCTTCTCAGGAAGTAGAGGCGCTGATGAGCTTTTTTGATAATTGCGTTAGTGTTCTCGGACCAGGAAAGATCTTCAGAGATGTGCACACCCAGGAATTTGAAGTTCTGGTTCAGATTCAGATTCAGATTCAGATTCAATTTTAATTGTCATTGTCAGTGTACAGTACAGAGACAACGAAATGCATTTGGTTCTTGGCTGTTCCACTTGTACATCCACTCGGAACACACTAGGGGCAATTTACAGAGGGCCAATTAATCTATCGCTCAGCGGTAGAACTGCTGCCTTACAGCGCCAGAGACCCGTTGATCCTGACTACCGGTGCTGTCTGTATGGAGTTTGCATGTTCTCCCTGCAACTTCGTGAGTTTTCTCCAGGTGCTCCAGTTTCCTCCCACACTCCAAAGACATGCAAGTTTGTAGGTTAATTGGCTTCTGTTAATTGTAAATTGTCTCTAGTGCATAGGATAGTACTAGTGTACGGGGTGATCGCTGGTTGGTGCGGACTCAGTGGGCCGAAGGGTCTGTTGCAATGCTATATCTCTAAAGTCTAAAGGGTTTAATTAACAGCCTAAGCTTTGACTAACAAGTTCAACATATTGCTGGAACTGATCGCAAAGCCAAAGCTGTAACCATTGCTCAGAGTTTAAAGGATTTCTAAATTATGTTTGTGTCATTTGGTGCCTTTTTGTCTGCTCCAAGAGACAAGAACCGCATACCTGTTCATCGATTTGCATTCAGAAATATGTAAAGAACAATATGCTAATGTGATGCTGCACTAATGCAAACCCGCCCTGTCAGATTCTGGTCTGCGGTATCGGTATGTCAGTGGTATATTTTTCCAGCATTTAAAAGTCGCACCGTAGCAAAACAACACTAAAGCCACCTTTCCTATCATTGCAGAAAACCCTCGACTTTTGAAGCATTTGTGCCGACTGAAAATACGGAAAAGTATGGGACAAAGACAGCTGCAGGACCCAACGTGTTTGGCATTGCTTCCGCTCCCTCCAGCGCTTGTGGATTATCTCTTGTATAAGGAATATGACTTATATGGACGAGGTCTTGATCCACTGTGTTAGGAATGTGAACTATAATCATCACGTGCCATAGTTGTAGTTGTGGCTCGGGTCAGGACTCATCTTCAGACTGAAATGTTGCCTGCCCAATCCCTCCATAGATGTTGCCTGACTCGCTGAGTTCCTCCAGCATTTCATTTTTAGTTTAGTGATACAGCATGGAAACAAGCCCTTCAGCCCACCGAGACTATCAATCACCCATTCACGCTGCTTCCATCTAATTCTACTTTCTTATCCACTCCCTGCACTCTAGGGGCAATTACCCAGGGGCATATTAATGTACAACCCGCACGTGTTAGGGATGTGGGAGGAAACCAGAGCACCCGGAGGAAACCCATGTGGTCACAGGGAGAATGTAGGCAAACTCCGTACAGACTGTGCCCAAGGTCAGGATCGGGTGCGGGTCTCTGGCACTGTGAGGCAGTAACTACCAGTTGTGCCGCTGCACCGCCAACTGTGGTGTTTCATGTAAATGTTAAAACTTCCCTGACAGCTGTAACTGAATCTGGGTGGACAATTTTAAGCATGCAAGCAAGGGAGCCAGATACTCAACCAGTGCATGCATTTGGAGTGCCAGACTGAAAGGATATCTTTTGGTGTAATTAATGTCTTAATGCCACTGGTCCTGTAATAGCAAGTCAGTCATAGTCCACAGCAAATTAATCTTCACTTTGCTATTGCAACGGAGTGCGAGACTAATGGTTTCAGGGCTTGTTGGACACTTCTATATTCCAGACCTCCATGTTGATTTAGTTTAGTTTAGAGATACAGCGTGGAAACATGCCCTCTGGCCCAACGAGTCTGCACCGACCAGCAATCCCCGCACACTAACACTAGCCTACATACACACCAGATACACGTTTACCAGCCAATTAACCTACAAACCTGTACGTCTTTGGAGTGTGGGAGGTAACCGAAGATCTCGGAGTAAACCCAACCGGTCACGGGGCAGAACGTGCAAACTCCGTATAGACAGCACGGGTAGTCGGGATTGAACCCGGGTCTCGGGTGCTGCAAGCATTTTAAGGCAGCAACGTTACTGCTGCACCACCTGATGAAATACTTAGTTGGAACCTATTCATTAAACCGGCGTGCATGCTTCTAGAATTGAGTATTATTTCTTTAAAAACACAACTTAATTTTATTCATAGAACTAGCATTTAATAAATTGGAAGCTTACTCTGAATTTTATGGTGTTTTGCATTGTTCTTCATTCTGCATTCACGAAGACTTAAATAGAAAATATGATGGATGGATAGAAAATTTGAGATACATAGATAGGATAGGCTTTAGTGTGAAGATAAACATTAAATGCTGGAGTAACTCAGCGGGACAGACAGCATCTCTGGAGAGAAGGAATGGGTGACGTTTCGGGTCGAGACCCTTCTGCAGCAGAGATGCTGCCTGTCCCGCTGAGTCGCTCCAGCGTTTTGTGTCTTCGGTTTAAATCAGCACCTGCAGATCCTTCCAACACAAAGGTTTTAGTATGTTATGTTATGTTTCAGATGTACAAGACGTTGGAGAGTCCGTACTTGGAGAATTGTGTTCATTTATGGTCACCCTGCTCTGAGAAAGATGCTATTAAGCTGGGGAGAGTCCAGAGGAGATTTACAACGATGTTGCCAGGACTCGTGGGCCTGTGGTACAGGGAGAGTTTGGGCAGGATAGGACTATATTCCTTGTAGTGCAGAAAGCTGATGGGTGATCTTATAGGGTGTAAAGGATCAGGAGAGGAATAGATAAATATTACAGTCTTTTCCCTGGACTTGGAGAATCAAGATTATATAACATAGGTTTATGATGAGAGAGGAAAAGGTTTACTAGGAACCAGAGGGACAACTTTTTCACGTAGAGAGGGATGGGAACATGGAATAAGATGCCAGAGGCAGTAGTTGAGGCAGGTACAATAACATCATTTAAAATTTTGTTAGCCCTTGCTGTCTCCTCCCCTTCCTCAGCCCTCGGGCTCCTCCTCCCTTTTTTTTTCTTCTCCCCGCCGCCCCCCATCAGTCTGAAGAAGGGTTTCGGCCCGAAACGTTGCCTATTTCCTTCGCTCCGTAGATGCTGCTGCACCCGCTGAGTTACTCCAGCATTTTTGTGTACCATCATTTAAAATACATTTGGACGTACATAGATAGTGAACATTTGGAAGCCATGGGCCCAACACAGGCAGATGGGACTAACATAGATGGGGCATCCTGTTCACCTAGGGGCAAATTGAGCCGAAGGGCCTGTTTTCGTGCTGTATTACTTTATGACTTTAATTAGGCTCGTTAGTTCATGAGTACACTTTTATATTGATTATACCCTGTCAACTGACATTATCCAACTAATTTCAACTTTGTGGTCAATCCATCCTCTGCAGATCTAGCCATCCACCCCGAATTCTGGTAGTAGAATTTAAGTTTCGGCATCCTTTATTTTGCTGACAAGTTTGAATCCAGTAGCATTGTATGACTGGTATCTAAATGTTACCCTAAATATGAAGTTGGGCACTGCACTGTGTCACCGTGAAAATATGAATGCAGGAACAGATATTTGTTTGTGGTTGCATCACTAAACTACTGGGGAATGTCAGCTATCATTAGTATTGAACTGAACTGAACTGAACTGAATTCAGTCCCAATGTAATGCACACATTTGGTGTTTGCAACTAAAACTCAATCTCCTCTCATTGCTATCCAATTACCTCTTGTTTATTCACGAGCGCACTCTGCTCATTAAATCACCTAGAAATTGGGCTTTATCTATTTTTGATGCATTAAGCCATTGTAATATTGAAGGGGAAAGAAGTTTGAAGCAGCATGATGGTTGCTTACACCCTGAAAGACGTGCCAAATCAGTGCCTTCACATTTCACACTGCACCTCGGCGCAGTGGTAGAACTACTGACTCACGGCACCAGATACCCGGGTTCGATCCTGACCTCGGGTGCTGTCTGTGTGGAGTTAGCACGTTCTCCCTGTGACCTGCTTGGGTTTTCTCCGGGTCCTCCCACACTACAAAGACGTGCAAGTTTGTGGATTAATTGGCTTCTGTAAATTGCCCCTTGTACATAACATAGGGCTAGTGTACAGATGGTCGCTGGGCGGCGCGGACTCGGTGGGCCGAAGGGCCTGTTTCCACTCTGTATCTCTAAGATAAACTAAACTAAACTAAATTCCAGCATCTGCAGTTTCTGGTGTCAACTCTTCCGCTGCACCATCGTGCCGCCCTCAGGAACTGATGACCTCAGTAAGGGTGGAGTCCATAACGGCCCATAGTTGGCTGGGGAAGATGTGCTAATGACAGGGATGCGAACAGTGGAACTAGTAGCATGACTAGGGTGGAGGAGGTGGCTGATGTCATGAGTCCCTCCATCACATTGTGTTTTGCTTCCAATTTTTTTCAATTCCAACATCTGTGATTCCTTTGTGCCGTCTCTAGGTGACACTATGAAATATTAGGCTTGCTCATCTAATTCCCTGTGGAACTTGTTTTAATCTGGAAATGATTTCCTTTACAATCTAATCTGGTTAAATCATGCTTAAGTATGACGTACATAGAATATGGAACTTTGAAGAGTACAGCACAGAAACAGGCCCTTCGGCCCGCATTGTCTCTGCTGGACATGGTGCCTACTAATATGGGGACTAATTGATCCAATCTCTAAGCAAAGCTGTCCCCCAGCTGGTCTCTGTCCTCATAAAACCTCATTATATCTTCAGTGTGTTTCCTAGTTTGGGTGATTTATTTGAAACAGATTTATTCATGACTATGCAAGCAGCTGAGTTGGTCTCAAAGCAGTTTTAATAATTTCCTACCCTCCCAGTGAATTTGTGAAATCGCCAACTGTGATTCAACAGAAAGCATTGAAACTGGTCCTGTCTATTGTACTACAGATTGGCTGTACATATTCCTGCTGCTGAGACATTTCGCTTGAAACGAGTGGTTTTACAAGACCAAGTTCACGCCCAAATTGACAGCACCTGCTTGCTGCGGCTTTATAGCTCTCGTCCCATCAGCAGGTGTAGAACACAAGGGCTCATTGTAACTGACTGCCCAAGGCTCACAAAAAAATATAATGTGCGGTCCCTCTCTGAGTTGCACGTTATTGAAACATAAGGAACTCTAAAGTAGCACTGCTATAAAAGCCCTAAATGTAGCCGCCAAGGAACGCAGGGGCGATACATACTAAGGGACTGTGGTACACTGTGAAATCGACAGAAGGATGGAGGGTTGGGTGTTTATGCGTGCTATTTTCGTGATATTTATTTTAGTTGTTTATCTTTTAATATTTTATCTTGTATGTATCGTTAGCTTTTAGAAATGTTTGAATGGTGCACTGACTGGCTGACATTTTTTAAATTTCGTTGTACATGGTTCATGTTACAATGACAATAAAGAAACTATTCTATTCTATATTCTATTCTATTTCTATTCTATTCTAGATAGATAGATGCAATAGATAGACAGACAGACAGACAGACAGACAGACAGATAGACAGACAGACAGACAGACAGACAGACAGACAGACAGACAGACAGACAGATTACTGTTAAATATACTGTCAGGGTACATGGAAATTGTTTTTTGCGTACACAGATGAGTCGCCATGAGCTGCCGACAAATTTACAAAAGTTCCCTTAAATATTGTTGGTCCCTTCTTCGCCCTCATCATCCCCCTCTTGTTCTCCGCAATGCGGCCCGTCCACCCCAGTCTAACTGCAGATGCTGTTTTACAAAACAAAGAACACAAAGTGCTGGAGTAACTCGTGGGTCAGGCAGCATCTCTGGAGAACATGGATTGATCAAAGGTGTTCTGTGAAGTTGTACTGCACCAATGTGAATTCACCAGATATTTATTTCTAGCCAACAAATTATCCATTTCAAATATTTGTTTCAAAATACCAAACTACAAACTACCTTGCCATCTCATTTTGGTTGTCCTGTGACAAGTGAAATTCTTGACACATGTGTTAACGTGTTGTCTGGGATACAACAGACAACAACATAATCTCAACATTTTGCAGAGCTGTACATTGATCTGCCCGATGAAGTCAAAATATCTGCCCCTCATTCTCGGCATTCCTAACATGCAGTCGGTGGCTATTCCCATGCTGCTGTGTGTGTCCTGTTACAGGTCAGTCTTGCCAAATAACAAACAAACTATTTTCGTTCCCATATTATTTTTTAACTCTTCCTAATGAGTGATACTCTTTTTAGATCAAACCTGAGAATTATCCGGCCAACATATTCTTCCCAAAACTTAAAAAATGTGGAATAGCTCCCAGCTCTCTCTCACACTCTCTCACACACACACACACACACACACACACACACACACACACACACACACACACACACACACACACACACACACACACACACACACACACACACACACACACACACACACACACACACACACACACACACACACACACACAGTAGTTAAGGCCAGTTCATTGGCTATATTTAAGAGGCAGTTAGATGTGGCCCTTGTGGCTGAAGGGATCAGGGGGTATGGAGAGAAGGCAGGGATGGGATACTGAGTTGGATGATCAGCCATGATCATATTAAATGGCGGTGCAGGCTCGAAGGGCCAAATGGCCTACTCCTGCACCTATTTTCTATGTTTCTACACACACACACCTTTCCCACACGCACACGCACATCTTTCCCAATTAACCCAGACGTATACATTTACACCCCAGAGAGGAATCACATATAATTGGAACATGGGACGACGTGCTTGCCTATATTTATCTCTGCATGCATTACCAGTTCACAAAGTTTGTTTCCATTTCTGTATGTAGGAATCCCCATGGTAAGTTCTCTTGCACAGTGCATAGATATTAACTATCTAAATGAGGACTCAAAGGTTAAGAGTGAGGATATTTATGCAGAGGGACACAAAGTGCGGGAGCATCAGCACTTTATAAAATTATAAAAGGACTGGGCAAGCTAAATGCAGGAAAAATGTTCCCAATGATGGGGGAGTCCAGAACCACAGTCTAAGAATAAAGGGGAGGCCATGTAAAACTGAGATGAGAAAAAACTTTTTCACCCAGAGAATTGGGAATTTGTGGAATTATCTGCCACAGAAGGCAATAGAGGCCAATTCACTGGATGAATTTAAAAGAGAGTTAGATAGAGCTCTAGGGACTAGTGGAATGAAGGGATATGGGGAGAATGCAGGCACGGGTTACTGATTGTGGATGATCTGCCATGATCACAATGAATGGCGGTGCAGGTTCGAAGGGCCAAATGGCCTCTTCCTGCATCTATTTTCTATATTTCTTTGTTTCAGCGGGTCAGGCAGCATCTCTGGAGAACATGGATAGGTGACGGTTTGGGTCGGGACCCTCCAAGCCTTTGCTATCTTTAGACTTTAGAGATATAGCTTGGAAACAGGCCCTATGGCCCACCGAATCCACACTGATCAGTGATCACCCGTACACTAGCACTATCCTACACACTAGGGACAATTTACAATTTTGCCGAAACCACTTAACATACAAACTTATATGTCTTTGCAGTGTGGGAGGAATCCGGAACACCCGGAGAAAACCCACGCAGGTCACAGGGAGAACGTACAAACTCCATACAGACAGCACCCATAGTCAGCATCAAACCCAGGTCCGTGGCGGTGTGGGGCAGCAACACTACCGCTGCACCACTGTGCCACCCCAATTTATGCAATGTACTTTCTCCAAAACAGTTCAATCAATGGAGGACGGTTCGATAAAATGAATCACAACCTCTTATATCAGAGTAAATGACAAGCTTGATTGTCAGGAAGATCACTCATCATCTCCACTCTGCCTGGCCAGAACTGTTTTCCATTTTGCAAGCGCAAATAATTCCAGAACAATATTCATTGACACACGCTAAGCGAACTGAGTAACCCAGAGAGAGCATGCTGACCGGTTGCATCGTGGATTACACAAAAAAGCTGGAGAAACTCAGCGGGTGCAGCAGCATCTATGGAGCGTAGGAAATAGGCAACGTTTCGGGCCGAAACCCTTCTTCAGACTGATCGGGGGCAGGGGTGGGCGGGGACAAGAAAGGGAAAAGGAGGAGTAGCCAGAAGGCTGGGGGATGGGAGGAGACAGCAGGGGGGCTGTGGCTTGGTTCGGCAATTTGAGTGCCCTGGAGAGGAAAAGACTACAAAAAGTAGTAAACACTGCCCAGTCCATCATCGGCTCTGACCTCCCTTCCATCGAGGGGATCTATCGCAGTCGCTGCCTCAAAAAGGCTGACAGTATCATCAAGGACCCACATCATCCTGGCCACACACTCATCTCCCTGCTACCTTCAGGTAGAAGGTACAGGAGCCTGAAGAATGCAACAACCAGGTTCAGGAATAGCTACTTCCCCACAGCCATCAGGCTATTAAAATTGGCTCGGACAAAACTCTCAACATTAATAACCCATTATCTGTTTGCACTTCATCTGTTTATTTATTCATGTGTGTATATATTTATATAATGGTATATGGACACACTGATCTGTTCTGTAGTCGTGCCTACTATGTTCTGTTGTGCTGAAGCAAAGCAAGAATTTCATTGTCCTATCAGGGACACATGACAATAAACTCTTGAATCTTGAATCTTGAGTCCATCACCCGAGTTGTAACATCCCTTGCAAGCGTGCAAAGGGGTGGGTTTTAGTGATGAACATGCCCTCCAGATAGACACAAAATGCTGGAGTAACTCAGCGGGACAGGCAGCATCTCTGGAGGGAAGGAATAGGTGACGTTTCGGGTCGAGACCCTTCCTCAGTCAGAATATGTTCTGTCTCAACGGCCAGGGGCTGGCCTCGGGGCGACTGGAAAATTGGCCAGCTCTGCTGAGTGAAATGTAAAGCAAAGGAATGTCACACCACATCCTATCAACTGAAGTGGCAGCTGTTGACAGGATTAAGCAGTCTAAGCAGCCCCGTGCAAAACAAAGGCAAAGTCAAGGTCGCAAATGGATCAACTGTCAGGGATTTGTGTGCAGTAGCAAGACTGTGATTATTTGAGTCCAGTTTCACAACTCGGGAACAGGCCCTTCTGTCCACCATCGATCACCCGTTCACACTAATTCTACTTGATCCCACTTTTTCCATCCACTCCCTAAACACTCGGGGCAGGTAATTACTCTCATGAATTATCCTCAAGAATTAACGATGTGTTCATCAACAAAATGTGCAGGTCAGAACTGCAGATGCCGGCTTAAATCGAAGGTAGAACACGAAATGCTGGAGTAACGCAACGGGGACAGGCAGCATCTCTAGAGAAAAGGAATGGGTGACGTTTCGGGTCGAGACCACTTTTCTGACTGATGTCAGGGGAGTGAGTGGGCAGTACAGAGATAAAATGTAGTCGGAGACAGTAAGACTGGTGGGAGAACTGGAAAGGGGGGGGGGGGGGGGGGGGGGGGGAAGAGCACAAATGTGGATCAGGGAACATTAATTCTATCAACTTATTTGGAACCAGTATAAAGGATGTTTTACGCTTTTTTAGACAGTGGTTTCTCGAGATGTCCATGGAAAGGAAGGTCATGACAAAATCAGACAGCGGTGGAATGTTTGTCCTCGTCTGGTCCATGCAAGTGGAAGGCAGAACATACCAGTTCACTTACTAACAGCAGCTAAAATTGAGTACAGCACAGATAAAGAATTTATTTTTGTGTTTTGGTTACGTCACACTTCACTAAGCGATAACGCCGATCAACAACGGCATAGCCAGAGGATGCTTGTGATTTTTAGTTTAGCTTCATGAGATGCATCGCGGAAGCAGACCCTTTGACTACCGAGTCCGCACCAACCAGCGATTCACAGACACTAGCACTGTCCTACACGCTAGGGACAATTTACAATTTTTTTACCGAATCCAAATTAACCTACAAAGCTGCATGTCTTTGAAGTATGGGAGGACACTGGAGCACCTGGCGGAAACTCATGCATGGGGAGATTGTACAGACATACACACTACATATAGACAGCATACAGTAGTCAGGGTCGAACACAAGTCTCTGATGTTGTAAGGCAGCAACTCTATCGCTGCGCCACCATGCCGCCCATTTTAGAACTTACCAAAACCAATCAACCTACAAACCCGTATGTCTTTGGAGTGTGGGAGGAAACCCGAGCACCCGGAGAAAACCCACATGGTCACAGGGAGAACGTACAAACTCCATAACAGACAGCACCTAGAGTCAAGATCAAACCTGGTTTCTCTGGCACTGTATGGCAGCAACGCTACTGCTGCGCCACCGTGCGGATTGTCGAAACTGGAAAGCTAAAGTTGACTCGAGCATTATTGTATTAATTTCCATGTCATCTATTATATTACAGCCCATTTTTAATCACATTGGAATAGATTTTTTGGAGAAGGTTGAGTTCCTTGTGACACATATTGTTGAGGAGGTTAAGAGTGGACGTTATACCAGGAAAATCTCATTTGATTAGAATTATCCCAGCTTTATTTCAAGATGAATTGGAATGGGGACAAGAATAAATGCTTGCATTTTATTATAAAATCTATATTCATACTATAAATTAAAACAAGGACATCTTGCCTGGAAATTGGATTTTACTCCTATTTGAAGGATTTGAGATATGTTTTGCTTAGTGAGAGATTCAAAACAATGGCAACATTAGGAAAATTGGCTTTTAATTGGGAGATTTTATTTTCTCTCATAACTCTCTGAAAGAGACAACAAAAGTAGAGAGTAGGTAAAGAAGGCATATGACAAGTTGGCTTTCACTGGTCAGGACATTGAGTATAAAGGTTGCGAAATCATGATACAGCTTTGTTAAGACTTAATAGTTCAGTTGTATTTGGAGTATTGAGGGCAGTTCTGGTCGCAACAATAAATGAAGGATGTGAAGGCTTTGGATAAGGTGCAGAGGAAGAATGATGCCTGCTTTAGGGAGTATAAGGTACAGGGCGAGGTTGGACAGACACCTCTGGAACGCTGGAGGTTGAGGGGAGATCTGATAGAAAGTATATAACATTTTGAGAGGCATTGATCGGGTAGACACAGAACCTTTTATCCCAGGGTGGAAATGTCAAAGAGTAGAAGGCAGAGCAACTTGTGTCCTTTTTTGTAAACCAGCATCTGCAGTTCCTGAACTGTACCTCGGTATACGTGACAATAAACTACACTGAACTGAACTGGATTACACATTATGGTTTCAAGGTGAGGTGGGCAATGTTCGGAGGAGAAATGCAGAGCTTTTTTTTTTAACATAGAGAGTTTTTTTTTTAACATAGTAATGCCTGGAACATGCTGCCAGGGACGGTGGTGGAGGCAGATAGGAGAATGGTGTTTAAGAGGCTTTCAAATAGGCACATGCATATGCAGGGAATGGAGGGATATGGGTTAAGTGCTGGCAGATAAGAGTTGGTCTTATCTCCTGCACAGATAAGAACAGTTCCTGTTAAGGCCTGTTCCTGTTTTGTACAGTTTTATGTGCTATGTTCAAATCAGTGCATTAAAATGCAACGTGTAGCTCCCAAATGCAGTTGCCTGCGGAAGTTGCACCTGCTGCATCTTTGGTGCTCAGAGTCATGGGAATCATTAAAAAGCCTTGTGTGGCACAGTGACGCAGCTGGTAGAGCTGCTGCCTCACAGCGCCAGAGACCCAGGTTCGGTCCTAACATTGGGTGCCGTCCTTGTGGAGTTTGCCCATTCTCCCTTTGACTGCGTGGGCTTTCACCTGGTGCTCCGGTTTCCTCCCACACTCGAAAGACTTGCAAGTTTGTAGGTTATAGAAACATAGAAACATAAAACATAGGTGCAGGAGTAGGCCATTCAGCCCTTCAAGCCTGCACCGCCATTCAATATGATCATGGCTGATCATCCAACTCAGTATCCTGTACCTGCCTTCTCTCCATACCCCCTGATCCCTTTAGCCACAAGGGCCACATCTAACTCCCTCTTAAATATAGCCAATGAACTGGCCTCAGCTAGCTTCTGTGGCAGAGAGTTCCAGAGATTCACCACTCTCTGTGTGAAAAATGTTTTTCTCATCTCGGTCCTAAAGGATTTCCCCTCTATCCTTAAACTGTGACCCCTTGTCCCGGACTTCCCCAACATCGGGAACAATCTTCTTGCATCTAGCTTGTCCAACCCCTTAGGAATTTTGTAAGTTTCTATAAGTTTCTATAATTATTTTTCATCTGTAAATTACCCCTCGTGTGTAGGATGTGAAACTGGGATAATTAGTGTTCGGGTGATCGTTGGTCGACATGGTGTCGGTGGGCCAAAGAGTTTCCATGCTGTATCCCTAAACTAAACTAAAGAGGGTGATTTGTTTTGAAGCCAGATGCCAACACTACCGAGTACGACACTATTGAATGTAGAGACACTGAGAATATATGAAGAGTATTTGCAGATTTTCTGTTTTGTGTATTTTTATTCTGGAAAAACTTTATTAAAAAAAGTTCATTGGATAGACTCTCCACATCGCAGTCTGAAAACTCACTTCCTCCACCATTGACACACTGCGGCATCATTACGCACCATCAGCAAAATTCACTTCAGTTACGTTTCAAAGCTGCTGCCTCCCCTCCCCCCCCCTCACTGTCCGTCTTCAAATCCAGTGTTAAAACGCATTTGTATTCCCTGGCTTTTGACCATGCCTGAGGCTTTGCTTCTGTTTGTGGTGTTTTTGATGTTTCTTTATTTTACATGTCTTTTCCTACTATTTCTTTTCATTGTTATTTTTGGTGTGTATTAACTTTTTTGTCATTGATTAATGATGTACAGCACTTTGTTGCAGCTATGTTTGTTTTTAAAGTGCTCTATAAATAAAATTATTATTATTATTATTTATTATTTACCCCAAACATTGCAGTATTTAGGGACCATTCTAAGTTACCCTTGGAAAGGATTTAGTGATCACCTTGAACCACTGCGGTCCTCTGAGTGTAGGTATCATCACAGACATGCAGGGCATGAATACAGCATTTAAAGCCAGCTACCATAGAGGGGTGGTTTTACACCATTAAGTGATATATACATCATATATCTTGGTGTTTTATTATTATTGTTACGTGTGCCGAGCTGCAGTGAAAAGCTTTTTTGTTGCGTGCTAACCAGTCGGGTGAAAAACTATCTATGATTGTAATCAAGCCGTCCACAGTGCACAGATACAGGATAAAGGGAATAGAGTTCAGTAAAGTCTGATTAAAGATAGTTCGAAGATCTCCAATGAGGTAGATGGGAGGTCCGGGTCACTCTCCCAGTTGCCTGATAACAGCTGGGAAGAAACTGTCCCTGAATCTGGGGGTGTGTGTTTTCAAACTCATGTACCTCTTGCCTGATGGGAGAGGGTAGAAGAGGAAGTGGCGGGTGTTGAGGCAGCGTGAAGTGTAGATGGAGTCAATGGAAGGGAGGTTGGTTTGTGCGATGGTCTGGGCTATGTCAACAACTGTCTGCAATTTCATGCGGTCTTGGATGGAGCTGTTCCCAAACCATGTTGTGATGCATCCTGATAAAATGCTCCCTTGGAACTTAAAGATACTGTATGTTTTGGTGTTATGTATGTGATGGTTCTTCAACTTTTCAGATTTGTGGATGCATTATTGCCCCGTGTACCGAGATACGTTGAAAAGCTTTTGTTTGAGTGCTGCCCGTCAAACAGGGCGGCACTGCGGCGCAGCGGTCGAGTTGCTGCCTTACATTCCCTTGCAGCGCCGAAGACCCGGGTTCAATCCCGACTGCGGGTGCTGGCTGTACGGAGTCTGTACGTTCTTCCCGTGACTGCGTGGATTTTCTCCGGGATCTTCGGTTTCCTCCCACACTCAAAAGACATACACGTTTGTCAGTTAATTGGCTTGGTAAACTGCCTCTACTGTGTGTGTAGGATAGTGTTAATGTGCGGGGATCGCTGGTCGGTATGGACTCGGTGGGCCAAAGGGCCTGTTTCCACGCTTTTTCTCTAAAATTAAAAACTAAAACTAAAAAATACTAGAGTGCAGAATATAGCTTTTCAGTAGTAGAGCATAACAGCTCCAGAGAGGGATTTAGGGAATAAATTTAGGGAGTATCGCTGGCTTTGACAGTGATACTCAAATATCGCAAATGAATAAAAATAAACCTACTTTGTGTGCCCGAGATAGGCACAAGATGCTGGAGTAACTCAGCAGGTCGGGAAGCATCTCTGCAGAAAAGGAATAGGTGACATTTCGGGTTGAGGCCCTTCTTCTGTATATCGGCGAGACCAAGCGCAGACTGGGCGATCGTTACACTGAACACCTTCGCTCAGTCCGCCTTTGTTTGCCTGAGATTCTACCTGCTCTACAGTGCTTTGGTTTCAATGCTTGAGGCAGCTAACCCAGCGTGCAGTGTTCTCCGAAAATCTGGGACACTGAACTACAAACTCTGAAGAGATTTTCCCACCAATCTGCGCGTTCAACACAGAAAGAGCACTTGGGGTTTTTTTTCCTCGCTGCTTTGTGTGTTTATTTTTGTGTTTTTTGTGACAAATTGCACTCAGTGTTTCTCTGCCTTTATTTGTCCTGCTTTTTCCTGTTTCCTCTTGCGTCGTTTCCCCCCCCCCCCCCCCCCCCCCCCCCCCCCCCCCCCCCCACTCTCACCGCCTCCCTCTCCCACTCCCTCCCTTCTCCCTCTTCCATTCCTTTGTCCACTGGCACCCCTCCCGCCCCACCATTTTGTTCAGAGATTTATAGAGCAACCTCTCAGATGTCAGGGTCAGAACATTCACCAGATGGCACGGTGGGGATTAGAAGTACAAGGAATTGCTGATAAATCTAACGCATGCTTAACCATTGAATTGCCACAGATTACACCCTATCAGGTGAAATCAGGTCACTTGTGTCATGAACGCATTAATAGGGCCTGCTTACAGCTCTTCCTTGCCACACATGAAATGCGTTTTGGTCAAATTAAGACCATAAGACCACAGGCGATAGGAGTAGAATTAGGCCATTCGGCCCATCAAGTCTACTCCGCCATTCAATCATGGCTGATCTGTCTCTCCCTTCTAATCCCATTCTCCCCATAACCTATGACACCCATACCAATCACGAATCTATGTATCTCTGCCTTAAAAATATCTACTGACTTGGCCTCCACAGCCACCTGTGGCAAAGAATTCCACAGATTCACCACCCTCTGACTAAAGAAATTCCTCCCCATCTCCTTCCTAAAAGAACATCCTCCAATGCTGAGGCTATGCCCTCTGGTTCTAGACCTAAAGGCAGCACCCATTCATTAAGTCCGTCCATTCCTACTGTCTCCAGTGTTCCATGTGTGGGCTCCTACATAACGGCAAGACCAAGTGCAGACTAGGAGATCGTTTCGCTGCATACCTTCACTCTGCCCGCCTTGGCCTACCTGATCTCCCGGTTGCTAAACAATTTGACTCTCCTTCCCATTCCCACACTGACCTTTCCATCCTGGGCCTCCTCCACTGCCAGAGTGAGGCCAGACGCAAATTGGAGCAACAGCACCTCGTATTTCGCTTGGGCAGCTTACACCCCAGTGATATTAATATTGATTTCTCTATCTTAAAGTAACCCCGGCATTCCCTCTCCCTCCACCCCTTCCCCACTCAAGTTCTCCAACTAGTTTCACTGTCCTCCTGATTAATTTTACCATTTGTAGGCCTCGTTGGCCCCTGCCCCTCACCCAACAATGAACCATGATACCTTTCATTGATCATCGTCCGCTTTGATCTGTCCTTTTCACACCTTACATGCTCTTTGTACCCTTCCTCTATACCTCTAGTTTCCCTCACACCTGACTCGCAGCCTGAAGAAGGGTCTCGACCCGAAACGTCACCCATTCCTTCTCTCCAGAGATGCTGCCTGTCCCGTCGAGTTACTCCAGCATTTTGCGTCTATCTTCAGGGTAAACTAGCATCTGCAGTTCCTCCCTACACATTCACTCCACAGATTCTGCATGACCTGCTGAGTTACTCCAGCATTTTGTGTTTTACTCAATGTCGTGCCTTACATGGCTATGAATCTCCACCTGGTCCAACAAACAGCTCTTCCTCAATGGACTGGTGCGTAGCAACCAGCTATTTATTGGAGGCACTCGATGCCTGAGAAAGGCTTGTAAAACTACAAAACTGAAAGACGCTGCACTTCCAAGGCATTATTCCAAGACACATTTATTTCCAACTACATATTTATGAAAGGCATGAAAACACATTTTAAATCATATATTCCAAAGGATATGTTGCAGACACTAGAAGAAAAACTACTTATGTAACAGTATCACTGTAACTCAAATATCACTGTACCTCCATGGGTGCATGTGACAATAAACTCGAACTTGAACTTGAGTATTGAAAGTTTTAACAGTTAAACATCATTGAGTCGAAGACTAAAGGGCCTGTCCCACTTACGCAACTTTTTCGGTGACTGCCGGCACCCGTCATAGGTCGTTGTACGTTGCCAAAAATGTTCAACATGTTGCAAATTCAGCGGCGACCAGAAAGACGTTACGACTCTTTGGGCGACTAAGGAGACTACTCACGACCATACAGGCGACACCCTGGCGACATGTTGCGGGGGTGAAGCCTGTATGATCGTGAGTAGTCGCCTAAAGAGCCGTACCTTGTTCTGGTCGCTGCTGGATTTTCAACATGTTGAAAATTTTCGGCAACCTGCTGCGACTATGACGGGTGCCGGCAAGTTGCCGAAAATAATCGCGTAAGTGGGACAGGCTCATTAGTAAACAGGCCCTTCAGCCCTGCTCGCACATGACAACCAATGTACATAGACCCATCTTCACTAATCTCACCTGTCCATGTTTGGCCCATATCCCTCTAAACATTTCCTATCTATGTTCCCGTCCAAATGTCTTTTCAATGTTGTGATAGTACCTCCCTCAATCATCTCCTCTGGCAGCTCATCCCATATACCCACCACCCTCTGTGTGAAAAAGTTGCCCCTCGGCTTCGTATTAAATCTTTTTAAATAGTTTATTTATAATCCTATTAAACCAAAGTCCTCTGGTTATTGGTTCTCCTATTCTGGGTGAAAGACTCTGTGTGTCTACCTTATCTATTCCGCTCATGATCTTATACATTGCTGTCAGATCTCCCCTCATTCTCTTGGACTCCAAGGAATAGCGTCCTCGCCTACCTCTCCTCTCTCTACAGCTCGGGCCCTCAAGTCCTGGCAGCATCCTCGTGAATCTTCCCTGCACCGATTACAATGATAACCGTTACTCTGCTTGCGTCTCAATCGTTGCCAAGCATAGTTGTCTCCATTCAACGTACTACAAAATTTGCAAATCATCCTACTCAAATACAAAATACATCTGTCGACATATTTACATATAAATACATTTACTTTCCGATAATCATTTTCTCGTTAAGACGCATTGCGTCCCTTTGACTACAACTAAACAAAACGAAAAACATCATGGGCCACTTCACACGTTAGAATACTCAGCTCTAATGGAGTTGTGAGCTTGAAAGTGTACACAATGCTCTACTGAACCTCCGAGGAGATTGGTGCTGGTTTTTGTTCCATCGTTGCAGTTGTTTTCACATTTTCAGGAGCTGTTCTTGAAGAGCATCATTGCTTGTTGCTGAAAATACATCTTGTTTATTCATCGAAGATATTCTGGAATATCAACCTAAACAAGAAGCATGTACAGTTAATAAATTGGAATGAATGAATTAGACAATAGGTTCTCTTTATCATCATGGGGCTAACACCAATTAGCTTCAGACGTTACTTTAGACTTTAGTGATACAGGGTGGAAACAGGCCCTTCAGCCCACCGAGTCCGCACCACACCAGCGATCACCTGGACACTAACACCATCCTACACACTAGGGACAATTTACAATTTTACAGAAGCCAATTAACCTACAAACCTGCACGTCTTTAGAGTGTGGGAGGAAACCGGAGCACCCATACGGTCACGGGAAGAAGGTACAAACTCTGTACAGACAGCACCCGTGGCCAGGATCAAACCCGGGTCTCTGGTTCTGCAAGGCAGCAACTCTACCACCGCGCCACCGTGCTGCCCTGCTTTTAAATCACTGAATAATCTGAGAACTTTGAGCCAGAGGAAATGCTGATATGAAAGATATGCTGATGATCAGACAAGTCCGATATTCCAACTCAGACATTTATGGCATGTTACAGTAAATTAAAAATAATTGCATATATTGGAGTTATAGTTTTACAGCACGGGAACTGTCCCTTCAGCCCGACTGTAATGCTTATCCATACTATCCCATTTTCCCACTCTTGGCCCACATCCATCCACTCCTCTTCTATCCAAGTTTGAGTCCAAATACTTTTTTAAACATTGCAATTGTATGTGCCTGTACCACCTCCACTGGTTTTGAGTGACGACTCGTTAGTTTAATTTAGTTTTGTGATATAGCATGGAAACAGGCCTTTCAGCCCTTTCAATCCACGCTCTACCATTGTACGGGATTAATGGATTTAAATATCACAGACATAAAATGTTCTCCATTCTAATGTTACAAGAATCAGGGTGTGTTCCAAAATCTTTGGTAGTGTAACAATTGCAGGTGTACAGTTAATAATTTGGAATTAATAAATTGGGCAATAGATCTTCATTATAATTGTGTGGCTAACACCAATTTAGCTTTTGAACGACTGAATAACCTGTGAGCTTTGAACCGAGTAGCCAGAGGAATTTCTGATATGAGAAAAAGACAAGTTCACGATGTTTTGACATCTAACACTTTTCTGAAGCTCGGACTAAACCACGTTGCTCAGATGAAGCAACCCAAGGAACCTATCACATGTGCAAGACAAGTTTATTCCTAAAATAGACACAAAATGCTTGAGTAACTCAGCGGGACAGGCTGAATGCCTGGAGAGAAGGAATGGGTGACGTTTCGGGTCTCTCATTCTTGATCACTGAGCTATCAATGTTTGAAATTTCTTTCTGAAGCTAGGTCCCGACCCGAAATGTCACCCATTCCTTCTCTCCATGTCTCATGGGGATACTCCAGCATTTTGCGTCTATCTTCGGTGTAAACCAGCAGTAAATCTGCAGTCCCTTCCTGCACACGTTTATTCCTAATATAGCAAAATGGGACCTGAACCCCCATTTATGTTTTAAATCAATAACATGCCTCTTACTGAAACATAGAAAATAGGTGCAGGAGTAGGCCCTTCGAGCCTGCACCGCCATTCAATATGATCATGGCTGATCATCCAACTCAGTATCCTGTACCTGCCATCTCTCCATACCCCATGAAGGATTTGAATTCTTTCTGAACCAGTGTTATTAGGATAGATCTTAATATATTTACATTTCAATTTAGCAGCGTATGTCAACAGTGCAGTACCTCCAGTTATACACACCCAAGGACAGTTATATACTGTACATTGGTAAAAAGTATTATCTCTTATTTTATCACATTGCATTTTCCTCTTCATTCTAACTTACTGATCTTAGCTGTTTTACGTTGCTTGACCGGATTGCTGACATTAGATCATCGTGTAATGTTCTCTGGGGGGTCGCTGGTCTTGATCCGATCTCCAATCTTTGGTCCGAAATTGGTTTGAGAGAGTTTTTGAGCTGTCTCAGCAGGTTGTTTTCCCTGTGATGCTTCTTCTTGGCACTCTTGCTTTTCCTGACTTTACAGTTTTGATGGACGTTGTTTAGCTTCAGCTCTTGCAGCTTGATGGCTTCGGCAATGTTCCTGCTCGGGGCGAGCTGCACCGGGAGCGGAGGAGGTGGTGGCGGGGCGGGAAGAGCCAGCTTCTCCGGGAGAGGTGGCGGGGGTGGTGGAGGAGGAGTGCCGAGGTTCAGGCAAAGGACCTTCTTGGCCACTTTGGGAGATGACCAAGGAGAGCTCTTGGGAGATGGGCGGGGGGAGGATCTGGGCGAGTCCTTCTGCAGAGCACTTGTCCTTGGGTTCGCTGGCCCCTCAAGACCAAGACGTCTGTCCAGTTCCTGCTGCTGCTTTTGGTCCTGGAGGCGTTTTTGCCTTTGTTTATCCAGATTCCTGGTTAGGACACTGGTCATTGTCATTCGTGGACCAGGTAGGTCAAAGTGGTAGCCCAATTTCACAAGAGTTGTGTTCTCTTTCAAAAGGTTGGCGATTTGCATTTCAACCTGCCCTCCGCAAATGTGTCTTTGATTGTGGAATCGAAGTTCTGCTAATATGCCATTGTGCTGTATGGCTTTTATGAGGGCCAAGATCCCCTTGCCCGTGATATAGTTGGAATCCATATTTAGGTTTGTGATTGTCCTATTAACTTGTAGCATATCCGCCATTGCGCAAGCCACATGGTCATCTGCATGGGTGTTGGCCAAGCTAACGTTTTTAACGGCTGTATTGTGCTTCAGTGCTTCTGCGATATGTTTGAAGGTCTCGGAGTTTATATTGTCCATGTTATTCAGGTTGATGTCTGTTTTGTCAGCGTCATTATTTCGGATACTCTCGAGAGCATCTTCAACAACAGTTGTGTTGCCATTTTGGGGGCTGTTAGCTTTGAGACTGGGATCATCTTCTGTTAGGCTTGAGCCCACTTTGTGATTTGGATGATCTTCCGTGATTTTTTCTTTGTTGAAGCCATTCATCACAGGCTGGTTATCGATATGCCCGTTGTATCTTTGTGATCCAACCTGTCCAATGCTGCTCGTTGATCTGGTAGCAACGATTTCTTGTGCGTTCTGCTTCCCTTCCTCTCCCTCCTCCTCTTCCTCCTCCTCCTCCTCCTCCTCCGTTACAATATCATCTTCATCACTCGTTGTTTCCGATGTATCTTCTTCAGTGTCCAGATCATTCCCTAACTCGTCATTGTCACTTTCAGTTTCAGTGTCATCTTCATCATCTCCTTTGCTGGCTTCACTGGTTTCTGCCTGAAATTAACATTGAAAAATACTATAAGTGGTGTGACTTCACGAGTTCATAAGTCATAGGAGGAGAATTAGGCCATTCGGCCCATCTAGTCTACTCCGTCATTCAATCATGGCTGATCTGTCTTCCCCCTCTTAACCCCATAACCCCTGCCACCCGTGCTAATCAAAAATCTGTCAAACTGCGTCTTAAAGATACCCATTGATGGCCTCCACAGCCTTCTGTTGCAATGAATGCCACAGATTCACTACCCTCTGAGTAAAGAATTCCCTCCTTGTCTCCTTTCTAAAACTACCATCTTTTATTTTGAGGCTATGAACTTGATCCAGTTCATAAATGGGATTTTAAATATGACATTTTGAAATGTTATATACGTTATTTATATACATTAAGTTTACTAATTCTATTCCAACTATCTTCTTTTCATTTGCATCTGATCTTTGGCAGGATGTAAATTAATGGCACTGGGCTTTGTAAAGCTGTACAGTATCGTCAATACAATATTAATATGAATATTTGTAGGAAAGAACTGCAGATGCTGGTTTAAATCGAAGGAAGACACAAAATGCTGGAGTAACTCAGCGGGACAGGCAGCATCTCAGGAGAGAAGGAATGGGTGACGTTTCGGGTCGAGACCCGTCTTCAGGGGAGTGGGCGGGACAGAGATAGAATGTAGTCGGAGACAGTAAGGCTGGTGGGAGAACTGGGAAGGGGAGGGGATGGAGAGCCAGGGAAAGCAAGGGCTATTGGAAGTTAGTGAAGTCAATGTTCATACCTCTGGGGTGTAAGCTGCCCAAGCAAAATATGAGGTGCTGTTTGTTTCTCCATGACTTGATGGGCCGAATGGCCTAATTCTGCTCCTATTACTTATGTCAATGTGACCTGATGAAGAAGCTTTTTTTTGTTTTAATCTGGCCGTCACGGTTTTCATGCTCCTGTATCTCTTCCTGATGTTAGTAGTGAAAGCGTGGTCATGGTGGTGTGGGCCTTAAGGCTACGTCCCATGATGCGAGTTTACCCAAGAGCTCTCCCGTGAAGTGTAAGTCATGTAAACTGTGTTCGAATCAGTGACGAATGAATGCACAATGTGTGCCATTCCACCGCAGTCCACTATTGAGAAGGTTTGAGGAATCATTCACAAGTGTGGCAGATTGGTGCAGTTTCGGAACAGTATCATTGTTTTAGTATGAGAATTTCTTCAGGTGACTTGGGTCCTTGTGTTCTTAAGACTAGAATTATCTTTAATCGGACTTCACCGTGTACTCATGTTGGACCCTTTATCCTTTATCTGTGCTCTGTGGATACCTTGATTGTCATCTTATGCAGTCTTTTCTTTGACTGGATAGCACGCAAACAAAATATTCTCACTGTACCTCGGTATACATGACAATAATACACTAAACTACACAAGTTATCAGTTACAATCCCAGTTTTGGTTGGAACTATATTATTAAAATGATTGTGATTTCATTACACAAACAAAACATAATGCTGGCATGGATTTAAAATCATGTAGGTTTACGAAGATCGTCAAAGACCATATGTAGTTACACTTTAGACTTTAGATGTACAGCGCAGAAACAGGCCCTTCAGCCCACCGGGTCCGCACTGACCAGGACTAGCACTATCCTACACACCAGGGACAATTTACAATTTTACCAAGCCAATTAACCTAAACGCCTTTTGAATGTGGGAGGAAACCGAAGCTCCCAGATAAAACACACATGGTCACAGGGAGAACGTACAAACTCCGTACAGACAGCACCCGTAATGAGGTTCAAACCCGGGTCTCTGACACTGTAAGTTAGCAACTCTACCGCTGCACCACTGTGCCACCCTAAGTTATGGGTGATTTAGTCCTAATGAGCTGAGAAATTAGTTTAATGCAAAATCCCAGGAACGAAACAACCAACGTCGTTTTAGCTGAAGAAAGGTACATGGTAAAATAATGCCAAAGTGACAAGTTTATTATTTTCAAGGACAAGTTAGTGATTTAAATAGTAGCTCTTAAGAAATTGGGTAGAAATCAGACGTGTCAAAAGGCAATGAAGGCAATGAAGGTAATCAGAGCAGTCAAAAATCTCGGGAGAAGTTGATTGCAAGTCGCTGTGATACACGTACCAAGGTTTTTTTCCGGCTTTATTTATAGTCAAAAGAATAACTTGTTCTGTTTAGGGCCCGTGAGGGATTGGGTAAAACTGCCCAGAATAGATTTAACAGTTGATTTGCTTCAATCTTCATTGCTGGGTTACCAATTGATTTATTACAGCTTTGCTATTGAAATTGGCATCATCCAAATGGATACAGATACTGTATAGCCCTGGCTACATTTCTGGGTCTTAACACATTTGGCTGCATATCCTTTATAAGTTAATGAGGAACGCTCAAAAGAAGATGACACTGTACTCTTTAAGCCTCTTGCCTATTTATTGAGAAGCTCATTTATTGAGTCTTAAAATTTAGAAAGGATATGAGAAGGGGTTATTTAAGTTTTTAATGTTTTTTTTTTAAGTTTTAGAGATACATCGTGGAAACAGGCCCTTCGGCCCACCAAGTCCGCGCTGCCCAGCGATCCCCGCACATTTACACTGCCCAGCGATCCCCTACACACACACAAGGGACAGTTTTACATTTACACCAAGCCAATTAACCTACAAACTTACACGTCTTTGTGCAGGAGGAAACCGAAGATCTCGGAGAAAACCCACGCAGGTCACGGGAAGAAGGTACAAACTCCATACAGACTATAGATCTCTTTGATGGTGGGTAGGTCAGTA
The DNA here is from genome assembly GCF_028641065.1 of Leucoraja erinaceus. Classification (NCBI taxonomy): domain Eukaryota; kingdom Metazoa; phylum Chordata; class Chondrichthyes; order Rajiformes; family Rajidae; genus Leucoraja; species Leucoraja erinaceus. The sequence continues at coordinate 9,126,147 of NC_073395.1, forward strand.
TCTGTGATGGACCGGGCAGTGTTTACCACTATCTGTAATCTCCTTTCTTCAAGGCAGTGCTGTGCAAGTCATGTAAACTGTGTTCAGATCAGTGAGGATGTGTGCCATTCCACCGCAGTCCACTATTGGGAAGGTTTGAAGAATCATTCACAAGTGTGGCAGAATGATGCAGTTTTGGAACAGTATAATTGTTTTAGTACGAGAACTTTTTCAGCGATTACCAGTTCACTGGTTCGATCCGATGACCGACAATTTACAGAAGCCATAGGACATACTGTAGGCTCAAGGTGAAGGGGGAAAGATTTAATAGGAATCTGAGGGGCAACATTTTTGCACAAAAAGGTGGTGGGTGTATGGAACAAGCTGCCAGAGGAGGTGGTTGAGGCTGGGATAGTTGAGTACATGGATAGGACAGGTTTGGAGGGATACGGAGCAAAGATGGGTAGGTGGAAATAGTGTAGCTGGGACATGTTGGCCAGTGCGGGCAAGTTTGGATGAAGGGCCTGTTTTCACACTGTATCACTCTAGGACAATTGGACAAACACTGGAGTACTGCAGTGGTTCAGGCTGATGGTTTAAGAACCATTAGCTACGAGCATTAAATGAACAGCTCTCCCTAAAATTGTGCTCCTTGAAGCAACACCGATATATATATATATATATGATATATATATATATATCACTTGACCCGCTGAGTTAGACCAGCTCTTTGTCTTTCTTTTGTTTATATTGTTTGCAGAGTACTATGTTTCCATATTCTTTTTGTGCTGCTGCAAGTAAGATTTTCATTGTTCTGTTTGAGACATATGACTATAAAATAATCTTGACTTGAGAAGAGAGCACAGCACAGGAGATTATGGTGCATATTGCACTCGAGAACATTCACGGGCAGAAACTTATGGTTAATAGCAGACCTACTGTTTAATGATACCTTGTACCTTGCGAAGAATCCACCAGGGACTATACTGGAACTTGGACAATTTTATACTGGACAATGTTTACATTTATCAAGCCAATTAACCTACAAACCTAAACGTCACATGGGGAACCTTCCTGTAAAGAATACTTTAAATTAAAAAGGATGTTTACATTTAGGCATAAAGCTATGCATTGGAGACACAAGATTCTGCACATGCTGGGATCTTAACCCAAACACAAAGTACTGGAGTAGTTTGGGTTTACAACTCACCTGGCCTGGCTCGGCACAAAGTCGCTCGTTCTCCAGTAGTTTCTGAGTCTCGTGTTCCCAGTATGCCATCAGTGCCTCTCTGCTGAAGGTCCCTTGTGGGGTTTTGTCCGTTTGGTCTTTCTGCCTCAGCCCAATGGGAACATACTGGTTGGGGTCGATGTTGTCCAGCTCCCTCTCTAACTCATTCAACTCGTCTGAGGTCAGGGAGGCAAGGATTTCATCCTCGTCTATGTCCTCGTACTTCTCCAGCTCTTTCCTGTAACCGAACTGGGACATGGTGGCGAGGTCTCCCGGTGGTTCTAACTCAACCCAACTTGCACTAGCCCGAGCAAGGCGAGGTCTCTCGGTAGTTCTAACAGACCCAACTTGTACTAGTCCCACCAAGGCGAAGTCTCTCTGTAGTTGCAACAGACCCAACTTGCACCAGTCCCACCAAGCGGCCGAATGGATGTCCGGTTTCCTGCAGGTAACTTTTAAAGCCGCCCCCTGGGCTGAGATGTATCATGTGCTCGCCCCTCTTGCAACAATGTATGAAGGCATGGTCTGTTTCGAGCAACACACGTCAGGCGAGCCACTGAAGCCAAGAAGGACAGAGTATTCGGGCTGGTTACGCCACTGCGTGTTGGAAAGCTGGCTGGACCCGTCGTGGAGTAGACGAACTGTCCACAGACCATGCCCCACATACAGATTCCGGCACTCAACATCACCGGCCGCCGCCCACCCTCATTCCACGCCTTATAAAGCAAAACAAAAAGTGGCAGGGACCTTCTTTTTTTTTCTGGAATAAAACTCAATACAGGGATTGGGCGAAGTGATAGTGCAATGTTTCAAATCAGAATTGCAAGAAGGTGCAAGGAGAGAAAAAATAAATAAAACAAGTAATTTTAAAATGTATTTTATTTTTGATTGTTATGGAAAATGCGGTGAAGTGGGGAAAGGTGTACAACAGGTACCCCGAGGCCCGTACAATTGAAACCTGTGAAACGCCAGGAAAGTCAAATGTTTCACTCATTGCAATCCACTCTATTTTTAGTCCTGGTGCATTAAAGCGCGCGCAATCATATATTTTTCTGTCAGACCCTCATGGTATTTATAGATTTTGTTCTTTACTATCCAGCAAGCTATTTTTTTAATTGAACTATCTAGCATTTACACAGTGATCCTATCACCAACCAGAGAGATGTCCTGATCTACCGCCTACCTCATTGGAGACCCTCGGACTATCGGTAATCGGACTTTACCAGGCTTTATAGACAATAGACAATAGGTGCAGGAGTAGGCCAATCAATGTGATCATGGCTGATCATCCCCAATCAGTACCCCGTTCCTGCCTTCTCGCCATATCCCCTGACCGATATTTTTAAGAGCCCTAACTAGCTCTCTCTTGTAAGCACCCAGAGAACCTGCCTCCACAGCCCCTTGAGGCAGAGAATTCCACAGACTCGCCACTCTCTGTGAGATAAAGTGTTTTATCGTCTCCGTTCTAAATGGCTTACTCCTTATTCTTAAACCGTGGCCCCTGGTTCTGGACTCCCCCAACATCGGGAACACGTTTCCTGCCTCTAGTGTGTCCATGCCCTTAACAATCTTATATGTTTCAATGAGATTCCCTCTCATCCTTCTAAACTCCACAGTGTACAAGCCCAGCTGCTTTATGTTATGATGAAGGTTATTCCCTTTATCCTGCGTCTGTACACTGTGGGCGGCCTGATTGTAACCAGGTAATTTTGTAACCGTTGTAATCTTTCCGCCGACTGGATAGCATGCAACAACAACAAAAACTGTACCTCGGTACCCGTGACAATAAATTAAACTAAATATGATGCAATTAAACATTGCCCTGATACATTGACATAGGAAAAGGAGAGGCGGTTAGATCATTCTCCCCATCAACTTTGGAGGATTGAAGCAGATTCTCCAAGAGAGAGAATCTTCAAGACAGAGAACAGCAAACAAAAACAACAAAAAAAAGCTCTCGGGTCAGATTGCACCTACAACGTTGGGGAAACCGTTAATGTGTAAGGAACTGCATATGCTGGTTGAACCCGAAGATGGACTCAAAAAGTTGGAGTAACTCAGCGGGACAGGCAGCATCTCTGGAGAGAGCGAATGGGTGACTTTCGCGTTGAGTCTGAAGATGGGTCTCGACACGAAACTTCACTCATTCTTTCTCTCCAGAATCTGCCAGTCCCGCTGAGTTACTCTAGCTTTTTGTGTCTATCTTCGGGGAAAACTGTTAATATTTCGTGTGCCGATGGAATGTCTTCACCGGTGTGCGTACAATGTAACAAGTTGTTGCAACGCGTTTAAAAAAAAAACATGTCAATTTCAAATTTGGACGCGCACACGCGAATAATATTAGACAGATATTTGGTATGTGTCTCGATAAGATCGTTACAACGTATCACTCTCGCTGTAATGAAACCGGTTAGGTGCCAGTGTGTGCGCTGGCATGTGTGCGTTATTACTCTTCTCGAGTGATACAAAAATAAAACACTGCCTCACACTCTGGAATTTGAAACAATGAGCGAAGGGCATGTAGTAGCAACTGCAAAGCTGGAAGCGGCTCAACCACGTCCAGGAAACGCGATTCGAAGAACTGGATGATCGACGCCTGTCAAAGCGCGATTTTACTGTCGAATGTTTTGTCTTGCAGCAGCATCATCGAGTCACTGGAACTTTAAGGGTATTGAGATCAATATTTCTGCTTGAGGTTTCTTTTACAGTTAGTGCTGAACACCATGTTCTCATCGTGCCTCGCCGTGGTAGGAACACAATCCAATAATTAATGTTTGTGTAGGAACTGCAGATGCTGGTTTCAACTGAAGATAGACACAGAACGCTGGAGTAACTCTCTGGAGAGACCGAATGGGTGACGTTTCGAGTCGAGACCCTTCTTCAGATACTGGACCATCTATATCCATCCTATTATCAAACAGCGAAATGCCTGGATAGAGTGAATGTGGAGAAGATGTTTCCACTAGTGGAAGGTTCTAGGACCAGAGGTCAGGGCCTCAGAACAGAAGGACATTCTTTTAGAAAGGAGATGAGGAAGATTTCTTTAGTCAGAGGGTGGCGAATCTGTGGAATTCATTGCCACAGATATCTGTGGAGGCCAAGTTACTGGAAATGTTTAAGGCAGAGATTGACAGATTCTTGATTAGTCAGTAAGGGTGTCAGGGGTAATTGATAGAATTACACCTAATTCTGCTTCAAGAAGTTCTGAACTTGAACTGTATAGCAATAGTTTGTTGCACTCCCCCATGGGAAGGAGTCCAAAGTCCAATGGTAACAAGAGCTCATTCGTTTCTCGAGGAATAGGTGACGTTTTGGGCCGAGACCCTTCTTCAGACTGAGATCAGGGGAGAGGGAAATGAGAGGTATGAAAAGGTACAGAACAAATCAGAGTGAAACTAGCAAGACAACTAGGGTTGGGAGGGAAGGAGAGGGGATGAAAGGGTTACTTGAAATTAGAGAAATCAACAATCATACCGCTTGTCGATTGTAGTCCTTATGATAACAGTGGCCTTACACCAAGATCAGGATATATATATAGACTTTATTGGTTACAAAGCAATACAACTTCTCTCTTAAAAGTTCCACATTAAACTAAAGGAATGCAGCAGACTGCGATGCTAACAAGCTAGTGGGTGTAACTACAAATGCATGTCTCATAACATGAGTCACTAATCTACATCCCCCTCTTAAAGAATCAATGGCAATATAGACCCATAACTAAGCGACGCAAGTATCACAACCGATGACAGACTGGTGGAAAGTCATAGTCCGGATACTTCACGACTGGCCTGCAAACATGACCGGCACATGTACTATAGAGGCCATCTCCATTCTTTCTCTCCGGGGAAAGAGCAGGCGACTTCACCGCCGAGGGGGAGTGGACCAACGTCCCTGGAGGTGAAGCAGGAGACTGTGGCGCAGGCAAAGATGAAACAGACAGAGTAACTGTTGCAGGCATGGATTGTTGTGCTGGCAAGAGCATTCGAGGGTCACTAGATGCAGATTGAAATTAACTTGCATGATCCGGATAATCTGGAGGGACTGGCCCGTTCACAGGCAGATGTTGCCTGTTGCATCGGAAAGTGCCGCCATCCCCGCTAACAATGTACGAGCGTGGCTCCGAAGCAAGACCAGAAAGTACCCCAATACGGTCGTGGCCTTTGTCAGTCTGTAAGCGGATCTCCTGTCCCTTGGTCAATGGTGGCAGTGGCCTACTCGCCTTGTCGAACCATTTCTTTTGAATGCCACACTTCTGTTGCAACCTGGATTGAACCTCCTCAGGTGGAAAAACTTGTGGGATTAATGCTTGATCCGCTACGGACAGTGTGGTACGGGTCTGCCTTGACAATAATCGTTGAGCAGGTGAACCCAAGGTAGGGTCACGGGAAATGTTGCGTAAGTTGAGTAAATCCAGGAATATGTCAGATTTAGCTCTGTGAGAGCGTTCCATGAGCTGTTTTGCATGTTAGACTGTGGATATTCAGGGCTGCTGGTGATGTGGTGAAAATTCCAGCATCTGGCAAACTCCCTGAATTGTTGGCTGGTGAACTGACTGCCATTGTCAGTCAGCAGCTTGCCTGGAGATCCGTGGGTGCTGCTGAGAAAATCAATGTCAAACCATCCTGAATACGAATCCACGAGCACCAGGTACTGCTTGCCGTTCAAATAAATCGGCTGCCACTGTAGACCACAGGAGCGCAGGTACAGGATGTGGCAGAAGTGGTTACTTTTGTTGATGAGGCACCAGACTATTGCACACAGCACAAGCTGACACATTTTCGTTGATGTATTTGTCCATGCCAGGCCAGTAAAACATGCTTTTCGCCTGTGAAACAGTGGCTTCACCACCTGGGTGTCCTGCACAAACAGCATCAAAATACCGGTGATGCAGCGAAACAGGAAACACGGCCTTGTGTCCTTTTAAAACAATCCCGTCCTGTAGCACCAGCTCATCTCAAACAGGGAAGAATGGCCGGACTGGCAATGGAATATTGTAGTGTGTCTGGCCAGCCGTGCTTAATGACAGAAGTTAACAACCGTAAGGTCTTGTCGGTGGCAGTGTGGGCAACCAGGTCCTCCATCCAAGATGAAGGGATAAAGGATACAGTCATCACAATAAAGTCATCATCCTGCGAGGGCAGATCCTCGCATGTCTCCCATGGTGCACGTGAGAGTGTCCGCCAGGTGCATTTCCTTACCGCGTTTGTAGGTCAGAACGATGTCATATTTTTGAAGCTGCGGTAACATCCGTTGTAGGCGTGCTGGAGAGCTATGAATAGGTTTATTGAAAATGCTGATCAGAGGTTGGTGGTGGGTTTCCAATTGTAACAGTGTGGTCAAAGACGGAATTGTTGAATTTTTTTGCAGGCAAATACAACCGCTAACAGCTCTTTTTCAATTTGGGCGTATCATTGTTCTGTGTCAGACATGGTGCGCGAGGCATGAGCGACAGGATTATTGCCATGGCCATCATTCTGAAGACATGCAGTGCCCAGCCCGTGTTGTGAGGCATCACAAGTAAGTGTAATAGGTAGTATAGGATCAAAGAATGCTAGAGTAGGAGTACCAGACATCTGCCGTTTAAGAGTGTCGAATGCTGTCTGTTGTTGTTCATGCCAAGCAGAGTCTTGGTGTGTGAGTTGGTGCAATGGGGCTGATATTTCATTGCAATCCAGAATTAATTTGTTCAAATAGTTAGCCTTGCCAAGGAACCTCTGCAACCTGGGCACATTCGTGGGTGCTGGAAGCTCATTAATAGCACTGGTTTACGCTAGATCTGTTTTCAGGCCGTCCTTGGAAAATATATGGCCTAAGTCTTTTCCCTCATTCACTCTGAATCTGCATTTTTTGAGATTGAGCTCATGATGGATGGCCTCAGCACACTTCAATACTTTTGTCAGACTGGCATTGTGTTCCTCGATCGTTTTTCCAGCAATAAGGATATCGTCCACTACTATGGACCATGGGTGCCCAGCAAACAATTGTTCCATGGATTGTTGAAATACATCACTGGCAGAACTTATACCAAAGGGCATCCTCAGAAATGTATAACATCCGGAGTACTGAAATTTGTCAGCTTGGAGGATTTATGTTCCAGTTGAATCTGCCAGAATGAACTCTTGGCATCTAGCACTGTGAATACTGTTGCTCCAACCATCTGCGCCGCAATCTCATCCACAGACCACATTGGATAACGCGGTCGTTTAATTACTGTATTTAAGTCCTTGGGGTTGATACAAATCCGTATCTCACCTTTGTTCTTCTTAGTAGCGACAACCATTGAGGAGACCCAGTCTGAGGGTTGAGTTACAGGAGTACTCTCACCAAGAGTCACCAATCTGTTAAGTTCACTTTGTACGCAATCCCGCATAGCATGGGGAATCTTGTGAGCCGGTCGAACTGGGATTGCCTCAGGGTCAATAGTAATCGTGTATCTCACAGGCAACCTGCCCAGCTTGTCATTAAACAAATCCTTGTATTGTGTAAAAATGTGATGTGTAAAATCACAGTCTATAGTCAGTGGACAGACAGAAGGGCTGAAGGAAATCAAACCCATGTCATGGCATGCATCGGCACCCTGTTTGGATGATGCCTTATCGTGTACCATGTGGAAATCCAGGATGTGGTCACGCGCGTTGAGACTGCAACGTAACTTTACTTGGCTGATAGGGTGTAGTGAACCATTAAACAAGATAAGTGATGCAGTTGTCCGAGTTAGAGTTTCTGTGTTTTTCAGCTGTTGGAAGACAGCCAACGATATAGCATTACAGCGTGCTCCACTATCCACCTTAAAATAAAGAATTTTGCCGTTAATGAACAAAGCGACCTTGGGATCCAGCGTTATGCTGAGCCAGAGAAAGGATGTACATCAATCTCTGTGCTATCACCATCTGTTTGTGCGAACTCGGAGCTTGGACATTAATCCTGGTTTAACGAGTTGAGACTGTCTCATTTGAAATCTGTTATTGCGTGAACAACAGCATTTGGCGAAATAGTTTATTTTATTGCAAAATCTAGTTTTCCATACGCAGGGCACCGGTCGCAAACTGCAGTGTGTGAACTGCCACAATTAAAGCAATTAGCAATCCATGTCGGGTTATTAGCTGGCCCTTGTAACGGTCGAGCAGGAGTTTCATTGGACACGCTGGCTGCATTGACTTCACAAACAGCAGAATGGTCAGTGATTTAAGGTGAGCATTGGTTAATTCAGCTATGCGACAGCAGTTTTCAACAGCTGCTAAGGTCAGGTCAACTTCTCACAACAATTCATCGCGTAGTTTATCACTGAATATGCCATGTATCAAACGATCTCATACCAAATTATCTTGAATTGCTCTGAAATCGCATCGACTAGCGACATGCTTCAGTGCATTAACATATAGCTCCACAGGTTCACCTTGTTTTTGACACATTGAAAAAAATCTATGGCATTCAATGCTCACATTAATTTGTAACTCACATAATTGTCAGAATTTACGCAGGAGTCATTCAGGATCACGGATAGACTGCAGCAATCTGTACACCATTAGCGTCAGGTCTAGCTGGTTCATAGTGAAATCTTCTGGCACGTCGAACAGCCTCAGTGTCCGCCAAATTTAGGACAATTGATGCACGAAGAGCAGGGTCAGCAGCTGGATACGCCGCATCAATGTAGATTGAGAAACCCTCCTCGAATACACGCCATCGCTCTGCAAGGTCTGCATCAAACACCAAGAACTCCGGCTTCCTGAGTGCAGCAGCCATAACCACAGTATAAAAAATAACTAAGATAAAAACAATAGAATCAATTGAGGAGCGAGTCCATACACTCTGACACCATGTCGTTTGTAGTCCTTATAATGTAGTGGCCTTATACCAAGATCAGGATATATATATAGACTTTATTGGTTACAAAGCAATACAACTTCTCTCGTAAGAGTTCCACTTTAAACTAAAGGAATGCAGCAGACCGCGATGCCAACAAGCTAGTGGGCGTAACTACAAATGCATGACATAACTTGAGTCACTAATCTACACCGCTGGGTTGTAAGTTGCCCAAGCGAATTATGAGGTGCTGTTCCTCCAATTTTGTGTGGGTGACCCACTCACAACCTGGCTGCATCCTCATTGTTGTTTACTTTTCCACTTATTTTCCATTTATTGTCGAAAAACACTCCTTTACCAAGTCTATGCCAACACATTAAACCCAACCACAAATAATAATGAAACGTCGTCCAAAAAGAAAATACATTTGCTGATTCACTTTGATCATTCTACTAACCTGGACATAAAAATAGTCAAATACAATTTTCTTTTCATCAAATCATGTTGCCTTGGTATAATTATGTAGCATTTTGCTAAGTGCGTTGATTTCACTTTGTTGTAGATTGCAGCATGCCCCCAACAATTTGTACTAGCCTTTAGTTAGTTCTTTCCCTTTATTCTTGAATAGCACCTTTGCTGCAAGGATAGTGGCATTTGAGAGACTTTTGGATAGTCTTATGGACATGCATGAAATGGAAGGATAGAGTTTAAGCTAAGAAATGGTCTTGATATCATGTTCCTCACTTCAGCACTTTGTGTCTATCTTTGGTATCATGTTTGGCAGGCATTGTGGACCAAAGGTCCTGTTCTTGTGCTGTACTGTTCCATGTTCAACGCACCCCCTATCTCTGTTGTATTTAGAGCACTAGCTGAAAGATTCAGATGATGTTTGCTTTTAGACATAAGGTTCTCTAGGTCCTTTCGTTCACTGTTCTAGCTATTTTAAGTTCCTTACTCATGTTAGTCCCCGAGTTATCTGCTATATTTCAAGAGTCAAGAGTGTTTTATTGTCATACGTCCCAGATAGGACAATGAAATTCTTACTTGCTGCAGCACAACAGTATATGTAAACATAGTACATAACAGAAAAGGAAAAAAAAAATATATATATATATATATATATATACACACAAATAATGTTCTCCATTGTGAAGACAGTAAATACTTACTTCATATGTAACGTGGAGTCCCCAGTACTGGCTCAGAGTGCACACATTGAGTCAGAGTCGCAGAGAATGGAAACAGGCCCTTTGGCCCAACTTGCCCACGGCGACAGATATGCCCAAACTTCACTAATCCCACCCGCTTGCTTTAGCCCACATTCCAGAGAGTAGTATCAGAGATGGACTCCATGAATGTGAGAACAGGGTAGAAATTGGCAGAAAAAGTGTTGGACAAGTTCCACATGGGTGCAAAATATGACACCAATGTAATCAATTTCCAAGACAAAGAACAGCAGGAGTGGTCCCAAGTAGGTCTGGAACAAGGTAGACACAAAATGCTGGAGTAACTCAGTGGGTCGGGCAGCATCTCTGGAAAGAAGGAATGGGTGAAGTTTCGGGTCGAGACCCTTCTTCTCATCAAGGTCTGGTACAAGGACTGTTTGGTACAGGCAAAGCTGGTGGCAGATTTGTGTTCCCAGAGCTGAAGAAATTGGGTGGAATTAAAGGGGCACAGGCCAGGTTCTGCCACTGTTGAGGAGGGGAACTGGTTGTGCTTCAGTTGAAAGAACCACCAGAGGGCCCTCAGACCTTCCTTTATCTACCCCACTGTAAATTAACAAAGGTTGAAACATCATTCAAATCATCAACAGATGGATGTGCTCTTGTATTTAGTCAGGTAAGCAGCTACTGTTTGAAGTTACGTTTAAAACCACAGAGGTTGAAGTAAAACAAATTTTCCCAGCAAAATAATGCAGCAGAAAAACACTATTTTGAAACTAGTTTTACAATTCAAATGAATTAAGGCTGAATATAAATGTCGCATTCTATTTCTATGCTACTTTTTAACCTCTCCCACCTTGAAAGTTGTGATATTGCACAAATTAGCTGAGAAAAACATTGCGCGACCAAGTTTGTTTTGCTCAAGTTAAACTTGTGCAAAATATATTACATTTGAATTTGTTTCAGTGTAGTTTTTCAATTATGAATATTTATATTCAAAGATACTCGACTTTAGAAGGGAAAGGGAAAAGTTTATGATTGTCACATCCCAAATAAAACTCGTGATGAAAGGAGTAATCGTTCAAATGGAAGAGATAATCAATACTTTTAGTAGGGAAATATAATTTGGCTTTATGCTTAGGCACATTATTTTTTTTAATCATGTGCAATATTCATACTTTTAAGTGTTAATAGTGCTGTCAAAATATTTTAAGCCGTTAAAAGGATGCTAATGAGACAAGCACTCAAAACATGCATTTCATAATATGAAAATCAAAAACATTTTCCCTAGTTCATTTGTTTGGCTATAAATTAAGGCAGGTTCCAGCCACATGGCATATGATTGAACACAAGCCCCAAATGATACAGCTGTCCCGAAAATAATAATCAGTCGTCAATAGCATAAGCAAATATACTGTGCCATGAAACCTCAGGCACACTCATGAAACAATAAATTCTCTTTGGTAGAATGGTTAGATATATTTTAATACAGAACAGTTTAAATATGTTGTAACATTTTCAAAGCTTGGATGTTATTTAAGGCTTTATGAATGTCTCAATCTCAGTTCTATTTTAAGAAAGCGTGGCACAAATTAAAAAAAAAGGGTTAGAGTTTCTGAATGTTATGCTTAGGATTAGAGTTGACAGAATAAAGAGGCGTCTAAAATGAAAATTGATTCGGTTTCCAAAATTGAAGAGAATGCATCCACAGTGCTTTGGATACGTACAAAGAACAGCCAGAAATTGTACATTGAATATTTGTCAACAGTTGCAGAAATTAAGATAGCAAGTAAATCCATTGCACACATTATCCAAGGAAAAGTGGAGGTGACAGAGCAGCAAACCAAACTAATTTCACAGTTGTGGGTGAAAATAATCAAAGTGAACTGCCGGATAAAAGCCAGCAATAACACAGCTGTCCTTAACCTTCGCCCTTGTAATAAATCTCAACAGACTTGACATATAGATTTTGGTAATTTAAAATATTTATTTTAAGTATACTTTTCAATTAAAAGTTCCATTCCATAATTGTAATCTGCATTAAGAGTTTACTCTTTGATTCTGATGCAAGGTCATCAAAAGGTTTATAATGTAAAGATATTGATATCAACATTCATCATTACATGAGTTCACTTCCAAATATTCCCAAATTTTCAGTTTAACAAGCATTAAGCACAGCCCTTTATGAATTTTAAACAAATTCCTAATCACAGCCTTCTTCATCAGAAAACTGAACATTAGACTATTTTCCATTAACCCTTATGCTGCTAAATATGCACAGCGTATGATTAGAAGAAATGCTTTTACTTAGCACCTTAAGGGATAAATCTTCTTCCCACAATTGCGTTTAGTGTTTTCATAAGAGAGCTCAGATTCCTATTTGAAACATAACCTAATTTCCAAACATGGAAGCAGTTGAGAGTATAAACTTTTACCCAATGTATAAGCAAGGGGATTTCAACTGAAAAAGTTGGCAGAACTGTATTGCTGAAAATAGTATTAGACATTCATCACAGATACGCTGGTTACAACTTTATATTGTATCCTTCGAGATAAGTTATTACTGTATAGCAAAACACAAATGAGTTGCCCATACGCTGTGCATTCTTGTAGTGAATTACTTCAGGGTGCAAAGTTTTGTCAGTTTCGGCAACAAAGCATTGAATAGTCCGAACCGAAGACGAATATCTAAAAAGTTCATAGTGCTACATGGTTTTAATAAGTGTCGATTCTTCTTAGGTACAGAAAATGCAGGATTTGAAAAAATAGTGTTACTACTCTGGCTTTCAACAAGCATAATTAAAGTTCAATTCAAACTCTATTCCATCACCCAATTTCTTTTGTTTCTAGTATGAACACATATGTGTAGTTCCTTATTTGTCCCAACATCTTTCTTGCATAGGGTGCAACTTTACCCACAATACTTTATCAAGTGAATTATTATATGAGGTATTGCACAGATTATGAAAAAGAGCAAAAGGCAACAAAAATATACAGCAAATTCTGCAAAACATTTACAGGACAATTTTACAGGAAATCAGAAACACAGCAAGGATTATAGTCTTGCTGGAAAAAAAAACCTAATCTTCCCATTCATCATCATCATCAAAATCCTCCTCTTCATCTTCATCCTCATCTTCATCTGCAAACAGAATATTGCAATTAATGAATAACATGACAATATATTGAGATATTTCACTTTATCTCCTCAGCTAAACTATTTTATTCATGCAGCATATAAACAGAAGTAAAACTCAAGCTACTTTCTCCCTATAATAAGAACAACCATTAAGACAGAGGTGGAATAATTGGGCAGTGACCAGAACTCGATCAAAGATGATTAATGAAGATGGGATAGGTAGCATGGAGGGGTCTCATTTGTATCCAGGGCTGTAAGCATGTCTATCAATGGCCAGGGGGAAATGTCAAAAGGATGGCGCCGACAGAAAATGAGGGGATGGTGGAATTGAAGCAAGAAAGGGTACGGCGAAGCCATGAAAAGGACAGGGATTTAATAATTGGTTCCCAGTCCTCCAAAGTGATTCTATTAAAAGGAATAATGGTATATAATGGAACAGAATTAAGATGATCACAAATCCATGAATAGCAGAGATGGAAAATAAATAATCGCATAATTGGAGGTGACCAAGACACAAATGTGGGGTTTATTCAAGGAAGGATTGAGATGGGTAACATTATTGCAGTTGAAATGTTTTCTGCTATAGCAAATACGGTATCAGAAACTGGTTAGATATTTGTTATGATTGACAACATCCTGGTTGGACTCCAAATCTGGATGAGGTGACATTTGGAAGTTAATGAAAAATAGAAAGACAGTTTTTACTTTCTTCTCAGGACGAATACCAAAATAAACAATAGACCCAAAGGAAAAGCATATCAAGAAAATCAAGAATATACAGTGCCTTCCATAATGTTTGGGACAAAGACCCATCGTTTATTTATTTGCCTCTGTCCTCCACAATTTGAGATTTGTAATAGAAAAAATTCAAATGTGGTTAAAGTGCAAATTTTAATAAACACCATTTTTATACATTTTGGTTTCACCATTTAGAAATTACAGCAGTGTTTTCCCCCCCACCCCCCCCACCCCCCCCCCCCCCCCCCCCCCCCCCCCCCCCCCCCCCCCCCCCCCCCCCCCCCCCCCCCCCCCCATCCCATTTCAGGGCACCATAACGTCTGGGACACAGCAATGTCATGTAAATGAAACTGTTCATGGTCTTCTCTAGACAGTGGTCATTGACAAATCCACACCCGACTCCTGAAGAGTGTTTCTGATCTGTCGGACAGGAGTTTGGGAATATTTCTTTATAATGGAGAGAATTCTTCTGTCATCTGCTGTGGAGATCTTCCTTGACTTGCCTGTCCCTTCGCGATTAGTAAGCTCACCAATGCTCTTTCTTCCTAATGATGTTCCAAACAGTTGATTTTGGTAAGGCTGAGGTTTGGCTGATGTCTCTAACAGTTTTATTCTTGTTTCTCAGTCTCATAATGGCTTATTTGACTTTCATTGGCACAACTTTGATCCTCATGTTGATAAGCAATAAAAGTTTCCAAAGGTGATGGAAAGACTAGGTGCCGAGAGCTCTCTTATACCTGCATTAAGCAGGCAATTAAACACACCTGAGCAATTACAACCACATGTGAAGCCATGTGTCCCAAACATTATGGTGCCCTGAAATGGGGGGACTATGTATAAAAACAACTGTAATTTATACACGGTGAAACCAAAATGTATAAAAAATATAAAATCTGACAATGTGCACTTTAACCACATGTGAATTTTTTCTATTACAAATCTCAAATTGTAGTTTTGATTTTGTGATAAAGGCCTTACTGCTTATGTAATCTTTTGATTATACATTTCGGCAGAAAGACTGCAGTAAGGAGCAAGGTGTCACCATCTTCATCTTATTACAAGGAAAACAAAGTCATCCACTGAACTCCACAGCTTGATCTTTTAACCATTGACACCACCTGGGCCTCACTCTACCACATATATTCTTTAGGTCCTCTTATTCCTTCACTGCAGAGTGTTTCCAGTATTTTCTGTTTTATTTCAGAACCCCATGACCTGATCATAAATGTAATATGAAATTGCATGACCTTTCACCTAGAGGGATTTTAATTAAGGCTAATACATGGAATACAAATAGATGGGCAAGGTTGTATTTTTAGTCTAAAGAAAAGGTAGGCCCATTGTCAAACTTTGTCTTACCAGGTTTGGTGTGCATAAGGAACACTTTTTGCATGGATGATTGACAGAACTACATGCTTAAAAAACACTCATAAAGCCCGACACTAGCAATAACAATATTCTCTGCAAGTTTACAGATTGGGCTGAATACCTCAGCATGCTGCAGCAAAATATTGCTCCATGATTTTCAGGAAATATTAGCCAGATATTTAGTCATAGTGATACAGTGTGGAAACAGGCCCTTCGGCCCAACTTGCCGACACCAGCCAACAATGTCCCAGCTACACTTGGTCCATATCCCTCCAAACCTGTCCTATCCATATACCTGTCTCTCTGTTAAACGATGGGGACATTAACACCAGCTTCAGCTACCTCCTCTGGCAGCTTGTTCCATACACCCACCACCCTTTGTGTGAAAAGGTTTCCCCTCGGATTCCCCTTCACCTTGAACCTAGGTCTTCTGGTCCTCGATTCACCTACTCTGGGCAAGAGAATCTGTGCATCTACCCGATCTATTCCGCTCATGATTTTGTACACCTCTATAAGATTTCCCCTCATCCTCCTGCGCTTCATGGAATAGAGACCTAGCCTACTCAACCTCTCCC
Source organism: Leucoraja erinaceus (assembly GCF_028641065.1). Classification (NCBI taxonomy): domain Eukaryota; kingdom Metazoa; phylum Chordata; class Chondrichthyes; order Rajiformes; family Rajidae; genus Leucoraja; species Leucoraja erinaceus. Next base: position 9,142,140 of record NC_073395.1, read on the forward strand.
TATAGCTCATATAGGACCCCTATAGGAACGGGGTTCTGATTGGGGATGATCAGCCATGTTCAAATTGAATGGCGGTGCTGGCTCAAAGGGCCGAATGGCCTAACCCTGTACTTATTGTCTATTGTCTCACACCCTCTAGTCCTTGCATCCTCATAAATCTTTTCTGAACCCTTTCAAGCTTGACAATATCTTTCATATAACATGGTGCTCAGAACTGAACATAATATTTTAAATGCAGTCTCACCAACGTCTTATACAACTGCAACATGACCTCACAACTTCTATACTCAATACTCTGACATATGAAGGCCAAAGTGCCAAAAGCCTTTTTTGACCACCTTATCTACCTGAGACTCGACCTTCAAGGAACCATGCACCTGTACTCCTAGATTCCTCTGCTCTACAACACTACCCAGAGGCCTACCATTTACTGTGTAGATCCTGCCCTTGTTTGACATTCCAAAATGCAAGATCTCACACTTATCTGTATTAAATTCCATCAAGCATTCCTCTGCCATCTGGCCAATCGATCCAGATCCTGCTGCAATCTTTCACAACCATCTTCACTATCTGCAAAACCACTAACTTTTGTATCACTGATGTTTGTGAAACTTTATAATCTGAAAGATCTATTATTAGACTATGACAAAAACTATTTTAAAGCACAGAAACAGCAATTGCCAATTGTCGAGTGAGTATTTATTTTTAATATTAATATTTAAAAGGTCGGCCTTTATCTGTGGGATTTATGACTATTTAAAGATCCTACCTGAAGAGTGAATGGCTTTACTCCTTTTCTGCATCACCTCCATCAATGCTCCTACAATCCCTGCTGTAGGCGTTGAAGGAGAAGATGAATCCTGGTCATTTACCTACAAAAGGAATTGATGCATCATTTGCTGAAAACTAATGCATGAAATAAGCTAGCACTTTTGTTTAAACAGCAATTTTGTACACTGCAATGACCTGCAATTGAAAGTCCCAGCAATAATTGTAAATTGAGTAAATCTTTGACCTAAATACCATCTATGCAAGTAATGACTGATTTTTTTTTTAATTTCCAATTTTTATCTTATTTATCATAGAGGGCTTGTGATTATTAATTTTGCAGCATTATCAAAACACACCCAAGTTACATTGCAAAGGAAAAATGGTGGGCTTTAAGATTCAAATGAGCATACAAATGTCATAAGGTCACAAGTGATAGGAGCAGAATTAGGCCATTCTACTCCGCCATTCAATCATGGCTGATCTATCTCTCCCTCCTAAACCCATTCTCCTGCCTTCTCCTCATAACCACTGACAACTTGTCCACCTCAAACTACACCAATGTTTTATAGAACAGGCCCTCAAACCTCATTCAGCCATTTAACAATGAACAAGCCAAACACTGCTGCAAAATATTTCAGCTGTTTATGTTCCATTTACAAAGCTTTACAAATGTTTAGTATTTTACACGTGTACTTGCCAAATAATAATGCAGTCACAATTTTAATTGATTGCAGAGAATATTTACTTACAGTTTTGAGTTGTATACCATGTCGTATTTGGTCTAACAGTGCATCCCTGCCCGAGCTAGACACAGGTCGATTGCTTTGCTCAACTTTCTTTAACTGAGTGCCTTCTCTGATTTGATCCAGAAGAGCAGATTTGCCTCCAGTGGAAGGAACATCACTCTCGACCATTGCAGGGAGTGGAGGGGGGCCAGGTGGTGGAGGTGGAGGGGGAGGTGGTGGGGGTGGACCAGCAGCTCCTGGGCCCCCAGGTGCAGGGTGTGGTGGTGGGGGCGGTGGTGGGGGACCTGATGGAATGGGAGGAGGTGGTGGGTATACTCTACTGGGAGGTGGTGGCGGCGGTGGTGGTGCTCCTACTCCTGGCCTTGAAGGTGGAGGTGGCGGAGCTGCAGATGGAGCTACTGACGGGGCTCTCGAAGGGGGTGGAGGCGGTGGCGCTCCTCTGCCACGAACTGGAGGTGGAGGCGGTGGTCCTGAACTGTGTGGAGGAGGGGGTGGTGGTGGTCCTCCTCTGGAAGGTGGAGGTGGCGGTGGAGCTGAAAGAAACAAAGAAAAATGTTAAGTACTCTATGAATTCAACTATCACACTTGAGCAGTTACCAGCAGGGAAACAAAGAAAGCTGTAGCCCGACTCCAGTCTGCAAAAACTGGGCCCTTGTCCACTACCCACTCCCTCCTTACTGCCCAACATCAGTCTGGCCACTTCTCCACCACTAACAATAGAAATTGAGGAAGTGGAGGCTCTTCAGGAGACAGAAAAGCCGAAAATCTCCAAGTCCGGACAATGTTTCCCTCTCTACCCTCAAGCTCTGTGCCGAACAACTGGCACCGGTCTACACAGACATTTTCAACCAGTCCCGGCAAACCTGCACTGTCCCCGCCTGCTTCAAAGTCTCCACTATTGTTCCTGCACCTAAAAAGCCAAGGATTACTGGTCTTAATTACTACAGGCCTGTCGCACTGACCTCTGTAATCATGAAGTCCCTTGAAAGACTTGCGCTGGCCCACCTGGAAAATATCACGGCCCCTTCTGGACCCCCTGCAGTTTGCATACTGGGCCAATAGATCAGTGGATGACGCAGTCAACCTAGGCCTTCACTTCATCCTCCAGCATCTAGACCTCCAGGGGACCCATGCAAGGATTTTGTTTGTGGATTTTAGCTCTGCATTTAACACCATTGTGCCAGAGCTACTGCACTCCAAACTCTCCCAGTTGACTGTGCCTGAACCCCTCTGTCAGTGGATCACAAACTTCCTGACAGACAGGAAGCAGCATGCGAGTCTGGGAAAGCACATCTCGGACCCGCTGACCCTCAGTATAGGAGCACCGCAAGGCTGCATACTTTCCCCTCTCCTTGATCCTCTCTACACCAACAACTGCAACTACACAGACTCCTCTGTCAAGCTTCTCAAGTTTGCGAATGACAACCCTGATTGGACTGATTCAGGATGGGGAGGAGTCTGCCTATAGACAGGAAGTGACACAGCTGGTGTCCTGTTGCCATAGCAACAACCCGGAGCTCACTGCTCTCAAGAGAATTGAATTGATTATACACTTTAGGAGAGCTCTCTTTCCCCTCCCCCCACTCACCATCAACAATACCACAGTCACATCTGTGGAGTCATTTAAGTTCCTTGGAACCTCATCTCCAGGGACCTTAAATGGGAGACCACCATCGACTCCACAGTCAAAAAGGCCCAGCAGAGGATGTACTTCCTGCGGCAGCTGAGAAAACACAATCTGCCACAGGCAATGATGGTCCAGTTTTATATTGCCATCATAGGGTCTGTCCTCACCTTCTCCATCATGGTCTGGTTTGGCTCAGCCACCAAGCACGACATCCGGAGGCTGCAGAGCATCATTCGATCAGCCAAGAAGGTTGTTGGCTGCAACCTTCCCCCCATCGACGAACTGTACACTGCAAGGGCCAGGAAGCGAGTGGGTAAGATCATCTCTGACCTCTCTCACCCTGGCCACAAACTCTTTGAAGCATTTCCCTCTGGAAGACGACTCCGGACTGTCGAAGCCGCCAGCCGGACATAAAAACAGCTTTTTTCCCCCCACGAGCAGTAGCTCTACCCACCAATCAAAAGTCTGTAGCCTCCTTTTTCTCTGGTATTTTATTTAATTCTTCATATGTTTAATTTTGTTTTATCGTCTACTGTATATCGCGCTGTTACTTGCGAGCAAAGCACCAAGGCAAATTCCTTGTATGTATTCATACTTGGCTAATAAAATGTATTTAATTCAATTCAATCTCAAAGTGAACAATGTTTAAAACCAATTCAATACGGCTTGAATTTTTTCAATATATATTGCTAGTGTTAAAACTTTTCCATCTTCCACCCCATGCTCAATTAATTACTCTGTAATTTCTGACATCACCACCAAAAATCTCCCCACTTTTCCTATCAGGGTGTGGAGGCAGCACTGTGACCCAGCATCGCACCAGCACCCTGGAGTATGAACCATGTGTTGACGGATGAGATTAGTTTATCTTGGCATTATGTTGCGCCTAGATATTGTGGGCCGAAGGGCCTGTTCCTCTACTGCATTTTTCTATGTTCTATGTCCACACCTCCTCATCATTGTCGAGGTTTATTGAACAGGTGGGCTCTTCATTCCTACATGCTCATGCTGGAGAAAAGAATGGCATTCAGCCTTCTCTACTCCCAGCTATGTGCCAATCAGGAAAACTAAAAGATTCTAAGCTACTCTAAAATGTACTTGGTTTTCAGATGTTGCTGGTTCTACTAAGTGCAGGTGGACTAACATCCCATCACTGAAAAGAAACAAAGATCACAGAGGGGTGGACTAAGCAATTTAACTCTGTCCTAAATAGGCCATCTACAATTAGTGAAGCATTAGATCACATGTCATAACTTGCAGCCAACCTCCCTCTTGTACCTCAGACCTGGCAGAAATTCAGAAGTCAATGTCACAGTTATCATATTAAAAAGCTCCAGGAACATATGCTACACCACTAAGTCTTCGAAGAATGGGCCCACTGATCGAGAAACTGGCAGTTACTTCAAGTGCTATGGAACAAGAAAATAAGCACCCCAGCACTTCAAGGACACCTGAATTACACAACTATACAAAAAGGTGAACCAAGCCTGTGATATTCACAGATAAATCTCTTTATTCTCAAATGCTGCTAAAATATTGCTAGAGCCCTGTTAAACAGACAGGCCACTCAACTTGAGGGAGTCCTGCTTCTAGAAAGCGAATGTGGTTTCTGTGAACAATGTACATAATCTTTACAAGTGTGATTCTAAGCTTTAAGTCACTTATTTGTTTCATTCTCCATTTTTTCTGGTCTTTTGGCCTTTGGCTTAATGCAAGGAAGGCCTCCTCATCATTTGGCCTAAGCACATTAGTCTGACAGACAATACATCAAGTAATGATGTTGCTGTCATCGGTGCAACAGTGCTTCTGCTGTAACTCAATCGCCCATTCTGTCAATTAATTTCTCCAACCTTTCAACCATGGTCCTTCCTGATTCCACCTTTCTTCTTTCTCCGCATCTCAAAACGTGCTTTATCAGCTTTGAAATTCAATTTTCCCAAAACTTTTCTCTTTTATCCGTGACATTTTGCCTGGCCGCCAGGATTATTAAAACAATTAAAATGAATGTTGAAATAATATAAGAACTCCATCATTTGCAAACGACAGCATGCTTTGGGATTTCATTAGGTTATTACCAACGTCACAGCAGAATAAGATTTAGTGAGCATACAGCACACCATGCAGTTTTATTTTGAACTCTCACAAATATTAAATCACAACTACCATGAAGTGAATTCACAGGTATGTTTACTATCTCCACAAAACATAAAACCTGAATTTGAAGATAAAGTTTAATGGGATGACAGCTAACAAGTTAATGTTGATTGAAATGCAAAGTGCCTCTCTGCCAATCAACTATGTGAATCAATGTGCCAAGGCAATTTGCATTAGAAAACACTCCTCAAATCAAATATGATGCGACTTGAAAGTTTAGCCATTCTTGTGCATCGTTAGAATTTAAATTTGGTGTCAGATAACTAAAATGATTCTCGTCATGTGCCTGTACCTGCTGTGCATAGGCTCAGGATCTGCACAGCAGCCCCATTCTTTTTTTGCATATTTCCCAAGAAAGGATATTTATTTAAGAATCCAAGTGCAGGTAATGGGTGTCAACTGCGCCACTATTTTAAACTGAGTGACAATTTCACAAATCATTCCCCAAAGATTCACTTTAGTAGAAAATAAATCCAACATTTTATTCCAACTGTTAAAACAGTACACAAAATATATTCAAGTAATGATGAAATGTAAACAAAAGTTGACTAATGAGCATGTAAAAAATATGCTCTGCCACACTTGGAGGAAATCTGACAAAAAAGTGCAAGAGCAATAAACATATAGTTACCTAGAAGTGGACCTTGTTTACTTAGTAAATGACACAATGGAAAACATTACTCATTTGCCTGGATGTGTTCTATATAGTCAAGGTGACCGGCCATGTTACTAAAAACAATGGCGGCACAATTGATGCCTTACAGCGCCAGAGACCTTGTTTGAGTAATCCCGAGTTTGAGAAGCTGGAATCTTTAAAACTAACTGCAAATGTTAGTGCATTCCTTTCAAATAATATTATGCTTGATCTATGAAAAGTTTTTGAAAAGAAACTGCATGCAAGCCCATTCTTTGGTCAATTACCTACCATACCACCATGGTGAACCTATAAAATTAATGTCAAACAATACAATTTATTTTGTGCTAAATGCAATTGGTGGTAAATATTTAAAGAACAATAAAAATACTGGTAGGACTGAAGATGTATTCTAGGAAAAGGAAGAAAGGTTTGCATCATTTTTCATGACATCTCTCTGAAATTGATATTATGCCAAAGGAGGGGAGAGTGGCATATGATACCTTTGCCAAAGAAAATTAACAAAGCAAATAATCGTACAAGATTAATTTGGTACGATGGCTTAATGCATGTTCAAAGATCTGCACTGGGATAGTTCTCAGTTTATGAATTGGAAATGGTCATGAGCACAGAATTGGTCAACGACATCAAATCTCCATGCAAAGATTGTATCTCTAATACAACTAGAGATGGAGGTATTTTAGAAGGAACTGCAGATGCTGGAAAATCGAAGGTACACAAAAATGCTGGCGAAACTTAGCGGGTGCAGCAGCATCTAAGGAGCATGAAGAAGGGTTTCGGCCCGAAACGTTGCCTATTTCCTTCGCTCCATAGATGCTGCTGCACCCGCTGAGTTTCTCCAGCATTTTTGTATACCTTAGAGATGGAGGTAAGTGTGTTGATAAAGTCCAACATAAAAATGCAAGTATTTGCAGTAAAAGTGAAATTAAGCATTCTCTAACAAAGGAGGTGGCAAAAAACTCCAGATATGCACATAGATTGATCTTTAAAATGGAAGGTGTACGAGGAGACACAATCAAACAATGAGATTTTTAAAAAGCATCTAGAATTTTTTTATTTTTTTTTAAAAAAGGCACATATTGCTCCAAATAGGAAAAAAAACCTTCACCAAAAGAGAGAAGGTCAAACTGCTGCTGTAGATTTGGGAGGAACAACAGCAGCAACAGATTAGCAAGAGATACCACTGATTGGCTCTAGCCCAAGTGTGAGGAGAGGGGTGAAAACAGTTGAAAACTGAGGAATTGGCTGTGTAAATTGGTAAATCAGGCAATTTATCAGTCAATTTAAACAGGACAGCTCTTTGTGAGCGGCAGTAAGTGAGCGGCCTAGTGAGGGAAGTGCCCTGTGAGAAAAGTGTGAGTCTTTGGCTCGAGAGTCTTCGGAGAGGAGACCACGCAATACGCTTGAGAGGGAGACGAAAGAAGGAGATGTCAGGCAAGCTGATTCAGTGCGATGCTTGCAGTATGTGGGAGGTCAAGGACACCGCTGGTGCCTCTGGCTGCTACAAATGTGAAAAATGCATCCAGGTAGAGCTCCTGAAGGGCCGTGTTGGGGAACTGGAGAAGCAAGTGGATGACCTCCGGTTCGTACGAGAAACGGAGTCGTTCCTCGGCAAGTCCTACAGTACGATTGTTACACCTAAGGTACTGGAAGAGAGAAGGTGGGAGACAGTGAGAAAGGGAGGGAAGCATGGAATGCCAACGTCCCCGGGTGATGTACCTCTTGTAAACAGGTTCATCCGCTTAGAAGCTGTTGGGACAGAAGACGTGAGCGGCGGACTGGCCTGTGATGCGAATAGGGCTGTTGAGCCAAAACCAAAAAGGCCTAAGGCAGGCAAGGCCATTGTAGTGGGAGACTCCATCGTGAGAGGTACGGACAGGGGTTACTGCGGCAACAGACGGGATGCGAGGATGGTGTGCTGCCTTCCCGGTGCCAGGATCCAGGATGTCACGGACAGAGTGCAGAAAATCCTCAAGGGCGAAGGTGAACATCCGGAAGTGGTAGTGTATGTCGGCACAAACGATGTCGGAAAGAAGGGGATGAATATTCTGCAACGTGACTTTAGAGAGCTCGGAAAAATGTTGAAAAACAGGACCTCCAGGGTTGTTATCTCCGGTTTGCTTCCAGTTCCCCGTGCTGGCGAGAGCAGGAACAGGGAGATACGGGACCTGAACGTGTGGCTGAGGATCTGGTGCACGGGGCAGGGATTTAGATTCTTAGATCACTGGGATCTGTTTTGGGGTAAGGGGGAACTGTACAAAAGGGACGGATTGCATCTTAACAGGTGTGGGACCAGCATTCTGGCAGGCAGGTTTGCCACTGCTACACGGGTGGCTTTAAACTGAATAAGGGGGGTGGGGTGTTGAATGGGACAGTGGAGGATGGAGTTAAAGGGAAAGGGTTTCTTAAATGTGTGAGCGTAGAGACCGAAGGGTGTAAAATGAGGGTAGAAGAAATAGGTAGCAAGGTGAAAAGTAAAAGTGGCAGGCAGACAAAACCAGGGCAAAAATCAAAAAGGGCCACTTTTCAACATAATTGTGTAAGGGGTAAGAGTGTTGTAAAAGCAAGCCTGAAGGCTTTGTGTCTCAATGCAAGGAGCATTCGTAATAAGGTGGATGAGTTGAATGTGCAGATAGCTATTAATGACTATGATATAGTTGGGATCATGGAGACATGGCTCCAGGGTGACGAAGGCTGGGAGCTGAACATCCAGGGATATTCAATATTCAGGAGGGATAGACAGAAAGGAAAAGGAGGTGGGGTAGCGTTACTGATTAGAGAGGGGATTAATGCAATGGAAAGGAAGGACATTAGTTTGGAGGATGTGGAATCGGTATGGGTAGAGCTGCACAACACTAAGGGGCAGAAAACGCTGGTGGGTGTTGTGTACAGGCCACCTAACAGTAGTAGTGAAGTTGGAGATGGTATCAAACAGGAAATTAGAAATGCGTGCGACAAAGGCAAAACGGTTATAATGGGTGACTTCAATCTACATATAGATTGGGTGAATCAAATTGGCAGGGGTGCTGAGGAAGAGGATTTCTTGGAATGTATGCGGGATAGTTATCTAAATCAACATGTAGAGGAACCAACGAGAGAGCAGGCTATTTTAGACTGGGTATTGAGTAATGAGGAAGGGTTAGTTAGCAGTCTTGTTGTACGTGCCCCCTTGGGCAAGAGTGACATAATATGGTTGAGTTCTTCATTAGGATGGAGAGTGACATTGTTAATTCAGAAACAATGGTTCTGAACTTAAAGAAAGGTAACTTTGAGGGTATGAGACGTGAATTGGCCAAGATTGACTGGCAATTAATTCTAAAAGGGTTGACGGTGGATATGCAATGGAAGACATTTAAAGACTGCATGGATGAACTACAAAAATTGTTCATCCCAGTTTGGCAAAAGAATAAATCAGGGAAGGTAGTACATCCATGGATAACAAGGGAAATCAGGGATAGTATCAAAGCTAAGGATGATGCGTACAAATTAGCCAGAAAAAGCAGCATACCGGAGGACTGGGAGAAATTCAAAGACCAGCAGAGGAGGACAAAGGGCTTAATTAGGAAAGGAAAAATAGATTATGAAAGAAAACTGGCAGGGAACATAAAAACTGACTGCAAAAGTTTTTATAGATATGTGAAAAGAAAGAGATTAGTTAAAACAAATGTAGGTCCCTTGCAGTCAGAAACAGGGGAGTTGATCATGGGGAACAAGGATATGGCGGACCAATTGAATAACTACTTTGGTTCCGTCTTCACTAAGGAAGACATAAATAATTTGCCGGAAATAGCAGGGGACCGCGGGTCAAAGGAGTTGGAGGAATTGAGTGAAATCCAGGTTAGCCGGGAAGTGGTGTTGGGTAAATTGAATGGATTAAAGGCCGATAAATCCCCAGGGCCAGATAGGCTGCATCCCAGAGTACTTAAGGAAGTAGCTCCAGAAATAGTGGATGCATTAGTAATAATCTTTCAAAACTCTTTAAATTCTGGAGTAGTTCCTGAAGATTGGCGGGTAGCAAACGTAACCCCACTTTTTAAGAAGGGAGGGAGAGAGAAAATGGGGAATTACAGACCAGTTAGTCTAACATCGGTAGTGGGGAAACTGCTAGAGTCAGTTATTAAAGATGGGATAGCAGCACATTTGGAAAGTGGTGAAATCATTGGACAAAGTCAGCATGGATTTACGAAAGGTAAATCATGTCTGACGAATCTTATAGAATTTTTCGAGGATGTAACTAGTAGCGTGGATAGGGGAGAACCAGTGGATGTGGTGTATCTGGACTTCCAGAAGGCTATCGACAAGGTCCCACATAAGAAATTAGTATACAAACTTAAAGCACAAGGCATTGGGGGTTCAGTATTGATGTGGATAGAGAACTGGCTGGCAAACAGGAAGCAAAGAGTAGGAGTAAACGGGTCCTTTTCACAATGGCAGGCAGTGACTAGTGGGGTACCCCAAGGCTCAGTACTGGGACCCCAGCTATTTACAATATATATTAATGATCTGGATGAGGGAATTGAAGGCAATATCTCCAAGTTTGCGGATGACACTAAGCTGGGGGGCAGTGTTAGCTGTGAGGAGGATGCTAGGAGACTGCAGGGTGACTTAGATAGGCTGGGTGAGTGGGCAAATGTTTGGCAGATGCAGTATAATGTGGATAAATGTGAGGTTATCCATTTTGGTGGCAAAAACAGGAAAGCAGACTATTATCTAAATGGTGGCTGATTGGGAAAGGGGGAGATGCAGCGAGACCTGGGTGTCATGGTACACCAGTCATTGAAGGTAGGCATGCAGGTGCAGCAGGCAGTAAAGAAAGCGAATGGTATGTTAGCTTTCATTGCAAAAGGATTTGAGTATAGGAGCAGAGAGGTTCTACTGCAGTTGTACAGGGTCTTGGTGAGACCACACCTGGAGTATTGCGTACAGTTTTGGTTTCCAAATCTGAGGAAGGACATTATTGCCATAGAGGGAGTGCAGAGACGGTTCACCAGACTGATTCCTGGGATGTCAGGACTGTCTTATGAAGAAAGACTGGATAGACTTGGTTTATACTCTCTAGAATTTAGAAGATTGAGAGGGGATCTTATAGAAACTTACAAAATTCTTAAGGGGTTGGACAGGCTAGATGCAGGAAGATTGTTCCCGATGTTGGGGAAGTCCAGGACAAGGGGTCACAGCTTAAGGATAAAGGGGAAATCCTTTAAAACCGAGATGAGAAGAACTTTTTTCACGCAGAGAGTGGTGAATCTCTGGAACTCTCTGCCACAGAGGGTAGTTGAGGCCAGTTCATTGGCTATATTTAAGAGGGAGTTAGATGTGGCCCTTGTGGCTAAGGGGATCAGGGGGTATGGAGAGAAGGCAGGTACGGGATACTGAGTTGGATGATCAGCCATGATCATATTGAATGGCGGTGCAGGCTCGAAGGTCCGAATGGCCTACTCCTGCACCTAATTTCTATGTTTCTATGTTTCTAAACAATGTTAAAACTATAATTATCCAACCTATATAGGACTGTTCATCACTAGGATGATACAAAATACTGTGCAACATTTGGACACTTGAGAAAGATATTATAATTTTAATAGAGCTACAACAGATATTCATTAAGATGAAGGTACAAGGATAGCTGGCTTTTTTCATAAGATCAGATGTGTACTTCAAAATTGTTATAGCATATTTTTTTTATTAGCCAGTTTAAAAAGGTTCCTTTAAAAGCAATGAACCAATAGGAAAACATTAAATTAAGTTTATTTATTTGGAGAAAAATAATGACTGATAAAAGGACAACTGTTCTATTTCATTGCAAAGTTCAGGATTTATGATGTGGTTAATATTGACTGGGTTTAAAAAGGAGCATGAGCACAAATTTAGGACTCGCGGCAATAGAGCTTCTTACATCAGTATAGTTGTACTCTGACAAGGGAAAATGAAAAGACTAATAACTAATGCTGTCACTGGAAAACACATGAGAAATAAGTCACAATATAATTAAACTGCAATTTATAAAGCTAAAACATAAATTCAGTTTGCTGGAATGTAAAAGAAAGCGAGGCATGGCTCAAAATAACTGGGTGATAAAGATAGTTAACTGTTAGTTAACAGTTACCAAAAAAAGATTTGAGCTGAACCAGAATACAAATGACATGGCAAAACTAATAAACTGCAGATAAAATGGGGATTAAATGCAAGTAGAAATGTAGAAAGATGACAAAAATAAGCAGGTAGACACAAAATGCTGGAGTGAGGCAGCATCTCTATAGAGAAGGAATGGGCGACGTTTCAAGTCAAGACCCTTCTTCAGACTGATGTCAAGGGAATGGATGGGACAAATATAGAATGTAGTCGGAGACAGCAAGACTAGTGGGATACATGGGAAGGGGAAGGGGATGGAGAGAGAAAGCAAGGGCTATCTGAAGTTAGAGAAGTCAATGTTCATACCGCTGGGGTGTAAACTACCCAAGCGAAATATCAGGTGCAGTTCTTCCAATTTGCACTGGGCCCAGGACAGAAAGGTCATATTGGGAATGGGTCAAGTCACTTTTATTTCTATTGCACATTTAAAAAACAACTCTCGTTGACCAAAGTGCTTTACATTGGTGGAGGTACTAACGTCATACAACATTGGTTCATAGATTAAATTCATACATAAATACATACATATAGCCCTCCCTCAGAGGACAACAAGAAAGGCTTGAGAGTAAAGATGAGTTTTAAGTCTTGACTTAAGAGTCGATGGAGGGGGCAGTTCTGATGGGAAGAGGGATGCTGTTCCACAGGGAGGGAGGGGGGAGTTGAACTGCTGAGCCACCGGGAGATCAGGTAAGTTAATACTGGTGTGAGACCTGGGAAGGGGAAGTACTAGTGGGAGACCTGGGAAGTGGAAGTTACCAGTGGGAGACCTGGAAAAGGGAAGTTACCAGTGGGAGACCTGGGAAGGGGAAGTTACCAGTGGGAGACCTGGGAAGGGGATGATTTTCTTAACCAAAAATAAGGAGAGTACAAATGCAAAGGAAAAAATAATAAATTTACAAAAGCAAATGACGGTGTCGATATCAATATACTATAAAAGGACATTAAAGTGTTAAAATACACAGATGGAAATCTTGTTATTGAAAGCAAATATAAATGTTAGGATTATTTCCAGAGGTATTTTAAACTGGCCACATTCCTAACAAATAGATTAAAAAGGGAATAGGAAAAGCAATTTCCTTTGTTCAATGCGTAAGTGAGAGGAGATCATTTAATCCCCAAAGTTTTAAAGATGAATTGGAAGAGGCTGCTTGATTATTTTAGCCAAAAAAAACACATGGGCCACTGTATAATTGAAAATCTAAAACAAAGATCTAACTGCAAGAAATAAAAGTTCAATTCAAAGAGTAAACCACTATTTTGGATTTCAACTTTGTTGATTAATTTCAAGGCCAAGTAACATTTTGGACCTGAAGGCGCAGATAAATATGGAAATTAACTTACCCTGTCTACGCAGTTCATTTTTCACAGCTTCAACTCCTCCCTTTTTCTCTATAAAATCATATATAATTTTTGATGTTTCTTTGTCCTTCAGTTGTGACTCAGAAATACCACACATGTCAAACAGATGTTTTAATTCAGGATCCAGGTTATTCAGCTGCAAGTAAAATCACAAATATTGCAGCATTAGTTAAAATTGATTCAACAAAAACTGTCTAGGAAGTAAAATATACTTCATGTCCCAATTAAAGCTGTGGCCAAACGCTTGTTTTGTGAAGAAAGAAAGATTTGGTCAACTACACGTTACAAAGAATCATTGTACTCAGTTAAGATTAGGTGTAGAATTCCTTATCCAATTCTTAGATAGGAAATGCAATGTTTTGTCTGTCATACGAGATATCCCATTCTGGCAATGCCACTCGGCCCTAAACTCATCCTTTACCACGTTGAGCTTGCATTCCTCAACTATGTTCGTATTCAATGCATGAACCGCACCCTAGATTTGTCTGTAATCAGAGCTCGATATAAGACAATAATAGCAACATCAAAAGGAAGTTAAGTTTTACCAAAATGTAAGGCTTAATCTTAATTGCAGTTTCAAACTGATAAAGCAAAGCAGGATCACTCTGCATATAGCAAATAACTTATGATCATCTGACTGCTGACATTTTTTATAATGATAGGTATTCATCAATGACAATATCCTAGCTCCAGTTTGCAGATTCATGATATTATGGAGAGTTCATTCAATCTACTTTACATTTGGGGCCAAATGATGACACTCCTTGATGACAACTGATATATTGAAGCATTTTGTTTCAAGCACCAATTAAGAGCTATCAGCACATGTAGCTTTATCCCAGTGTCAATTCCTTCATTTTCCGTAAAATAACAGAGGAAATGCCTGAAGAGCACTCGCTATTTAATTCAACGTTAAAAACTTGGTCACATACATTTTCTCTTCAACTTCAATTTTGAAACTGCAATTGTCAAACCATGGCAGAAAGGCCAATATTATGCATAAAAAAAGGACGATTCTATAATTGCTTTAGGAGACATGTAACAAAATGCTTCACTGAAATTAAAATAAGATTTTAACTTACATCAAAACCAGTGTTTGGGTCCCAGCCAACATGTCCTATATGCCTATAAATAAAACAGATGGAAATATTATCCAACTTTCAATTATAAAGTTATATTTTAAAGGATGCTTTTTTTAAACAACATTGATTTGATGGAAACAAATATAGGCTAGGGGATAGCTAGCAATCCAAATTCAAATGAGCAATCAAAAGATACATTTTCTCTGTAATCATTTGAAAGTTGTGACAGGGAGTACAGTTAGTCAATAGTGTTGCTCCAGTGCATTTTCCAAAGGTTATTGTTTAACTGTTCGCAGACAAATAAAATGCAGGGGAATACACAAAATCTAATCTAGCTTCCCTGTGGCATGCTCATATACCCGAACTTCAAGTGCAGAATGCTTAGAGACTCAGATTGATGATAGGGAAGCCATTTAAAAAGATTCTTTGGGATAGAATTTGCACGCATTTGGCAGTGACTGGGAATAATTAGGGACAATCAGTATGACCTTGTCTATAGCAAGTCATGTCATATAAACGATGGGAGTCTTTCTGAGGAGGTGATCAGCTGATTTTTTTTGTATGTCAGAACTGCACACAATACTCCAAATGTGTTCTGACCAAAACCTGATGATTGATGAGGGCAGGGCAGTGGATGATGTCTAAACGGATTTCAGTAAGACATTTAAAACGTCCTTCATGGTAGGCTGATTCAGAAGATTAAGATACATGGAATCCACAGCGATTTGGATTCAGATCTAGCTTATCCATAGAAGACAGAGAGCACTGGTGGAAGGGTGTTATTCTGGGTGCAGGTCTGTGGCTAGTGGTATTCCATAGGGAATTGCACTGGGACCTCTGCTGTTTGTGGAATATATAAAACAACTTGGACGTAAATGTAGATAGGTCAGCTAGTAAGTTTACAGACATCACCAAAAATGATGCGAATGATGCAGACAGTGAGGGCGGCTGTCAAAGGATACAGTGGGATGTAGATCATTTACAGAAAATGGCAGGTGGGATTTAAGCCAAGCAAGTGTGAGGTGTTGCATGTTGGGAAGTCAAATGCATGGGTGAAGTATATAGTTAATGGCAAGACCCTTAATAGCATTGACATCTGGTGTTCATATAAAATCTTATAAAATTAAGATTTGTACGTAATAGAAACATAGAAACATAGAAACATAGAAATTAGGTGCAGGAGTAGGCCATTCGGACCTTCGAGCCTGCACCGCCATTTAATATGATCATGGCTGATCATCCAACTCAGTATCCCGTACCTGCCTTTTCTCCATACCCTCTGATCCCCTTGGCCACATCTAACTCCCTCTTAAATATAGCCAATGAACTGGCCTCAACTACCCTCTGTGGCAGAGAGTTCCAGAGATTCACCACTCTCTGTGTGAAAAAAGTTCTCCTCATCTCGGTTTTAAAGGATTTCCCCCTTATCCTTAAGCTGTGACCCCTTGTCCTGGACTTCCCCAACATCGGAAACAATCTTCCTGCATCTAGCCTGTCCAACCCCTTAAGAATTTTGTAAGTTTCTATAAGATCCCCTCTCAATCTCCTAAACTCTAGAGAGTATAAACCAAGTCTATCCAGTCTTTCTTCATAAGACAGTCCTGACATCCCAGGAATCAGTCTGGTGAACCTTCTCTGCACTCCCTCTATGGCAATAATGTCCTTCCTCAGATTTGGAGACCAAAACTGCACGCAATAAGAATTCTACGTTTACCTTGTTCATATTGCTATAGAAAATAGTAACAAATTCTTCATTAATAGGTTTCCTAGGCTTTCACTATGGAAGCGAAGCCATGCCATGATTTAGACAATAAATTATATGTAGCAAAACAGGGGTGATTTTACTGACAGTTCCACACAGATGATTAAGTAACCTTAGATTATGGAATTGTCATTTCCTTAGTAACTACATGTTTTTAATATAACAGAAAATAAAATATTGGAAATGCCATAATTTTGATGCCCTTTGTCATTATACAGAGAATAGCAGTCACAATTCCATAAAGAAACTAACAGATAAACCACAAGAAATAGATATTTCAATAGATCAAATATTATTTTATAATATAATTAACTTCAAATTCTCTCAAAAATAAAGTAGCACATTAATGTTTAAGATACTGTTACATTACACCAATGTCTAGTGATGCAACTGGTGCACACAAAAAAATGGCATAAATAGAAAAAAACAAGGAAACAGCACGGCTAATTTTAAATGCTGAAAGTTACAGGATGTTGCATTTGAAAGGCACAAAGGAAAAAAAAAATCAAGAATCAATTTTTATTTGAAACATTTTCTAGCGAGTTAGATTTGTACGTTTAATTAATTTTGTAGTTAAAACTTCAGACATGGCATTCAAATGAAACCAATTCACACCAGTGCACTTAACAACTTGCAGGCATCATCCTCAAATTTATGCACACCAAGAATTTAAATGTCAGAAATACACCTTCACCTTTTTTTTTTTTTTAAAGCTATCATCAAGATGATGATGATCACATGCATTTAATATGCTGCAAACATTTTGTAAGTATAAAAACTGAGTTAAGAATTGAGAAACATACAAAACATGAATCACAAAACTCTTTTACAGTTTCATAAATCTGAAACTTTCAGTTAGCAAATGTTAGATTTTACTGATTAACCATTAGTTCATACAAAATCATTGAAAAAAGAGATCAACATGCAGAAGCAATTAAAAAAAAAAGCCATTTGTTGTACTGAACAATGAAGAACGCTTACTGGAAGTTACTTGGTGTGCCAATGTCCGCCTTAGTCAATTTCTTCTTTTTACCTTTTACTTTCTTCTTATCTTTGGCATATACAAAATTATTAGCTTGTGCATTAAATCGAACATTGGTAATTTCTGGATTCTTTATGTCAACTGTAGCCATAGGCAGAGAAGGACCTAAGAATAAAAACAACAAGACAATTAATCACTAATTTGTTACTGGTTATCTGCTTTAGCTAAGAGTCCTTTTGACAATTTAATTAAATTGTTCTTCTGGCATTCTATTTTTATTTTTGAGTAATTTCTTTACACTCTCTATTCTAGTGACTTGATATCTGCCATCTGAACCACAATGCGCTGGTCTGCCCTAATTAGAAAATGAAATGTTCCTCGGGCTTATGTCGAGATTCTCTCAAAAGGAATAGGATATAGGTAAGATTGCAAATGGGACAAATTTAAAGTTACAGGCCACCAGAAGATCAAGATTACACTTATGAATTGAACAAAGATGTTCCCCAAACTGGTTACCCAGTCTATGCATGATTGGCTAAATAGCAGGAAGGTTATTGTGAGATAATATTCAGTATATAAAATCACTTTTTGATTTGACAATATTTAGGAACTGTGACTGTGGAAAGAAGTAGTAAAAGGGTATCAGTCAATTGTGCAGGATAGTGCCAAAAGGGAAATTGATCAATAATCAACCTCTCTACACATAGTTAAGATATAATCAACTACACATATTAACTCTATAGAGGCAAAATCGTTTATTCGGTACTATGCACTTTTTGTTCAAACAAGCCAAATATCAAAGTGCCAACAACAACTTTTCATGACTTTCTGTAACTAATACACCAAAGACTCAAATTCTGCACAGATCCTTCAAAATAATATTTCCCAGTATGACCAACCAACTTACAAGTGAGAGTTCGTTGCAACTGGTAAGATGAATTCAAAATGTGTATAAATGACATTGAAAACAATGGGTAGAAAAGCATACCTTTTAGCTTAGATCTGTTCTTCTGCACATGCGAGATAGAAGTTGCATCATAATTCACTATAATCCTCAAACAAGGCAATAAACTTAAACTATACATTTCCCCCAATCATTAACAAGCTTCTTTTTCAATACACAAATTGAACAAAAAGTGTTCTGGCGTAAGTGAATGGTTCTGTTCATAACTTGGAAAGGTAAAATGTGAAACACTTGTTACCCCAAGTGTTTTTGTGTGAAAAACTAGATACCAAATTATTTTACAGTGGATCAAAACATCAAGGAACTGCCACCATGCCCACAACTTTACAAAATACTATTTCACAACTTATTAGATTCCACTTAAAAATACAATGTTCTGGTCCATGTCATTAAAAAAAATCACAGCACATTCCAATATGACCATTTAAATCTGCAATTAATTAAAAGATGGAAGCACAATTCATAGAATTGGCTCAATAAATAATTTGTCCACATGTAATTTATCTACCATTATAGGCAAGAAGCCTCAACACCTATCATGCATTTAACAGAAATGTTACTCATGAAATCCAGAAATACTGGGATCACAACCCTCAAGCTCAAAGTGTTCTGCCAAAACCAGAATTAAGCATTTGGCCAATCAACAATTCAAATAACATTGTTTGTTTTACACTTACTATGGGTGTAAATTTTCCTTTGATTTAAACCAGCATCTGCAGCTCTTTCCTACACAAAGGTAACCCCACCTTGCCACTCCTACTGCCAATTAATTGGCTTGTTCCTTTGCATTTCAACCAGTGTACAAAATACCAGTTGGGCCACAGGCAGAATGCACTAGTTTTAGTTCCAACATTACACCAAGGGTTCCAACATTACATTGGCGAAGGGATCACAAAAGATGATGCCAGGAATGGTAAACTTTCTACATGATAAAATTTAAATTAGGTTGACCTGTTTGGTGTTCTTTACAATAGTAAAAGCCAGAGGAATTTTTAATTTTGAGATACAACCTTGAGAAGCCTTACTTGGGGTGAATAGGTAAGACGCATTCCCTTTAGCAGAGGGGTCAAAAATTCCAGGCAGTGGTGGAAGTGGAGGCGAGTTCAGGCAAATATTTAACATCTAAAGATTGATGGTGGAGGTGGAGGCCAAATGCCAGATCACATTTAAAATGTATTTATATGATTCTGAACTGCTGTAATCCAAAGGCCCACTGCACAAGAGGTGGCAATTGATATTTGCCTTAATACCTCTTTTTTTTCGGCATGTCATCCAATGATCTGAATGGTCTTGTTCCATTTTGTCATTTTTCAATATTTCTATTTTTCATTCATGTGCTTTTTCTCAGCAAAAATCACCATTCCAATTGTATGATTCCCCCTTTCCTCAAACACCAGTCTTGCAGACTTGTAATACAAATTAACTGAAATAAATGGATGTCAGATTGAAGAAAAAGTGTTTATGACCCTGTAACAAACTCAGCTCCTTGGCTATCATCGCCATTCTGGAAGTGTCCAAAGTCAAGCCTGACGTTGCAACTCTGGCACTGATTTTAACAGAGAAGTGATTTTTCATTTACATATCTGCTCCATCACAAACTTCTTATTTCCACCATAACATCACCCAGTTCAGTAACGTCATTACCTCCATACCCGACACAAATCTCTGGGCCTCCTGTTTTCTTTTGTACATAAATGCACCTTTTAAAAATAGTCCTACCCATACTTCAACTTGCTCTAAGTTCCCTTGAGGTTTTTATAAGTCTAGACAGTGAATACATGAAAAACTATTTCCATTGGCAGAATAGCAAAGAACCATATACTTGGTGTGTCTTGCAAAACAACCAAGGATTACATGAAGAAAAACTTTTCATGCATCACCTGGCATTTACTTCCTCAAAGAGTGGTAGAAACATATTTAATCATCATTGTCAAAAACAGACAGGATTTATCCAATGAGATAGGTTACGGACTAAGTGTTAGCGAATGGGTAGGAAAGAACTGCAGATGCTGGTTTAAATCGGTGGACTCAACAGGACAGACAGCATCTCTGGAGAGAAGGAATGGGTGACACTTCGGGTCGAGACCCTTCTTCAGATGGAGGGAATAGGAATAGGAATGGGAATACAATTCGATGGAATAGGACTAACTTGATTGTTCAGAGAGCCGGGTAAAGCCAATGGATGATGTGGCCTCCATCCAGGTTGTAATGATCCTATGATTCTGCACAGTCTATATTAGGACCACATTCTACACGCAAAGATCACAGTTTTTCTCTATCTCAAATGACTTAAACGTACAGGGAGCAATTTCCAAAACTGCAGCCAAAACAAAACCTAGAAGCACAGTGTAGCGAGGTGAATAATGATAGATTGCAAGATGATAGACAGGCATATGAATGGGCAGGCGAGTAGCAGATAGAATTTAATGTTTAGAAATGTGGTGATACACTTTAATAGGAAAAAGTAGTAGAGGCCATTTAAACTGAAAAGAATTCTAAAAAGAGATATAAAAACAGATGCCTTGCGTTATAAGTACATAATTCGTTGAAACCAGTGTCAGGTTGAGGATGTGGTTAATAAAAAGCATATAGAAGCTAGTATAAATAAAGGTACAGATTTAAGGAAGTCATGATGAATGCTTAAAAATACATTTTGATTCAATGACAATTCATGAGTATTTTGTCTATTCTGGATCTCATGTTTTAGGACCCATGTAAACACTTTAGAGAATGTAAGTGAGATTTATTAAAATAATTCTGGGAATGAGGTACATTGGAGAAGCTGGGGTTGCTCCCCTTGTAACCTAGGGGTTGTACCGAAGCTATTTAAAATTATGAAGGGTGTGAATTGGAGAAGAAATGGAGAATGGAGAAGAATATGAAGATGGAGAAGGAATGGCCCTACTGACAAAACCGGCCTAGAACTAGGGACCATAAAAGGAAGGTGACTGTCAAAAATTGCATGATTGTGGATGGAGGAATGGGATTCAGATTAACTGGACTGCTTCTGCATAACGTTGGTTATAGAGGGCTAATTTTCCAGTATCCATTTCTAACTGCCCTTCAGAATGTAGCGTGCCATTCTCATAGTTCTTCTGGTGAAGGTACTCCCAATGCTCTTAGGCAGGGAGTTGCAGGGATTAGATCTAGTGACAATGAAGGACAGGCATTATACTTTGAAACTGGAATGGTTAAAGGGGAACCTGCAGGCAGCAATGTTCCCATGCACCTGTTGCTCTTGTCCTTATTGCCAATAGATGTTGCAGGATTGGGCGTTGGTGTCTGAACAGGCTGAGCAAGTTAGTGCAGAATATTTACAACTGCAAGTGCAGTGTATTTTCCACTTTCATATAATGTGAATACCATCTGTCTTTTCATCTCCAAAGGCAAAACACAGCTGTTGTTTGAAACTTTCAGGCAAGGCAAAAGGCAAAGTTAATATTTCAGATGCGCAAGCTTTCATCAGAGCTGTAAAAAGTTGACAATGCAGTCATCTTAAGCTATTTCAATGGAATGGCAAATGGGAAATGTTGAAGGGACATAGATTAAATGACAACATTGTAAATAAGCCAAGGCAAAAGTAATAATGATGGGACAAGAAATAAAATAATTTATAGAAATAGGAACTAATGTTTCCAACATTTTCCGAAAAAGAAAATTAGTTATTGTGACAACTCAAATGTTGACTTTTTGAAAACTATAAAGTGATTCATGTTGCCTGGCAACATTATTTGGCAATTCATCAGTCCCATTTCATCCTTTCAGAGAAGCTTCATTTTCACCTACAATGTGTATTAGTTCTGATGAGACACCATTAATCAGAAATACATTATTTTGTTTCTTTCTGTTGCATTTTCTATTACCAACATCTGTGTTATTTTGCTTTCTCTTAAAGTAGTTAATATAATTAACATCAGTGATAAATACATACCATTTAAAGGCGGTGGGTCACGTCTCTTCTCTGTTGAACAGAAAAAAATTAAAATATATTGAAATTAGTAAATAAATCAAATATTACCTTAAATTAGATAGTTGGGTTACATTACATTCGCAGTATTATTTGGTTGTCTCTCCAAATGCTTGTAGTTCAGATTAATTTTACAGGGCACAAGAAGAAAAACATGAACACTTTCAGCGACTACATTTTACCAAGTCTATTGAAGAGCATGGTGTGAAATAAAGTGGCAAAATTAATTAATAGATCTCTACCCAGAATTAGAACTACTGAAGGACATCTTTAAAAGCACGTTACTATTAAAATACAATCAGAACACATACCAGATCTTCTTTGCCGTCTTCCAATTATGTCAGTAACTGCATATCTAAATCTTCTTGCCTCTTCTTCACTTGCAAAATTTAGTCCAATTTGGCTTGACTGGGAGGAAGCAATCGCAAAATCAATATTTGAAAACTATACATCTTCGAACAGAAGGACCAAAGATGAGGAAACGTTTAGTATCAGTAACATTGTGAACAGAAGATTGGCGGGCTAACACGAACCAATAGAAACAAATAAAACTTTTTCTCATTGGAAAGAAGTATTGAATGACCTCAGGGTATGGGCGCTGAGGCTACAATTTGTTTTTAAACAAATTCTATAAATTACTTGAAAGAAGATGCTGCAAGATTAAGTTTGATGATAATATCAAACAGAAAGTAAGTTAGAAAGATGACACGACACAATCAGGACACGACAAAGATTCAGAAATGCTGCCTGTCCCGTTCAGTCACTCCAGCATTTTGTGTCCATTTCGGATAAATCAAATGGGTGCCCAAAGATCCGGTGAACAGAGTATAAGACTGGAAAATCTGAACTTTCCATTTTGGGAGGAAATATACAATTCTGTATCTAAATGGTGCAAGAATGCAGAGCTCAGAGAGAGTAGAAACAGGCCCTTTGGCCTACCAAGTCCACGCCAACCATCGATCACTCTAGTTCTATGTTATACCGCTTCCTACACACCAAGGGCAATTTTACAGTAGCCAATTAACCTACACGTCTTTGCGATGTGGGGGGAAACTAGAGCATCCGGAGGAAACCCACATGGTCACAGGGAGAATGTGCAAACTCCATGCTAACAGAACCAGAGATCAGGATCGGGATAGAACCCGGGTCTCTGGCGCTCTGAGGCAGCAACTTTATTAGCTGCGCCAATTGCCCTTATGATTAACCTTTTATGACTGGGTAAAGAAATTTTGAACAATGATGCTGCTTTAACAACTCGTAAGCTTAGTTTTCGGAGTCTAATTTCACAGAAGGTCAGTACTTATTATCTGGTCCAATTGACCCTTGAACACAGAGTGCTTTACTGAATGGAAAGGGGAATCAAATGCTATGTTATTGGGTCTGGAGCCATGAATTACCTTATTTACCAGAAGGACATTAGTGGATCAGGTGGATATTTGTATGGTCACCATTAATAATTAAAAAAAAATTCAACATTTAGTATCTGAATTTAAATTCCTCAGGTTTCGTAGTGGACTCTAACACGTTTCCAGAGGAACAGTCCAAGTCTCTGATTAGTTGAGTCATTTGATCATCATGTTACTTCAACACTGTTTGGCTACTCATCTGGTTTGGTGACATTGGCAACAGCATACCAGGGTTCATTCCCCTTGGGATGAAGTCTGACACAACACAATAGACAATAGGTGCAGGAGTAGGCCATTTGGCCCTTCGAGCCAGCACTGCCATTCAATGTGATCATGGCTGATCATTCCCAATCAGTACCCCAATCCTGCCTTCTCCCCATATCCCCCTTATTTTTAAGAGCCCTATCTAGCTCTCTCTTGAAAGCATCCAGGTCAGAACACGTCAGAAAGTTCTCACAGACATTACAAGTCCTTGTTGTGAGCTTTTCTTTAAATCAATGAAGTAATTTCCCACAACTAATTGCAAATTCGAGCACACACATAATGTCAGATCAGGGAGAAACAAAATTAATACAAACCATCAAAGTGGAAAATAGGCAATATTGGAAGGTACAAATTACAAAACTAATTGAAGTGGATGATAATTAAAGAGTGATTTCATTCTAAGTGAGAAAGCTCTTGGTGATCAAACAGAAACATCAACCGCAGCATACTTTTATTACTCCTGTAAGAATATTGTTCTTTTTAACACCTACAATAGATACTTGTTTATCAATGATATATCAAAGAAATACACAAAACTCAAATAAGAAATCGTGAAAGAACTTACATCACCAATAAATGTATGAAAGTATGATCGGGACTGATTGTAAATAAAATTGTTGTAAATTTCTTGTTCCCACAATAATCTCCCATCCTGTGACAAAAACAAAAAAAATTAGTAAAATAAAAATTTCCCAAAGTACATAGGTAGATAAAATACTAAATTTGGGGATCTGATTTTGTAGCACCTTATTTAGAATTAAAAGAATGTAAATCTAAGACTGCAAGTGATGATGACATAAAACACCGCATGCTGCAGATCAGGGAGCAGCTTGAAAAAAGAAGCAGAGTTACCAAAGCATGTTAATGGAGTTTTATCAGAACAGAAACATTACCAGTCTCTCTCCACTGATGCTGCCTTCCCACCCTGCTGATATTTAATATATCACACCCCCCAATGATTGCTAACCATTTTAATTTCCCTTACCATTCACATACTGTTCTGGGCCTTCTCCATTGCCAGAGTGAGCAACATGCAAACTAGCACCTCGTATTCCGCTAGGTGAGCTTACAACCCAATGGTATTAATATTGAATTTTCCAATTTTAGGTGACTAATCTGCAAAAACAGGCATCTCCCCTCCCCTCCTCCCCCCCGCCACCTCTTCTGTGTGTCCCACATGCACTAATTTCTCCCTATATTCCTTCCTCTGGCTCCACATTTCACACTTCCTCTTTCCTATCTTACTACCTTTTGTCTTTTCACATCTTCCCTTTGTCCAGCCATCAGCCAATCCACCCCACCCCCCCCTCACCTGTCACTTGCCAGACTTTCTCCCTCAACTACAATCAGTCTGAAGATGGGTCCCAACCTGAAATATTGTCTACCCACATTCTCCAGACATGCTGCTTTACTCGCTGATTTACTCCAGTAGTTTGTCTTTTGAAAAAAAAAATATTCTAATCATCATTCTGTGGCTGCTGGCTTTTGCCTCTTCCCTCTTTTCAGTGTCATTTCACACTGGCAGCCCATTTGAAGAGAAATTTTGCAGTGTTTTTGCTTTTATTGAAAAGAACTGTTCATGTGATGTAAACGGCAACGTCACAGAGTTAACACAAATAAAGATTCTTTCCCTGCCAAAATTACACGAGCAGGAAGTTTGCTAGAAAAGGATGCTAGGAACAAAGCAGAACGAGGTGCTGATTACCGACGAGAAAAGAGTAAAGATATGAAGCAATGCAGCTGAAGAGTGAGAGCAGGCTCAAATCATGGACATTGAAGGAAATTAAATTACCATTTTCTCTTTCGATCTTTTCCCCAATCACCCAAACAAATTCAACAAGATGGTTGAGAAAATAGGGCCAAAAGTTATATTAAGGCTGAAAGGCAGCAGTGGTTTCAAGAGGAAAGGAAGGGTTGCGATAAGGCTGTAATTTAAAGGCCACAATTGTACAAATTGCTTTACATGAAAAGATTGATGATAACAGTCATGAAACTGAGAAAGGAATAAGTGAAGAAACCATTGCAAATGGTATCAGTTAACTTAGGAGTAGGAAAGCAAGTTGGGTGGGAACAGCTTCAGAAAGAGGAGAATCAAAGTCTGTCAGTGCAACACTGAAGCCAAAGGTGCCGATTATTATACCATTAAATGAAGCGAACAATTATTGGACAAAAGATTTTTACCGTACCTTTATATCGTATATTCGAATAAAGTAAGATCTTTGTGGGTTGTCTTTGATAAGGCAGGCAACACCACAGCATTTTTTTGTCCAGTAAGAGCTGCGTTCTGCTGCAAATACTTGAACAACAGCTGATGAGAGAGTCTGGAAGAAAAAATAAAGTCAGTGCTTAGTTAGGTTGTTTTTTAATATTTCAATGATACAGTAACTTATAGAATTAACAAATTGAACAAGTTAGATAACATTAAATTCAAGTTTATCTGACTTTACATACATCTCCATTTTTGACTGCCTGATAAATGGAACACTGATCCATCTACTCCTTTCTAATTTAAGAATATCGAGTTGCGAACAAGATTATTGATTGGGTTTGGAAATTGCTTTATACCACACGGCATAACAGTAAAATAAAAAATTGCTTTGTAACAAGTATTGAAACATTTTACTGTCAATTTTGAAGACATTAAAATATATAGCGGATATTTCAATATTAGCACATATTACAATATTGCACTTGTGAAACAAATCTCACAGGTGTAAATGCATATTTTAGTTTAAAACTGTAAAATTACTTGTTAAAATGAACCTCTGTGCATTCCAACACAAGGGACGGGAGCATTGTTTTTGTCTTTGCACTATAATGTTTGTTAATATATATTGAACTTATTTTTTTGTTTATTATGTTGTCCACCGAGTACAATATTTAAATACGTTGTGCTGCTGCAAGTAAGAATTTCATTGTCCTGTATCAGAACATATGTCTCTTACATAACATATGACTCTTGACAACTATCATCCCTTCAACCTTTAGCCGAGCTACCAATCCTCGATCTTCCCATTGGGAAGTTATCCTAATGTTACCATAAAACAACCAAATTTGCTTTGGAGACAAGAAACTGTAGATGTTGGACACTTGAGCAAAACACAAACTACAGGTGGAACTCAGTGGGTCAGGCAACATCTGTGGAGGGAATGGACTGATGATGTTTCGGGTCGGGACCCTTCTTTAGACTGAGTGGAGTGGGGGAGGTTACAGAAATTTGTATAATGCCTGGATAGTAATAGGTGGATACATGCGGAAGGGTGGGAAGGGGAATGAGGGGAAATGGACAGATGGATGGAGTAAACAGCAAAGGCTAGAGGTGAAAAGGAGACAAAAGGGTGTTAGATAAGGAGGGGAAAAAAGAGTGAAATGGAAAGCTGGAGGATGGAATAAAGGTGGAAGGGAACGTAGTGAGGGGGGGGGGGGGAGAGATATAAAAGGGAAATATAGGACGGGGTTGGGGGATGAGCATAAGGAGGAGGGGAAAAGAGCAAGGTGGTTATGGTGGTGGGAGAGATGTGTGCATAGTGCGGTGGGGGTGTAGTACTTATCTGCTGCTGTCAACCCCAGTTTCTGTTTCTTAAGAATTAGCTTGCCTAGGTTCTAGTCCAGTCTATGAAAGATTCAAATTCTTCTTGGCCTTGCCTTCTGTACCTCTAACCTTCAAGTTATACAGCTCTCAGGAACTCGGTATTCATGCATCATCCGCTTGCTTTTCACTTCACACGGTTAGTTAGGTGTATTGTCTAGCCCCTAAGTTTTGGAATTATTTCAGAAATTTCTGCCTTTGCCTATCACCACCTCTCTCTGTATCTGAAAGCAGGTCTTAACTTTGTGAGGGATACTTTGTCATTTGCAAATAAATATAAAACCATTAAAAAAAAAAAGTATTGTCAGCTTGGAAGCGAAACCCATTATAGGACAGCTGGCAGGCAGAGCATCCTTTCCAGAAAATAGCACATTAAAAGGATGTAATATTATATTTATTGATCCATACAAGCTGGATGTCAGGAATTGTTTTATTCAATAACATTAAAAGTTAAACACAAAAGACACAAAGTGCTGGAGTAACCCAGCAGGTAATGCAGCATCTCTGGAGCACATGTATAGGTGATGTATCAGCTCCCGACCTGAAACTTCACCCATCCATGTTCTCGTAAAAATTGCTCCCAGCACTGCAAACTGGTGCCAGCAGCTCCTTGTGTCAACATTAAAAGTTATGCCATTTCAGAACTTGAATAATATATACCAAGCCTAGAGTATCCTTTCCCAGAAAATATTAATGGTGCATCTGTCCCAAAATCCAAATTCTAACACTGTTGAAACTCTGGTGAAAAGATTTGCAGATGTTTCCCATATTCATTGCAATTTGATTATTTTAAAGAGATGTACCAAAACAATGTGTATCTTATGTGATCATATTAGCTGTAATTCAGTTTCATCATTAATAAATTGACATTACTGTCTCACAAGTGCACTATATTTTGTTTTGGGGGGAAAAAGAACCCTGACCACTTCCTGCAGACAAGACTGCTGATCAGTGAAGTAATGGGAGATGCACATTACTGAACTCTGTCTTGTGCACACTGGCCCACTGCCCAGATTCAACTAAAATTGCTGAGAAAGAATGAATGCCAGAAAGACTTCCGTCCTGTTACTTCTACCCAGCCACCACAGGAAAAGCATTGCATCCACAAAAATCTCTGCAGAATGCTGTTGCAAGAACTCTGAAGAAATCCTAGGTAACTGAGGCATGCAGCAAAAATGTAACGTCAACCTTATTGAAATCTTGGTAAGTTGATACTTTTAAGCACACGCTAAATCACTAAATGGCTTTTAGTGAGTAAAATTCTTTCTGAAGATGGTCACATTTCTCAACAGTGACATCAACATTGTTGAACTTTAAGTATTAAAAGGAATGAGAAATTAGCAAAACCTTTCAATAATTTATATAATTGATGCCTTTGATATACAACTCCAAAGTCAACAACAGTTGGATGCAAAATGAAGAAAATTAAGGGTCTTTTACATACAATTTTACTAACAAGTACCATTTAAGAGATTTTTTTTTTTTTGCTAAACTAATCCAATTTCAAGAATATGCACACACATTCGGAAAGAGGTACAACATTAAAATGTACTTTTATTCCAAAGAAACATTTGCACAGATTCAACAAAAAAATGACATAGTGCTAATGGCCAGAGGAATAAACGGCAAATAAAATGCAAAGTCCTACATCAGCTTTCAAAAACTGCAAAAAAACAAAAACATTTTGTCTGTCCACATTAAGCAGCAAAGAAACTTGCCAAGACCGACCACACTGGAAAAGACCAAAACTCTGCAGTCATTATTATAATAAAATACTGGAACACAGCAAGAACAAATTCTTGACACAATAGATAATTATCCAAGATTAAAGCTCGATTTTCTGAAAAGACAAATGATTCAATAAATAATAATGCTCATGTTAAAGAAGTAACAAACTGTTAAAGAACTAACGAACAGTCATCAGACAGATCCTGCATAGAACTGTTACTCTGATAGACATGTTGTGGGAAACCTTTTACAAATAAAATCGGAAAAGTAATTCCAGCTGAGCAGCAGCTCATCATTCTATGAATGTAATCACCAAAGCTTAATCCATACTTTATATAAATACTTGAGTGAGAAGTAAACTTTACATTTGCATGGTTTGAGCATAAAGTTTTATAGATATGACGTTGTTAAAGCTAGTTTACAGGAACCTGGGTCTACTTTGAAAAACAATGCAATCAAAGCAAGTGTTCAAAGAATGAGCTATGAAGAAACGGTCTTATTAGCTTTTAAGAGATCATATACAGTCATATGTAAACTTTTCTACCATCAGTATCCTATTTTATACTAATAAGTACAACGTGCTCATGCATCAATATAACTTCAAAGGCAGTCTCCTGCCGAGATGACAAAGATCTAAGAAACAGGCTGCAATCTTCTAATGGAACTTTTACGCTAGAGATAATATTAATTGATGATAGTTCTCCATGATTAACAGACTGTTGGTCAAAAGTCTCAAAATTGTTATAAAATCTATAGTGCTTTGATCTGCATACATAAGGGCATAAGTAATTTCTAATTTTGCAAGGATTAGTGAGCAATTCGGTCCAAGATTAAAATATACTATGTCATTCTGTATTCTGAAGTCTCTATTGAACATGTCTATATGCTGGGAAGATGAGAAGGAAAAAAAACATGTTTTATGGGAGGTTCATGGGAAGACAGAAAACAGGAGCTGGAAAAAGTCATTCCTTGAGCCTGCTGTGCCAACCAAATCATAGCTACTTTTCCTCTTAAATTATATTTTCTTCTGCCTATCAAAATGCTCCCAATTCCTTTAATACCAGGAAATCTTATGAGTGTAATCAAGGCCACATCATCTGCAGTTCCAAAACTTCACCACTGGCTCCATGATGAAATCACTAATTTCACTGGTGGCAGATTGCTTGGCAGGTGATAGTTTGCTTGAGTCATGCATAATCTGGGTCAGTTGGTAGACACAAAATGCTGGAGTAACTCAGCGGGTGAGGCAGCATTTCTGGAGAGAAGGAATGGGTGACGTTTCGGGTTGAGACCCTTCTTCAGACGGACGTCAGGGGAGGGGACGGGAAAGAAGATAGAATGTAGTAGGACAGTAAGACTAGTGGGAGAACTGGGAAGGGGAAGAGGATGGAGAGAGAGAAAGCAAGGGCTATCTGAAGTTAGAAAAGTCTTCAGCGGGTACAGCAGATGAGGTTGGAGGAGGTGCAAGTGAACCTCTGCCTCACCTGGAATGACTGTTTGGGTCCTTGGATGGAGTCGAGGGTGGAGGTAAAGGGACAAGTGTTGCATCTCCTGCGGTTGCAAGGGAAAGTACCTGGGGAAGGGGTGGTTTGGGTGGGAAAGGACGAGTTAACTAGGGAGTTTCCGAGGGAACGGTCTCTGCGGAAAGCAGAAAGAGGTGGAGATGGGGAGATTTGGCCAGTAGTGGGATCCTGTTGGAGGTGGCGAAAATGTTGGAGGATTATATTCTGTATGCCACAGCTGATGGGGTGGAAGGTGAGGACAAGGTGGACTCTGTCCTTGAAACGAATGGGGGGGAGGGGGATTGAGAGCAGAGCTGCAGGATATCGAGGAGACCCCAGTGAGAGCCTCATCTATAATGGAAGAGGGGAACCCGTTTCCTAAAGAATGAGGACATGGAGTTTAAAAAGATGAGAGGGAATCTCATTGAAACATATAAGATTGTTAAGGGCATGGACACACTAAAGGCAGGAAACATGTTCCCGATGTTGGGGGAGTCCAGAACCAGTTTAAGAATAAGGAGTAAGCCATTTAGAACGGAGACGAGGAAACACTTTTTCTCACAGAGAGTGGAATTCTCTGCCTCAGAGGGCGGTGGAGGCAGGTTATCTGGATGCTTTCAAGAGAGTTAGATAGGGCTCTTAAAAATAGCGGAGTCAGGGGATATGGGAAGAAGGCAGGAACGGGGTACTGATTGGGCATGATCAGCCATGATCACATTGAATGGCGGTGCTGGCTCGAAGGGCCAAATGGCGTCCTCTTGCACTTATTGTCATTCCTTCTCTCCAGAGAAGCTGCCTCACCAGCTGAGTTACTCCCGCATTTTGGGTCTACCTTCGATTTAAACCAGCACCTGCAGTTCTTTCTTACGCATCTGGGTCA
Organism: Leucoraja erinaceus; assembly: GCF_028641065.1. Lineage (NCBI taxonomy): Eukaryota > Metazoa > Chordata > Chondrichthyes > Rajiformes > Rajidae > Leucoraja > Leucoraja erinaceus. Next base: position 9,173,710 of record NC_073395.1, read on the forward strand.
GTTGACTCTCCTAGATTATTAGTCAACCAGCCAAATGGAATGGGGAATCAGTGGATGTATGATTGTAGGTGTATCACCACTGGGTGTGCTCTGCCTTCTCCAACCAACTTGTAACCTTGGCATTTCTCTCTCACTCTGCTGCTCCAACACCCAGTGTAGCATCTGCAGAAATGTCAGGAGTGGCCACCTTTCCACTGTGGTGTCTCACTCTGGCACGAATATACATTGAGGATGGGATTAGGACATTCACAATATTGCACCTACAGTATCTAGAAATCTTCAGGGTGCAAAATCTGTATCAGTTAAAGCCACATCTGCGAAGAATAGAAACCTAGATTAAAAGAGAGTTTTCCATACAAAGTGCTGTGCAAATCTCTTGATCAATAACTGCAGAAAAAAAAATCCAATGTATTTATCATATCCCATTAGCATTAATAGACATTTTGGCTCTCAATTTGATTAATTGCAGCTTTTAGAAATTGCCTTCACATTTTGTTTCCTCGAGTCTGTAATTTAACAATGACAAAAATCTTTTTTTTTTTAACATAGTTACTGCTTTAAGCCATCTACACAACCCTTTGAACCTATTCCACTCATACATATAGATCTTTAGCTCAACTCTACCAAACTCCTTTCATTCTGTTAACCTTAATTTCCTTCACCAGGTAAATCCAGCAAATTCTTTGGGGGAAAGAGTTCCAGTTTTTCATTAGCCTTTGTGTGATTTATTTGGATTCAGTATTTAATTTAAGCAAAGCAATAAGAGAGGACCAAGATAAATTAGACTCCTCATTATAGCTTTGACAATTCTCTAATTCATTTAAAAGGGATTTAATCAGCCAGAGACTGCCCGAGTTTAATTTAATACAACATTGACAGTAGTTTGCAGGTTACAAAGGGAGAGAAAAGTTGCTTTTGGAAAAAGGTCATGAACATGTTCAGTTATAAATGACTAATGTTGATGTCAAACAACAGTAATGGAAATAAATAGAAATTCAGGCAGCATTCTGTGGAAAGAGAAACAGAAGTAGCATTTCATATCAATGACCAGAATAGGTCACTGACCTGAACATTTTATTTTATTTCTTTCTCCAACAAGGCTGTTGCATGAAATGTTGAGTATTTAAAGTACTCTGTCCCATTTTTCTGGTATCTGTAGTTTGTTTTTGATTTGCAGTCATCATTAGAAACACACTAAAAATAATTCAAATCCAGGAGATACCAGAGAACATTCAAGAAACCAGTTATTTAAATTCAGCATTTTAGTTTGGAATGTGTACATAAAGGTCAACACCTACAGTTTGAAGAATTCAATTCAATTCAACTTAATTGGCATTGCACAAATACGAGTACAGGTACAACGAAATGCAGTTTAGCGTCTGGTCATAGTGCAAGATAGTAGAAATAAAAATAAAAGTACAAAATAAAAATACAAATAATAATACTGGTTAACAATGTGTGGACTGTGGATGAATTAAACTGGTACATAGGCAAATAAATGTGTACAAATGGGAGACTCTAAAGATAGCTAGTGACGGGACTGTGAGTTCAGCATTGTAATGTTGTTATTGAAAAAGCTGTTCCTTGTGCGAGACCTGAGGCTCCTGTACTGCCTCCCTGATGGGAGGAGGGCAAATAGTCCATGGTTAGGGTGAGAGGGGTCCTTGATGATTTTCCCGGCCAGTCTCAGACACCGTTTGCAGTGGAGGGCATCCATGGCAGGGAGCGGGGCACCGATGATGTGCTGAGCGGTTTTCACCACCCGTTGCAGTGCCTTCCGGTCAGCTGTGGTGCAGCTGCTATACCATACCGTGAAGCAGGTGGTCAGGATGCTTTCGATGGTACGGCAGTAGAAGTTGGACAGGATCTGGGGGGACAGGTGAGCTTTCTTAAACCTCCTCAGAAAGTAAAAGCGCTGCTGCGCCTTTTTGATCAGTTTGGTGGTATTGAGGGTCCAGGACAGATCCTCTGAGATGTGTACCCCGAGGAAATGTAGTTGGAGACGCGCTCCACCTCAGTCCTGTTTATGTGGATGGAGGTATGTCTGCCACCTCTGGTCTTCCTGAAGTCAACGATGATTTCCTTCGTCTTCTTAGAGTCGAGGACGTGGTTATTATTGGCACACCAGGCTGCCAGGTTCTGGACCTCCTCCCTATAGGCTGATTCGTTGTTGTCGCTGATCAGTCCTACCACCGTGGCGTCATCGGCAAAATTTATGATGGCGTTGGAGCCAAACGTAGGGACGCAGTCATGGGTGAAGAGGGAGTAGAGGAGAGGGCTGAGCACACAGTGTTAGAGTGGAGGAGGTGAGGTTGTTGATCCTAACAGACTGTGGTCTGTTGGTGAGGAAATCCAGTGTCCAATTGCAGAAGGAGGTGGTGATGCCAAGTCCGCTGAGTTTGGTGATCAAGCTGGCGGGGAAGACGGTATTAAATGCGGAGCTGAAGTCGATGAACAACAACCTGATGTAGGAGTTGTTGTTGTACAGGTGGGTCAGGGCAGAGTGTAGGGCGGCAGATATGGCGTCCTCTGTAGACCTGTTGGGCCGGTAGGCAAACTGATGGGGTCCAGTGTGGGGGGGGGGAGGCTGGCTTTGAGGTGAGCCAAGATCAGCCGCCCAAAGCACTTTGCGATGACGGGGGTGAGTGCCACTGGGCGGAAGTCATTGAGACTCCCTGAAGCTGACTGTTTGGGCACTGGCACAATGGTTAAGGTCTTGAAGCAAGTAGGGACGACACCCTGGGCCAGTGACAGATTGAAAATGTCAGTCGGACTTGTTTTGAAAATGCTCCTCGATCTGCCGTTTGTGTTTGAGTTTTGCGCTCCCGATTCCCTTTTTCAGGTTGGCCCTGGATGAGCTGTATCCCTCAGCGTCGCTGGATCCAACCTAAAATGGGTTCCAACCTAAAATGTCACCTAACCATGATCTTCGGAGATGCAGCCAGTTATGCTAGCACATTGTCTCTTTAGTTTGGTAAACTAGCATCCACTGTCCCTTGCCTCTACATAATGTTTGACCAAAAGGATTCTCAGTAATAATAGTGGGAAAATATTGTAAAATTTAACATTTCCGTGATATTTGGCTTAACTGACTTGGCCTAAAGAGTTAACTTGCATCAGATTGTTATTGATAAAATATCACATAAATCTTACAAAGAGTTCACTATGAGATACAGCTGCACAGTTTGGTGTTTGTGTGACGACAAGACAATATGAAAAGCTAACCAGCCAACCCGCAAATAGTCATACCATAAAACTTCCAGTAGTGATGATTTAAATAGTTTTCAAATCAATGTGGGAGTTACTTGGCACAGCAGAAGCATTTATAAAATAGAGTAGTTAACAAATTTAAAAACTGATTCTGAGCGGCGAGCCGCGCAGCAGAGGTCCCAGCGAGTAGTGGCCACACTCAGACAGCATGCCTGGCTTGCATGCCACAGAACCAGGCGAGGGATGCCACTGAGTCCTGACCCTGCCCCAATCCGAAGCCTAGGAACCGGAGAGGTGGAGAGAGTACGCAATGCGTTGGATGCTGGACAAAGGGCTGGTAAGTAGTAACCGGGAGTCTCACTTTCGCCGCCCTCAGGATTAGCTGTGGGAAACACCTCTCAGGTATGAAGGGTGAAAGTGGCTGAGCAAGGAGAGGGACGACGGTTTGCTGGACGATCGGATGGAGGCAACAGCTGCAATAATAATAATAATAATAATAAACAATTTTATTAATGGGTGCCTTTCAAGAGTCTCAAGGACACCTTACAAAAATTTAGCAAGTAGAGGAAAAACATGTAAGCGGAATGAAATAAATAGTAGAGACATGACTAGTACACAAATTAATGACAGAATTCAATTCAAAACACAATACGAGGCAATTCAAGCACAGATGAAAAGGGAGGGGGACGTGGGGCTAAGGGTAGGCAGAGGTGAAGAGATGGGTCTTGAGGCGGGACTGGAAGATGGTGAGGGACACGGAATTGCGGATCAGTTGGGGGAGGGAGTTCCAGAGCCTGGGAGCTGCCCTGGAGAAGGCTCTGTCCCCAAAACTGCTGAGGTTGGACTTGTGGATGGAGAGGAGACCGGCTGATGTGGATCTGAGGGACCGTGAGGGTTGGTAGGGGGATCCGGTGGGAGATGGGAAGTCAGTGAAGATATGTTTGAGGACTGGAGTGATGTGAGGACCAGGATTTTGTAGGTGTGGGCGACGTCGGGCGGCTGCGTTATGGACCAGTTGGAGTCGGTTGATGTAGGTGGAGCTGATGCCAAGGAGAAGCGAGTTGCAGTAGTCCAGTCGGGAGGAGATGATGCCAAGGAGAAGTCTTTGCAGTAGTCAGGTGGGAGGGAGGAGATGAGAGGCATGGATGAGTTTGGCGAGTTGCGGAGGTGTGAGAAGGGGGCTCTCTGATTTTGGCGGATGTTGCGGAGGTGAAGGGAGGGGGTCTAATGACAAGGCGGATGTGAAGCTTGCGGGAGAGGGCGGAGATGGGGAGACAGTGGTGCCGTTGATGGTGAGAGTGGGGTTATTGATTTTGCTGAGTGTGGATTTGGAGCCTATGAGGAGGAATTCTGTTTTATCGCTGTTGAGTTTGAGGAAGTTATGTTGCATCCAGGTTTTTATAGCTGACAAACAGGTGTTGATATGGGAGGGGGGGTTGTGGGGGGATTTGGTTCCGAGGTAGATCTGGGTGTCATCGGTGTAACAGTGGAAGTCCAGGTTGAAGTGGCGGAGTATCTGACCAAGGGGGAGGATGTAGATGATGAAGAGGAGGGGGCCAAGCACGGTGCCTTGGGGAATGCCTTGAGTGACTGTGGCTGTAGCAGAGGTGTGGTTATGGAGAGAGATGAAGTGGGATCTGTTGGAAAGGTAGGAACGGAGCCAGCTGAGTGCAGAACCTTCAATGCCGAAGTCTTTGAGTCTGGTGAACAAGATGTTATGCTGCGCTCAGGTCGAGGAGGATGAGGATGTTGAGGGAACCAGTGTCAGCAGAGTTGAGGACTTTGAGGAGAGCAGTTTCTGTGCTATGGAGGGGGCGAAAGCCAGATTGGAGGGGTTCAAATAGGTTATACGCAAGGAGGTGGGAATGAAGTTGTGACGCAACGATACGCTCCAGGGTTTTTGAAAGAAAGGGGGGGGTTGAGATTGGGCGGTAGTTAATGAGAGAGATGGATCAAGACCAGGTTTCTTTAAGATTGGTGTGACAGCAGCAGTTTTGAAAGCGGAGGGGACAATTCCTTGGGACAGTGAGGAGTTGAAGAGATTAGTGAGGTAGGGGCAGAGAACGGGGAGGCAGGACTTCAGCAATAGGCCTTTATGTCCAGCTGCAGTTGGAATTGTGAAATGGTGGCAAAATCTGGTTACTCTTGCTAATAGACTCAGTGGGCTGTTTCTATGTACAGGTACACCACTGATCTTCTGGCAATTGATGGCCTGGCACCAGATTTAATCGGGACAAAATTTTGATAGCGCACTTAAAATCCCCCCTGGAAGTTCCCCTGAAAATGTGTCACCTACGTTGGGTGAGGCGGCCAATCTCTATCTCATCGGGATTTCCGTGGCCTGACAGTCCAATTTACTAACAGCACCATCAACTTGGCGGTATGAGAGTTCAGAAGTCCCCCCGAAAATTATGCGCCGCCTAGGACGGATGACGCCACTGATCTCGACCTGGGATCTCGTTTACACCCTCCAGGGGCTGCGAGCCTGCTGGGCAAGCGGTGCTTCGACCCCATTGGCAGTCACTGATCTGACCCTCATCGGGACTTCCGAGGACAACTCGTTAACTAATGCAAATTGAGCAGTAAATTTAATTTACATTTAATATTTGTTTAATCCAAATTTCTAAGAATCCCTAGTACTTTAGAGACATGGGAGAGGCATAATTAGTTGTTCAGAGGTGAATTGTTGGTCCGGCAAAACAGATAATCAATCCGGCAAGGTTCTGGAAACCAGGATGCCAGAAAACCGGAGGCGTATTATAGAAAATAAACAACGGGTGCAGGAATAGGCCATTTGGCCCTTCGAGCCAGCACTGCCATTCAATATGATCGTGGCTGATCGTCTACAATCAGTACCCCGTTCCTGCCTTCTCACCATATCCCTTGACTCCGCTATCTTTTTGCACGTATATCAATAATCTTATTATACGTATGTGTGTCAAAAATCTTACTGATCTGCATGCAATAAAAAGATTTTCACTGTACCTGGTACACGTGATAATAAAGGAACCACTGAACAACTGAACACAAGGACAATGTAGAATCTCCTCAGTACTTAGATGGTTGAGAGTTTAAAGGGGAAGCTAGGTGCTCAATTCCCTGTTGTTTTGTTTATTTATCATATATAAATTGGCATAAGTGCCACGATCAAATATTTGCTAAAATTAGATTCAGATTCCATTCTTCCTTCTCCTAATTACTGTTTCTCTTTATAAATATAAACAGAAGATACTGGCACTTGGCAGATAAAAGTATTTGTGAAGAAATAGAACATACTTCTCATTGCAAGTCAATCACCTTCCTTCAGAACTACATTTTTCTGATTTACTGTACTGTTCATGATTTCTTTCATCAGTCTTTTGACACTATTTTCAAAAACCCATTCCTTCTTTGCGCACACGTAATCCAATTTAATTGCTTTATCCCGATAATCAAATGATGTACTTCCAATCTGATTATAACTCACTAACATAGAAACATAGAAATTAGGTGCACGAGTAGGCCATTCGGCCCTTCGAGCCTGCACCGCCATTCAATATGATCATGGCTGATCATCCAACTCAGTATCCCGTACCTGCCTTCTCTCCATACCCCCCGATCCCCTTAGCCACAAGGGCCACATCTAACTCCCTCTTAAATATAGCCAATGAACTGGCCTCAACTACCCTCTGTGGCAGAGAGTTCCAGAGATTCACCACTCTCTGTGTGAAAAAAGTTATTCTCATCTCGGTTTTAAAGGATTTCCCCCTTATCCTTAAGCTGTGACCCCTTGTCCTGGACTTCCCCAACATCGGGAACAATCTTCCTGCATCTAGCCTGTCAAACCCCTTAAGAATTTTGTAAGTTTCTATAAGATCCCCTCTCAATCTCCTAAATTCTAGAGAGTACAAACCAAGTCTATCCAGTCTTTCTTCATAAGACAGTCCTGACATCCCAGGAATCAGTCTGGTGAACCTTCTCTGCACTCCCTCTATGGCAATAATGTCCTTCTTCAGATTTGGAGACCAAAACTGTACGCAATACTCCAGGTGTGGTCTCACCAAGACCCATAAAAAAAAAAAATGGCAAGCCCGGATTGGTTTTGGTAGTGTGGGAAAAATGGATAGACATTTTTAAATTTGTATTTCAAAACTATAAAAGCTAAATCTCCTCTGTACTTAGCACCCATTTTCAGCATAATACCCCATACCAAACAAACAAACATTGTTCAGCCAATATCCTCCATCTTCTAATGCAAATTTGTACAGTGCAATTAGGCCACATATTTATTGTATGCAGTTTAACCCAAACATTGTCCTAATTAATCTTGCCACCAATGACCAATTCACAATCCACTGCTGAAAAATTCAAACTATCAAAAATTGTAAACTTTAATATTTTCCATTAGTAGAGCTAGCTTATCACCAACAAATCTGTCCTTTTTCAGTAGCTTTTTCCTTGTCCCGTTTTCATTTCTACTTTGATCCTTCCACAAACTGGGTATATGTATATTTTGACATGATGGTAATACATGCAAAAGCGAGACAAATGCCACGGTAAAGAGCTATTACATTTTACTTCCAATCCATCCTGATTCAGAATCTCTATCTGTTGCTCCAATTCTTGCTATTATTTAAGATATAAAGCCTTTGGTTTTCTCCCATCCATATCCAGATTTTTTTTTCCAGGGACCTTTGTAAAATCCATGTCAAATCAATACTGTTAACTAATTTTAACACTAACAGTTTATCCCATAGATGAACTTTACTGGAAAACCATTCATTATTGTGCTCCAAATATATCAGTGCTGGTTTACAAATAGACCCCCCTCTCCCTGCACTCCTTACAAAAACACCATAAGATAGGACAATGCAATTATTTAAACATCTGTTGAATCCGTAATAAAATGTATGCACACAAGGTTTATTAAGTACAAGTAACACTGTTTATCCTCCGCTGCTACTTAGTTTACCATGCTGGAACTCAGCCAAATGTTATTTCTTGGAATGCTGTGCCCCCATATTGATCTCCTCGGTTTGGACCACACTTCAAGACATAAGCTACAACAGTCATCTCAAGATTTACAATCAAACTCCTTACGTGCTAATGTTAACGGCCGAGATCAGGATTGACTTCTCAGTTTCTCTCATTACTGTTCAATTCAGTTTTTTTTCTGAAAAAATCCATTTCTTTCTGACATATGTGATTACTGTGACATACTGGTTCATCACTACTTTCTATCAATTGTCTGATTTGCTGTATGCAAGACACCTGTTCCTGTACTCTCAATTTTAGTTCCCTTGCTTGGATTTTCTGCCTTTGAGCTAAAAAGCACATCTTATGAACTCCCAACGACAAAAAGAGCTAATGACGATTATGGGAAATCAATCACGACAATGTGCGTAACCAGTGTTTCTTAGAAGAAAAGTCACCAACCCAATCATCTTCACATTTTCATTCACTAACTTTTCCTCTGATAACAAGGTAGACTGCGGTACTACAGAACTCTAACAGATCTGAAAATACAGGTTCAGTTTGAGAAGTATAAAATAATATTCACATTGCACATTTGCCTGATAACAATAATTTAAAACTGAGGAAATCCAACCACCTCCCTTATCCTTTGTGGCACAACTTTCAAAACATCTACTACAAACTTGTTAAGCTTTAATGATTATATTTTGATTAGAGAGGCATGGTACAAGGAATTCAGAAGAAAATAGAAAACCTGCACAAATGACATTAAAATTACAAACAATTCTCGTAGGAAAATTCAGAACCAAGATACATTTAATTGTCACATGTGCCAGATGGCACAGTGAAATGAAATTCCCATACAGCCATACAATAAAAATAAAGAACACAACACACTATAGAATTTGACATAAAACATCCCCACACAGCAGAATCAAAGTTTCCCACTGTGTGGGAAGGCACCAAAGTCAGTCTCTTCCTCCACTGTTCCTCGTGGTCAGGGCCTCCCCAAGCCCTCCGCAGTTGCAGCTACAGGCGGCCCGATGTCCAGGACCGCTCCCCGGGGTGATACAAGTCCGACGTCGGGGCTGCGGGACGTCCTCAGCGGCGTGGACACCAGAGTCGGCCCCCTCCTACCGGAGTCAGCGGCTCCCAAAGTCCGTAGGCCGCGCCGGGTGGAGACTGCTGCTGGAGACCCTCTGCAAGGAGCCCCAGGACTCCACGATGTTGTTCAGCACCGCCCGCGTTGGAAGCTTTCCGCACCAGAGCTCCACGATGTTGGAGCAGCGGCCCAACGCTGTGGAGCTCCAAACAGCGACCCAGGTAGGCATCGCCCGCTCCGCGGTGACTCCAGCGCTGTGCCGCCGCTGTAGCAGCCCTGGTCCAGTTCCCAGTCCCCGGCAGGAAAGGCCGCTCCGATCCAGCTGGTAGGCCGCGAGGTGGGGGGCAAGGACGCGACTCAGAGAAATAGTCGTATCCCCGCCAGGAAGAGACTGGGATACGGTTTTCCCCTTACCCTGCCCCCCTCCCCCACATAGAAAAGTAAAAGTTTCCCCCTAAAACAGACTTTGGACTAACTGAAAATAAAAAAATATCCATTTTCATTATTGTTGGTGCAATATTTGCTCAATCCAAATTTAGTTCATAGAAACACCTCATGCAAAACCAACAATAAAAACGGCTCATGTAATATCCACAATAAAGTTCATATGAATACCTTCACTACGCACAATGAAAAGTTAGTATTCCATGAATTAAGGTTTGTATACATTTTGCCAGCAGTTTAGTTTAGTTTATTGCCATGTGTGCCAAGGTAGAGTGAAAAGCTATTGTTGTGTGATATCCAGTTGGCAGAAAGACAATAGACGATTACAATCGAGCCATTTACAGTGTATAGATACATGATAATGGAATAACGTTTAGTCCGAAGGTCACCAAAGAGGTAGATAGTAGTTCAGCACTGCTCTCTGGTTGTGGTAGGATGATTCAGTTGCTTGATAACAGCTGGGAAGAAACTGTCCCTGGATCTGGAGGTGTGCGTTTTCACACTTCTATACCATTTGCCTGATGGTAGAGGGGAGAAAAGGGAGTGTCCAGGGTCCGACTCGTCCTTGATTATCTTGCTGGCCTTTTCATGGCAGCGTGAGGTAAAAATGGAGTCAATAGAAGGGAGGCTGGTTTGTCTGATGGTCTGGGCTGCGTCGACAATTCGCTGCAATTTTTTGCGGTCTTGGATGGAGCTGTTCCCAAACCAAGCTGCGATGCATCCTGATAAAATGCTTTCTATGCAATAAGTAGTACTGCAGTTATTTAAAATAATGCAACATTCTTGCAAAGTGGAATTACTAATCCCAGACATACATATTATGCTTTGGGATGCTTTCAAGAGGGAGCTAGATAGGGCTCTTAAAAATAGCGGAGTCAGGGGATATGGCGAGAAGGCAGAAACTGATTGGGGATGATCAGCCATGATCACATTGAATGGCCGAAGGGCCAAATGGCCTACTCCTGCACCTATTGTCTATTGGCATAGATGACAGCCTCATCAGGCTATCATATCTAGAAATGTTATATTGTAGAAAAGGCTAATGCAAAATATTTCTGAATATAGGTGTTGCGCATGAATAAAAGGGAAGATAATAATCAATTATAATCTTCAATTGAAATACACCAGAAATGAGCAAAGATGGCAAAAAGATAAAACCACAACTTCCTTTTTGCAACCACAGACCTTAACACCATTACATGTACTCGGTCACAAATACGCTCTTCTATCAGAAAAAAACCCTGAATAGTACCTCAAATGGTTTCAGGGTTATATATGCGGTCTAGAAAGTAGGAACTGAAACGCACAGTAAATCATTTAGCAACAACTTGAAAAGCTAGTTATTTTGACTGTACACGCAATGAAATAAGAGACGTACCACAGAAAGGCTCTTCAGGCCACCATCTCCATGCTAATTTATCTATACCAGTCCCATTTATCTACATTTGACTCAAGCCATTCAATATTTTTTAATGTACTGATGCATTCAGTACTAGAACATAAATCAAATGAATAAGTGTTAACTGTTAATTCAACTTGAAGTTATTCAAAACAAAAGTCCAGCAGTTTGTTCATTGTCAGAAAGCTCTCCCAAGCAAAACCTTTAAATCAGCAAGTGTAAACTGCATTGAAAATGAACGCTGAAAAGTGTGTCTTTCATGGTCAAGTTGCACTCTATGCAAAGGCTCGCCTTTCTACTCTCATGGCCATGAAAGGTCATGGAACTGCATGCCAAGAAAAGTCAATACTTTCAAGAAAATACGGGATACAGTGAAAGGCTACACTGTCTTCCTACTGCCATATCCAAATAAATTAACACATTTAAATGTTATCGTCCAACACAAAAATCAATGGACAATGTGTGTAATGAAAACTATGTAAACTTTTGAAATAAGCCTTTGACAGAAAAACAAGTGTATATTTTCAAGATATGTACTACCGTGGGGCAGATGTTCACAAATTTGGCAATGGTACAGAGGAAGGGGAAACTGGAATGGGATGACAGAGATGATTCGCTGATAAATAGGTTTGGGTTTTTGGAGGTCTCATCAAAAATGAATTGCTTTAGGATTTAAAACTTGTCAACATTACATTTAAAGAAACATGTGTAGTCTCAAGTATTCTCGCCACAGAATGAGATGTGTAAATTCCTACTGATAAGCTTAATTAGAAACAACTATGACAGCACGATCTCCACACATTAAAGGGAATAGAATTAGCAGATTGCAGTAACACACCCTGAGATTTCTCGGCCTCTTTAACCCAGGGAATGTTCTCCATTTCTTTTCCCTACAATGTGCAACACCACACATACAGATTTTTCAAGTAAGCATAATTCTCCATCTTTTTAAATTAGATTGGATTTTACAAGCAACAGTGAACAATATTAGTAATTCATTACGCTTAAAGATCTTTTGCACTTTTATATTGAAACTTGACATGATGAAGAAATCATTTTGGCCAATGGCCTCTATCAAGATCTGAGATTAGTGCATGGATTGCAAGCATCAGAGGACCCCCTAATTGCGATAAAGAACTATCACTGTGCAATAGTCAAAACTGGAAATTTTAGGTTTGAAAGGACAAGCAACATGTTCCAACTCCTCAAAAAACCTTTACACAATCCCCAAGTCAGAATGTGTTGAAACCCTCCTGGAAAGGTCCTGGGTGGAAATGTCATCTAAAACGTTCTCCTCTGGTGCCACCTGACTCACTGAGTTTCCATGCAAACACGTCAACAAATTTGCCTTGTCAGTCACAAATAACCTTTAAAATAATATCACTGCTCCTTATGTCACTGAGTTTAAATGTTGTCCTAAAATGCACTTGCCTTTTGCTGGTTGTTCCACTGATAATCACTAGCAAGGTGCCCTTTGTTGGCCAGCTCATTTCCAGAGCAGAAAAGTCACAGATCTGGACTCGCCTGTGTGTGGACGGGACGTCGAAGGACAAGAAGCCGAAGCCAAGAAGTGGAAGCCAGGATACCGAACGGACACAACGGCGAAAGGATACGAAACCGAACGGACACCACGCCAAAAGGACACAAAACCATGCCACAAAGACAAGACCCAAAACGGACATGACGTTGAAAAGCCGCCGAGACAGAGGGAGGTGGTAGAGGGTTTTAAAACAAGGGTGCAGGTAACACAGGTAGACAGAGTGATGAAGATGGCATTTGAACACTTGTGTTCATTAGTCAGAGCACTGAGTATTTGAACAAAGAATTGCAGATGCTAGTTTATACCAAAGATAGACACAGAATGTTGGAGTAACTCAGCAGGTCAGGCAGCCTATCCTTTTTCTTCAGGGATGCTGCCTGACCCACTGAGTTACACCAGTACTTTGTGTCGATCATTGAGTAGGCGAGTTGTGATGTCATGCTACAGCTGGTCAAGACATTGGTAAGGCTAGTTTGGAGTAGTGTGTATAATTCTGGTCATGCCACTTTAGGAATTTGCCATTAAACTGCAATGGGTACAAAAAAAGATTTAGGAGGATGTTACTGTATATGAGGGGTTTGAGTTATAAGGAGATGCTAGATGGGTTTTTTTCTCTCTGGAGCATGGGAGATTGAGGGGTGAACTTATCGACGTTTATAAAATCACAAGGAACATTGATAAGATGAAGAGCCAGTCCTTTTCACATGGTAAGCAAGTCCAAAACTTGTGGGCATAAATTTAAAGTGAGATGGCAAAGATTTGAAGAGACCCCGAGAAGCAAGTTCTTCCATACAGAAGCTGGTTCATGTATGGTACGAGCTGCCAAAGAAAATGGGAAAGACAGGTACATTACAACATTTAAAAGACACTTAGTCAGCTATAATGGATAAGGGAGCTTTGGAGTGATACAGGCCAGGCAAGCACAACTGGCTTGGTGGGGCTCAGTTTTTTTATGCCAACTGTGACTGACATATAAAGTGCGACTCCAATCAAGAATAAGGTTGTTGACTGTGATTGAAAAGTTAAGAGTGGGCAAGTACTTTTTAAATTGGATTACTTTTTGAACGATATTAATAAAAGTACTAGGTTCTTAAAAGCCCACAGTGACAAAGGTCTAGTCGCAAGCCTTGAACCAGTTGTCTTTGTACTGAAGGAGGTTGGGAGGATATTTGGGTCCAGGGAGTTGCAAGAATAGTGGGGGCCAAGCAGCAAGCCAGACCGAACATCCTGTCATATTGAAACGCATAACCCAACAGTACTGTGAGATTACCTTCACGACAAAGACCACATCAGTGCAAAGAAGCGGTTCTATACCATCTATTCGTGAGTAATTACAAATGGCCCATATAAAAAGGCTTAATGGCTACTGGCATTTTGTATTCTCAATCTTACTCAATATCTTGAGAATATTCAGATCTGAGAATTTATTATTTCTGAACTCTAGAATATGCAAATAAAAAGGCTCATGTGGTGAGTGCATGTTACAAATGTGTTATTCAAGGGTATTAGTTATTGTTAATTCAACTTCAATTTCAACCGTGTTTATACCCAATGGTGTTAAATACCTTGCTGTTATGTTCAGTTCCCAACTACACCCATTTCTATTTCTGGAGAATATTGCACTCTTCACAATGATTTCCTTCATCTATGTATTTTGGTGGATACCCTTTGAAGATGATCATAATTTCTGGAGAAACATCTTTCCAAAATTACTAGCGCTCTGTTATTACTTATCTCCCTCCCTTCAAAACTCCTTATAAAAAGGTTCCCCCTAACAATGCCTTTAGCCTTCCTTGTTCCCAACACCCTATTATGTAATACTCAGCATCTCTCCCTTTTGTAAAAAGTCTCAATTCAACATTACAGTAGACGGAACAAATATACTACACTATGATTTAACTCCAGCAAACAACTTATGGTTGGTAACAACTCCCAAAAAATGTGACAACATTAAAGACAAAGCAGCCCGTCTGATGGGAATACCGTTGACCATCCAAAAGATTAATTTGCTACATAGGGGCTACAGTACAGATCATCTAAAAATGCTCTATGGTTATTCGTGTAGGTCACTCCAACAGCAGCTGCCAAACCTACTACTGAGAAAATCAAGGGTGGTAAGGGAACATCAGCATCTGATGTATTGTGAATTGAAAATGGGTTGCAGGTCTTTCAACATTGCCAAATCCTGATACTCCCCACCCAACAGTACTTTGGCTGTATGTTCACCAGAAGGATGCAGCTCACCACCACTTTCTCAAGGGCAATTGGTGATAAGCAATAGATGCTGGGACCAGCATTGTGCACCTTCTGAAAAATTTAGTAAATAATGTTCTAATGCTTTCTTAAATGGGCTAGAGACTTAACAAAATTGAATAACTTTTTTTGTTAATCTCAGTGAACTAATTTCAAATAAAAATACATCAACATTCTATTTTGCACTATCAAAATCATGTTCTATTTATTTTTACAGCTAGTATATTTTTTTTATCATACAGCTGACAGAATGGCTGGCACAACATCATGACATTCTGTACCACAGAAGTCCTTGGCAGCTGATGCACCCATTCTATTGACATAATATCTCAGTTAACAGAATTTTCAAGCGATGTGGAGAAATGGTAGGCAAAACAGAAGTACTGCTGCAGTAGTTACCATGGCCTAGAAAGAAGCAAAATAAGAGTAGGTTGCAAAATTAGTACAATCGGTTACCACAAATAACTGAACAAGAGAAAGACACTTAGAAACAATATAAGCATGGCATTGGAACAAATTACTGCAGAACATCTCAAATAACTTGACAGAAAAGATAACCAAATAGCAAACTGGAAGCTGGATATGAATGCACTAAAAGTGGGTTTAAAAAGATAGAGATTGTATCATTAGTATGTGCAAAACAAATCCTTTCAGCATGTATTAGCAGCAACAGTGACGCCTGCAAGTAGAGGTGAAGTAGTTGATTCTTTTATTAAACATTATGTAAACCAGAAGCATAAAAGAGATTCTTGTTAAAGCTTGCTGGCTGAACACATTGCTTTTCCACCTACAGATGTTTGAACATCTTGACACAAATAAAGGTGTGTTACTTTGTCTTTATCCTCTTAGAATCTGCATCTTTTTTAAAAAGATTTCTACTTTTACAATACGAATACCTGCTGAAAAACACTCAGTTCAAGAACATTTTAACTAAATTATCAAATCTCAAGTCATTACAAAATTTAAGTTATGGTTAGAGAAAGGCCCATCACCCCAAATAAAATTAGATAGAAATTGGAGGCTAGGTAAAGAAGTGATGTCCAGTAAGCATACATTTTGCTTAAATTTAGTAAGCATTAAATGCCTTCCCCCTCTTGGATGAAGAAAAAACTTACTGTGTCCCAATTTTGCCAACTAAGGTCTGCACACCAGCCCCCAACCTTTCTGCTGATGTGGTTTCCCTGCATGCTCATTTGCAAATGATTTCTTACACTTGTCACTCCCTTTTGTCACAATTCTGCACAATCTAGTTACTCCTCCTCCAATTATAGACCAATCACTGCTTTATGTGTTTTGATTTCACAACAAATTTGCTATTTAAAATGTAATAAATGGCGCAAGGCAGAAATTCTAATGATTGTAGAATGTGTCTTTTAAATTGTGAAATTCCTTAAAGCCCTGTCCCACTGTACAAGTTAATTCAAAGAGTTCTCCCGACTTTGCCCTGATTCGAACTCGGAGATTTACGGTAATGGGCGCTCGTCGGTACTCGGGGCTCTCGTGGACATTTTTCAACATGTTGAAAAATCTTCACGAGTCTTCCCGAGCTTACCTGCCATTAGCGAGTCTTCCCGAGTACCTGCCATTAGCTTTACGAGCCGCTAAGAGACGTCCCCGAGCTCCGACATACCCGCTACGTTCATTCTCCATGCTTACCACGAGTTTGATTTTTTTTTAGCTCGGGAGAGCTCTTGAAAGAACTAGCATCATGGGACAGGCCCATTATTGTAATGTTAACTGTGTAATCAGACTAACAAGGATAACATTTAATACTGAAATTTCTTATAACGTATATAGAACAGTGGGGAATAGCAACAGGCCCACAATATCGGTGCCGAGCATGATACAGAGGTGTAGGGAAGGAACTGCAGATGCTGGTTTAAACCAAAGGTCGAAACAAAAAGCTGGAGTAACTCAGCGGGTCAGACAGCATCTCTGGAGAAAAGGAATAGGTAACGTTTCGGGTGAGACCCTTCTTCAAACTGTCAGTCTAAAGAAGGGTCTCGACCTGAAACATCACCTATTCCTTTTCTCCAGGGATGCTGTCTGACCCTCTGAGTTACTGCGACTACTCTGCCTGCATGCAATCCATATCCCTCCAATCCCTGCATATCCACGTGCCTTTCTGAGTCCCTTCAATGCCACTAGTGAATCTGCTTCCTCCACCACTACTCCTGGCCCTGATCTTTTTTCAATAAAAAAAGATAATGGCATGTTTTTAAAAAAAACTGCCACGCACAACTCCTTTAAACTACCTCTCTCATCTTAATGGCCCTGTCCCACGATGCGAGTTCATTCAAGAGCTCTCCCGAGTTTAAAAAAAAATCAAACTCATGGTATGCACAGAGAATAAACGCAGCGGGTACGTCGGAGCTCGGGGACGTCTCTTAGCGGCTCGTGACGCTAACGGCAGGTACTCGGGAAGACTCGCTAACGGTAGGTAAGCTCAGGAAGACTCGAGAAGATTTTTCAACATGTTGAAATATGTCCACGAGAACCCCGAGTACCGACGAGTGGCCATTACCGTAAATCTCCGAGTTCGAATCAAGGCAAACTTGGGAAAACTCTTTGAATGAACTCGTACAGTGGGACAGGGCTTAAAGCTAAAACCCTCTAATCCAGGAGCATCCTAATAAACCTCTTCTCCACCCTCTTCAAAGCCTCTGTAATGGGGCAACTAGAACTGCACACAAGGCCAAATGCAGCCTAACCAAAGTTTCATAAAATTGCAACATGATTTCCTGACTCTTACACGCAATGCCCCGATCAATGAAGTCAAGCATACCATTTAACTAAAAACAAACTGTCTACTTTCAGGGAGCTATGGGCTCCAAAATCACTCATTACATCAACATTAAGGTACTTGCCATTAGCTGTAGCATTAGTATCCCAAACTTTATCACAGTGGATGAGAACATGCAATGACCAGTGCTCAGAGAAATAATCAAATGGGTGGGTGAAAAGAATCCAAGAACAGCGGTAGATGTGAAAGGACTGACATGAGACAGTTGGCTTCAAACAAACACAAACAGGTTTAAAATAACTTCAAAAGTGAAGAGACAGCAAAAGGTGTGCTGGAAGCTGAGAAGCAGAGAAGCTGTGAGTGATGGAAAAATATGAGCTTCACCAAATAAGTTTACAGCAGGTGGATTTTGGACAAGGTTGGTTTTTAAAGAATTAGGCATTGAGGCTAATGGCAGGAGTTAGTCAGAGATATATAGTACAAAAACAGGATCGTGGGACCACGAAACACATCCTGGCCTTTTTGCCATCTAAACTAATCCCACATGGCTGCATTAGGTCTGTATCCTTCCATACCTTGCCCATTCAATTGGTGACGATTCAGTAATGAAGGACGGTGTAATTTTACATCTCCGACAGCATTTGTGGAAAGAAAAGTTCAGTTAGTGCTTTGGTAAAGGAAAAGTTACAAAAAAGGTTTAGAGAAATAATTCCTGAGCAACCATTCAAGCTTGGCCCAACAGTCGGACATAACAATTTCTGTAGATGAGCAATGTCCATTTCAAACAAACATAGATCGGAAATCTCTTCATGACCTTCAAAAGACACCACCGCTGCAGTACCAGTTATTATTATCAGTCTGAAGAAGGGTCTCGACCCGAAACATCACCAATTCCTTCTCTCCAGCAATGCTGCCTATCCCGCTGGGTTACTCCCGCATTTTTTGTCTATCCCGGTTATTATTTATCTGCTTTCATGGAGGTGGTCACCACTTCAAATTTAATACCGATGTCAACATTTTGTTGGCAAAGGACAGGCAAAACACAAAGGTATGCACCTGTTATTTTAAACTCTTATCCACAGGCTCTAGTCGGCAATACAGGCGACCCTTGCTTATGGCCATTTGGGTAATGGAAATTCGCCCTTACTAACAACACAATTCACTAACCAGAATTTAGAGATACAGAATGAGAAAAAATAAATACCGTATTTCCTGGCAATGAAGACGCTATTTTTTACCCAAAAATAAGGCACGAAAATTTACCTGCGTCTTGGAGGCCGAAGGTTAGGTTGGTAGCCAAGAAAGATAGACTTTGCTATCCCTCAGTACAACAACATCAAGAACGATGGTGCAGTACTGAGGGATAGCCAAGGGCGGGGGAGAATGAGTTCCTTTCACAGCGTGTGGGGAGTCTGGCCTGGGTCAGCACGGGCAGGAGCTTTGAGAAGATGGGGGGGCGGGGATCATGCAAGCGCGAGTAACCTCAATTGGTCCTTTGATCGCGCTGAACAGGGGTAAGCTCCAACTCCCGCTGTCCTGTTATCCATCGTCCGCTGACCCGCTCCGCTCTATGATCTTTGCTCTTGAGCTGGTCCCTTCACTGTTGGGTCTACATTGAAAGACACGAACTGGGCAGTGAATGCCATGCAGTATCAGCCAGCGCAGCAAGTGAGGCCATGTCCTGCTCCTGGCGGCAGTCGGAATTTGAGGATTTGCGGGAAGCGGCTGACATGAGCGAGGCCGGCGAGCGGAAGGAAAGAGGTGTTCAGACGGAGAGCACTGCCAGAGTTGAGTGGTCATGCAGAAGACGCTGAGGTGGAGGCCGGTTCCGCTGTCCGGTCCCAGACAAGAAGAACGAAGAACCCGGCGACCGCTCACAGCCACGCTAGCTACTTCCCTCCCCGGCCACAATGCCGTGGCAGCAGTGAGTGAGTTGCTGGCATGATCCCTCACCCCCTCCTTCTCAACGCTCCTGCCCGTGCTGACCCGGGCCAGACTCCCCACACACGCTGTGAAAGGAACTCTCCCCCCCAATTGGTCCCTTGAATTAGTGTTGTCATTTAATAAGATCACAACTGATTCAACTTGTCCCGGTGTGCTCCCGTTTTTGCCACCATCCTTCCACCTGCCGTCACCCTCCACCCCCAAGTCATTCAGAATGGAGGAGATATGGAGGCCTTGGGCAATTGAATTGTTACTCTCTTTATTTCTACTTATTTATTTATTTTGAACGTGAGAGATTCTATGTCCCGCCAGCCTTTTTTTTCAAAATTTAGCAACTCAAAAAGGGAGTGCAGGTGCGTTTTCATTGCCGGGAAATACGGTAAATGCAAAGAATTTTCATCTCAACGCATGTGCTGATGATGCAGCTTCATGCTGTGGAACATCGTGATACAAAATTGTTTAAGAATGCAACCGGAGATCATCTATATGTTGACACTTTCACCGCCACCTGAACAGCTGTATCAATAACTACAGTTCAACGTTAAAGTATAAAATAATCAGCATCCTTTACACTGCAGAACACACTGCTGCAACCATGGAAGTTGCTTCTATAATATCTTCCTTTGGAATTCTACTGGGGGACTATTTTGTGGAACCATAATGTCCATCAAGTTCTTTTCCAGTTGGTACATCATTTTCACATTGATCAGAATTTTGCACTTCTATTCCTTTCAAGGGGCTATCTAACTCAACCTTTTTCCAAACAACCATGGATATTTAATGAATGCCACGTTACCCATGATAATTCCCTCTGCCTATGTCAGATAGACAGATGAAAAGATTGGTTCACAGCTCCAGTAATCTGGGTTTGATCTCGAGTGCGCCATTGGTGTTTTCATTTTCTCACACTGGCTTCTTTCCACATCCCAAATAGATGCTGATTGGTAGGTTGATTGGTTAATGTGAGTGGTCCCTAATGTAGGCAAGTGCTGGGAGAATCAGGGGGGGACTGTTGGGTATGTGAGAGATAAAATGTTACTGTGAAATAAGTGGTGTGGTGGGAATGTTCCAAGAGCCAGCCTAGATTGCGAACTGAGGGTTGTGAAGTGGTGAGAGTTGCATGTGTTGTAGGTATCTGTTATTGTCGGAGAAATGGGCAAAAGCAAGATAGACATGATTCATAACAACTTAATTCCATGGACATGGGTAAATGTTGACATGCAATAAGTAGTTTCTCTAAGACTATATTACTGGGTAGGTTTGGCGCATTTTGTGCAAAGGCAACTGTCAAAGCTGCCACAGCCAGACATAAAAACAGCTTTTTTCCACGAGTAGTAGCTCTACTCAATAACCAAAAATCTGTAGCCTCCTTTTGCTCTGGTATTTTATTTAACACGTTTTTAGTCGATAATGGTTTATTATTAATGTCTAATGTTTTGTCATTCTTAATTGTCACTGTATGTCATGTTGTCACTAGCGAGAGGAGCACCAAGGCAAATTCCTTGTATGTGAACATACTTGGCCAATAAACTTATTCATTCATATAAGAAAAACAATTGTGGCAAGATTTCAAATGAGTTTCTCAATGGTTTTAAAACTTGCTTACATTTCTGAAGCAAACCATGCACATTTAAAAACTGATGTAACACAATGACATCCTGCACTTCAAGCAAACTACAGCTGAACAATTCACTCCCAATTCATGTTAACAGCTCATTATATATGAAAAGTAACAGAGGAGAAATTTTCCTTCCTGCTTCGCAGTGTTTTGTGAAAAGCAATGAATAGGACGGTCCTTCCTGTGAAGGCATCCAAGGGTATTGTGTCAAAGGCAAATTGCTAATACCGCAATAAACACAGTACTTGAGTAAATCGCGGCAAAACGTTCGTTTTTAATTCCAAGGACATATTTTATAATTTTGATATTCGGTAAACATATACACAAAACCATAATCAATTAATATAAACCAACATTGTAGCATGCGAATTTCAGAAAGGTTTAACCCCGTCGGTGGAAATTTGACACTCATAGCACAAAGCGACCACATGCTTTAAGAAAATACGAGCATAAAAGCCAATTCCTTAGCTAACACGAGTCTGAAGGGGGGTCTCCACGCGAAACTTCACCTACTTGGTTTCTCCAGAGATGCTGCATGACCCGCAATCACTCCAGCATTTTGTGTTTATTTTATGAGATTGAGAAACTCGGCTGAAAAGGTGTTACTTTGTAGAAGCTACACGTTGCGCAACAAAATAACATAGGTGGGAGTCTTTTGCCCAGATGTCTTCGAGGGTGGGGAGGGGAGAGAGAGAGATAAGAGCAAAAGAAATCAGCGGGTCAGGTAGCATCTTTGGAGAGAAATAGTCTGACGAGTTTTGAACGGGTCGGGAATCCTTCACATATGCTGCCTTGTCCGCTGAGGTCCTCCAGAATTTCAGTTAGTTTTCCGCTCAGAAATTCCAACATCAGCAGTCTCCTAAGTCTCTGGCCTGCAAGGGATCTCATGGGTAGTGGGAGAGTTGTTGCCTTAATAGCCAGTGACTCGGGTTCAATCCTGACCATGGGTTCTGTCTGTACGGAGTTTGTGCGTTCTCTGTGTGAACTGCGTAGGTTTTCTCCGGGTGCGCCGAATTCCCCCCCATACTCCAAAGCCGAACAGGTTTGCAAGCTAATTGGCTTTGGTATTATTGTAAAGTGCCCCTAGTGTGTAGGAAGGAACTGCAGACGCTGGTTATACACTGAAGATAGGCAGCATATTCTAGAGTAACTCAGCGGGACAGGCAGCATCGTGGGAGAGAAAGAATGGTCTCCACCCGTAATGTCACCCATTTTTTTCACACAGAGTGGTGAATCTCTGGAACTCTCTGCCACAGAGGGTAGTTGAGGCCAGTTCATTGGCTATATTTAAGAGTGAGTTAGATGTGGCCCTTGTGGTTAAGGGGATCAGGGGGTATGGAGAGAAGGCAGGTACGGGATACTGAGTTGGATGATCAGCCATGATCATATTGAATGGCGGTGCAGGCTCGAAGGGCCGAATGGCCTACTCCTGCACCTAATTTCTATGTTTCTATTCCTTCGCTTCACAGATGCTGCCTGACCCGCTGAGTTACTCCAACATTTATGTCTAGCTTCGGTGTAAATCGTCCCTAGTGTGTGTAGGATAGTTTTAGTGTGTGGGGATCGCTGGTCGGTGCGGACTCGGTGTGCCGAAGGGCCTGTTTACGCGCTGTATCTCTAAACTAAACTAGAAACCACATGCAGTCAGCCAACCACCCACCTCCCCCGGGCACCAGCCACCGAAGTCGGGGTTTGCATCCTACAGGTAGACACAAAATGCTGGAGTAACTCAGCGGGACAGGCAACATCTCTGGAGAAGGTACACAAAAATACTGGAGAAGGAATGGGTGACGTTTCGGGTCAAGACCCTTCTTCAGACTATCCTGCAGTCTCGACCCGAAACGTCACCTGTTCCTTTTCTCCTGAAATGTTGTCTGACCCGCTGAGTTACTCCAGCTTTTTGTGTCTTATCTTTTTGCATTGCTACCACTTCGGCGGGCTTTGCTCGGGCCTAGGTTGCGAGGGCCGGGGCTTGGGCTTCTTTCTCCCCGGGCACCGAGTGCGGCCCAGGCCGGGACCAAGGCCAGGCTACCCCTCCTCCTTGAGATCGGTCGCACACTCACTCACTCACTCACCAGGCACTTCCTGCCCAGGCAGTTGAAGAGGCACTCGTTCTCCTGATGGGTGAGGAGAATGGAGCCGACGTTGGAGACTCGCCCCCGGCTCCCGCCGCCGCTCTGCTGGTTGGAAATCATCGGCTCGGAAGGGAAAGGGGGGGGGAGAGAAAGTGAGGACTCGGCCGCTCCTTCAGCGACGGCTCCGGCTGCCGCTCGACTCCATCGCGGCCGTGGTGGTGGCGACGGCGCCTGTGCTTCTATCTCTCCCTCCCTCTAGCCACCCGGTGGTGGCGGTAGCTCGCTCCTCTCCGGCGTGTGCGTGCACGCGCTCTCCCCTCCCCTCCCCTCGGTGGCGGGTCACGGCGCTCGCGTGCGCGCGCTCTGCTCGCCCCGCTGCCTCGAGCCCGGCTCAAGTGGCGGTTACGACGTCCGCGCGCCCGCCGCTGCCTCGAGCCCTCAGTCACAGTGCTCGCGCCCGGCTCAGTGGCGGTTGAGACTACGATGCCCACGCGCGCCCTCCCTCAGTGACGGTCACGGCGCGCGCCTGCCCGCCCCGAGCCCTCAGTGACGGTTACGGTTGTGACGTCTCGCCCTCGCCGTCGTCTCCAGCCCAGCCCAGCCCCCAAACCGTCACCCATTCCTTCTCCCCAGAGACGCCGCCTGACTGTCCCCGAAGAGCATTTTGTGTCCATCTTGGGTGGACGGTTACCGGGAACGAGAACGAACGAACGAGCCGCACTTTCACGGATTCGAACTTGCTTCGCTTCACCCCCAGTCTCGGCCCGTTCACACTCACTAGCTTTCTTTGGAAAATAACACGTCCACCTTCGCGTTTGTTATTGAGATGTTGATATGTTTTAGGTAAGGGACCTGTGAGTAAAGTGGACTGGAGAAACATGAAAGGGGGGGCAGGTCAAGGTAAGGGGTACTTGCTTTTACCCTGAACTTAAGTATCCCTGGCAATGGTGTCCAAGGTTACGGGGAAAGAGGGGTGGGGGGGGGGGGCATGGAATCAAGGGTACAGGACATGGGGAGGGGGGTGGGATAGTATGTGAGTTGGGGGAGTATGTGAGGGGGGGGGGTAGGATGGGGGGGTAGAATAGGGGGGGGAGAGAGGATGGGATGGGGGGGAGTAGAATAGGGAGAGGGGAGAGTAGGATAGGGTGTTGGGGACGAGGCGGGGAGGGTCGAGGGAAATAGGAGTGGGACAGGAGAAGTTGGGAATTGGGTAAAGGTAGTTGCTGGGTAGTTAGGAGTAGGTTGGAGGTAGCGATCCCCTGGTCTGACGAGGGAGCTGGCAGGAAGCAGCTGGAGAGGGGGAGCTGATGTAGTGGTGGAGTTGGAGAAATCTAAGCAGATGGGAGGAGATTGGTGAGGAGTAGGATTAGGAGTTACCTTGCAGCGAAGTTGTATGAGGGAAGGGCAAAAAGGAAGCTGGATGAGTTGTGAGCAAATAGGGAAATAGGAGGGAGTTATGAAAGGGGTAGCTTGGGGAGGAAAAATGAAGGCCGAGCGAGAGGTTATGGAAAGGAGAAATGTGGGAAGAGATTACCGTGAGAAGAGAAACATTGACGCAAAATGGGTCAAGAAGGGGACATTAAGAACTAATTGAGATGGGAAATAAGGGAATGAAAAAGAAACATAGACATAGAAAATAATAATAATAAACTTTATTATGGACTCAAGGTCCAGACAAAGGGCAACATTATATTAAAAATGCATTGCATATCAAATATCATAAATATATATAAAATCATGGTACATCACATAAAAACATCATAATTTAAAATAGGTGCAGGAGTAGGCCATTCGGCCCTTCGAGCCTGCACCGCCATTCGATATGATCATGGCTGATCATCCAACTCAGTATCCCATCCCTGCCTTCTCTCCATACCCCCTGATCCCTTTAGCCACAAGGGCCACATCTAACTCCCTCTTAAATATAGCCAATGAACTGGCCTCAACTACCTGTGGCAGAGAATTTCACAGATTCACCACTGTGTAAAAAATGATTTTCTCATCTCGGTTCTAAAAGACTTTCCTCTTATCCTTAAACTGACCTTACCCAACATCGGGAATAATCTTCCTGCATCTAGCCTGTCCAACCCCTTAAGAATTTTGTAAGTTTCTATAAGATCCCCCCTCAATCTTCTGAATTCTAGCAAAAGACGGAGAAAATGTGAACGAATAGAGGAAAAACAGGAGAAGAATTTATGTGGGGGATTTTAAAAGTCAAAGAGTTTTAGCTCGGATGCAGGGTTTTGAAACACGATTGGAGGTCAAGGGATCAGAAGATATTTAACATTTTACAGCAAATTGCATTTTATCATATCGGTTAAATATCTGAGCAAGAAGAAAACTGCAAAATAAAATAATGGGGATAAAGTGCAAGCCATTTTGATTAGTGATCACCTTCAAAGTTTTGGGGCTTTAGTTTATGTTGTTAGCAACATACTCTTCTGTCATCAGAAATTTGCAATGAAGATAACACAGTAATGACTAAATGATGACAATATTTTGTACATCAAACAGCTGCTGTGAAAATTTGAGTTCAATGTCTCATCAACAAATTGAGGTTATTGACTTGCTTTAACTAATATTGGAACTTTGCACCATCTAAATGTGTGATCCTGAGCATCTGATTGCCTGCCAATTTATAAAGTCTGACCTCTCTGCACGTCACTTGCAGTGTCATGTAGCTCAAAGTACAATGCCTTATGAGTTTGAGTTTAGCTTATTGTCACATGTACCAAGGTACTGTGAAGTTGTCTGCTAACCAGTCGACAGGAAAACAATACATGATTACAATTGAGCATTCATAGTGTACAAATACATGATAAAGGCAATAATGTGAATAACTTTTAGTGCAAGATAAAGTCCAGTAAAATCTGATCATAGATAGTCCAAAGTAGATATAAATGCTGGAGAAACTCAGCGAGTGAGGCATCATCTATGGAGCGAAGGAATAGGTGACATTTCGGGTCGAGACCCATCAGATTGATGTGGGGGTGGAGGGGGGCGGGAAGATGCGGAGACAGTGGGCCGTGGAAGAGCTGGGAAGGGAAGGGGAAGGAGGTAGAAAGCAAGGACTACCTGAAATAGTCAAATCAAATCTCTTTTGCACTTCGAATTCTTTGACATCCATTAATCCAGCGAGACCCAACCTATGATTTGTCAAAGTTTATGAATTTGCCCTACTCTTCCTCTAGTTTTAAAGATTAGGGATCTTTTCTGCTGACATTAAACATCAATGTTAAATTGTCCAGCCATTTTTTAAGATTTGTGCATATGAATTCCCACGTCCCTGTGATTTTGCCTTTTCTTCAAAAACACAAAGCCTAAATGTATTTTGCTTTTACCACTTTCACTGCATTTTATACCAATTCTTTTGGGTTTTTTTGCAGTGGAGTTGAACCCACACACTAATCAACATACTCGTGGCTTCACCTACATCCTCAAAGAGGCTTCTGTAGCTTTTCTGTGTAGTTTAGTGTGCAGTAATTTTTAATGACCTTGGCAAGTATTTCAGGTTTAATGGTAGGCCAGCATTCTGTTGAACAACGGAGGAATTTAATACATTAGATTCACTGATTTTGATTACTCTAATCAACAGAAGCACCATTGTTCAATGCATCTTTTCTACAGAGTTACTAATCTTCTTGTTTTAATTTGACATGGCATAATTCCCATTTTGACAAGATTTCACACATTTGTGCACACTACACAGTTCTTTATAGATCTCTAACCCAATGCCATCAATAAAACTTCATTGACCACCAGCCTGGAATCAACAAATACAAATTTTGCTAACTTTTTAAAAAACAAATAATCTTTTAAATGTCATTTTTTTGTATTAAATGTCAGGTTTCTGCATCACATAGTAAATTTTCTCCAATATTGCCTAATTTTGAGTAATGCCAAAGTCTGATACATAGTAAATCAGGATTATAAATCATCACAAATTAGGTAAGACTTAAATAAAAGCTAGCAAAAAGGCAAAAATCAGTAAAATTACCTACACTTAGAATGAACTTTGAAGTGAAGTTTGAAGACATTGTCCTATCATTTTATTACTTTTTCCTTGAATAAAACAAAAAATGCTGGAAATAACTTGGTTGGACAGGCAGCATCGGCGAGGAAAAGTGAAATTATTATTTCATGTCGTTTACCTTTCATCATAATTGGAAAAACTGGAGGTAAACTGGATTTAACATTCAGTGAAGAGAAGAAAGGAAGCAGAAAACAAAATAATGTTGGATGGATGGTGGGAGAAAGTGAGAAAAAAAATGTAAGTGCAAGTCAGAGGGATGGTAATGGGACAAGAAAAACAAACAAACAAAAAAAAGGATCTGGTGAAGGTGTAAATAGAAAACAAACAGAACCATTATCTGAAATTATGAAAGGAAAACACAGTGAGTGATGGATATCTGAAAATTGTTGAACGCCATATTGAGCCTAAAACCCACTAAAATACCTAGTCAGATAACATCAGGCAAGAGGCAGGGTGGAAGATTGCAACCTTCACGTGGTCCGCCCTGTTTCGACTAATGCAAATCAACTCGATGTGCACAAATGGAAGATCAAATAGAACAAGTTGTCCAACAACTTTAGGCTGTGCACGCCACACGAAAGAAGAAGGCAAGAGGCAAAGCAGTGTGTAAATACACACATTCAGATTCAAGGACAGTTTCTTCCTAGCTGTTATCAAGCAACTGAACCATCCTACCACAACGAGAGAGCAGTCCTGAACTAGTATCTACCTTATTGGAGATCCTTGGACTATCTTTAAGAAAGAACTGCAGATGCTGGAAAAATTGAAGGTAGACAACAAATTAAATGCTGGATGAACTCAACGGGTGAGGCAGCATCTATGGAGCGAAGGAATAGGTGACGTTTCGGGTTGAGACCCTTCTTCAGACTGATGTGGGGGTGGGGGGCGGGAAGAACATAAGAGGCGGAGACATTGTCTGTGGGAGAGTTGGGAAGGAGGGAGAAAACAAGGACTACCTGAAATTGGAGAAGTCAATGTTCACAGACTGGGTTGTAAACTACCCAAACAAAATATGAGGTGCTGCTCCTCCAATTTCCGGACTCACTCTGGCCATGGAGGAGGCCCAGGACAGAAAGGTCGGTTTCGGAATGGGAGGGGGAGTTGAAGTGCTGAGCCACAGGGACATCAGGTTAGTTAATGCGAACTGAGCGGAGGTGTTGGGCGAAGCAATCGCCAAGCCTGGGCTTGGTCTCACCGATATAGAGCAGTTGGCACCTAGAACAGCGGATAACAACGGCATTGCATGTTAAACTCCCTACTCTGTGGACCGAAGAGCCTGACATCTGGTTCCAGCAGGCAGAGGCACAATTTGCTCTGCGACGGGTAACTGCGAGATTAAACAAAATACTGTTACGTGGTCAGCGCGCTTGACCAAGCAACTGCGAGGTGAGATAAGACTGATGATACAAGGTGAAAATATACCAGGCAAAGAAGTGTTGATTTTAGCATCATGTTTGGCACAGACATCGTGGGCTAAAGGGCCTGTTCTTGTGCTATACTGTTCCATGTTCGCAGTAATAAATTCAACAACATACCAACCAGATGTACAACCATGTTCTAATTTTATGTTTTTTTTACCTGTTAGCTTTACTGTAGTCTATATCCTCTGGTAATTGACGCTTCCGGCGCTGATAAAT
This sequence comes from Leucoraja erinaceus, assembly GCF_028641065.1. Lineage (NCBI taxonomy): Eukaryota > Metazoa > Chordata > Chondrichthyes > Rajiformes > Rajidae > Leucoraja > Leucoraja erinaceus. The sequence goes on from NC_073395.1 coordinate 9,202,661, forward strand.
GTTTCTCCTTTTTCCCTTTTTGAAAACTGTGGCACCACCTTCTCTCTTAATCTCTGCTCTTCATAAAGCTACCCAAGCTGCTCTGGTGCCCCACTCCTATTCTAGTACCTCATGCTACACTGTCTGCACACCCCCCCCCCCCCCCCACCCACCCCCCCCCCACGAAACATTGCACACAACGGTTCCCCGGGTGAGTGGTGGGATATTGCATTGGTGAATGGGTTGTGTTAGAGGACCAGGCCTCCCGTGTGACTGGGACCCAACAGGTCCCACTTAGTCTAGTGCTTTCTAAAGAGGTGGCTGGATTGAAATCCAACCTTTGATTTTAATGTGTATTTTAATCTAAACTAAAATGATACCCAATAAACTGTGTAGCCTAATTTTGTCTTGCAAGGTATTTACATGCAACAGTTTTCCTCATGTGCATCATGGCAATAGATAAATTAATCGTTTGATTATGACAGATGAAATTATATATTGATGATATTTTTCCAGTGCATTGAGGTGCCTTCTGTTGGTCTTCTAAGTCTCTAAAACATAGAGGATGACAGGGAGAAACAAGGAACTGCAGGTCTTGAAAGACCTGACCAGAAAGGTCGCCTATCCAGAGATGCTGCCTAACCCACTGAGTTACTGCAGTAGGATAATAGGGATCTCTTCTACCTGGTGAACCATGAGTTTTGTGTCAGCTTTGGACCTGCACATAGCAATTTTCTTAATTAACCAATATCTGTGTTGGCATTCAAGGTGTTGGTAAATTTCATCATCAATGTCTGTCATCATCACGAGGTGGCTCCTGAAATATGTGAAATGGTCTGTATTTTCCAGGATTGTACTGTGAGCCTTTATTGTTAGTAGGTAATATACTAGAATGGGAAGGTTTGGTAGAGGGCATTTCTCTTGTGGCTTTTAAATATAATGGCCATCCACTTATTTGTATCCATGAAAGTATTAGCGATATCTGGTAGCTTGGCGTCCAAGTAGGTAGACACAAATGACTTCAATACTGTAGCTCAACTAAGATTCAGGTAAAATAGTTCTGTGCAGGTTCTTTAGATCGATCATTTTCCAGTTAGTTCTGAAGACTAGCAGCACTCCAGTGGGCAGTTTGTTGGGTGTCGTCCTCAATGCTGCAGTGAAAAAGATAGAAAAAGCATTGGGTGAGTGCTGCAGCCTTGTTTGACATTTGTCCTTACCAGGATTAGCTGTGGTATAGACCATCACATTGTGAAAATTATACTGGAAAGGGGAGTATTTGATTGAAGTACACCATAATCCAATTTTGTTTTGGGTGCTGGAACTTTGCTTTATTTGAAAAGGGCTGTGACCTATTCAAGTACTGTAGTATACTTTTTTTTCCTGCTCATATTTACATAAATTGACATATACATGCAAATAGGATCTGAAAATACTTACCTACTTGAAGCCTGCAATGCTTAAAATCATGATCTAACGAATCTGGCATATCATGATGACCTGTATGTTGATGGCATCCTTCATCTGTTAAACATTTCCAAGAATCAGAACATATGAACCCAAATATAATTGTCTTCCTTTATTACATCTTCCATTTTATGAAGAGAAGAATCCTCATCACCTCCGGCCATAATTATTTCAATTATGTAGCTGTTCAACTAAAATTAATTTAGTTTAGCCTTCCAATGAGTTTTTGCTGTCTTCCATTTCCCATCTTGTGCACATTACCAATTCTTGAAAGTCCTTTTTTATTAAATTTGGGGAATTTAAAAGAGTATTTAATTTGTTATAACTTGAATGACATTCATCCCTCAAGTGTACATGAATCAAGGCCACAGATATGTGTCAGATGCTTTTCTTATTACAATTTAATTTTCTGGCATGCCTCATTGACCTTGAGTGTGATGAGGTAAAGCACAGTATGTCTTTCACATTAATCAAGACAATTTAAAGTGACTGATTTTCTTTTTAACCGTATCAAATGCTGTTCTCCCATCATTAGAGCAATTTCACAGAAAGGCCTCTGTGAAGAAGAAGGAATCCTTGATCATGTGACATATTTCAGATTGTGCCAAGATGCTAACAGATTTGTGAATTATAAGAGTCTTGTTCATGAGGAAACAAAGTTCTGGAGAGGCGCAGTGAATGTCAATTTGCTAATCATATCTATGTTAAATATAAAGAATAGCTCGATATGATTATAATTAATTTATTATGATAGGATGTACAAGGCAGCTTGTCAATAAAATATTTTTAACAAGTACAGGAAAGTCTTTTGAGAAAAGACCAATTCTTCTTCAGCTTCTGCTTTGAACTTCACCTTTTCAGTCATTCACTTTTCCTGTTTTACTATCTTGTTCCAAATTGCACCCAGCGTCACCCATGCTTTAAGATTAACCTGCAGATCAATAAATATTAAATGGCAGATGATGCCGATTCGTAAGAACAGTCTAAATTAAAAAAAAAGTACTTTAAAGCAAAGACTAGTACTTTGCTTCAGAACTTTAAAGGGAAGAATGAGAAATGAAATCTAAATTGCTACTATGTAGCATTTTAGAATTTGTTTTTTAAAGTTGACATAATTGTAATCCTTTCACAGTTGAGCAAAAAAAATTCCTTTGCTTTAGAAGCAGAAATGATGAATTCTTTGAACAGCTTGTATTGGAGCCTACCAGGGAGAAGGCAATTCTGGATTTAGTGTTATGTAATGAACCGGATTTGATAAAGGACCTCGAGGTTAATGAGCCATTAGGAGGCAGTGACCATAACATGGTCAGGTTTAATCTACAATTGGAGAGGGAGAAGAGTAGATCGGAGGTGTCAGTGTTGCAGTTGAATAAAGGGGACTATGGGGCCATGAGGGAGGAGCTGGCCAAAGTTGACTGGAAAGATACACTAGCAGGGATGACAGTGGAACAAAAATGGCAGGTGTTTCTAGGAATAATACAGAAGGTGCAGGATCAGTTCATTCCTAGGAGGAAGAAAGATTCCAAGGGGAGAAAGGGATGACCATGGCTGACAAGGGACGTCAGTGACAGTATAAAAATTAAAGCGAAGAAGTACAACATAGCAAAGATGAGCGGGAAGCAAGAGGATTGGGTAATGTTTAAAGAACGACAGAAGATAACCAAAAAGACAATATGGGGAGAAAAGATGAGGTACGAAGGTAAGCTAGCCAAGAATATAAATCAAGATAGTAAAAGCTTCTTTAGATATGTGAAGAGGAAAAAATTAGTTAAGACCAAAGTTGGACCCTTGAAGACCGAAAAGGGTGAATTTATTATGGGGAACAAAGAAATGGCAGATGAGTTGAACAGGTACTTTAGATCTGTCTTCACTAAGGAGGACACAAACAGTCTTCCTGATATAGTAGTGGCCAGAGGATCTGGGGTGACAGAGGAACTGAAGGAAATCCATATTAGGCAGGAAATGGTGTTGGATAGACTGATGGGACTGAAGGCTGATAAATCCCCAGGGCCTGATGGTCTGCATCCCAGGGTATTTAAGGACGTGGGTGGGTCTAGAAATTGTGGATGCATTGGTGATAATTTTTCAATGTTCTATAAACTCGGGATCAGTTCCTGTGGAGTGGAGGGTAGCTAATGTTATCCCACTTTTTAAGAAAGGCGGGAGAGAGAAAATGGGGAATTATAGACGAGTTAGCCTGACATCAGGGGTGGGGAAGATGCTGGTGTCAATTATAAAAGGTGAGATAGCCATACATTTGGATGGCAGTAACAGGATCGGTCAGCATGGATTTACAAAGGGGAAATCATGCTTGACTAATCTGGAATTTTTTGAAGATGTAACTCGGAAAATGGACAAAGGAGAGCCAGTGGATGTAGTGTATCTGGACTTTCAGAAAGCATTTGATAAGGTCCCACATAGGAGATTAGTGGGCAAAATTAGGGCACATGGTATTGGGGGTAGAGTGCTGACATGGATAGAGAAGTGTTCAAGAAGGAACTGCAGATGCTGGAAAATCGAAGGTACACAAATTGCTGGAGAAACTCAGTGGGTGCAGCAGCATCTATGAAGTGGTTGGCAGACAGGAAACAAAGAGTAGGGTTTAACGGGTCCTTTTCAGAATGGCAGGCAATGATTAGTAGGGCTCGGTGCTGGGACCACAGCTATTTACAATATACACCAATGATTTGGATGAAGGGATTCAAAGTAACATTAGCAAATTTGCAGATGACACAAGCTGGGTGGCAGTGTGAACTGTGAGGAGGATGCTATGAGAATGCAGCCTTGGACATGATGGGGGAGTGGGCAGATGCATGGCAGAAGCAGTGTAATGTGGATAAATGTGAGGTTATCCACTTTGGTAGCAAAAACAGGAAGGCAGATTACTATCTAAATGGTGTCGTTGGAAAAAGGGGAAATACAACGGGATCTGGGGGTCCTTGTACACCAGTCCATGAAAGTAAGCATGCATGTACAGCAGGCAGTGAAGAAAGCGAATGGCATGTTGGCCTTTATAATAATAGAATTCGAATATAGGAGCATAGGTCCTTCTGCAGTTATCGATATAGGTCCTTCTGCAGTTGTACAGAGCCCTAGTGAGACCACACCTGGAGTATTGTGTGCAGTTTTGGTTCCCTAATTTGAGGAAGGACATTCTTGCTATTGTGGGAGTGCAGCGTAGGTTTACAAGGTTAATTCCCGAGATGGCGGGACTGTCATATGCTGAGAGAATGGAGCAGCTGGGCTTGTACACTCTGGAGTTTAGAAGGATGAGAGGATATCTCATTGAAACATATAAGATTGTTAAGGGTTTGGACACACTAGAGGCAGGAAACATGTTCTTGATGTTGGGGGAGTCCAGAACCAGGGGCCACAGTTTGAGAATAAGGAGTAATTTTAGAACGGAGACGATGAAACACTTTTTCTCACAGAGAGTGGTGAGTCTGTGGAATTCTCTGCCTCAGAGGGCGGTGGAGGCAGATTCTCTGGATGCTTTCAAGAGAGAGCTAGATAGGGCTGTGTTGCCTTTGGTTTGGAAATGCTAAAACTGTGTTGCCTTTGGTTTGGAAATGCTCAAGCTGTGTTGCCTTTGGTTTGGAAATGCTAAAGCTGTGTTGCCTTTGGTTTGGAAATGCTAAAGTTGTGTTGCCTTTGGTTTGGAAATGCTAAAGCTGTGTTGCCTAATTAAAGTTGCCTTGCCTAATAAAAGTTGCCTTGCATTATTAAAGTTACCTTGCCTTATTAATGTTGCCTTGCCTTCTATATAATTAAAAGTCTAATCTTGACCACTTCCTGTTTGCGCTTTATATTGATTTTAGAAAAAACGCTACCATGTGCGGCTGTGATTTTTGGTCATCTTACTCAGAGTCCCCCTTCGCTCATCAGGTGATGAGGATTTTTCCCATCGATGAAAAATAAAATAATTATTAGTGTTTAAAGAAATGTTGAGATCCTCTCTCCTGTCAATCACGCCATTAAGGCCGCGCCCCTTCTGGTGGGAGGGGGGGAGGGACTATAAAATTCAGAAGTGTGGATGGAGGATGGAGAGGTCACGACTTGCTTGCTTTAGTGGCCTTGCACCCTTCTTGAAATGGTATGAAACTGCACGAATTTGGTGGCCTTGCACCCTGCTTGAAGTGATAAGAAACTGCACTTGAATTTGGTGGCCTTGCACCCTGCTTGAAATGGAATTTCAAGAGCATTTTTTGTTTGTTTTGTACGTTTTGTGAAGCTTCTTATGCAATTTTTACATTTAAGATATATTATAAATAGAATTTATTTTATTTGTGATCTCATTTGGTTTAGACCTTTAAGCCCTGCAGCAACATTTGCTTGTCCCAACAGGTCAAAATCAGATCCGAAGCACCTTAAAGTTATTTGATATCCAGTAGGAATCCCCAACCTAACCATATTTCTCCTTCTTTCCTCCTTAAAACTTATTTCTTCAACCAAAGTTTGGGTTATCTTCTCTAATATTGCCTTTGGCTTTGTGTTAATTTATGTTTCATCAGGCTTTTTCAATGTGTATGAGACATTTAGCTGTGTTCATGACATATAAATCTTTGGTGCATGACATATTACCTACTGTCTGTTTTAAATCCGCTGCACAATTCTGTCTCGACCACCTTCGTGAGTAACAGTCCAGATTAAGTTGCCTCCACCCAAAACATCGACTATCCAACCTTCTCCACAGATGCTGCCTGACTTTCCGTGTTACTCCTGCAGCTCTCCATTTTTAAAATCCTGATTCCAGTACCTGCAAAGTGTTGTACCTTCACTAATACATCCAGACTTGTTGCTCCCATAGACCCATTAATGCACCTTATCAATGAGTGAGGTCACAAATTGGTTGTCATCGTAGCAATCTCTATTACACTTGAACCTTCTTCTTCTTCTTCTTCTTCCTCGTTTATCTGTATTATCATAATCCTCACCTTCCTTCATTTTAAATATGGAGTTCTCCAAATGGTGCAACCAAGATCAGACACATGCTTAGCATATTGCTACTCTTCATTACTAACCAAGACTCAATTCAATATTGAATTTTAGATTATCAGCCTTTCCTATTTGTGTCTGAGCCGGTGGGCCTGATGTAATATTTGTTTAATGTTATACAGCACAGATACTGCCTGCTTTGTTGGGTATTTTCAACATACTCTTTCCATTAACTGCTGTGTTTTGCAGCTGACATTTCCAACAGGCTCTCTTGTTTACTTTCTCTGTCTAACCACCAGTATTTAAATTGTCACCTGGATCATCTGGGTCCTTGCCCTATCAGATATCCCCTCTAATCTTTCCACCTCTCCTTTTCTCTGCAACTTGAAACATGTTATTTTTAATCCACTTTTCATTTCTGACATGTAATTAACCTGAAATGTTGAAGCTATTTCACTTTATTACACAAGCTGCATGATCTGCTTAGTATTTTAAATACTTTTGCTTTCAGAATTATAGAGTCATACAGCGTGGAAACAGGCTCTTTGTCCCAGCCCTTTGTCCCAGCTTGCCCATCACTGACCAACATGCCCCATCTACACCAGTCGCACCTGGCTGCATTTGGCCCATATCCCTCTAAAACTACCCTATCCATGTACCTATCTAAATGCTTCTTAAATGTTGCAATAGTACCTGCCTCGACTACCTCCTCCGGCAGCTCGTTCCATACACCCACCACCCTTTGTGTAAAAAAGTTACCCCTCAAGTTCCCATTAAATCTTTCCACCTCAACTTAATCCTATGTTCTCTGGTTCTTGATTCCCCTACCCTGGGCTAAAGATTCTGTGTGTTTACCCAATCAATTCCTCTTATGATTTTGTACACCTCTATAAGATCGCCCCTCATCCTGCTGCGCTCCAAGAATAAAGTCCTAGCCTACTCAACTCTCATAGCTCGAATCCTGGTATCATCCTCGTAAATCTTCGTTGCAGCCTTTCCAGCTTGACATCTTTCCTGTAACATGGTTCCCAAAACTGAGCACAGTATTCTACACATGGCCCCACAACGTCTGAAATAACCACAACATGACCTCCTAATTTCCATACTCAATACTCTGACCGATGAAGGGCCACTGTGCCGAAAGCATGTTTGACCACTCCATCTACCTGTGACATTCTTTCAACCTTTGTTTTGGGTTTATCCGGACCCAGGATCAGGACCCAGATTTCCCAGCGTAGGTGATGGGAAATTGCAGGATGGTGTCATTTTTGTCACTCAGCTTCCTGAGGAATCCATTAGCATGCACTGAGAATGAGAGCAGGGATGGCCTTTCATTTGAATAGAGAAGTCTTGAACATCTGATTTTGGATTGCCATTCAGACTTTCTGCGAAAAAGTTGTGCACCCCTGCTGTGAGTAAAATGTTGTTCATTAGGATAAAACAAGGGTGGCGTCAAATATGCATTAGAACCCCTAGTTTAGTGCTACAGATTGGAGGAATTAGTCAGAGTTAAGATTAAATGTTTACTGATAGACACAGGTGTGATGGTACAAAGCTGTCCTAGAAGTGTATCTGCCTCAACCATCATCCCCCAGGCAATACATTCCATGCACTCGCTACTCACCCTGTGTAAAAAAACAAATCACCCCTTACTAGAAGGAAGACGTTGCCCTTCTTACCTTAAAGGTATGTCCTCTTATATTTGATTTTTCCATCCTGGTAAAAAGGTTTTGACTATCCTATCGGGACTCTAATAGAATGCCTTTTATAGTCATTCAAACAAACAAAGGTTGAAAGAATGTTACAGGTAGATGGGGTGGTCAAACAAAGGTTTGAACAAAATTTTGTTCAAATTAGTTATTTTGTAGCTTTATCGGCGCAAGACATGTGGTGACTGTTTGTGTACTTTGTGCATTGTATGCAAAGCCAAATAATTTTACTGTGCCTAGGTATATGTGACAATAAAGTATAATTGAAATTCCAAACACTAGAGGGCATAGATGTAAAATGAGAGAGGAAAAGTTTAAAGCAGATTTGTGAGGCTTATAAAAGTTCTTTTACACAGCAAATGGTAGGTGCCTGGAACGTGCTGCCAGGGGATGGTAGAAGGCTAGAAGCAGGTACAGTAGCAATATTTAAGAGGCATTTAGACCGGCACATGAACAGGCAGGGGTTGGAGCAATGTGGACCAGGTGCAGGTACATGGGATTAGTTTAAATTGGCAACATGTTCGGCACTGACATTGGGCTGAAGGGCCTGGTCCTGTGCTGTACTAATCTATGCTCTTTAACAATTTTTTATATTCCTTATTTGTGACTGAATTAAATCATCACAGTCAAATTAATTCCAAACTCTATTATCTTTCTTGCGTCTTCTGTTTCTATAACTAGATTAAGTTTAAAAAGTGTACTATAACAGCACTTTTTAAAAATGAATAGTTATCTATTCATACACACATTTGAACTTTTCTTATAATAATTTAATTTCCTCTTTCATCTTACTTACAGAAATAGCAATTCTTACTCTGCTCAAACCTCACCTTACTCCACATTTAATAGCACCTTCATAATTCTCACTTTCGCTCATTTTTAAGCAATTCATGTTGAAAAAGCATGTATTAGTCAGCCTGTTCTATCAATTGTTTTTTTTAGTTTATGCAAATATATAATTTCGAATTAGGAGGTGGACAAAAATGCTGGAGAAACTCAGCGGGTGAGGCAGCATCCATGGAGCGAAGGAAATAGGTGACGTTCAAGATTCAAGAGAGTTTATTGTCATGTCCCTAATAGGACAATGGAATTCTTGCTTTGCTTCAGCACGTTTCAGGTCGAAACCCTTCTATCATTTCGAATTGACCAATCCTTCCAAGAATCTGATTTTTTGCTATTATGCAGAGCAGAAATATATTTCACTACTTCACTCTTTATTGGATCTGGGAAAGATTTTTGTTTTTATACTGCAACACGCTTATTGGCCAGCAGTTGGTGCAATTGTACTTGGTTTTGTTTTTTGACCAGTTTACTCCAAACATACTAGATTCTGTTTAGATATAGTGCAATAACAGCTACAGAAGATACTCCTTTGTATTAAGCAGTTTAAACATATGTTAAAAGGGATAGGAGTAGAATTAGGCCATTCGGCTCATCAAGTCTACTCCGCCATTCAATCATGGCTGATCTATCTCTCCGTCCTAACCCCATTCTCCTGCCTCCAACCTCTGACACCTGTACGAATTAAGAATCTGTCTATCTCTGCCTTAAAAATATCCACTGATATCCACATTGGGTGCTATGTGATTTCAAACTTGATAATGATTTAATTTGCTCTTTTACCTACAGAAGTTTTAGTTTTAGAGATACAGCATGGAAAGTCCTATTGGCCCACTTAGCCCATGCTGACCAGCAATTACCCATATGCTAGTGCTATCCTACTCTAGGAATAATTTACAGAAGCCAATTAATCTGAAAAGCTACACGTCTTTATAATGTGGTTGAAACTGGAGCACCAGGGGAAGCCCATGTGCTCACAGGGAGAACATGCAATCTCCATACACAAAGCACTCGTAGTCAGGATCATACCCGGGTCTCTGGTGCTGTAAGACAGCAACTCTACCACTGCACCACTGTGTGCCTATTTAATGTGCATTTAATAACATTACTAATGTTTCTCTACACCTGTGTAATCAAATCATATAATGCGATGACTCAAAAATCTAGGCAGTTTTCTTATATTCCTTGACGGTTTCTATGGATTTAGGATGACTTGCATCCCCTCTGATTCTACTAATGTCATACTTGCAGAGACTAACCCAGATGGGGCACGAATAGTCTGATGGGGAGCACAGTGGGTAGCCTGTGAGTTGGTGTATTCCTATTATTAACACTAGGCTACAGGATTGGAAAACCGCAAATGTAAGGCCATTGCTCAAGACAGAAAGCACGAAACTAGGTCAATTAGCCTAATGGGAAGTTGCTAGGATACATTATTAAAATAGTAAATGAAGGGCATTTAGAAGATCATAAGAAAATCGTGCAGAGTCAACAAGGCTTTATAAAATGAAAATCGTATTTGACAAATGTGTTAGACTTCCTTAACAATGTAATAAAATTGGGATAAATAGGTAGCACTATAGTATATTTGGAGACATTCCATAAGGTGCCATGTAAAAAAGATTACTGCACAAAATGATGGCCGATAGATCCTGGGACAAATATATTGGCATGGACAGGGTACTGCATAATCAACATTAAATGGAGTGTTAAGGTAAAAGGATCATGTTCGGTTTAGTTAGTAGCGAGGAGCCACTGAAATCAATACTGGGAGCTCAACTGTTTATAATCTTTGTTGACAATTTAATGAAGGGACTAAGTGCACTGTAGCCACATTTACTGATAATACCAAGATAGGAAGACATCAGAACTGCAGATGGATAAGGATAGGTTAAGTGAGTGGGCAAAATGTAGGCTGATGCAGAATAATGTGGGAACATGTGAGATTATTCTCATTCCATAATACAATTCTTATTTCTATTTCTTAAGAGAACATTTGCCTGAATTATTTGGATGTTTTTGACTCTGTTGTAGGCTTCTTTCAACATGGAACTCTACACTTTGCCTGTGTTAGTGGGTTAGCAATATATTTTACCACCTTTGAACTCGGCAACATTTGGTAATGATGTGTACGTCGATTTAAAATAGACTTTGTTGTACAATGTTTTTACTGTTCTAAATACCATTATAATTGTAGAGAAAAAATGCTTATTAATATAATTATTTAAATTACTCGCAGCATTCAAGGGGGGGTAATAGGGCTCAGTAATGATGTTCATCAAGCACAGCATGTAATTTTAATTTTAATATTGCTCCTGGCAAACACAGTCATGACGCTTGGATGGCCGGTCTGTTGTATGAGGAGAGATTAAGCAATTTAACGAGACCAAAATTGTATGCAGTATTCCATGTGCAGTATGCCAAATAACCTATGAAGTTTCATCAACATTTCCATATTCTATATCCCCTGCAATAAATTCCATCAACTTTCCTAATTACTTACTGTACCCACATTCTAACTTTGTATATACCAGGTAACCTTTTTAAGCAATGGAAATAAGAATTCTATCATGGAATAAAGATATCTCTTGCCAATTTTGCATTGGAGTCTGTGTTATGTGGGATCAGATCAATTCCATCCCCTGAGGGAGGTATCCCTTGAAAGTGTGTTGCATTGGACCCTGCAGAATAAACCTGGACTGCAAAGGTCTAAAGATCCTTCCCCTCCAGAATACAATCATTTGCAACTTTAGGCGGCACAGTGGTGCAGTGGTAGAGTTGCTGCCTTACAGCACCAGATACCTGGGTTTGATCCTTACGGCAGATGCTGTCTGTATGGAGTTTGTATGTTCCCCCTGTGACCGCGTGGGTTTATCTGGGTGCTCCGGTTTCTTCCCACACTCCAAAGACGTACAGGTTTGTAAATTAATTGGCTTCGGGAAAATTGTAAATTGTTCGTAGTGTGTAGGATAGTGTTAGTGTACATGGTGATCACTGGTTGGTGAGTACATGGTGGGCCAAAAGGCCTGTTTCCACACTGTGTGTCCAAATTCCAAAGCTGCCCAGCACCTCCAGTTCAATTGATCTGATGGATTTTATTCAATGCCCATTCACAAATGCTTTCCAGAAGGATGCAGTAAACAATGATAATTATAAGCATACAAAACACTGAAACAACCTGGGCCAGTCTGACCATATGTCCCTGCTCTTAATTCCTGCATATGCCCCCCTCAGGAAAACCGCTCCTACTATTACAAAGACCATCACAACCTGGCCTGATGGTGCTTCTCAGCAGCTGCAGGACTGTTTCGACAGGACCAACTGGGAGGTGTTTGAACACCGGGACCTGGAGGTGTTCACAGACAGTGTACTGTGTTACATTAAAAACTGCATGGACACGGTCACAGTGGACAAACGCATCCGGGTCTACCCCAACCAGAAGCCCTGGATGACCCGGGAGGTCCAGCGGCTGTTGAAAGAGAGGAACACCGCTTTTAGGTCTGGCGATAGGGCTTTATACAGCACGGCCCGAGCTAACCTGAAGAGAGGCATCAGAGAGGCCAAATCGAACTACAGGAGGAAGATAGAGGACCACCTGGACAGTAATAACAGCAGGCAGGTGTGGCAGGGGATCCAGTATCTCACCAACTACAAGACCAACCTTGGAGCTGTTGAAGGTGACGCCTCGCTGGCAGAGGAGCTGAACCACTTCTTTGCTCGCTTTGAAGTGGAGCCACCCGAGACAGCCACATCACAGCACATGGTCCACAGCAGCCTAACCCTCAAGATAGAGGAGCATGAGGTGAGGCGCACTCTGCGGGCCATCAATCCAAGGAAGGCTACTGGTCCTGACGGCGTCTCTGGACGCGTGTTGAAGGACTGCGCAGACCAGCTGGCTGGAGTCTTTACAAGGATTTTTAACCAGTCTCTGGCCCAGTCCACTGTCCCACCCTGTCTGAAGTCCTCCACCATAGTCCCCTTGCCCAAAAAAACCAACATCTCCAGCCTCAACGACTGCCGGCCAGTCGCACTCACACCAGTGGTGATGAAGTGTTTTGAAAAACTGGTCCGGGGTCATATCACATCACTTCTGCCCCGAAGCTTTGACCCCCACCAGTTTGCGTACAGAGCAAATAGATCCACAGAGGACGCTGTAGCCACAGCTCTCCATGCTGCACTGTCTCACCTGGAGCAGCAGGGGAGCTACGTGCGGATGCTCTTTGTGGACTACAGCTCTGCTTTTAATACCATCCTTCCCCACAAACTGGTGGACAAACTGGGGGACTTGGGACTTCCACACTCCACCTGTACGTGGATAAATAGCTTCCTGTCGGGTCGCAGCCAGAGAGTCAGAGTGGGCCATCACACATCCACGGCCCTCAGCCTCGTACCGGCTCTCCACAGGGCTGCGTACTGAGCCCCCTGCTCTACACCATCTACACACATGACTGCACCCCCGCCCACCACAGCAACACCATTGTCAAATTTGCGGATGACACTACAGTGGTGGGACTCATCTCCGGGGAGGACGAGTACGCCTACCGGGATGAGGTGGAGCAGCTGACAGTGTGGTGCGAAGAAAATAACCTGCTCCTCAACACCTTAAAGACAAAGGAAGTAATAATAGACTTCAGGAAGAACAAAACGGACATGGTACCATTGACTATCACAGGGGACTGTGTAGAGAGGGTGGCGGATTTCCGCTTCCTGGGAATCCATATTGAGGAGGACCTGACGTGGAGCGTGAACACCACTGCGCTGCTGAAAAAAGGTCCAGCAGAGACTGCACGTCCTGAGGGTGCTCAGGAAGAACAACATCACTCAGAGACTGCTGCTGTCCTTTTATCGGTGCTCCATTGAGAGCATACTAACATACTGTGTATGCGTGTGGTACACCAGCTGCACAGCGGCTCAGAGGAAAGCGCTCCAGAGGGCCATTGACAACGCCCAGAGGATTGTCGGCTGCCCTCTCCTTACCTTGGAGGACTTACACAGTTCCCGCTGCACCAAAAAAACCCAGAATATCATAAAGGACATTTCCCACCCCGGACACTCCCTGTTTGAACTGTTGCCGTCAGGCAGACGGTACAGATCTACAAGGACAAGGACAAACAGACTGAAAAACAGTTTTTACCCCACTGCTATAAAGACACTAAATGTAGCCGCCAAGGAACGCAGGGGCGATACAGACTAAGGGACTGTGGTAACTGTGAAATCGACAGAAGGATGGAGGGTTGGGTGTGCATGCGTGCTGTGTTCGTGATATTTATTTAGTTGTTTATCTTTATTATTTTACCGTGTATGTATCGTTAGCTTTTAGAAATGTTTGAATGCTGCACTGACTGGCTGACATTTTAAATTTCGTTGTACATGGTCCATGTTACAATGACAATAAAGAAACTATTCTATTCTACTATTCTATTTTAGGAGTCCATGCCAAATCTCTCACTTTGCTGGAATTCTTTAGAGAAATGGCTCCACTTTTTCAGATTTTATTTTAAAAATAGATTACCTAGGAATTTTTCATAACAGTAAAACCGCTGAAATTAGTGAAATACATGTTGGTTTAATTAATATAAGGCCATGTCATTATATTTACATTTTATAAAAATACTATAATTTTAATATATCAGTTTATTCTATATTTGCTCTACAGCAGAACATGGAGCTGCCATATAGCCAAGTCTCACCCCTTTGTAACTATAATATTGGTTGTTGCTTTGGTGAACATATTGTTTTGTTTTGTTGTGTTTAAGGTATTTCAGGGTTTTGCTCACCTTTATGAACTGTGTTTTGTAGTTACTGAACAGGTTTTGGTTAATTTGTAAAAAAAAAACATAACAGGAAGAATGGGAAGAGTATTTCTTTAGCATGAAACTGTAATTTAGGTGTTTGGATACTCATTTATCTTTAATAAGTATAGCAACTACGGCGTAAAGCAGCTTGGAGGAAGTCCAACATTGTAACTCAGCATTCTGCATTACTGGAGACACAAGAGGGTGCAGATGCTGGAAGCTGGAGCAACAAACATCGCCGGAGGACCACTTCACAGTCGAGCAGTATTTGTGGGTGGAAAGCAATTGTCGATGCTTTGGGTCGAATCAGGACAAAGAGTGGAAAGGGAAATTAACCCGTATAAAGAGGTGAGGGGGAGGGTTGAGATGGGGGCAATGGGTGATTAGTGGACTTTGGAGGGATGATGGTTAATGAGCAAATTGAGCCAGGTAGTGGTGGGGGAATGGAGTTGGAAGAGATATTAACTGTTGGCCAAAAAAGAGTAAAAGACCAAACAAGTACATGAATGAGACAAGGTAGTCATCAAATAGCTGACATTATTATCTGGGAAATGATTGACGTAATATCCAACATGCCTGTCTTTTCTTGGAAAGTGTGATCCTTGGTCCTCCATATCCTATTCAGTTGAAATAATCGAGACATGAACTGGCCATAAGTCATTTTAAGAAAGAGGTTTACATAACTGCAAAGTTGAGACTATTCTTTGAGAGACTTGGTGTTCTCTTGTGAGTGCAAGCTTTTTATACTGTATGCAGGGAAATTGTCCACATGATACATGTGTGTAAGGGTTGGAATGAGGCGTTTCAATCATGGTGGAAAGGGTAGGGGATGAACAGTGGTGTGTGTTGTGGTGGAATTGAAGGGAAAATTTGCCTTGCATCTGAATTCCTGAATATACTTATTTTTCTCTCTTTTTGAAATAATAAGATTTTCCTATTGTATACAAAATATGCAGCAGATGTTTGTCCTGAAAATAACTATCATTCAACCACTTTGTAACTGAAACTGATGTTAGTTTGCAGGGAAAAAAGATATTATTTACCATACCAATTTTAAATCCTTGCTCTGCATAACAACGTTCCCACGATGATACTACCCCATACTGATTTAAGAGTTTGTACAGGAGTGTGGATCTGGGGGGGGGGGGGGGGGGGGGGGGGGGAATGCTGTGCACTGAATGTAAAATAAACACTACCACTTTTTATAACCAAGAATTCCTCTCGGAATATCACCAAAGAATCTGGATCTTTAGAAAGCTTCCATTATTGCAAAGTTATCTGAAACTCACCATAAATCTCTTTTTTTGTTAAACATTTATTCAATTTACTAACTTTAATTTCATTATTCAGTTTATTTTAGCAATCTGTTGTTTTGCTTTTAGTCCCACATTATCAGCGGTCTTATAAGCTGAATGTCAGATGATCTTTTGTTGCTCTTGGGTGAACCTCTGTGCTCAATGAGTTAATTTGTGTTATTGCTGGGGAATAAAAATAGTTTCCATTTCAGATACTCAAAATGAACATCAAGCCAATGTTTACTACATTGTACCTCTATGGACTGTTATTGTTACCTGAGCCAGAAAAAAAAAGCAGAAAAGGTCACGTACATTGCAATCGTAGCTTGCAATCTGATGAAAGTACCTAATGCAGGCAATATATAATTGCTATTTTTTGTATTGATCAACGGACAGTGACATTGAGGGCCATCTTTCAGATTTCCCTGTCGTTCGATGATGCTTTTTTAAGGTTTCAAAATGATACATGGGCGCTTTCCAAATGGTGAACATACAGTGTTCAACATTTTTTACGTTTTAACACTCACTGAGCACTTTTGATAAATATAGTTTTAATGCAGCAACAAGTTATACTCCAACTGGTGCCAGGTGTACTAGTGGAAGCAGATGTGATGATGATGTTTAGGTGTTTTTTAGATAGATGAATTTACAGGGAATGGATCATATGCAGACAGAAGGGATTTGTTTAACTTGATGTCGTGTTCAGCACAGATATCATAAGCTGAAGGACATGTTCCTATACTGTACAGTTCTATGTTCTATGGTGTACGTTCTAAGAACAGTGAAATTACCTTTTATGGAGCGCCTCACCAATTGACTTTTACCAGCACAAGGCTGATGGTGACCAAGCACCTACAGTAAGTAACAACAGTAATGCCATTAAAATCAAAAATCAGCTCTTTATCCTGAAGGATTTCTTAGTATATTATCTTCTTGATTGGAAAAATTGGCAATGCATTAAAGTACAGAGCGTCCTGATATATAGGAAATAGTCAGTGAAAATACATTATGAATCAGACAAAGAAATGTGTTTCTTATGAGTGAGCATTGGAAAGTGATTGGGATTATAAATCTAGCCTTCCCCATAAGGGTTTGTGTGTGGGAAATCATGTTTCATGAATCTAATAGTCTTTTCAAAGAGGCCATCAAGGGAATAGATTAGGGCAGGGCAAAGGACATTGTCTGTATGGGCTTAAGCAAAGCCTTTGACAAAACCCCACATGGTCGGTGAGTCTGAAAGAGCAGAGCAGTGTTGTAGAGCTGAGGGATCTAGGAGTGGCAGGTACATAGTTCCCTGCAAATGGCATCACAAATAGGTAGTCAAGAAGGCTTTAGGGACATTGGCCTTCATCATTCAGGGTATTGAGTATATAAGCTGAGATGTTATGTTACATTGATTGCCCCATCACCAAGTGACATTTAAAGTAGAATTTTCTTCCTATAAAAATTCCTCAGAATATCAGTAAGCATAGGCAATTTCCCTTCTCTTTCAATGTTTCAGCATTCTTAATTGATGCTTGTTCTTTTACTGCAATGTAGATACATTTTTACAAGTCTTCGTTGCAGATTTTTGTCAGTATATCACATAAAACCTGCTGTCACAATCCTTTTCTCTGGCAGGGGAATTTTTATTTCTAAAACTAGTCTGGGCAAGTTATATCTTTGAAACCTACATTGCAGTTTTGCCCAAACAAAAGTCCTCTTTCACTAACGCTATGAGATGTTCCTTATTAAATGATCACATTAAGGATGGGCAGCTTGTGAATTACTGTTTTATTCATTAAAACAAAAGTTTAATGGGCTGAAGCATTATTATCATTCTTAAAAAAAAATTATTATATGTTGTTTTTCCATTCTTTTATTTTATCCTATGTGAGTTTGAACTGATATCCCCCCTGCAAGACTTTCATGCATTTACCTTTAAGATAAATGCTTGGACTTGCCTTATGGTACGTCCATTTTCTATTCCTCACTCTGATTGTGTTTGGCCTGTTTTTGTCGATTTCCATCAATGGTATGATTATTAAAACGTTTTCATATGATGTATTAAACAGTACTTTTTAAATTTAAGAATATTGTGAAGTATTTTTAAATGTCACAATATCTTCCAAGCTAACTGAAAAATACATAAAATTCCATTTTATTTTCAAAGTCACCTGTCTAGTGGCATATTGGTCAAATCAGACACATATCCACTTTTTTATTTTTGAAGATTTAAATGGAAGAAAGTAGGAAAAAAAATCAAAGAAATATGTGTGAATCATGAAATTTGCAAATGAACTAACAGGTTAGCATTTGCCTAGTTAGGAATATACACCTGAAATAATTTAATTTACAATTGCTGACCTTATATTTCGTTTTTATTTTTAAATAATATACATGCCAGTTTGGAAATTGGAATAAATTTAGTGATAATTGGCTGCTAAGCTTTCGTTGGAAATGGTCATGGTAATCTTTGTCATCTAAATAGGTTTCAGGAGGCAGTAAAATTTACATGTAAAAAGGAGCATTTCTTAACATGATCATGCAAGGAGAGTTGTGGTTTACCTCACAGATGGATATAAATGAGTCATGGATGAACACTTTAAAATAATCACAGTCTTATTGCTCATTTTATCAGGTTATAGATTTTAATTTAGTGTTTACACTATTTTAAAATAAATCCAGCATGGTCTATGCAGGTCACAAGAAGATCTTTTTGCCTCATGCAAGAATAATCTCATGAGCCTCATTCCCAGCTCTTTCCCAAGAGTCCTGTAACTTTTTTTCTTAAGTATTACCTAACTTCCTTTTGAAGGCAAGATCGAATCAACTTGTACTACATTTTCAGGCAGCAAATTCCATAAGAAAGTTTCTTGCTGTGTGGAAACAACATTTTAATGTAATCCCTTGCTCTTTTGATGGTTGTGTCAAATGAAGAACACTTGGCTCCCTTATTTCCAGATAGACAGAACAGTTTCTCATTCTTCAGAATTAAGAATTGCCAGTAAGAATTTAATTGTTCTATCTGGGACATATGACACTCTTGACTCTTGAGAATGTCTTGATCCATCATGAGTATGAAAATCAAAACCACTTCATGCCTTTCTTTTTTTCACCACAGAGAACAATCCTTCCTTTCCAATCCATCGCATAACTAGTCATTCATCGGCAGGATCATTTTGAAAAGTTTGAAAGAGGGAAACCTCCATCTTAATTGTCAGCATGCTCGCATTTTCTCACTTTGACCTTTGGCTTTATTTTCCCAATGATGTTTTTCATATTCTGCCTGCATATGGTTTTAAGTTGATAAGTTGTAAAAGTTTTAACTTGCCCTGTGAATTCTCTCCTCTATGCCTTCAGGCAGTGCTCTTCAATCTTTTCTTTAGCAGGCCGCCCTTTAAATACTGGGTATATTTTGCAACACCAGAATGATGCAATTAATATGAAGGCTATGGTGTAAATATTAATAAACTGATGAAGATCGCATTCATAACCTGATTATGATCTTTATAAATTTAATTCACCTAAAATAACATCAAATATATTTAGATTAACATTGAATGATTATAAATTTACTTATCTGAAATTTAATTTGCTTTCTTTAACCATTGATTTTGTCTTCACTATGAGATGCTGTTAAGTAACCTTAAAAGTATGCAGGATCTAGTTAGTAAACAAGAATTGTGTAAGAATTGTGTGAGTAATGACTCGACTTCCATTACTCTTCACTATATCTTCTGTTTACTTGTCAATTACAACTATCTTTCTAAACTCCCATTGACAACAAAGCAACACAAGCCTAAAGAAAATAAATCAAATGTGCAGTTTCATATAGAAAACTGCAAAAACTCACTGAAGCTGAAGTGAAAACATGAAATGCTAGAAATACTCAAACTGGTTAGGCAGCATCTGCAAGTTTCCCCCCATCTGGTCCTCGATTTTCTGACCACAGACCGTTGAGGATAGGTGACAACACCTCCTCTATAATAATTCTAATCAACAGTGCCCTGCAAAGATGTGTTCTTAGGTCCCCACTATACTCCATAAATGCTCACGACATGCGGCCAAATTAATCTCTAACTCCATCTACAAGTTTGCAGATGCCATCAATGTGGTGTGCTGAATCGTGAAAATTAATGAGACGGAGTACAGGAAGGAGATAGAAAACTTAGCAACATGGTGTCAGGGCAGAACCTCTCCCTCAATGTCAACAAGACAAAGAATCTAGTTATCGAGCTCAGGAAGCATTTTGGAGTATATGCCCCAATCAGTATCAATGATGCCAAAGTGAAAATGATAGAGAAATTCAAGCTCCTAGAAACATAGAAAATAGGTGCAGGAGTAGGCCATTCAGCCCTTCGAGCCTGCACCGCCATTCAACATGATCATGGCTGATCATTCAACTCAGTATCCTGTACCTGCCTTCTCTCCATATCCCCTGATCCCTTTAGCCACAAGGGCCACATCTAACTCCCTCCTAAATATAGCCAATGAACTGGCCTCAACTACCTTCTGTGGCAGAGAATTCCAGAGATTCACCACTCTCTGTGTGAAAAATGTTTTTCTCATCTCGGTCCTAAAAGATTTCCCCCTTATCCTTAAACTGTGACCCCTTGTTCTGGACTTCCCAACATCGGGAACAATCTTCCTGCATCTAGCCAGTCCAACCCCTTAAGAATGTTGTAAGTTTCTATAAGATCCCCCATCAATCTTCTAAATTCTAGCGAGTACCAGCCGAGTCTATCCAGTCTTTCTTCATATGAAAGTCCTGACATCCCAGGAATCAGTCTGGTGAACCTTCTCTGTACTCCCTATATGGCAAGAATGTCTTTTATCAGATTAGAAGACCAAAACTGTACGCAAATACTCCAGGTGTGGTCTCACCAAGACCCTGTACAACTGCAGTAGAACCTCCCTGCTCCTATACTCAAATCCTTTTGTTATGAATGCTAACATACTATTCGCTTTCTTCACTGCCTGCTGCACCTGCATGCCTACTTTCAATGACTGGTGTACCATGACACCCAGGTCTCGTTGCATCGCCCCTTTTCCTAATCGGCCACCATTCAGATAATATCATTCCATGATGTTAATATCATCAACGATCTGTCATAGACCAACTACATTGATGCAACAGCCAAGAAAGCACACCAATATCTCTACTTCCAGAGGAGACTGCAGATCTTCAGCATGTCTCCAATGACTCATACAAACTTCTGCAGATGCACCATAGAAAGCATCCCAGCTTGGTTAGGGAATGGCACTGCCCAAGACTGCAAGAACTTGCAGAGAATTGTAGATGTAGCCCAGCCCGTCACACAAACCAGACTCTCCACCATTGACTCCATCTACACTTCACACTGCCTTGGAAACGCAGCCAACGTAATGGAAGACTTTACCCACCCCAGTAATTCCTTTTCCGTGTTCCCATTGGGGAAAAATATACAGAAGCTTGAAAGTGCACGCTATCTGACGAACACCTTCTTCCACTCTGTCATCCGGATTCTGAACATCCTTCAACAAACTGGAGTATTGTCTGATTTAACTCTACCCCATAGCAGACTTTGAACTGTGTCTACGGGACTATTGTGTTACAATGCTGAGAACTACGTTCTGCACTCTGTATCTTCCCCTTTGCTCTACCTATTGTACTTGAGTTTGACCTGATTGTATTTATGCATTGTATTATCTGATCAGATTGGATAGCATGCAAAACAATGCTTTTCATTGTACCTCGTTACATGTAACAATAAGAAACCAAACCAATTAATAAACCTAACCATCAATAAATTACTATACATGTGACCAAGATATATTTATTAACCTAACTTCTTCTATTAACACTACATTATAATTCTCTGTGGCTCAGTTTATCTTTGTGAAAGTTATCTATATATTTTTTTTGTTCCTGATCTCGCATTCTTCGATTATTTCTGTAGCAGGTTATGAACAGAGTGGTAATCAACAGCTCCATTTTAGGCTTGCTAATGCCTAGCTGGCTGATAACTCAATTACTACCTCCTTCCCTCCAGGGTATGTAAAGCTTCCAATTCTGTTCCCTTCCCCACAAAGAGCACCAACTATGCACTAGGTTTGTGCACTAAACGTTTTTAACGCATAGATAACACTTTTATTTCACAATGTTTGGATTTAACTATGATCTCTTCCAGTTGACAACATTGCATGTTTAAAAGTCCTCAGGGAATGCAATTATGCAAACCTTTGTGTGTCAATTATTCTGCATTACTTAGTTTAAGCACTCCCATTAGGCGGAGCGTAGCAATATATTAAACCAACAGTCCAGACTTGCTGAAGCATTTCTCTTTCCAAGAGAGGCCCTGGACTGTTAGTTGTTTCAGTGTAAAGGTAAGACTTGGAAAGTTTTGAACTGTTTGCATTTAGAATGCCTTACATAGTTTTGGACGTTTGTCTGTATTGAATACCAATGTAAACAAACATTTTAGACAGTTACACTGCATATTTTCCATTATTCCGTATTGATTTTTGTTTATTGCAATGCAAAATATTCAATGTAACTATTGACGAATTCCCGTGATATGGGCTGTTGCATAACTAACAACACATCTGCTTGTAGAATATAATGTTAAATGCTTGACACACTATTTTTGTTTTTGCATTTATGTACACGACTCGTTTGTTTTCCAATTTACTAATTAGAATCAAGTTTTTTTTTTTTTAATCAATGGAGAAAGTTAACCGCAAATATTGTGCATCATGTAGTTTGAATATTATAAGATTAAAACTGCACCTTTAGACTTGTAGCAAGGAAAAACCTTTGAAATGTTAGTTGACGGAAGTCAAGGCAAGTACCAAAAAACTTTGGACTGCACTTTATTGCTTTACAGGTCAAACAAATATGCAACTCCTATAGGTTTTTTTCTCTTTTACACACAGCAAAGTAATTTTATTTCTATGGTAATGTATTATCATTCAGTGTAATTGTAGTTCATTTGACATGTGGTTATAATTTGGCTTTGGTTACGGATCTAATGGGAATGGGTTGTCTCAAGTCACTTTGTATTAGCTCCAGGGCAAAGACAACCTTTGTGTTTGTAATGACAAAAGTTGAGCCAACAGACCATCTGAATGAATGAATACGTTTATTGGCCAAGTATTCACATACAAGGAATTTGCCTTGGTGCTCCGCCCAAGGGACAACATGATATACAGTGATAGATAAGAATGATACATAAAACATTAAACATCTGTTTACTGATGTTAAATAAAACCATTAACTTTTGAAAAACAATTGGTAATTTTTAATGTGAAGATAAATGTGCTGATAAAATACTTTGTGGTTACTTCAGTTAACACTAAGAAAAAGATCCTCAATTGGGAAGATGAGCAGGCAGAGGTTATGTACATACCAAAGGAATGGGTAGCAAAAGGAACAAGATCCAGCACAGTGAATGTAGGGAGTTATAAAAGAGGTTAAAAGGCAGGACCTGATGGTGCTCTCAGAGGTACTCCCAGTTTTATGTAGTAATGAGGGCAGGAATAGGATAGGCAAGATGAATGTGTTGCTGAGGATTCTGTTTTTTTTTACCATTGAGATCTCTTCTGAGGTAAAGGTGACCTGTACGAGAGCAATGAGTTGCATATAAACTGGAGGGGGGGCAATATTCTGGTAGAAAGATTTGCTAGCGTCACTTAGGATGGTTTAAAACGAGATTAGCAGATAGGATAGTCCAAAGATCGTAGAGCTTTGGGATAGTCTCAGAACTGAAAAGAGGAAGATGAGAAAATGAGGACAAATCAATTGATCATGGGACAAAGAGAGCAAGATTAGCAAACAGGACAGACAGGAACATGGCAAAGATTTAAATTGCATTTACTTAAATACCAAAGGCAACAGGTAAAGAGGATGATTGTGAGACATGGATTGTCTCGGGGGACTGGGATATTATAGCCATAACAGAAACATGGCTGAGAGAAGGGCAGGATTAGCAGAGAGGGGTTGCTGTTTGAATTAGGGAGGACATAACCAAAGTGTTTAGAAAGGATATTCATAAGTTTATGTTCAATATTCAATAAGGATATGTGTGTTATGATTGTGTTTATAATTTGTTTGGTTGTTTTGTTGTTTGTCTTTTGCACAAAAGTCCGCGAGCATTGCCACTTTCATTTCACTGCACATCTCGTATGTGTATGTGACAAATAAACTTGACTTGACTTGACTTGACTTGACTTGATGTTCATAAGTGATAGGAGCAGAATTAGGCCATTCGGCCCATGAAGTCTAACACATCTGCTTGTAGAATATAATGTTAAATGCTTTCAATCATTTCAATCATCTGCTATTCAATCATAGCTGATCTATCTCCCCTCCTAACCCCAATTCTTGGACGATCATCCAGTGAGGCTGTAGGGGTAAAACATTGAAACAAAAAGGCATAATCACTTTGTGTAGGAAGGAACTGCAGATGCTGGTTTAAACTGAAGAGGGGTCTCGACACGAAACGTCACCCATTCCTTTTCTCCAGAGATGCTGCATGTCCCGCTGAGTTACTCCAGCTTTTTGTGTCTATATTTGGGATGATCACTTTAATGGGACTATTACAGACCCCCTAAAAATCAGCAGAATTAGAAGAACAGATTACAAGGAGGTCACAGGTAACTGTAATAATGCTCGGCTAGTACAAGCTTTGCCAGCCCTGATTTATTCTGGCCTTTTCGCGCTTCCAATCCCCTTACCTCCCCTTACTTCTGGATATGCAAATGTTATCCAGTAAATGGTGCACGTTTATTCAATAGAATTATCATATTCAATAGAATTATTTTTGATTCTTTTAAGTAACTTCATTTAATTGTTCTGCCATACAGTGTAGCAGACAAGCTTGGTTTAAACAGTTAGTTAATTTCTAGTGTTTAGGATAGCCGTGCTGTAATAGGATTAGGATTTTCCTGCTGTAATTGTTATATGGTTATATGGTTATAGCTTTCTGCAACAAATGTCCTACTGAAAACAAGAAAATAACCCATAGTAGATCGCGAAAGACAGCCAAGTGGGACTGGCCCTTTAATGATTCCTTCTCTCCGGAGATGCTGCCTGTCCTGCTGAGTTACTCCAGCATTTTGCGTCTACCTTCGATTTAAACCAGCATCTGCAGTTCTTTCCTACACATAGTAGATTTAAAATTGGTAATGAGCCATGTTATAGGTAACAACATAACAGTTTGTGAACACTTAACTAACAGCAACCATGTAACGTTTGAAAACGTGATTAAGATTCTAGATTTGGTTAAGGCCAGTACCACCTGTGATCTTGCATCGGAGCAGTCATTGTTAACCTCTGCAGCACTCATACTTTTTGCCATGCTAGAATTTCTGGGTAGATTAATCAAAATCTAAGCATCCTTCTGATAAATGCAAGGTTTTATCATGCTGACATGTGTTTTTCCTTTCTAGGATAGTAATAATATTTACAGATTTAGATGTCAAAAATACCTAAATTCCAATTTTTAAAATGAACCAATTTTAGGTGATTTACATTTTTTGATATTTTAACTGTGTGTAAGAAACTCTCAACATGCTTACAAATCACTTGTAGAGTTGAGCTGAACAGATCTAGATTTTACCCAAATCTAGAATCTTAATCATGCTTTTCCCTTTCAAACATTGCATGGTAATCCTATTCTCTCAAAGGAAAACAGACCTTCCCAATCCAAATTTGATCTGTCTGAAGAAGGGTCCGAAACCGAAACATCACCTATCCATTCTCGCCAGAGATCCTGCCTGTCCTGCTGAGTTACTTCAGCGTTTTGTGTCTATTTCTAGCCAATTCAAAATCTGCTGAGACCCAAGAGAGCATCTTTTTGGTCAATTCTTCTTTTGACTAATATTTTACTTTCCATATTTTGGTTTCCTTCAACATTAGCTGTTAATGTATTTCAGATTTTCTTTTTGTCTCTCTAAAGTCTTGAGTAAAACTTCTCTGTACATCTTGAACTCCGTTCTCCTGTCTATCATCAGCCCTCGCTGCTCCCATCCTCTCTTTGAAATAGCAGATTCAGAGCAATTAGGTCTCCTGCATTCTTTCCACACACCCCACCCTGCCTTGTCTGTCTCACACATTCCTCTTAAGCAGTTACGAGCTTCAGGGCACGAGAAATGGCAAATAGAAAAAATTGTAAAGTCTGCTAAAATTAATCATTTTGTCATTGCACTCTACCTGTCTGCCAATTATCACCCCCCCCCCCCCCCCCCCCCTCCCTACCTCTAGTGTAGGGAGGAACTGTAGAGGCTGGTTTATACCAAAGATAGACACATAGTGCTGGAGTAACCCAACAGGTCAGGCAGCATCACTAGAAATATTGATGGGTTACGTTTTGGATTAGAACTCTTCTTCAGACCCAAAACGCCACCCATCTTTTTCTCCAGAGTTTCTGAATATCTCCAGCACTTTGTGTCTACCCCCTCTCACCTGAATCCTAACCAAGAGTCCTGACCTGAAACATCACCTATCTATTCCTTCCACAGATGCTGCCTGACCTGCCGAATTACTCCAACACTTTGTGTTTTACATAAAATTACTGCATCTACAGTTCCTTGTGTTCTCCACCTTTCACTTAGCAGACTTTGTCCCAGCCCCAGCTGTTATAGTCGAGCTGGGCTGTAAAGGGCTTGTTTCTGTGCCGAATGATAAACTGAAAGAATTTTGTTGCTCAACATTCATTTTTTTAATAAAGGAAGCTATTGTTCTTTGTTCTAAACCAAGAGTCAAGAGTGTTTTATTGACATATGTCCCAGATAGGACAATGAAATCCTTACTTACTGCAGCACAACCGAATATGTAAACCTAGTACATAACGGGAGAAAGAAATCATGCCCAGGGTGCTTTTATATATCACTCCATCTTGGTCTATATTAAAATCTCATTAGATAACCTTTGGGAAATGCTAACAAAATAGATTATGTCCAATTGTTACCAAAGCATTGGTGATTTCTGTATCTGTTTGGAATTGACTTTTACCAAATAAACTTAATGAACCACAAGGAAAAATCCTTCAAGGTCTTTATCTGATTGGAAAATGAGAGGCATATAATGTTTTAAGAAAACTACTGAGTTCATTATATATATATATTCATTATATATTATATGCACTCACCGTGCAATGTCTTGAAAGGAATATTAGTGAGGGAGGAAGGCAGCATATATTTAATAAACATTTAACTTAATGTAAGGTTGCTCACATCGAAAGCAAATTCTCAGTTTCCTTTAAACGGCCCAGCTCTTTATTCCCCAAATTTATATTTAAAAGATACATTTAATGTTACATCAACTTCTACCACTTTTGTCCATGTCTTGCACAGAGACCTAACTATTCCAAAAACTAGACACAAAATGCTGGAGTAACTCAGTGGGACAGGCAGCATCTGTGGAGAGAAGGAATGGGTGACGTTTCGGGTCGAGACCCTTCTTCAGACTGAAGACAAAACCTATCTGGGCAGAGTCCTATCTTCCACTGCATTACCATCAAACCTGCAAACATTAATCTGTACTAATTTACAGGTGCTCCCCAATTTACGATACTTCGACTTGCGATATTTCGACTTTATGATCAGGAAACGCTCGGCAACGGCTGCGAGACGCACATCACCTCCGGTCACGTGATCACAATATATCGCAATGTGTTTTCGACTTGCGATATTTTCGGTTTACGATTGGTTTATCGGAACGTAACCCCATCGTAGGTCGAAGAGCAGCTGTACAAGGATGTTGCCATGACTTGAAGGCACGAGCTATAGGGAGAGGTGGAGCAGGCTAGGACTTTATTCCTTGGAGTGCAGGAGGATGAGGCGTGATCTTAAAAAGTTGTATAAGATCATGAGAGGAATAGAACGGGTAAATGCACAGTCTTTTACCCAAAGTAGGGGAATCAAGAACCAGAGCTCGTAGGTTTAAGGTGGGTGGAAAGATTTAATAGGAACCTGAGGAGCACCTTTTTTACACAAAGGGTGGAAACTAGCTGCTGGAGGAGGTAGTTGAGACAAGTACTATCATAATGTTTAAGAGACATTTGGCCAGGTACATATCTAGGATAGGTTTAGTGGGTTATGGGCCAAGAACAGCCAGCTCTATGACTCTGACTTCCTGACATGTACTGATTTTAAACATCTTATTTTCACAATTCTGCCAAACACCATGACTTCCTCTAGCTGCATGAACATTTAGGATCATATCCGTGATCTTCACTGGACCCTCATTGGTGGCAATTACTGGGGATTATGTTCTGGAATTTCTCTGCCTCTCTATCTATTTCTCCACCTTCAATCCTCTCTGATCTTAATCTATCTCTCTGTAGGAAGTTTTGATAACGTCCCATGAATTCTTTATACGTCTTGGTGTCAGTTTTTATCTGCTGAAACACCTCTCTTAATGTTTTCCATAAAGACGATCAATAAATGTACCCAAGTTATTGTTGATAACTGTAGATGTTCAAACCATGATGGCAACAAAACTCTTGCCTATTAGATTTGCATATTTTCCATTCATTCCTTCCAGAACATTGTGGCAATGTGGCTAGAATTCCTTTTAGGGCAAGGGGCCCATCAGCAGCATTTACTTGCTATTTGGCAATCATATTCACAGTTAATGCCTGCCTTAAGGTTGGCACGAACTTGATATGTGAGTCATGTACTAGAAAATTTGCCCCATACTGAGAGAAAATCGATTTCTGTAAAGACCATTGCATAAGACGTTATATGTTCAACAAGATGCAAAAGGTAATATCTTCGATGTGTGCCTGTAATTTCCATTTTTCTATATATCCTTTTCTAAAAATACAATATATACGACATACAGAATAAAAGATGTCCCAAACTTTACAGTCAATTTGCTTATTTTTCATCTGGTTTCAGCATTATAGCCAATTTATTTTCTCTCATTTTCTCTTTTTATGAGATACTGGTAATGCTTCAATAGACATCCCACCCTTTCCTTTCAAAATTTCATTTGCTTTCATCCCAGAGCATAAAGGGGTTGCCCTCTATGGAACAATTCGACAAATTGTTTCTGCACTCAGTGAAGATTTATAATTGAACTTTTTGAAATGTAAGATTCTGAACAGGTTGATGTTGAGAGGATTTGACATTAGACTTTAGGGATACAGCATGGAAACAGGCCCTTCGGCCCACCGAGTCCATGCCAACCAGTGACCACCCCATACCCTAACACTAACACTATCCTTCACACTAGGGACAATTTACAATTTTTAACAAAGCCAAATAACCTGCAAACCATCAAACCTGTACATCTTTTGAATGTGGGAGGAAACCGGAGCACCCAAAGAAAATCCACGTGGTCACAGGGAGAACGTACAAACTCCGTACAGACAGCACCCATATGGCCCTGTCCCACGGTACGAGTTCATTCCAAGAGCTCTCCCGAGTTTAAAAAAAATCAAACTCGTGGTTAGCATGGAGAATGAACGTAGCGGGTACGTCGGAGCTCGGGGACGTCTCTTAGCGGCTAGTAACGCTAATGGCAGGGAAGACCCGCTAAAGGCAGGTAAGCTCGGGAAGACTCATGGACATTTTTCAACATGTAACATGTTGAAAAATGTCCACGAGAGCCCCGAGTACCGACGAGCGGCCATTACCGTAAATCTCCGAGTTCGAATCAGGGGAAACTCGGGAGAGCTTTTGGAATGAACTCATACCGTGGGACAGGGCCAATAGTCAGGATCGAACCCGGGTCTCTGCCGTTGTAAGGCTGTAGCTGTACCGCTGCGCCATCGTGCCACCCATTATTTAAGACCTATCCCATCATCCGTGGTTCCACACATCAATGACTGAAAACACATCAAAAGTAAACATGGATTAGTGACCATAATTCTGAACACTCATTGAAGATCTCGATCATTCTTAGTAAGGATTAACATTATGGATTAGTGAAAGTTATTTTATTGCTGAAAGGCACACCAGGAAATAGCTGCCCACGAAATAGGTACGAAAGTCATTGACTGGAGTTTGATGACTTACATATGCAAACTGTCGCACAGTTTATGCCAACAGAAATATTGTTTGGACCAAATGCAACGAGCGTAGAAGATTCTAAAAAGTAGCTCATGCATGTCCCCAATGTAAAATGCTTAGTTCCCAAGCACGATGCCAAAGTAAAAAATAAAGTGCAGATTACAACACTTGTACGTTAAGACAGTTTTTAATGGAAGGCTCTATTTTAATCTTTGCTCAGGATACATGAAGTAGAGGTGGATCATTTATCTTCCTATATTTTTGCTCTTGGGTTTAAAAGCAAAGGTGAACCCATTTAGGTTCACGTCAATATTAACAGTCTAAATCACGTCACTGATTTAGACTATTAATATTTCCTTCACAGACAGACTGCACTGGGCCCTGGGTGTCAATATTACCATGCACCTAAAAATGGAACCGATAAAACTCAACATACCCCACTTTAGACTTAAAAGGGTATCTATATAACCATATAACCATATAACAATTACAGCACGGAAACAGGCCATCTCGGCCCTACAAGTCCG
Source organism: Leucoraja erinaceus (assembly GCF_028641065.1). Lineage (NCBI taxonomy): Eukaryota > Metazoa > Chordata > Chondrichthyes > Rajiformes > Rajidae > Leucoraja > Leucoraja erinaceus. The sequence goes on from NC_073395.1 coordinate 9,233,185, forward strand.
TGCCGAACAACAATAGGTATCTGTTGGAACAATTCTGATAACTGTGTAACTGCATAGTTCTCCTGGCTCCACAGTTAACTAGAAGTAAAAGAATAACATCTGCTTCCGTTTAAAGAAGAGTTCTCCCTGTCCGCAAATAAATATCCAAGTCACGGAGCTATGTTGTCCTTTTGCTGATGGAAAATAGATCGAAAGATATGTGAGGGAATTAGTGTTTAATGATTTGCAACATGGAAAGTATTGGTGTAAACAGTATACAAGGACCCTTACACTAAAGTGCAAGTATTAGGTGAACCACAGGATAAACTATAGCAGCGGAATCTGGATTGGAAAGCCAGCTCCTCAGGGTTCTTCATCTTTGGCATATTATTTTCTATGTTCTTGTTTTGGTGCATTGGCACTGTACCACTAACATTTACATTGAAACTATTTTCCCATGGCAACTTTGGTGGTTCCTTCCTTAGCGACTTGCCTAGTCTTCAGTGGATCCTTTAGTTCTTATATGGTAACATTTCATATTCTTGGATTCTTGAACAAAATCATTAACAATGATTGACACGAACAGCATGTTCTTTTGCACTCTTTAGTTTATTTTAGACTTTAGAGATACAGTGTGGAAACAGGCCCTTTGGCCCACCAAGTCCGCACCAACCACTGATCACCTCATACATTAGCACTATCCTACAGACGAGGGATAATTTACAATTTACAAAAGCCAATTAACCGACAAACCTGTAGGTCTTTGAAGTGTGGGAGGAAATCGAAGAACCCGGAGAAAACCCATGTCGTCTCAGAGAGAACGTACAAACTCCACACAGACAGCACCCATAGTAAGGATCGTACCTGGGTCTCTGACGCTGTGAGGCAGGAACTCTATTGCCCAGTCAATGGAATCACTGAAATTAAAATGCACCATGTCCACCTTTTTAAGTTGCAATGTCATTATAGACAATAGGTGCAGGAGTAGGTCATTCGGCCCTTCAGGCCAGCACCGCCATTCAATATGATCATGGCTGATCATCCCCAATCAGTACCCTGTTCCTGCCTTCTCCCCATATCCCCTGACTCCGCTATTTTTAAGAGCCCTATCTAGCTCTCTCTTGAAAGCATCCAGAGAACCTGCCTCCACTGCCCTTTGAGGCAGAGAATTCCACAGACTCACCACTCTCTGTGAGAAAAAGAGTTTCCTCGTCTCCGTTCTAAATGGCTTACTCCTTATTCGTAAACTGTGGCCCCTGGTTCTGGACTCCCCCAACATCGGGAACATGTTTCCAGCCTCTAGCGTGTCCAAACCCTTAACAATCTTATATGTTTCAATGAGATCCCCTATTATCCTCCTAAACTCCAGAGTGTACAAGTCCAGCTGCTCCATTCTCTCAGCATATGACAGTCCCGCCATCCCGGGAATTAACCTTGTAATATTTGACGTAATATTTGACGTAATATTGAAATATTACGTCAGAGTTCCGGACAATGTTAATCTGCTCATCAGCATTGTGTCAATACTGAGTTTAGTGCTACAAAAGCAGTCTTAATACAACGATTACTTAAAGAACATAACATTTCAGATGCTGGGAAACTTGAGTTTAAAAAATAAAATGCTGGAAACACTCTGCAGGTCAGGCAGCATCTGTGGAAAGAGTAAGGGAGTGAACATTTCAGGTCAAAGACCTTTTTGTCAGAACTTTTCAGAAGCATCTTTTACCTGAAAACATTAACTCTACCTCTCTTCCCACACAAGTTGCCTGCTTTTGCTGAGTGTTTCCAGTAAATACTATTTTTCCAACTATTTATTTAGTTGCTCCATCCCTCCATTGACTGCATCCCTCGCTCGTTCATTGATCAACTTGCTGTATGGTAATCACTTTTAAAAACAGTAAATAAAATTAATTAAATTGATAGTGGAAGAATGTAAAGTTAGATAAAAGTGTAAAGTACGCTTTCCAAAGTTAGGTTCAATAAATGTACTTTTGTTTTTTGTTTTATCAGCACTGGCCTTAAAATCTGGATACTTGGCTCCCATTCTGGTGTTGATTTTCTAAAATGACAGTGATGAAGCGCGTGCAGATGCTGTGAAATCTTCATTTGATACATGACCTACCAGTTGTTCCATGCTTCAGACTAAATGAAGTCAAGTTTAAGTTCCTGTACATACTGTACCTCCGAAGATAGATCTCGCATTTAAATCCTTTCAATCCTCAAGCTATTTTCATTTCCACATAATTTTCCTTCAGAATTCATTGTTGTAAACCCTGAAATCTTGTATTAAAAAAAACCCTTCATTAACTTTTATGCATGAATAATAATGGGACATATTTAAAGACTTTGTCATATTTATTTGTCATCCGGTGCATCTATATTAAGTAATCAACCAAAGTATAATTAATGCATATTATAACTGCATTGCGCAGCAGCCCTAGTTACATTTTGATAAAGGCTGTCCTCCTATATTGTATGGGATGCCTTTTTAATTGTGTTTTATTTATTTTGCAGTTTCTCTCCCATGCAACCACGCTAAATCCAATGTTACGAAATTACCGTTATATTGACTGCTGCCCTATTTTTATTTGTTTTCTTTATTTTATATTACTTGACGGGGTCAGAGAGGAATTTAAAAAAATATTTTCTACTTCTTGGCTCCGGGCATTGCTCTTATTTTGTATTGCTTTTCCCTGAGGGTTATCATGTATTAATGCCATCTTGACGGTGGGACAAGCTGGTCTTTTCTTGCCACATGTTGGCATGCTTCACATGTTTATATGTTCTGCAAGTAGAAGTTAATACATTTTTTCTTAATTTTGATACATTATCTACTGTCCCAATTTTTTCTTTCGAAGTACCCAAATAGATAGTTCAGTTATTGGAATGATGCAATGTAGTTTATTTTAGTTTAGAGATAGGGCGTAGAAACAGGCCCTTCGGTCCACCGAGTTCGCACTGACTCGTGATCCCCGCATATTAACACTGCCCCACACACACTAGGGACAAATTACACTTGTACCAAGCCAATTAACCTACAAACCTGTACGTCTTTGGAGTGTGGGAGGAAACCAAAGATCTTGGAGAAAACCCATGCGGTCACAGTGAGAAAGTACAGACTTCATACAAACAGCACCTGTAGTTGGGATCGAACCCAGGTCTCTGGCGTTGTAAGGTAGCAACTCTACTGCTGCGCCACCGTGCCGACCTGAGAATATATATTTGCAATGGCCGAGATAATTTAACTTGAAAAATCTCCAGTTAATATCATTGCTCCTGCTAAAATAGCGGAAAGTAAATTTGGGCATGGAACGATTTCTACGGTTTAATTTAAATATGAACCAGCAATAAAAAAATTCTGTGGATATTTGATATTGATTAACGTGATTTAACTAAATAGATTTCTATTGTTGGTAATGCATCATTTTTTGTTAACACATTACTAAACCTTAATCTGTAAGTTAACTACAGTACTATATAATGTGTTTACTGTTGATGCACAGATGCCTGTATTTCAAAATTAATAAACTACAAATCATCTTTTGGTTTCAGGAGTTGGATTGGAAGCTGAACATGAAGAGTGTTGCAATTATTTCCAAGAACTTGCTTGGAAGATTGCTTGTTACTGTAATCATAATGCAGCTGTCAAATGGCCAATATTTCAAGCAAGCAAAACCTCCCGTGCTTCCACATAACCCATTTATTGTTGTTTGGAATGCGCCAACTAAATTGTGCAGTCTTCGTTACAATGTAGATCTGGATCTCAGTGTTTTCGACATAACTTCAAACTCCAATGATTCACTCAGTGGGTCAGTCATCACCATATTTTACCACAATCGACTGGGCGAGTATCCTTATTACTCTAAAAAGAAAGTTTCAGTCAATGGAGGCATCCCCCAGAATAGCGACCTACAAGAACACTTAAATAAAAGCAGGTCTGACATTGAGAAATTAATTCATTTTAAGGACTTCAGTGGTCTTGGGGTGATTGACTGGGAAAACTGGAGGCCTCTGTGGATCCGAAACTGGGGGGCGAAAAAAATCTACCGGCAAAAATCCATAGAAGTTGTGAAAAAGCTTCACCCCAACTGGACACACAATCAAATCAAATCAGAAGCTAAGAAGGAATATGAAACTGCCGCGTGGGACTTCATGAATAATACACTGGCGTTAGCAGAGGAAATGAGACCTAATGGCCTCTGGGGGTTTTACCTCTTCCCAGACTGTTACAACCATCACTATAAGAAAAAGACAAAGAAGTATGATGGGAAGTGCCCTGCAATTGAATACAAACGTAATGACAAGTTACTCTGGTTGTGGAAAGAAAGTGGCGCTCTCTACCCTTCCATCTACCTTGGGCTTGATTTGAAATCAACTCCAAATGCACGAAGATTTGTCCATTACAGACTGAAAGAAGCTATCAGATTAGCCTCCATTGCCCATAAAGACTATACACTCCCGGTCTTTGCATATGGACGTCCGTATTATGCGTATGAGTTTGTGCCCCTCACTGAGGTACGTAGAAAAGATGCACATTGAATTTTAGAAAGGATGAGAAGGTACCAGTTATTTATTCTGCGCTGGAAATATCAATAGTAGAATATCACCTGGTTTGCATTCTAACAATGCAATTCACACCGTGTCACAAAGGTGAGGTTAAAGGTGAGGTTCCAGGTAGGAATTGTGCCAAAGCTCTTGTTGAAAATCAACAATTGCATTCACCTACAAGCCACAATATTGATTTCATTAGTTTTGCAGTTTGGTTCCTTAAGATCCATGCTTCCTTCCCTTGTCAACATAACCCATAGAATAGTACAGCTGCACATCAAAGGGCTCTTTGGCAAACGATGTCTGTGGTGGCCATGACGTCAAATTTAAACTGTGCGTCAGCCTTCACTTGGAATGTATCCCTTCCATTCCCTGCCTGTTCGTGTGTCATTATAAATGGCCCTTAAATATTGCAGCCATGACTGTTTCCATCATTTCCCCTGGCAGTGTGTTCCAGGCACCTACCACTTGCTGTGTAAATCCCCTTTAAACTTTACCCTGCACAGCTTAAAACTATGCTTTCTAGTATTTGATATTTTTAATCTGGGAGAAACATTCTATCTATTTATATTATTATCATATTCTCATAACTTTATATATTTCCATCAGCCCTCAGCCTCCAGCACTCCAGATAAAACAGTCCAACCTCTCGGATCACAGTGGGTTTCCATTCCTGACAACTGTTCGCAACCTGAACAGTTCATAAAGCAGAGGATGCCTGCAGAGGTGGTTTATCCCATAGGGACAAAATGTTTGGAAAAGCATTTTAAATCTCATTTTGCCATTCTTAATAATAAAGATTATTTAGCAAATTAAACCCAATCATATCTCAGGCTAATAATGTATTATTTTTAAAGGTTGTACTGCCAAATGAGGTTTTAAATGTTATTGACTTTTCAAAAGAGCTCCGCTGCTGATCTGAACAGCATGTCCGTAGATAGGATTTGCTAAATGGACATTAACATGTACATCAGAATGTATTTATCCTGAGGTTGATGTAGCAAAATTCCAGCTAGCATCAAGAACAGTCTCCATCCAGCAGGCAAATCCAACCCACCAGTCTCTTGAACACTGGTTTGCATGTATATAAGTTAGGCATTCATAAACTGGGGTTGACCCTCAGAATCCAGGCACCATCCTGGTGACCTCAGGATAAATACATTCCTGATGTACATGTTAATGAGTAACTCAGTGGAACAGGCAGCATCTCTGGAGAGAAGGAATGGGTAACGTTTCAGGTCGAGACCCTTCTTCAGACTGGTGAATCTAATTTGCACTTCATATCCTTCCTTTAACAACAGCACACAATACACCAAATATGCTCTAATTGATGTTTTACATGGCTACAACATGACCGGCCAACTTTTTTATTCAATGCTCTGACCAATACATAGACGACAATTTTGGTTCTTTGCTCTCCTTTATTCTAAAGAAGTGACCCGACCCGAAATGCTGAATGTCCATTTCCTCCACCAATGCTGCCTGACGGTGACTTTATCCAACGCTTTTGTTAGGCCCAAGATTCCAGCATCTGCAGTTTCTTATGACTGTGGTTCCTAATATCCTTCAGTAAATATAATTACCACCCACACCCAGTTTGGGTTATACTTAACTCCAGACCCACAGTAATGTGCTTGACTCTTAACTGCCCTCTGAAATGTCCAGATTTCACAAATAACTACTAACAAAAATATAAATATTCTATGGGAAAGTATTGATATTCTATGACCATTTCCTTGTAATCAACAATATTTACCTCAAACACAAATTATTCAGCACAGGTTTTCCCCTCAAATAAATTGAGATTACTTTATGGAGACAAAAAGCTGGATTAACTCAGCAGGACAGGCAGCATCTCTGGAGAGAAGGGATGGGTGACGTTTCGGGTCGAGACCCTTCTTCTGGGTCTGGGAAGTGTCGTCAGAAGAAGGGTCTCGACCCGAAATGTCACCCATTCCTTCTCTCCAGAGATGCTGCCTGTCCCACTGAGTTACTCCAGCTTTTTGTGTCTGTCTTCGGTTTAAACCAGCATCTGCAGTTCCTTTCTATTCAAGATTACTTTATTCGAGTTTCACTTCAAACAAATACAGAATATAAAATTGGCTTGGAGTATTACTTCAAATTTGCAAGTGCATGACGATTTTAATGGTGCCTCTCAATTTACAGATTGACTTGGTGCATACAATTGGTGAGAGTGCTGCAATGGGAACTGCGGGGATCATTCTCTGGGGAAACATCGACTATGCAAGATCAAAGGTACAATCGCATTATTTACTTTCTGTCACTGCTCAAAGGCAGCAGTCCGATTCCATGTTACATCCTTTGGCTGTGGCATAAGAGATCCATGAATCATAACATGAATATATCTTCATTTTATGATAAAACAGAAAATGCTGGACGTACATCCTAAGTCAGGTAGTATCTGCAGAGAATAAGAAACAAAGTTAAAATTTAAATTAATTGGGCTTCTATCAGAACTGGCAGCTAACTCTGTTTCTGAAGACGGGTCTCGACCCGAAACGTTGGCCATTCCTTCTTTCCAGAGATGCTGCCTGTCCCGCTGAGTTACTCCAGCATTTTGTGTCTACCTTCAGTTTCCCCCTGCAGAAGTTGCCTGACCTGTGAAGTATTTGCAGCATTCTTTTTCACTGATTTCCAGCATCTTGCAAATGTTCCTGTTATTTTTTCACTTCATAACCTCATGTAATTTTCCCTTAAGTCACTTCAGTTCTTAAATTCTTCTCGTTTTCAACGAGTTAGTCCTCACAATGCAGCCAGAAAAGTATACAGTATTTCAAAAGAAGTCTAAGTTCAGTAAAAACAAATATTTCCTTTCAGCAAGTAGGAACTTCTTTCCCCATGTTATAATTACCAAATACTTTGCTGACAGCTGCAGGTGGAAATGCATCTGGCAGTGTTAAATATAGAGGTAGGGTTGTCCTTGGGATATGATGATAATTGTAGACATGCAAAGAATTCACTTGGTGTTTCTGTATCCTTTTATAGGCTTTATAATAAATAATCAGGTTGACAGCCTGCTGTTGACACCTTGAGCATCTGCACTCATAGAATTGCAAAACGAGATGGTATTACTGTTTTAACCCCTTTCTTTACATCATTTCTCCTGTCATCTATCCAATATCCAAACCATTAAGAACCGGCAAATTGCAGGTGAAAATATTTTGTGGTTATGGTATTTTGTAAAATCTGCTGCTCTTTTGATTATAAATCGGAACCTAGGCTCTATAATAACCCCAACGTCTATAAATTCCTGAAGGTACATGAAATGATAGTTACTCTTACCAAATATCACAGTAGGCATAACAGTATTTACTTAAATCACCAATAGCTGTGATACACTACTAATATAGCTTCCTCTAACTGAAAGTTGTCCATCAGAATCTTTATCCATTACCCGATTGGCTTCTGATTGATAAAACGTCTCTGGTGAAATTTCTTGCAGTCAATGAGTTATTTTTTATCGGGGATTAACAGAAGACAATGGGATTAGCTGGAGAGAGATGGAAGGATTGTGATTCCACAAGGTGGATTGGGGATTTAAATATACAAACAGTCAGTGAGTTGAACACAGTGATTTCTCAATGAATTGGAATCTAATAGTGACTGTTAATGAGATTTTTTTTTTTAATCTGCCGGTACGAGAAATATAAAGACAGAAGATACTGAAAATGCTCAGCAGATCGGGCTACATCTGTAGAGTTAATGTTTCAGGTCTCCAGCAAGACTTGAAGAGGCTGAACCATCGACAGTATGTTTCCCATCTTCCTGGATGAGGGAGAAAAGGCCAAGATAGATAAACAGCTCACAGGAGCCAGTATCCTGCACATGGAGGATAGAGCAGGGTTCCCCAACCTGTTTCATCCCGTTTACCCCAGGCAACTTTAATAGCACATAACAATGTTATTTCACTTATTTGTGAACAACTAATGATGAACAGATACCAGAATTAAGAGTCAGTCAAGGAGAAAAAATATGTACAAATCCAGAATCATCAAATTTACCCCAGGTAGGGAACCCTTGGGATAGAGGCTCAGTTTCTTCAGTTTGTTAGATGTCATTGTCTCAGGAGGTTAAGTCTATCATCTGTTTAAAAAAAAAAACATTATTTACAACTTGTCCCATCTACACTCCATCTACACTAGTTGCACCTGCCCGTATTTGGCCCGTATCCCACTAAACCTTTCCTATCTATGTACCTGTCCAAATGTCTTTGAAATGCTGCCTCAACTATCTCTTCTGGCAGCTCTTTCCATACGCCCACAATGTGTGGAAAAGCTGCTCTTCTCAGGTTCCTATTAAATTATTCAGCTCCCATCTTAAACCTATGTCCTCTGGTCCTTGATTCCCCTACTCTGTGTAAAAGACTCTCAATCTCTGCATTCGCCCCATGTGTTCCTCTCATGATTTTATACACCTCTATAAGATTATCCCTTAGCCTTCTACGTACCAAGGAATGAAGTCCTAGCCTACCCGGCCTCTCCCTGTAGCTCGGGCCCTCAAGACCTGGCAACATCCTCCTAAATCTTCTCAGCGCTTTCCTGCTTATTGACATCCTCCTTAAAGCAGGGTGATTAAAACTGAACATAATACTCCAGGCCTCGCCATTGTGTTGCAGAACTATAACATTACATCTCAATTATTCCCAGTAGTCTTCAGAAAGCCTTCTTCACCACCCTGTCTGCCTGCAATTCCTTTTCAGGGAACTATGTATCTGCATTCCTAGATCCTTCTGCTCTACAATACACCCCAGGGTCCTAACATTCACAGTGAAGGCCCTGCCCTGGCTTGTCTTCCCAAATTGCAACACAATTTTATTCCATGCATTATATTCTTGGAATGAAAGTGATTTACCTTTTCCTTGCAGAGTCACTGTTTAGCAGTGAAGGGGTACATAAACGGCCCTCTGGGACAATATATTGTTAATGTGACATCTGCCACAAAGCTGTGCAGCAAGCATCTCTGCAAGAAACATGGGAGGTGCGTGAGGAAGAACATCGACTCCAAAGCCTACCTCCACCTGGACCCCGAGAGTTTCAGCATCAGGACCAACTCCGAGGGAATGCAACCAAGGTTTTCTGTGCAAGGGAAGCTGAACTCAATAAACCTCAAATACATGAAGAATAAGTTCATGTGCCAGTGTTACGAAGGTTGGGTTGGCTTTGCCTGTGAAGTACCATTTCCCAACAGTGTTTCAGTGAATGAAAGTGTCCTGGGCACAATGGGTGCTAAAGGTTCAGCACCACCGTTACCATTTTCATTTGCCGCTGTCGTTGTACTCAAACTGGTCAGTAATATCATTATTTAATCATTCGAGGCTTTTTCCTTGGATATATTGCTGTTATGACATAGATAAGATTTCATCAAGTGTGTGGAAAAGAATCTGGATAATGATCAGACTGGCTTTCTGGAGAGAATGTTTTTTAAAATATATTTAAAGCCACTGCATGGACAATATCTGCTGCATCGCCCTCTGCATTCAGTCTTTATTATAGCTCAAAGTAGAATTCTGTCTGATAAATGTAGAAATTGGAACTGCCTGTAAGCCTTGGCCAAACAAGAGTAAGAAAATAAAATTCAAGCATTAGTTTGTTTAACATCTGCCCCCTTTCCTCAATTACTGTACTCCAGTCTACCCCCACGTTTGGTGGGGGGAAATGTCTAGCTGTCGTGTTGCTTGGAAGCTGATGCACAGACCTAGTAGCTCTGGATAGTGCAAAGTAATGTGACTGATCTAATGTAAACCCCTTAGTTCAATGGGCTCACACAGTGTGGGCTGTAGACATACTGGTGCTGGAGTTGAAAGTTCTGTTCAGAATTGCTGGTGAGCTGATCACAGCCAAGTTGAATAGTATCCTAAATAGGGGTGTAGTGGGTTATTTAATCTTGCTGCTTTTGATTGCTCCCATAACATTGGTGGGACATATTATGATATAATATGGGACTGTGCTAAGATTAGTTTATGATGGCAACATGTACTGTTCGACCAGTTGAATAATGCTCTGTTCAGCAAAGAGCCAGAGGGCAATTAACACTTGTAGGTCTGTACTCAGCAAGGAGAGAAAAATATTGCAATATAGAGTGTGCTTAGCAATTCGCAAATTAATACTAGCATTGCAGATGCCAGTATGAAGAATAACTACTGGCTGCACATGTATTTAGGCTGCATGTAATAACAACACTCCCTGGTGATGATTGAATAATTAATTCCTCTGACAATCAAGACCTGGCTATTTTAGGCCATATTGATTGATTTTTATTCCTTGAATTTACATGTAGCTACCTTCCATTCTGAAAAATTTAGAAGTTCTATTTCCTTTGTTCTATAAACAGAATCCTTTTTCTGAGTATTTTGACAGTATTTGTTGTACAACTTTCATTGCACCATCTCCAACTCATAAGGTGATATGGCATTTTCAATAAATACTCTGATATTTTTTAATTTTATGTACTTGGAATAATCTTGAGGGGGGGGGGATTTAATAGCGATATGTTTTATTAGTTTTATTACTGTCTTTGTAACTTAAAACCTTTGTAGCTTCAATGCTGTTGGTTTTGGAATTGATCTTTCAATTTTTACATATATAGAAACATTGAGAATAAAAAGTGCCATTTAAATAATAATAATAATATGATATTTTTGTCATCTTTATTGCAATATGACCCCTGTCGGCTCCATCAGATCCTCAGGACACAATGGTAACAGATGCAAATACAAAGGTGTAGTATGTGTAGAAAGGATCTGCGGATGCTGGTTGGAACCAAAGAGAAACACAAAAAGCTGGAGTAACAGGGTGCACCTGGACAACTACTAACAATGGCCTGTTCCCTTTATCATTGATACTATTTTGCATATCTTTCATTCATTTGTTCTGGCGAGACAACCAGGTGCTGAGGTGTTTGGCCGCTGAACTCGAGTGCAAGAGAGTTACCACCAACGCCATGCCTATCAAAGTCAAAGTCAAAGTAGCCTTTATTGTCATTCAGACCTTTCAGTCCGAACGAAATTTCGTTGCCTTGCAGTCATACATATAATAAAATGACAAACACACACAATAAACACAAATTTACCATCCACCACAGTGAGTTCACCAGGCACCTCCTCACTGTGATGGAAGGCAAAAATCTTAAAGTCCTTGGCTCTTCCCTCCTTGTTCTTCCTCTGCGCAGAGGCGATCCAGGCTTCGGATGTTGTGACCCCGCCGGGTGATGGTAAGTAAGTCAGTCCCGCGGCTGAATCCAAGCGCCGCGAACGGGCCGGTTCAATCTCCGCGGCCCGGGGTGCCCAGATAACATTCCCGCAAATACCATCCTTCATCCGGGAAGGAGAGAAACTGAGGACTAACCCCCTAACGCCTCTCATCTCATGCCCACTGAACGCAGCCAGGGATTGGGAAATGCGTGTTGACCTAGGCCAGAGGCTTTCGTTCCCAGTTGAAATTGCAGTTACAAACCTGCGACCAGACCTCGTTCTCTGGTCCAACTCCTGTCGGCGTGTTTCCATCATTGAGTTGACGGTCCCATGGGGAGGAGGCGGTGGACGAGCCTTATGAAAGGAAAAAAGCTTTGATATTCAAATCTTGCAGCAGAGGCAAAGGAGAGAGGTTGGAGGGTAAGGGTGTGTCCAGTGGAGGTGGGGTGCAGGGGATTTGTAGCCAGTTCCACCGCAAGGCTCCTGAGGGAAGTAGGAGTCAAAGGGCAGGCACAAAGGAGGGCAATAAAAGAACTTGCCGATGCCACCGAACGGAGCAGTCACTGGCTGTGGCTGAAGAGGAAAGATGCTGTCTGGGCTGCCACGTGACCATCTAGAGGCTAACAATAAGACACACCCAGGTCTGATCAACCTGCGGTGGGCCTGCCTCGACTGAGGGTGTCTTGTGATAAAAGGCCGAAACACCCAGTGACGTTGAGGTACACAACTGAAGATGTGTCTGATTGTTGGCAAATTCACCTAGTGGTCATAACCAAGAATGTCAATTGTAGTGAAATCATAGGGATTGTAACACCCAGTCCTACTAATCAATCTCTATATCACCATCTATATTTTTATTTCCCTTTCCCCGACTCAGTCTGAAGAAAGGTCTTGATCTGAAACATCACCAATTCCTTTGCTCCAGAGATGCTGTCTGACCCGTTGAGTTACTCACGTTTTTTGTGTCTAACAATGGTTTCAAACATGGTTTACTCAATGGCTTAATGCCAGGAAAATACTCAGTGTCAAGGGATACCTGGATGATCAAGGAGTATTTTTAAGAAGGAACTGCAGATGCTGGAAAATTGAAGGTAGACAAAAGTGCTGGAAAAACTCAGTGGGTGCGGCAGCATCTATGGAGCGAAGGAAATAGTTTCGGATCTGAAGAAGGGTTTCGGCCCGAAACGTTGCCTATTTCCTTCGCTCCATAGATGCTGCCGCACCCGCTGAGTTTCTCCAGCACTTTTGTCTACCTTCGATTTTCCAGCACTTTTGTCTACCAAGGAGTATTTTTTGTTGTTTCTGGTTGTATGACCCCGGTTTCTGCTCCATGGGAGAAGAACAGAACTCTTATTGTGCATATGCTCAAATCAAATATGCTTATTGTGAAAGTGCTTATGTTCCTGAAAAGACACATGGAAGGAACAAAGAAAAGTGGATCATTCAAGACGGGCATGGAAGACCAGCAACAGAGGTACTAAGGTGAAACTTGGGATAGGGTAGGATGAAGACGTCATTCACCTGCTATTATTGGTATTGGCATGAGCTGTCAATGTTAAACAATCCACAGTGTGCCAACCTGTGACAAACTCAAACACAAAGCAGATACTTTAAAGAATAATCCTTTAAACAGCAGGAAGGTGAACCACCTGAGAGTCAAGCACTGCAACCTTGTGGAGGGCTGGCCACTATCACAAAACCAGCCACAACTACAAGCCCACCCATGCCCAGGCCATGGGTCAAGAGCTGACGCAGCAGCAGAAAGTAGCAGTCACAACTGTCTCAAAGCAGACCATGACTCCAGCCTCTAACATCACCCATGTAACTAGTACCATGTAGAGGGCAGTGTACAGGGCAAGAAAATTAGATGGAGGTGGAATGTAACAACCCCCCGACAGCTGACGTAGTCTGTAGGGGAGATGGAAAGTGATAAAGGATGACAGAGGGCAAGAGAGGGAACTCTTACATATCCTGGGCTACCAATTAACTAGTTGAATTTGGTACGTAGATCTTTAAATTGCATCATCTATCGATTGCCCCACAAATCTCATTTTCTCCATCACTCAACTGCCAACAAAAAAATAATTGAATGGTTACAGCACAGTAGGAAAAGTGACCATTTGGCCCATCTTGTTTGTGTTAGCTCTATGCCAGATAATCTTTCCAATTTCACACTCCCTGATGGCTTCTCCATAGCCCAAAACATTTCCTTGCAACCCCCCTCAATCAGGTCCACCTACCTCACTGTGACCCTCAGACTATCCTTGATTGGACTTTGCTGGCTTTAATTTGCAATAAACATTATTCCCTTATCATGTATCTATACACCGTAAAGGGCTCGATTGTAATCATGTATTGTCTTTCCGCTGACTGGATGGCATGCAACAAAAGCTTTTCACTGTAGCTCGGTACACGTGACAATGAACTAAACTGTAAACTGTATCTGTAAAGGGCCCGTCCCACTTGGCCGTCATTTACGCGACAGGCCGGTAGTGACTTACGTGTGACGGTTACACGCGTCATCATGCAACCGCAGAGCCGTCTGGAGCGCGTGACGTCATTGAAGATAGATACAAAATGCAGGAGTACCTCTGCGGGACCGGCAGCGTCTCTGGAGAGAAGGAATGGATGATGTTTCGGGTCGAGACTCTTCTTCAGTGTGAAGAAGTGTCTCGACGTGAAATGTCACCCATTGCTTCTCTCCAGAGACGCTGCCGGTCCCACTGAGTTACTCCAGCATTTTGGGTCCATCTCCGATCGTCTTGGCCCCGCTCTGGGAGTAGGAGCGGGGGCGGATCCGGAACCACAACGGCCGTGAGCCCCAGGCTGAGCTCGGCGACAGTTTGCCTGCTTCTACTGCTGTTGGAGGTGAGACATTGATGGACACTGGTCACTATCACAAAACCAGCCACAACTACAAGCCCACCCATGCCCAGGCCATGGGTCAAGAGCTGATGCAGCAGCAGAAAGTAGGAGTCACAACTGTCTCAAAGCAGACATTGATAAATGCATTTCGTTGTCTCTGTACTGTACACTGACAATGACAATTAAAATTGAATCTGAATCTGAATCTGAATCTGAATCTGACATTGCACCGCGCCAGGGTCTTGGGCCTGTCCCACTTTGGCCATCAGTTACGCGACAGACTGGTGGCGCGCGAAGATTTTGTGCAGGATGAAGTCCACACTCCTCCACACCACTCCATGCACCATCGCGCGCTACCCATACACTAGCAGGTCGCGTAAATGGCACGTGAATGACGGCCAAGTGGGACAGGCCCTTAACTGACAACGTTTATGTGCCTCATCGCAGCATCAAACTGGTAGCATTACTCCAGCCTCATGCACACATCTCTCTGCATACATATTTAACTACCCAACCATGGCAGATGCACAAGCTAAGCATTTGAACTGAGGCTCAGGTACACTTTTTTCTTCTCTGCAGGAAGAGATGAGACACGACTCACAGTAGCAGCGGTAAACCAGCAGGGGGCACACAGATCCAATGGTCTACTACATTCCTGGAGGTCGGTGCGCTGAACAATATTGGAGCCACAGTCAGTTCCTGTGGGGAGCAATGAGGTTGAGACACTTGTGACCGATGACATCTCACAGCTAATCCTTCTCGCCTTCAAATTCCCCAGTATCCTATGTTATCTTTAGATAACATGTTAGCAGACTCTCCCACCTCCCTACCACACAATTATCCACAAAGTTACTTCATATGTTCCTTATTTTCAGGCGCACTCCAGTGCTGATCGAAAAATCCCAAAGTTAAGGAGAACAAATGAAGAAATGGTGATGTTACTTCTTTTGTAGCTCAATTGTATATGTAAACGATATATGTAAACGAGGTCAGGTTATGAAAGAGTGAAAGTTCATTTTTATTTGCTCCCTTCTCGAAGAGAGACATTTTCAAGCCAAACTCCCCTGATTAATAACACTCCAGCTGATATCAGAATTTACACAATATAGTTTTAAGTTAAAGCAGCTGAATAAGTTAAGGATGGATTTTGAAATCCTTACTATAAACATTATAAATGCATGTCATAGGAGCAGAAGTAAGCCATTCGGCCCATTGAGTCTACTCCATGTTTCAATCATGACTGATCTATATTTCCTTGTCAACTCTATTCTTCTGCCTTCTTCCCATAACCCCTGACATCCTTACTAAACTTTTTCACACAAAGGGTGGTAGGTGTATGGAACAAGCTGCCAGATGAGGTAGTTGAGGCAGGGACTATCTCAACATTTAAGAACTAGTTAGACAGGTACATGGATCGGACAGGTTTGGAGGGATACGGACCAAATACAGGCAGGTGAGACTAGCGTAGCTGGGACATGTTAGCTTGTGTGGGCAAGTTGGGCCAAAGGGCCTGTTTCCACACTGTAAGACTGTGACTATAATCAAGAATATGTTAATTCCTGCCTTAAAATACCCAATGATTACTCTATGCTGGCACCATTTCTTTGCCCCCACCTGCCTTTTTGCACGGTTTTGACATTCATATTATATTTTGCTGAATGGTATTTAACATATATAAATAAAACAACACATTGGACTATTACTCAGACTAGGCGCAGCCATTGACTCATCCCATTAACCTGCCAACCCTGTGATCAGGAATAAAACAGAAATGTGTAACGTTTCAAGAACATATTTGGCAAAGTTCTTCATGACTCCAACACAACTGAGAACATCTCCAGGAATCTCGAAGGGCCAAATGGCTTCATCCTGCACCTATTTTCTATGAATATGCAGCCCTCATAAATATTCACAGGCAGAGCTAAGTTATAAATAATCCTGTCAAAATTAGAAATGTCAACTGTTATATGTGGTTGAATGCCATTAATTACTGTGCCTTCCCAAGCAAAGTGATACTATTTTTTGCAATGAAACCAATTAAAAATAAATGGTTGGCAAGGTATCTAATGTGCCTTGAATATCACTTTCAATTGGATTAATTCTTTTGCAAGCAAGAAATTCACTCTTCTTCAATAAAGACACTTTTGTTTACTTACGAAGAAATGTTAAAAATCTGCTTGATTTGCAGCAAAAATAGCTGGTTACAGGAATGGATGTCGTTTTGGGTTGAAGCCCTTCTTCAGACTAAATTACTATCAGCTATAGGACATAGATATCATAAATGGCAAAAGCCTAGGTAAGCTATTATATTTTAAAAGATGGCATACTATATTTAAAGGGATCATTGCAATATTGAAATTGATTATGGAGACGTAAAAGTGAGAAGCTGCCTGTCCCGCTGAGTTACTCAAGCATTTTGTGTCTCGACGTAAAAGACTGCTGGAAATTGGAGCCAAAAGCAAACTGCTGGAGGAACTGTGCAGGTGCGGGCATAATGTGTGGAGGCAACGTTTCCGATTGAGACTGCATCACGGTGTAGACGGGGAGATAACCAGTATGAAGAGGTGAGTGGGAGAGTTGAGGAGGGAGTTGGCAGGCGATAGTAGGAACCAAGTCAGGAGAGGAATGTTGGGCAGATGGTGTCAGGTAGGAGGGGGAAGGAAATCTGGAGATAGAAACTGAGGCTGCAGATTCATCTGACTGATGCAAATCAGTCTAATGAAGGGCCCCAATCCGAAACGTCATCTATCCAAGTTCTCCAGGGAGGCTTACTGACTCGCTGAGATATTCCAGCACTTTGTATCCTTTTTTGTAAACCAGCACCTTCAGTTACAAGTTTCTAGTTATCTTGCCTGTGTGTCATTGCAACATGGGGGGAAAGCAAGGTACCTGGAGGGACATGGTCATCAGGAGAACATGTCCTGTAAATGTTTGTGGTCTGATGGTTTGATTGCAACTCACCCACAACTGCCCTTGAGAAATTGGTGATGGGAACAAAGCAGCCCTTGCAGTGAAATGCCCCCAAGGTGGTGTTAGGCAAGAAGTCTATGATTTAGACCCAGGATTAGAAACATAGAAACATAGAAATTAGGTGCAGGAGTTGGCCATTCGGCCCTTTGAGCCTGCACCGCCATTCAATATGATCATGGCTGATCATCCAACTCAGTAGTCCGTACCTGCCTTCTCTCCATACCCTCTGATCCCCTTAGCCACAAGGGCCACATCTAACTCCCTCTTAAATATGCCAATGAACTGGCCTCCACTACCCTCTGTGGCAGAGAATTCCAGAGATTCACCACTCCCTGTGTGAAAAAAGTTCTCCTCATCTCGGTTTTAAATGATCTATGCTAAAGTCAGGAAGGCATGTGCCTTGAAGGAGAATTTACAGCTTGCAGCTTTCCCATGTACCTGCTACTGTTATCCAAATATGATAGAAATCATCGTTTCAGCATGAATGTTAAATAAATCCTCACAATGACTACAGTGTAAATTGTAGGTGGCACACACTGAAGCCATACACTGACAATGAGCATATACAAACTGTGGACTCAATGGTTCAATGGTGTTTTATTGTCATGTGTATCTAAGTGCAGTGAAATTCTATATGCATGCAGCATAGTGACAATCCCACTGTACATTAGGCACAATCATACCAAGTACTAGAGTGTAAGATAGTGGACCACACTGTGTCAGTGCACGAGTCACCATGTTTCAGGCACCATCCTGTACCCTTCAAGTCCGGAATATTTAAAAAATGTTCGTCTGGACTTGGCCACGAAGACCCCTGGTCCAGTTGTGGGTCTGGGGTGAGGGTTGCAGTGGTCGTCCTGGCCCGGCGATGTGTCTATGTCCTACATGTGCTCCGCTGCTTTTCGCCGCTGCAGGTCGCGTCTGTTCCACACACTTGGCCACTTGGAGTGGCGCCTGATCTACTGGAGCCCCAGGCTGCAGCGGGGCCCCCAGCGGCCTACTCCGCCAACTCGAGGCCTCAACATCAGCCGCCCCTCACCTCCGACGACCATTGCTCGGCCTCCATGCCCCGGGGCACCTCCCGTAGGTGACACAGAGCGCCTCTAAGTGAGGGGGACGCAAGCCCCCAGCCTATCCACTAGCTTCGTTCACTTCTGCCCAACACCGCCACCATCTTGAAGACTTCTCATTATTCTGGTGTTCTATATTATTATATCCATCTCCTCCCAAGCCTTATGTCAGAAGGAACTGCAGATGCTGGTTTAAACTGAAGGTAGACACAAAATGCTGGAGTAACTCAGCGGGTCAGGCAGCATCTCGGGAGAGACGAAATGGGTGACGTTTTGGGTCGAGGCGCTGAAGAAGGGTCACCCATTCCTTCTTTCCAGAGAGGCTGCCTGTCCTGCTGAGTTACTCCAGCATTTTGTGTCTATCCTCCTTATCATTTCTGCAAACCAAAACTAACTTCTTTCCCTTTCACAACTCAGACAGTGCGTCTTCAACCTGATACGTTAACTCTGTTTTCCTTTCCACAGATATGGTCTGAGTGTCTCCAGTATTTTCCACTGAGTTTAGTGAATGCCAACACTGCAGCGATGGAAGCACCCAACCCATTCACACTGCAGTCTAGAGTACATACTATGCTCACACTGCCCATTTCAGAGACTAAACGGTTTAACACTGGCAAATTCAGATTGCCCACTGCTCTTGCCTGCTGAGTTCAGGCAAGCTGAGAACTGACCTTGCCAAGTTCAGACAATGCACAGTGCGAACATTTCTGAGTTCAGACAATGCATAACACTGGCATTTTTGAGTACAGAGTATGTATTATGCTCCCACTGCTGAACTCAAGAGAAGGCAAGGTTAAAACAATGCGCTGGTGTCCCAAACTAATACACCGATAGTCCAGATCATAAAGCTGCCAAATTGACCGTACCAAAGGGGACGAGAGGAAGTAGTGATCCATTTCAGATTGTGTTACTCTCAATTTTTCTTTCTGCTGTCTTCTCACAGTCTACATTAGACCACTCTTTGTATCATTATCTCCTTGATTTGGTCAGTCCATAAAAATGGAACAATCTTCTCGCCACTGATTCTGTTGAAAGATCATCCCTAAAACATAATGCCATCGTTTTGTCTTCCTGATTGTTCAGAGATCAAATGAGTGTTCTCACAATTCATTAAAGGAAAAATCTGTGTTAGATTGATTGACAGATACAGTTTGGAAACAGGCCTCTCCGCCCATCGAGTCCACATCACCATTGAGCACCAGTTCACACTAGTTCTATGTCATCACACTTTTGTACCCGCTCCTTACACACGAGGAACAGTTTACAGAGGCCAATTAATCTACAAACCTGTACCACTTTGAGATGTGGGAGGAAACCGGAGCACCCGGAGGAAACCCACACAGACACAGGGGGAACATGCAAGCTCCACACAAACAGCACCCGAGGTCAGGATCGAACCCATGTCTCTGACACGGCGAGGTAGCATCTTTACCAACTGTACCACTGTGCTGCAGTCACAGAAATACATGGTAATTGAGAAATTGGCAACATATTATATGATATAGGGACAAAAAATCTGACACCGATAAGACAAAACAGATAGTGAAATAAGAAGTGAGCCAGATGCAGTTTGCTAAGGGATCAGTGGGTTAAATGAGTCAACAATATTGGAGAAAGTGAAGTTATCCGCTTTGGTAAGGCGAGTTCATTATGTGTTAAGATGAATGTGTTAAGATGGTAAGCAATTACTAAAACAGGTGTATAAATGGATCTAGTTCATTAGGGATATTAGTAGGGGCAGCACAACGGTAGAGTTGCTGCCTTACAACCCTAGAGACCAGGGCTCGATCCTGACTATGGATCCTGTCTGTGGGGAGTTTGTATGTTCTCCCTGTGGTTTACTCCAGGTGTTCCAGTTTTTCCCCCCACATTCCAAAGACGTACTGATACGTAGGTTAATTGGCTTCTGCAAATTGTCTCTAGTGTGTGAGGTAGAATGAGTGTACAGTGAACTGTGGTTGGCACGGATACAGTGGGTCAAAGGGCTTGTTTCCACGCTGTCTCTACAAACCCAAACTAAAAGTGGAACAAGAAGTAAGGAAAGCGGGCGGTATGTTGGCCTTCATAACAAAAATGTTTGGAATGTAAACTTAATGCTGAGATTGTAAATGGTGTCGCTAAGACCAGAACTGGAATGCTGTGTGCAGCTTTTGCCTGTGTGTTTGGAGAAGGATATGCTTTGGATGGATTCACTACAGTACAGATTTACTACACTGTTTGTGGGATGAGAGATTATCCAATGTTGGGTCATAAGAAATACTAGTCTAGATTCACAACGGGTGCAGCAGCATCTATGGAGCGAAGGAAATAGGCAACGTTTCGGGCCGAAACCCAGAAGGGTTTCGGCCCGAAACGATGCCTATTTCCTTCGCTCCATAGATGCTGCTGCACCCGCTGAGTTTCTCCAGCTTTTTTGTGTACCTTCGATTCTCCAGCATCTGCAGTTCCTTCTTAAACACTAGTCTAGATTCAGTTGTGTTCACCAGAGTGACAGCAAAGAGGGGAATGACAGAACATTGGTGCCTTCCCAGTGGGAAACATTGATTGGGGATGTTTATGTTAAAGTCTATCGTGTGTTGTGTTCTGTTTTATTCATATGGCTGCATGGTGATCCCCAAATTTCACTGTACCAATTGGTGCATGCGACAATAAATGGCTCTTGAATCTTGAATTTGTTGAACCTTGAATGTCATCGAGTCATACAGGTACGATGTTGAGCGGCTGGTCCTTTCTGTTGAACTGCTTAGACCTAGGTGCATGGTCTCAGTATAAGACATGGGCTCTTTAACACTGGGATGAGGACAACCTTTTTATAGTCACAGAGCTGTACAGTACAGCTCCTGCATTAAACATTATTCCCTCTATCATGTATCTGTACACTGTGGACGGCTCGAATGTAATCATGTATCGTCTTCCTGCTCACTGGTGAGCACTCAACAAAAGCTTTTCACTGTACCTCGGTACACGTGACAATAAACTGAGCTCAAACTCATAAACAGGCCCTTCGATCGTATTTATGCCTGGTGATGGATGGAATTCCTTCGGCGAATTTTCAATATAATTTCCATCAATGTTTGCCAGCCATAGTCGTCTGAAGATGGGTCCCAACCCAAAACCTTGCCTATCATGTCCTCCAACAATGCTGCCTGACCCGCTAAGTTACTCCAGCACTTGGTGCTTTGCTAAACATAATATTCTGTGTGTTTAATACTTTTGGTCTGAATTCATTTGTCGTCTAAGACACTTATATCTCTAAAACACAGAGGAAGGTTTCAGTATTCATAATGCCAGGATAAAGCCTTTAATGCGATGTTTTATTTACTGCTTCTCCTGGTCTCTGATCCCTGATGCGACAATTGCAACTTCCGACTAAAAGGCTTTGGATTAAAATAATCTTCTCGTTTTTGTACTTCTCCAGAATGAGACACCTTTGGCAGTCTGCTGGACTAACACATTACCCAGCAGGAGAGAGGTTTTGAGATCCTGATCTGGGGGTCACGACCTCAAACGTCAACAACTCCTTTCCCCACAGATGCTGCACGACCTGCTGTGTCCACCAGTTTGTTTTCTGCTCCAGATTCCAGCAACTGCAGCCTAATACCACCTCAGCAATGGAACACTGCGAACCAGCGTGGACTTGTTTTCTAATTGTGTTTGCGCTAATGTCTTGTTTTTCACACTTTTTTCTTTTCACTCTCTTGCAGAATTTAAGTGTGATTTATGTATTGGGTGTACTGTCTGCGCCTATTTGCTCACGATGCAGCTGCAAGCAAGATTTTTGTTGGACTTGTACCTCACCGCACATGTGCATATGACAATTACTGCTCCATTGTGTCTGCAGATCTTAGATAGGATATCATCTCTATAGCAGTTTTCTGTATCTGCGCATTTTCAATTTGATTCTGCACGTCAAAAATATGATGGAGTCATACTGCACGGAAACATGTCCTTCAACCCAACCTGTCCATGCTTATCAAGATGCCCCATCTATGCTAGTCCCATTTGGCCACATTTGGCCCATATCCCTCTACGCCTTTCCAAGACACAAGACATGAGTCTGTCCAAGTGAATTTTAATTGCTGGTATAGTATCTGCCTCAGCCACCTCCTCTGGCAGCTCGTTCCATACACCCACCACCCTCCGAGTGAAAAAGTTGCCCGTCCGGTTCATATTAAATCATGTCCTTCTCACCTGTTCACATCTGTTCCCTTGTTTTTAATTCCCCTACCCAGACCACGTGGAGAAAAATTCCAGTCTCTGTGCTTATTTGTTAGCTGCCAGGCCTAGTAGTCTCCGCACCTCAACCCAATACATTGTCGGATCGCCCCCGGAACAATGACGAAAATGGTTCTCTGTACGAGGTGGAAATCTCCTGTGTTCAATCCACCTAAACTTTCAATGGTTATTTGTCTTTCTCATTAATCAGTCTGAAGAAGGGTCCCGACTCGAAACATCATCTGTACATTCCCTCCACAGATGCTGCCTGATCTGTTGAGTTCCTCCAGCTCTGTCCTTTGCTCAAGATTCCAGCATTAGCAGTTCCTCGTGTCTCCGTAGGATAACTATATCTTTACCACACTTCTGAGATCTATTAACCATTGATCAATGGATAATTGACCACAGGAATTGGTCACAGTTTTAAATGATCCGAATTTACTTTGTTTTTCCACATGAATACGAGGAAAACTCACCCAACTAAAAGCAAATGGGCGGCACAGCTGATAGAGCTGCTGCCTCAAAGCGCCAGAGACCTGGGTTCAATCCTGACCCATGGTGTTGTATGTGTGGAATTTGTGTATTCTCCCTGTGATCACGCGGGTTTCTTCCGAATGCCCCGATATCCTCCCACATCCCAAAGACGGGTGATAGATGGCCAGCATGGACTCGGTGGGCTGAAGGGCCTCATTCCATGCTGTCTCTTTCAATCAAACAATCAATCGAATGAGCATGACTGATAGAGTCTACATCAAATGAAACATGCAACAATTTAATTCTGACTTAAGCACTCAAACATTTAAATTAGTGTTAAATCAATCATGTGGAAGATTAGGTTTTACTGTAATAACCAAGCACTAAAATATTCACATTTGTACTCTGAAACATAGCAACAGGTCACACCTTAAGTACTCACTGTTTTTGATAAAGATGCTCATTAATTAAATCAATATATATATATATAGAACATAAACCGAGTACAAGTTTCTTGAAATCACATTAGATGCATTATATAAAGTGCAATGAAAGCTGTGCAAATGAAAGAGTCAAAGGGAGCATTGATAGAGTGAGCAGAACTTCCAGAAGTTACGCTTAGATTAATATCTTCTGACATGTTGGGCAATTCTGTGTAGGTATCTAAGCTGATGCAATAATCAGGATTAACACAGGTGTCCAGTTCAGTGATATAGTTCTCTATGTCATTAACAGGTTCACAGTTCTGCCCTGCATAGCACTGGCAAGCAAAGTTTTCTGCAAAGAAGATTATATCTTCAAAGGAGGCTAGTCCTATGACTATGTATTCTTTGTGAGTTCTCCTGATTCTGAAGCTCGTGGGGTTCAAGTGCAGATAATGAGCTGAGTCCCACTCCTTTCGCACGCAACGGCCTTTGTTGCCACACAGAATTCTACTGCATAGCCTCGCTGCAGAAGTCACGTTTACAATGTAAGGATTCAAGACGTCCTTCACATAGTTGCCAGCCTTCAAACACACGAGCTGTAAGACACAACCACAAAAGGTTTCTCCCGTGCTTAATAATGTCGGACCATTGACATGTAACACAAGCAATAAAAGAGGCAGAAGAACTATGTTTATTGTGAAGGGGGAACGATTTAATGGGAATCTGAGGGGTAACTTTTTCGCACAAAGCGTCGTGTGTGGGGGAACGAGCTGCCAGAGAAGGTAGATGAGGCAGGGACTATTGCAACATTTAAGAAACAGTTAAACAGGTACATGGATAGGACAGATTTAGAGGGATATGGGACTAATGCAGATGGAGCATGTTGGGCAGTGTGGGCCATTTGGGATGAAGGGGCAGTTTCCACGCTGTATAACTCCATGACTCAAGTATCATAAATCCTTCAGCGAAGTTATCCCATTGTGAGATGATCAATTCTAATCGGATAAAATATTAACTTTTTTAAGTTAGCCATTAATCAGCTGATACAGATTGTTTTCAAATATGCTAAAACATGCAATTTAATAACTTCACCAATTACATATTTGTATATTTTAAATAACACGTAAATCAAATTATTTCTGCTCTTCATACTAATGGCATGAATGGTGTAACACACACACATATAGAAATAGACCTTCATAATGAATGCAAGCCTAGATTCAGTGAGGCTTGGTAGATCCATATCTGGCCTGGTTCAAGCTGTGGAGCCTGGAACTTGGAGCCCGCTACAGGCAGCTCTGCCTCAAAATAGTCTTCTCTGCCTTGTTTTCAGTCTACGTCAAGCTCCCCACTACCACACCTCAGCCCACGCAACAACTGCCCACCATTCTTTCACTATTCTATTCCCTATCTGTCAATAATGACTTGTCACCGACCTCCAAGAGGTTGTGATTCCCCACACCCCCGACCATATAATGAAGCCAAGCTGACCCTCAAGATCCTGTTCCCCATCCTGACCCTACCATTTGGCCCAATAGTCTATTTTCATCAGGAGGTCCCTCCTGGCAGTTCCTGCGCTGTCTTCACGACGATAGAGCAGGTTGCAAGAGACATGGCATCATTCGTGGACACTTGCTTCGTTTTATTCCACCTACTAAGGAGACTGAGGAAAGTCAGCATGTCTCCAATTACTTTTACAAACCTCTGTGCAAATATGCATCATAGAAAGCATGCTCTCAGGTTGCATCATGACTTAAATTTGGAACAGCTCAGCCCGAGACCGTAAGAAATTATAGAGTTGTAGACGTCATCCAGTCCATCACACAGACCAAATTCCAAACTGTTGTCTTCATCAATGCTGCCTCGAAAAAACAGCCAACATAATCAAAGAGTTGTCCCACCCCAGTTATTTCTACTTCTCCCTGCTCCCGTTGAGACAAACGTACAGAAGCTTGTAAGCGTTCAGCATCAGACTCATGAACAACCCGAGTTGGATGATCAGCCATGATCATATTGAATGGCAGTGCAGGCTCGAAGGGCCGAATGGCCTACTCCTGTACCTATTTTCTATGTTTCTATTTCTATGTTTCTAACCTCTTCCCCTCTTATCAGGCTTCTGAATGGTCCTTCCATAAGCTAAGGTACTGTCCAATTCACCTCTATCTTTCTTTGGAACTGATGCGCTACAATGCTCAGAACTATATTCTGCACACTGTGTCTTCCCCTTTGCTCTACCTATTGTACTTGAGTGACTATTGCATTTATTTACATTATTTAATCCGTTTGGATAGCATGCAAAACAGCTTTTCACTGTACCTCGGTACACATGATGATAATAAACCTAAACCTGGAGCTGATGAACAATTGCACACTGTGGCACAATGTCCAGCCCAAAAAGGCATCAGGCTTTGTTTAGTACTGATTTCCTGACCTCAAATACTTGACATATGGGAATAAGTGATCATATTTAATAGACACCAATAAATAATTGTATCTACATTCTGATCAGATATAAATAAGATACCAAAAGCACAATACAGTCAGATCCAAATGTGCAGAAAGCTAAGATGATGGTATGTTTGTAAAACATCTTTAGTTTAGAGATGCAACGCAGAAACCGGCCCTTCAGCTCACTGAGTCCGCCCTGACCAAACCCAAACCAATTAGGAGCAGACGAGGGCATTCGATCCAATTTGTGATCCCAGCTACAAAGACAGATGTGTACAGCAATTCGTTCTTCCCCCGCACAATTAAAGCATGGAATAATCTCCACCCAACTATAGTTACCCAACCAGATGCAACTAAATTTAAAGTAGCTCTTTCTTCCCAATAACCCTTTCTGGCTTAAGCCCTCCCTCCCTTCACCACCTCCAGTTTAAATTCCATTTGGAATATTTTGGAGGACCAAGAAACCAAGAAGGACCAGCGATCCTCGCACATCAACACTATCCTAGGGACACACTAGGGACAATTTTATACCAAGCCAATTAACCTACAAACCTGGACATCTTTGGAGTGTGGGAGGAAACCGAAGATCTCAGAAAACCCACGCAGGTCACAGGAGAACAAATTCAGTAAGACAGTATAGTCAGGATCGAACCCGGGTCACTGGTGCTGTTGGCGGTAACACTGCATCGCCATGCCACCCTGGAGAGTAAATTTTGTGTTTATTTCTTGGAGTGCAGGCAATGAATTGGATTGCCATATCAATGGGCTAAAAACAGGATATGTTTAAATAAAGATTATTAGAATCGGAAAATTAGCAC
Organism: Leucoraja erinaceus; assembly: GCF_028641065.1. Classification (NCBI taxonomy): domain Eukaryota; kingdom Metazoa; phylum Chordata; class Chondrichthyes; order Rajiformes; family Rajidae; genus Leucoraja; species Leucoraja erinaceus. Next base: position 9,260,207 of record NC_073395.1, read on the forward strand.
CTGTTACTGTTTCTGTCTTCTGTCCACTCATCTGGTTTCACCAGAACTAGCAGGTATGAACAATGGTTCTTAAACCATAGATTTTAGTCCCTCGATATCTAAAGTGAATGATGTATCCCCATTATAAAGATACTGACTGGCCCCATACTGACTTTGTAAAGATAGTCTCCTCTTTTATGAACTGTGAAAATAATTCATGCGGTCATTTGCAATAGCTGCAAATCTTGTCCACAATCACCACATCAGTACATTTTGCCATTGTTTATCACCGACTGGTGATTCAGAACAGGACAAAGAATTCAACCTGTTCAGTCTGAAGACGGGCCCCGACCCAAAACGTCACCAATCCCTTCTATCCAGAGATGCTGCCTATCCCGCTGTTACTCTATCATTTAATGTCTATCTTCGGTGTGAACCAGTTTCTGCAGTTCCGTCCTACACAATTCAACCTGTTCAACGTATTTCACATTGCGAGCCCAGGAAGGTTTAGGCCAAATACAACATGCCTAATGGCGGTTTAACAGAAGCCAGTGCAGTGTGTCAAGAAATAACACCATTAAAGCTTGTGTAACTCAGTACCACCTGTGCTAGCTACTGCATTAACTGAGTCGGGAACTGGCCCAAACCCAAATGACTGTAATTGCCAACAATGTCCATCTCAAAAAATAAGTAAACTTCAAACATACTTACCTTTGTTTCAGTCATATTTAAACTGCCCCATAGAACAAACCCAGCTGCTCCCAGAGCAGCACTTTCACCAATAGTGTGGAGAAGATCAGTCTGAAGGAAGAGTTTGATAAAAGTGTTACATTTTAAGTTCCACACAAAATGAAATGCACCAAGGCAAATTCCTTGTATGTGTACATACTTGGCCAATAAACTTATGCATTCATCCATTCAATCATTCATTCATTCTTATCAAAATATTTTTTTGTTCTATTCTTTCTGCATTTTGTAACCCACGACACATGAATCCATTTGCAAAGCATTTTAAAACAGGACAACTCAGGGCGCTTTGGCAAGAATATTACCAAATATTTAAATCAACCATTCAATGCCATGATACTTTATTGTCACATGTACCTAGGTAGAGTGAACTGGTGTTTTGCACACAACCCAGCAGACTTCACCTGGACAGTACACAAGGGAGGATGTGTTGGATCTGGAGAGGGTCCAGAGGAGGTTTACAAGAATGATTCCAGGAATTAGTGGGTTAGCATTTGATGAGTGCTTGACAGCACTGGGCCTCTACTAGGACGTGAGGTGGTGTGATATCTTCTGTAAGACCGTTGTGACTAGCACAATGAATAAATGTCCGACATCTAGTAAGAAGGATTTAATCTGCACAACCAGGAAACTTCGAGAAGGTCACCTGACCTCAGTCACGAGGCACAGGCACATTTGCCAGCTCCAGCTTTTGGCCACAAGGGGCATTGTCTTTTTATTACATATACATCACATTTCCCCCTTCACTTTAATTACATCACATCCCTCCCTTCAACGTTGGGGTCAAAACTAATAATGAACCTTTAATCAATTTAATGTGGATAAAGTACCACAAATAACACAGTGCTCTTCATACTGCAAAGTTATAAAATAATTGCCCAACAATTTTACATAACAAGTCGAGTTGGGGGTTGTGACAATCGCCCACTTCTCGTGCAAGTCGTAGTTCCAACTCGTTCTGTGTCGTATTTCTGTTGTGTGTGAGTGTGGCTTGGCTCGCTTTGAGCCAGTTCCCCCACCACAGAACCTTGTGATGCGGCCTGTGATAGATGTAATTAAAGTGAAGGGGGAGATGTGATGTATATGTAATATAAATGCCAGTGCCCCTTGTGGCCAAAAGCTGAAGCTGGCAAATGTGCCTGTACCTCGTGACTGAGGTCAGGTGACCTTCTAGAAGTTTCCTGGTTGTGCAGATTAAATCCTTCTTACAAGATGTCGGACATTTATTCATTGTGCTAGTCACAACAGTCTTGCAGAAGACATCACAGGGGGGACCTCATTGAAACTTACAGAATAATGAAAGATATAGAGTGGATGTGGAAAGGATGGGAGAGTCTAACACCAGTCATAGCCTCAGAATTAAAGGGTGCTCTTTTAGAAAGGAGTTGGCAATAGACAATAGACAATAGGTGCAGGAGGTGCAATAGGTGCAGGAGTAGGCAATTTGGCCCTTCAAGCCATTCAATGTGATCATGGCTGATCATCCATAATCAGCACCCCGTTCCTGCCTTCTCTCCATATCCCCTGACTCCACTATCTTTAAGAGCCCTATCTAGCTCTCTCTTGAAAGTATCCAGAGAACCAGCCTCCACCACCCTCTGAGGCAGAGAATTCCACACTCACAACTCTCTGTGTGAAGAAGTGTTTCCTCATCTCTGTTCTAAATGGCTTACCCCTTATTCTTAAACTGTGGCCCCTGGTTCTGGACACCACCAACATCGGGAACATCTTTCCTGCCTCTAGCGTTTCCAAATCCTTAATCTATATAATTAAAAGTATCATCTTGACCACTTCCTGTCTGCGTTGTATATTGATTTTAGAAATAACGCTACCCTATATCGCTGTGATTTTTGGCCAGCCTACTCACAGTCCTCCTCTTCTGAGCCAACCCCGAGGATATTTCCCATCGATGAAAAAAAAAAAGTTATGAGTGTTTTAAAAAAACCTGGTGATCAGCTGATTGGTCCTCTTGCTTGTCAATCACTTTTATTAAGGTAACGTCCCTTCGTGGGGGGAGCAAGGACTATAAAACCCTGGATGCCTGGATGTGAGTCAGTCACTCTGCAAGATCGCAAGGGAGAGGCCATGACTGTCATTCTAAGCTGTGAATCAGCTGACTGTCATTCTAAGCTGTGAATCAACAATATACTTGCAATAAATGATTTGTTAGCCCTAAATGACAATGCCATGAATTGTTTCGCCTGCTGCCCTGCCTGTTCTTGAAAATGCAATGCATAATTGGAAATGAAATGACACTGCCATGAGTTGTTTGGCCTGCTGCCCTGCCTGGGCCTGAAACTGCAATGCTTTATTAGGTCCGACTGTGTTTGGAAGGAATAAATCCTTTATTAGGTCTGACTGTGTTTAGTCCAAAAGTCCTGCTCATTACGTGACTTCCGTTTAGTGGACAGGTCGCGCTGATTGCACAATTTCCGGTGAGTGCAGAGGTCGCGCTGATTGTGTAATTTCCGGTAAGTGCAGAAGTCACGCTGATTGCTGAAGTGCTGCTGACTGCGGAAGCCCCACAGTTAATCTACTCAGCTGTGTGAGTAGAATCAAGAAAGTTTACTGTCATATATATTGTGCGTGTGCGTGTGTGTGTTTGTCTGTGTGTGTGTATGTCTGTGTATGTGTGAGTCTGTGTGTTTGTCTGTGTGCGAGTCTGTGAGTGTGTGTGAGTCTGTGTGTGTGTGTGTTGGAGGATGTGTGTATAAGTCTGTGTGTGTGTGTGTGTGTGTGTGTGTGTGTGTGTGTGTGTGTGTGTGTATTGGAATTGGTGGAGAGGTGGAATATTGCTTTGGTGGACCAGCCCTCCCGTGAGAAGCTGGGACACAACGGGTCCCACTTAGTCTAGTAATCTTATATGTTTCAATGAGGAGGAACTTATTTAGTCAGAGGGTAGTTAATCTGTGGAACTCATTGCCACAGAGGGCTGTGGAGGCCAAGTCATTGTGTGTTTCTAAGGCAGAGATAGACACATTCTTGATTAGAACGGGTGTCAAGGATTATGAGGAGAAGGCAGGAAAATGGGATTAGGAGGCTGAGATCAGCCATGATTGAATGGTGTAGTAGGCTCGATGGCCTGAATGGCCTAATTCTACTCCTATAACTTGTGAACAAGTGTCACCGCGTTTCTGGCACTGACAAAGTTACCAGGTCCACCGAACAGTTCCATCTTCTACCTGCCATCACACATGGCGGCCGCAGCCCCCCCCACCGGGACCCTCCTTTGTTCTCGGCAGCCCCCCTCCCCCCCCCTCCCCCCGGGTAGCTCTTGACAGAAAACCATACAAGGAAACACAGAGACCAATGATAAAAGGTTTGGTCAAACAGTTGGTTTTAAGAAGTGGTTAAATAGACCAAAGAATGATGGGGAGTTTAGGATGGTGTAGAATTCCAGAGCTTTGGGATTCAGCAGCTGAAGGTCATGACTGCGTCATTGACAGTCGTAAGTCTGGGAATGAATGAGACCAGCTGGGATGTCCCGACCTGAAACGTCACCTATCCATTTTCAACGTTGCTGCCTGACCTGCGGAGTTATCCCAGCACTTTGTGTTTTGCAGCTGGATATCTTGGAAGGTTTTCGGGCCAAAGGGCCTCACAGAGACCAGTGTGGGTGATCTTGGAAAAGGACCATTTTTAAATTGAACTGTTATGGATGTGAAAACATAGCCAATTAGCAACGAAACCAGCATCATAAGTAACAATTTCTTACAGTTACATTTGTTTTACTAACATTAATGTTTCACCCATTAGTTACATTAGTGACCACACTGGCCACTTTCAACCTAAATTCACCTCTAGATGGAATGGACGCAGAGATTAACACTCAAATTAAGGCCACACATGAGAGCAAGATGGAATTCATTGCCACAGAACGCTGTGGTGGCCAAGTCAATGGATATTTAAGGCGGAGATTGACATATTCTTGATTAGTGAGTAATCATGTGGTTGTGGGGAGAAGGCAGGAGACTGGGGCTAAGAGGAGAAAATAGATCAGCCACGTTTGAATGGCAGAGTTGACTTGATAGGCCAAATAGTCTAATTCTCTCCTGGAACGTGAAGATTGTGAACGGTTTTGTTCACTTGGTCAGTAGGGGGGATTTGCTTTGGTTTTGGCCTTAGCTTTTGGTTTTCCCAATATTTAGTTGAAGGAAATTACAGTTCAATTGGCACATAATGCATTTTAGTTGCCAAGTCCATGAAGTTGGGAATCCTGTGGTTCCTGTGGCGGATGTTGGACTTAAGGCAAGAAGAACCAGGAGGGGGGGGTGGGGGTCTTACCATCCACGGCCTCGAGGTTGGCTGCAGAAGGCGCCCCCTGGGGAACAAGGGCTAAAGAAGGCCAGGGATGGAGTGGGACGACTGTTTGCGGAACGACCGGATGGAGGCTTGTTTGTTTTCACGTGGATGGATGTTTTCAAGAGAGAGTTCGATTTTAGCTCTTAGGGCTAACAGAATCGTGGGATATGGGGAGAAAGCAGGAACAGGGTATTGATTTTGAATGAAGGTGCTGGCGCGAAGGGCCGAATGGCCTACTCCTGCACCCATTTTCTATGAAGCGTCGGCTGCAACGGGTCTTTGTGGGACTGGGCCTGTAATAAGCTGCCAAAATGGCCCTTCGTGAATTCAATTCAATTCAATTCAATTTTATTGTCACTGCACAAATACGAGTACAGGGTACAACGAAATGCAGTTTAGCGTCTGGTCAGAGTGCAAGATAGTGGAAATAAAAATAAAAATACAGGTTAAACAATGTGTGGACTGTGGATGAATTAAACTGGTACATAGGCAAATAAATGTATACAAATGGGAGAGTATAAAAGATAGTTAGCGACGGGACTGTGAGTTCAGCAGTGTAATGGTGTTATTGAAAAAGCTGTTCCTCAGCCTGCTTGTGCGAGACCCGAGGCTCCTGTACCGCCTCCCTGATGGGAGGAGGGCAAATAGTCCATGGTTAGGGTGAGAGGGGTCCTTGATGATTTTCCCGGCCCGTCTCAGACACCGTTTGCGGTGGAGGGCATCCATGGCAGGGAGCGGGGCACCGATGATGTGCTGAGCGGTTTTCACCACTCGTTGCTGTGCCTTCCTGTCAGCTGTGACTCAGCGGGCTGTTGTGTACATATGTACTTACTGGGGGGGGGGGGGGGGGGGGGGGGGGGGGGGGGGGGGGAGATTGCGCTTACGTATGAGGATAGCCTTGGTGAGTGAGCTGTATGCAACAATTGTATTTCACTGTACCTGGTACCATGTGATGATAAAGAAACCACAAATATTTGCCGCTTTTCAAAAGCCTGTTTTATATTACCTCAGACAGATATTCCGTGGGAGAATCAGTGAACACTGGGCGGGTGTAAACATACACAGGCGGAGAGTATTCCTGAGTCGAGAGCAAGGACACCCGCATTGCTTCCTGAACACGGTGGCGCACAAACTTAGCCGCAGCGTCTGAATCTCGGAGCACACTCTGCAGGTAAATGGATGGATAGAGGGCTGTGCTTTCATTCCAAAGCCAGAGTAGCTCATCGTTTCTCGATTCCTCAATATCGGGGCATCTCCCCGTGTAGTTAACCAACGAATCCTTGTAGTTGTAATTGTAACACTCTGGATACAAGTAATATCCCCACAAGTGATTCGGTCTTAATAGCTTACCCATCTTTAAAGTTATTAGCATTAACGTTTTGGCGTGTTCTTCAAACTCACTCTTTGCAATCTCAATGCAATCTTTCATGTTCATGGAACTATTTCTCTGCATAGCCAGTTCGACAGATTTTCTCCTGTAGATATCTTTCTGGTCCCAATTTCTTATCCACTGCGGTCTCCAGTTTTCCCAGTTAAGGACGGCGAACCCAGGAATCCCATATGCAGGAATGTAGTACTGAAAGTCCACTGTCGTCTTCGCTATGTGAAGCTCCAAGGGCGTTAGCTGAGGTAGGCCGCCATTAAATGCTTCTTCAGTTACCTCATCGTAATAGGGGTAATACCCAAGTCTGTTGTGGTAGAATATCGTGATGGATTGACCTGTGGCGGTTTCGAGAGGACTACCGATTACCTCAAACAAGCTCAAATCTACTGTGACCCCAAATCTGTTCTCACACAATTCAGTGGGTGCATTCCACAGAGCCATAAAAGGGGAGTTTCCTGTCATGGGATTCACAGTTTGATGCAACGGCTGACTGAGACAGTTGGAAGCAAGTAGTGCAAACTGGATCATTGCCACAGAGAGAGGGTTACTGCGGCTACCATTCCAGCTATGGAGTCTCATTATTACTCTAAGGAAACAAAAGATTTTCATTGTTAAGTCATGATTGAAGCAAGTCGTTCTACCTTCCTCAGTTATTATCTCTGAAGACACGTGGAAACCATATGAATCTAATGATGGCATAACTCATCGGTTAGACAGGGGATATCACAACTTTAGATAATGTGTAGGAAGGAACTGGGGATGCTGGTTTAAACCGGAGACAGACACAAAATGCTGGAGTAACTCAGCGGGACGGACAGCATCTCTGGTTGGAAGAAATGGATGAAATTCGGGTCACTCTTCACAAACCCTTGTTAAAATCACCCAAGGTGTTATAAAACCAATTTATGAATTAGTGTGTGAGAAACATAGACAACAGGTGCAGGAGTAGGCCTTTCGGTCCTTCGGGCCAGCACCGCTATTCACTGTGATCATGGCTGATCATCCACAATCAGTACCCCATTCCTGCCTTCTCCCCATATCCCTTGACTCCATTATCTTTAAGAGTTCTATCTAACTCTCTCTTGAGATCCAGAGATTCGATCTCCACTGCCTTCTGAGGCAGAGAATACCACAGATTCACAGCTCTCTGGGTGAAAAAGTTTTTCCTCGTCTCCATCGTTTTGCAGACAAAACTTAGGCAGAGAATACCACAGATTCAGAGCTCTCTGGGTGAAAACGTTTTCCTCGTCTCCGTTTTGCAGACAAAACGTCACCCATTCCTTCTGTTCAGAGATGCTGCCTGTCCCACTGATTTACTCCAGCATTTTGCGTCTCACAACTCTAGAAAAGTTCATGTCATCGGAGCAGAACTAGTCCATTCGGGCCATCAAGTTGCTTTTCACTGTACCTTGGTCCACGTGACAATGAACTAAACTGAACCGAGACTACTCCGCCATTCAATAATGGCTGATCTATCTTTCCCTCTCAACCCTATTCTCCTGCCTTGTTCCATCTGAATCATAGATTTATGACAAAAGATCACGGACTCAAAATCTTAACCATTTCTCTCTCCACAGATACAGCCTGAGCTGCAGAGCATTTCCCGGCATTATCCATTTCTATTCTAGATTTATGACACTATTTGGAGGATAATTAAGCCAGTTGCATCAGCTGATCAATTTACTTAACATTTGCCATTTCAAGCTACTTTTTTAATGTGAAGTGTGAACGTCAATTATTTGTTCATGTGTATAAAAGCCTTTGGTTTTGCAGAATTCCAGTCAAGTCTTAACCATGTAGAGGCACCTACTGCATGGGGTCTTGGAAATCATTGTTGGTCAAGACCCATAGATATTGCAGCAAAGAACTATTGCCAAGGCTAACATTAAGAAGTTATTGTCATGACAATAAGTTTGGTATTTCGACCATGGAGTGGGACTCATCGGATTGTTTTAGTTTTTAGTTTTAGAGATACAGCGCGGAAACAGGCCCCTCGACTCACCGTGTCCACGCCAACCAGCAATCCCTGCACACTAACGCTATCCTACACACACTAGGGACAATTTACAATTGTACCAAAGCCAATTAACCTACAAACCTGTACGTCTTTGGAGTGTGGGAGGAAACCGGAGATCCCGGAGAAAATCCACGCAGGTTACGATGAGAAAGGACAAACTCCGTACAGACATCATGGAGCTGGCGGCCTTGCCTCGAGACTGACTTTGAGTCCCACCATCGGAGCCTGCAATCTCTTGCCTGGGATCAACGCTCCAACCGCGGCCTGCAGATTCTAACATCGAGGAGCTCGCAGTCTCGGGTAGAGACCGATGTCGGGAAGTTCCAAAGTCACTGGAGGTTCGTCCAGTCCCGACTCGGGGTCCGATCGCCCGGCACGGGGAGCTGTGATCCCCCCCAATGCGGGAGCTTGATTGCCCCAATGCGGAGGGCTCAACCGCTGGCCACGGGAGCCAAGATCGTCCCATCAACAGAAGGCTCGAGGCCCCCGACCACAGGAGAACAAAGAAGGGAAGCGATTTAACTTTTTTTTTGCCTTCCATCACAGTGAGGAATGTGGAGGAGTCACTGTGGTGGATGATTATGATAAAAATATATTTGGGTGTCTTGTTGATCTTTATTGGTATGACTGTGTGGCAAATGAAATTCCTCGTATGTTGCAAAACATACTTGGCTTATAAAGTACTATTATGATGATTATGATGATTATGATAATGACAAGCACCGTGGTCAGGATAGAACCCAGGTCTCTGGCGCTGTAAGGCAGCAACTCTACCACTACGCCACTATGCCGTGTTCTCTAAATGAGTCCACCCTGCTTCCTGTAAGGACTCCATCCCCTACTCCCAATTCCTCAGTCTACGCCGCATCTGCTCCCAGGATGAGGCGCTCCACACCAGGGGATCTGAAATGTCCTAATTCTTCAGGGAACGGGGGTTCCCCTCCTCCAACATAGATGAGGCTCGCACCAGGGTCTCTTCCATACCCCGCAACACTGCTCTGTCTCCCCATCCCCGCACTCGCAACAAGGACATAGTCCTCACCTTTCACCCCACCAGCCGTCACATACAACAAGTAATCCTCCGTCAGTTTCGCCACCTCCAACGTGACCCCACCACTCGCCACATCTTCCCATCTCCCCCCATGTCTGCCTTCCGCAAAGACCGCTCCCTCAGTAACTCCCTTGTCAATTGTTCCCTTCCGTACCACCCCCTTCCCAGGCACTTTCCGTTGCAACCGCAAGAGATGCAACACCTGTTCCTTTACCACCCCCCTCAAATCCATTCAAGTACCCAAGCAGCCGTTCCAGGTGCAACAGAGGCTCACCTGTATCTCCTCCAAACTCATCTATTGCATCCGCTGCTCTAGATGTCAGCTGATTTACATCGGTGAGACTAAGCGGAGGCTGGGCGATTGTTTCGCTGAACACCTCCGCTCGGTCCGCAAGAACCTACCTGACCTCCCGGTGGCTCAGCACTTCTACTCCCCCTCCCACTCCCCGTCCGACCTCTCTGCCCTGGGTCTCCTCCATGGCCAGAGTGAGCAACACCGGAAATTGGAGGAACAGCACCTCATATTCCGCTTGGGGAGTCTGCATCCTGCGGGCATGAACATTGAATTCTCCCAATTTTGTTAACCCTTGCTGTCTCCTCCCCTTCCTCAGCCCTCGGGCTGTTTCCTCCCATCCCCCAGCCCTCGGACTCCTCCTCCTCCTCCTTTTTCCTTTCTTCTCCCCGCCACCCCCCATCAGTCTGAAGAAGGGTTTCGGCCCGAAACGTTGCCCATTTCCTTCGCTCCATAGATGCTGCTGCACCCGCTGAGTTTCTCCAGCATTTTTGTGTACTCCCAATATGATGAGCTGAACAGTCATTTTAAGCATTGTAGCATTCTATAATTCAATAAGAATGTCATCAGCGGCCATCAGCCAGGGTTGCTAAAATATATCCAGGGACGGACGCTGGCTGTGACAGGTGCTCGTTCTCTCCAGCATATCTAGCTCATGCATTCTGGTCTTGCCCCAAACTTGTTAACTATTGGGCAGTGGTTTTTAAAACCATCAGTGAAGTCCTTGGGATGACAGTGAGACCTTGCCCGCCTGTAGCTGTATTTGGTGTAACAGATAAATCCTTGGGTTTAAATACAACCCAGTCTGATATCATTACATTTACATCACTTTTGGCCCGTAGGAGAATCTTGCTGGTCTGGAAATCTACCACTCCTCCATCTTCCGCTGCTTGGCTGGAAGACGTCATATTTTTTTTAAGGTTAGAAAAGATTAAATTCACATTGAGGGGGTCTGTAAAAAAGTTTTATTTGAAATGGGAACCCTTTTTATCATACTTTGAGGGTCTAAAGGAACTACCTATTGACTGAGGGCACTTGACAGTAAGTGGGGATCCGCCTTTATTCTGTTTTGTTACTTTATTATTGTTAAAAAGTGCATTTGATTTTGTGATATATTTGGATTGTGAAACAATAAGCTGCCAAGGGGTGTTTAGGGAGGGTGGGTTAGGGTTATTTTGTTTATATTATTATTATTATTTATAAAAAACAAAATGGAGGAAAATGTAATGCCATACATCTGATGTACTGTGATTTTTTTTCACTCCAATAAAAAACTATTAATTAAAAAAAAAAAAAAAAAAATGTCATCATCATTGTTGAAAACATCAACGGGCACGGTGCCTTACAATGCCGTGTACGGCAGTGATCGCAACTTCTACTGGTGTTGATGGCTGTTGGCTCGCTAGGAGCTCATCCGGCCACAAGAATGTCAAAATGGGATTGCCATAGTTTGCTGACATAAGGGAAAGCATGGTCGTGATTAGTAGCGACATGGAGAGTGTCACCCATCCCAAGGACCAAAGCAATGATAAAAGAACAGGTTGGATAGTAGACCAACGTCTACTGAAACCGACTGACTCCCACAGCTACCTGGACTACTGTGTAATTTTCAACATTACTATTATCGGACTTTCATTGCTTTCTGTGGAACGCTGGAGTTTGTGAGGAAACCTGACAGAGGAATGTAAAATTATGAGAGGCATAGTTAGGGTGGATATTTTTAGGGTGAAAAAGGTTAAATATTAGAGGGCATAGTTTTAGGATGAGAGGAGAAAGCTTTAAAGTGGGACCATTTTTTTTTACACAGGGGCTGGTGAGTGCACTGTTGAGGGAGGTGGTTCAGGTAGATAAGTTAGTGGCATTTAAGATAATTTTGGATGGACATATAGATATGGAGGTAATATGGATTATGTGTAGGCAGATAAGAGATAGTCTTGGCAAAGAGATACATATAATACAAGGGGTATGGAGCACCTGCAGGCAGCTGTGATTAGTTTAACTTGGCATCATGTTTGGCACAGATATTGTGGGCTGAAGGGCCTGTTCCAGTGTTGTACAGTTTTAATGTTTAATTTTCTATCAGTAAAATTAAGTCCAGTTACAGTGAGGCGAGCGATCAAAACTGTGTTTGGAAAATTCTGCCCACATTACAATAGACATTACTAAGCAACACACAAACAGGCCCTTTGGCCCAACAACCAACCCAAGCCATCACCCAAACCAACGTCCTTTCCATTGACTCCATCTACACTTCACACTGCCATGGCAAGGGCACCAGCTTAATCAAGGACCAGTCTCACCCCCTCTCCCATCAGGCAAGAGGTATTAAAGTGTGAAAACGCACACCTCCAGATTCAGGGACACTTTCTTCCCGGCTGTTATCAGGCAACTGAACCATCCTATTACCACTCGAGAACAATCCTGACCTCCCACCTGAGGTCAGGCCAAACGCAAACTGGAGGAACAGCACCTCATATTTTGTTTGGGCAACTTAAAATCTAGTGGTATGAATATCGATTTCTCTAATTTTAAGTACCATTTGCGTTCCCTCTATCTCTGTTCCTCCCCCACCCTAGTCATCCTATTAGTTTCATTGTCGACCTGCTTAGTTTCACTGTTCGCAACACTCCTTATCACCTTTTGCACAGCCAACAATGGACCATTGTAGGCTCAACCTTTACATGATCATCCTTCCTGACCTCGAGTTGTTCTTTTCATACCTTTCATTCTTTTGTTCTTTGTACCTTTCCATACCTTCAATTTCCCTCTCCCATGACACTCAGTCCGAAGAAGGGTCTCAACCCAAAACATCACCTGCTCCTTTCACCAGAGATGCTGCCTGACCCGTTGAATTACTCCAGCACTTTGAGTCTATCTCCCAAATACCTTATTGGAGACCTTCAAACTATCTTTAATCTGAGTTTAAGAGGGAACTGCAGATGCTGGAGAATCGAAGGTTACACAAACTATCTTTAATCTGACTTCACCTTGCACTAAACATGATTCCCTTTATCCCGTACCTGTTCACTGTGAATGGCTTTCCACTGACTGGATAGCATGAGCCATGATCATATTGAACAGCAGTGCTTGGCTCGAAGGGACGAATGGCCAATCCCACACCTATTTTTTTATGTTTCTAACAGAACAAAAGCTTTTCACTGCATCTCGGTAGACGTGACAATACATTAAACTAACTAACGGCTGTGGAAACCAAGTCAATTGATATTTTTAAGGTGCAGATAGATAGATTCTTGATTAATACAGGGGTCAGGGTTATGGGGTGAAGGCAGGAGAATTAGGTTGATAGAAAAATAGATCAGCCATGATTGAAAGGCGGAGTAGACTTGATGGGCCGAATGGTCTGTTCCTACAACTTACGGATATGAACATGCCTCTCCAGCCACATGCATCGGAACAACACTTGTTGCTTCAACGGCGCCCTGTTTGTTGCCTTAGCAAAAGCAGCGCAGTCATCTCATGAGCTACAAGGACAAAACCACCCAACCCGGAGATTAAATAAAATGTACACATTTAAGGACATAACAGGATGGGATTGTCCCCACAACAAAAGAGACGGGTTTTGGAGCCAATCGCCCATTTCCGAAAGATTTCGTTGTGAAATCTCGCCTACAAGAAGTCAAACCACATTTCAGTTGGATTTCACTCACGAGAGGGAAAAATCTCACTTTTGTTTGGAAACTTTTACAAACTTTTGTCTGACTTTTCGGGGGAGCGCCGCGCCTCTCAATGGGATTGCAAAGTCGGCACTTGCCTTCACTCCGCGGGTTCTTTCTTGGGCTCCACGATGCTTGAATCGTCCCCTTCTATCTTTCTTTCTTTCCTTCCTCCTTTGGCGGTCCTGCCCTTTGGTGTCACTCCGCTCAGCGTGTGAGGTCTAACATGATCACCTGAATTTAACCAGTTGTCTTTGTGGGAGAACCACTGTTGTAACGTTCCAGAGAGGTGTGTGTGTGTGTGTGTGTGTTTAATTGGGCGCTGTTTTTTTTTTACACACACACAGCTTCACTAAACCGGAACTATCTCGAGGATGCTTTTGTTTGATTAAGCATCAAATTGTGTGGCCCCTTAATGGCACTGTGTCCCACAGGTGTAGCGCCTATCCAGGTTGGGAGACATTAAATCGAATATTTCTCATTCAATCTTTCAAATGCCCAATCTTTGTTTCCTTCCCCGCTGTTCGGAGACGAATCGGCAGCGTTTCACATCCCTTGCTGCGTCTTATACACAATAGGGTACGGGAGTTGGGAAAAGGGAGCCCTCAAAGGTGGTTAACAAAGCCCTGACTGTTTCTCCTCCATTTGGGAAAGGAACCTTTGTCTACCTGTAACAGACCTGGTCTGTTCAAACAGGCCAAAGGCAAGGTTATGGACGTGGTGATTTTAGATCCACTCTTCAGATAAGAGGAATAATACAGCATATTAATGTAATCAAATCTAATTTACAATAGAGGGATTTATATTGCTGAAATTAATTAAAATACAAAGAACAAAATGTTATCGGCCAATAAAAACATAAAATAATATCTATTTTTAAAATGAATTATTTATATTATAATGTATTAAAGAGAGTATAGTGTATACATAATATAGTATTAAAATTAATATATTATAACAAATTATATCATATAACTGAATATTATACTATACTACAATTATATATTATTATTTATTATATATATAAATATTATATGATACGTATACATATACAATATTATATATTGTATTATATTATAATTTTATCATATTATTGTATACACCTTTTACTTGCCGGGCTTTGTCCTGTGCCCACCCCTCTTCCAGCTTTCTTTCACCCCCCCAACCACAATCAGTCTGAAGAAGGGTCCAAACAGGTAGAAAGATTCCAAGGGGAGTAAGGGGCGACCGTGGCTGACAAGGGAAGTTGGAAGTCAGGAAGAGTATAAAAATAAAACAGAAGAAATATAACATAGCAAAGATGAGCGGGAAGCCAGAGGTTTGGGAAACTTTTAAAGAGCAACAGAAGATATCTAAGAAGGCAACACAGGGAGGGAGCGCAGCGTAGGTTTACCAGTTTAATTCTCGGGAAGACAGCACTGTCATATGCTGAGAGAATAGAGCGGCTGGGCTTGTATACTCTGGAATTTAGAATGATGAGAGGGGATCTTATTGAAACATATAAGATTATTAAGGGTTTGGGCACTCTAGAGGCAGGAAACATGTTCCCGATGTTGGGGGAGTCCAGAACCAGGGGCCACAGTTTAAGAATAAGGGGTAAGCCATTTAGAACGGAGATGAGGAAAAACTTTTTCACACAGAGGGTTCTGAATCTGTGGAATTCTCTGCCTCAGAAGGCAGTGGAAGCCAATTCTCTGGATGCTTTCAAGAGAGAGTTAGATGGAGCTCTTAAAGATAGCAGAGTCAGGGGATATGGGGAGAAAGCAGGAACGGGGTACTGATTGTGGATGAGCAGCCATGATCATTTTGAATAGTGATGCTGGCTCGAAAGGCCTAATTGACCTACTCCTGTGCCTATTGTCTATTGTCTATAAACCTGAATGTCACATATCCATGTCCTCCAGAGACGCTGTCCGACCCGCTGAGTTACTCCAGCACTTTGTACTTCTTTTAATTAATATTTTGTTGTTGTTTCAGTTTCCACAGGATCAAAGCAGATACGTCAGACCTGTGGTTATTTTACACATTGAACACCAGAAAGCAATCTGCAAATTTGGCAGTAAGGTTACGATTTAATAATTTGAAAAATAAATGCTTTTAGCGCTTTTAATTTTTAAACAGAGCTGGGTACTATGGTAGGAGGAATATTTGCAGTGTGCATTGCCCCTGGACAGTCCAGAGTCAGATTGTTGAGTTTAGTTTAGTTTAGTTTAGTTTAGTTTATAGTGTTACGCGTACTGGGGTACAATGAAAAGCTTTTGTTGCGTGCAAGCCAGTCAGAGGAAATACAACACATGATTACGATCGAGCAATCCACAGGGTACAGATACATGATAAAGGGAATAACATGAATAATATTTAGCACAAGATAAATCCAGTAAAGTCCGATAAAAGATGGTCTGAGGGTCTCCAATGAGGTAGATAGTAGACAGCTCTCTAGTTGTTGGTAGGATGGTTTCTTAATTCTTCAGCTGAATTTCTATTAATCTATTGATTTGCGATTAACTTTAATGATGGGTTAGGGTGTGGAGATGAGAACGTAATGTTCTGAAGAGGATGCCACAAATTTTACCCTTCATTCATGTTCATCTCTTCCAATATCAATATCATATCTGCAAGTCGCTTGTTGTGCTCTTGCAACAGTGTAAAGCTCATCTGAACCATTGCTCCTTGCTAAGGCCACAAAGTGCTGGAGTAACTCAGTGGGTCAGGCAGGATCCACGGAGAACTGGGAGAGGCAACGTTACGGATTGGGACCCCTCTTCAGACTTTGCTCCCTGTATCCAAGGTTTTCTCTGGTTGTTCCAGTTGCTTCCTACATTCTAATGTTCCATTGATGGCAGCTCTAGAGGTTAATTAGTTACTGCTCGTGCCCTGAATATGCAGGATCATTGTCCAAGGACACTGTCTTTTCATATGCAATTAATTTAGGTGACATTTTAAAATAACACAGTTTAAGATGTAGATACAAGGAACTGCAGATGCTGGTTTACCAAGAAAAAATACAAAGTGCTGGAGTAGCTCAGCAAGTCATGCAGCATCTCTGGAGAACATGGATAGTTGATTTCAGGCTGGGACCCATAATGTCACCTATCCATGTTCTCCAGGGATGCTGTCTTAAGGCTCCAAATCTGAAGCATCAAGAAACTCCATTCCTTGGAGCGCAAGAGGATGAGAGGTGATCTTGTAGGGCTGTATAACATCATGAGAAGAATAGATTGAGTAGCTGCACACAGTCTCTTGCCCAGAGTGGGTGGATTGAGGTCCAGAGGACAAAAATTTGTGAAGGGGAAAAGATTTAATAGGAAACTGAGGGGTAAACATAGAAACATAGAAACATAGAAATTAGGTGCAGGAGTAGGCCATTCGGCCCTTCGAGCCTGCACCGCCATTCAATATGATCATGGCTGATCATCCAACTCATTATCCCGTACCTGCCTTCTCTCCATACCCTCTGATCCCCTTAGCCACAAGGGCCACATCTAACTCCCTCTTAAATATAGCCAATGAACTGGCCTCGACTACCCTCTGCGGCAGAGAGTTCCAGAGATTCATCACTCTCTGTGTGAAAAAAAGTTCTTCTCATCTCGGTTTTAAAGGATTTTCCCCTTATCCTTAAGCTGTGACCCCTTGTCCCGGACTTGCCCAACATCGGGAGCAATCTTCCTGCATCTAGCCTGTCCAACCCCTTAAGAATTTTGTACGTTTCTATAAGATCCCCTCTCAATCTCCTAAATTCTAGAGAGTATAAACCAAGTCTATCCAGTCTTTCTTCATAAGACAGTCCTGACATCCCAGGAATCAGTCTGGTGAACCTTATCTGCACTCCGTCTATGGCAATAATGTGCTTCCTCAGATTTGGAGCCCAAAACTGTACGCAATACTCCAGGTGTGGTCTCACCAAGACCCTGTACAACTGCAGTAGAACCTCCCTGCTCCTATACTCAAATCCTTTTGCTATGAAAGCTAACATACCATTCGCTTTCTTCACTGCCTGCTGCACCTGCATGCCTACTTTCAATGACTGGTGTACCATGACACCCAGGTCTTGCTGCATCTTCCCTTTTCCTAGTCGGCCACCATTTAGATAATAGTCTGCTTTCCTGTTTTTGCCACCAAAATGGATAACCTCACATTTATCCACATTATACTGCATCTGCCGTATAATGTGGGTAACTTTTTCAGGTGGTGGATGAATGTAACAAACTGTCAGACGAGGTAGTTGAGGCTGGGACTATCCCAACATTTAAGAAACAGTTAGACAGGTACATGGATAGGACGGGTTTGGATAGATATGGACCAGAGGTGGGACTAGTGTAGCTGGGACATGTTGGCCGGTGTGGGCAAGTTGGGCCGAAGGGGCTGTTTCCATACTATTTCATTCTATGCTGCCTGACCCACTGGGTTCTCCGATCAGTATAGGGGTTTCTCAGACAGTGCCTCACAACCTGTCTGGCGATTTCATATTAGCAAGTCACAGGGTGTCCAGATTGTCCAGAGGTCCAGCTTCATCAGCAGCTATGGAGAGAGCCTTTGACTCCTCCACCCAAAACCAGCAGAACTAGTTTGATGCGATTATTATGAGATCCTGGAGCCAATTAAGCACAAAAGCAAGTTGTTCATGGATTGGAACCTTCTTACACCTCAAAGGAATAGATGCAGCTTAATAAGCTCATTAAGGCTGGCATCTAACCTAAAACACATGAATAAAGTATGGTACACTGAGTGGAAAAGCCAAGAAAGGTCTGAAGAAGGGTCTCGACCCGAAACGTCACCTCTTCCTATTCTCCAGAGATGCTGCCATTTTGAGTATATCTTCAGTGTAAACCAGCATCACCAGTTCCTTCTTGCACATAAATGTATAGAAGATGGGAGGTCATGTTCCAGTTGTACATGACATTAGTGAGGCCACATTTGGAGCATTGTACTCAGTTTTGGTCATGCTTTATGAAAGATGTCAAGCTGGAAAGGGTGCAGGGAAGATTTACGAGGGTGTTGCAAGGTCCCAAGGGACTGAGCTGCAGGGAGAGGTTGGACAGGCTAGGACTTTGTTCCTTGGAGCACAGGAGGATGAGGGGTGACCTTATAGAGGTGGACAAAATCATGAGAGGAATAGATCAGGTAAATGCACAGAATCTTTTACCCAGAAGAGGGGAGTTGGGAACCAGAGGATATAGGTTAAAGATGAGGGGGGATTACTAGGAACCTGAGGGGCAACATTTTTAGTAGGTAAAGGGTGGTAGGTATATAGACTGAGCTGCCAGAAGAGGTAGTTGAGGCAGGGATTGTCGCAACATTTAAGAAGCATTTAAACAGCTACATGGATGGGATATGGGGCAAGTGCAGGCAGGTGGGGCTACTATACATAGGGCATGTTGGTCAACATGGATTAGTTAGGCCAAAGTGTCTCTTTCCACACTGTATAACTCCATCAAAACTCCAATAATTCACATTAACTACGCCCCAAACATTAAATGACCCATAACACTGGCAGACAAGTATGGAGGAGAGCTTATCAAAGATAAAGGGTCAGTCAGAACTTGTTGAAAAATACACTTTCAAGAACTCCTGAACATCAACTCAATCCTTGAAGTGAATTCCCTTGATTCCATTATCCCATCCAGCCACAAGAAGTCAATAAGCCCATATGTCAACTGAGGAACATCAAGGCATGAGGAGAGGATGATATCCTTGTTGAAGCTGATGGAGAGGAACTACATGAACTAGTTTACAACCTCATCATGTGGGATGGGCTAAACAAACCAGTCGGTTGAGAGGGAAAGATAGATCAGCCATGATTGAATAGACATTGGACAATAGACAATAGGTGCAGGAGTAGGCCATTCGGCCCTTCGAGCCAGCACCGCCATTCAATGTGATCATGCCTGCTCATCCACAATCAGTACCCCGTTCCTGCCTTCTCCCCATATCCCCTGACTCCGCAATTTTATAAGGACCCTATCTAGCTCTCTCTTGAAAGCATCTAGAGAACCTGCCTCCACCGCCCTCTGAGGCAGAGAATTCCACAGATTCACCACTCTCTGTGAGAAAAAGTGTTTCCTCGTCTCCGTTCTAAATGGCTTACCCCTTATTCTTAACTGGCCCCTTATTCTTAACTTACCCCTTATTCTTAAATGGCAGAGTAAAGTTGATGGGCCGAATGGCCTAGTTCTGTTCTTGGAATTGCAACGATCTGAGAAGGGTCTCGATACAAATTGTCACCTATTCCTTCGCTCCAGTGAAGCCGCCTGTCCGGTTGAGTTACTCCAGCATTTTGTGTCTTATCTTCAGTGTAGACCAGCATCTGCCAGTTCCGTCCGAAATCATTGTGACCATCGTCTATACAAATCCTGAACTACAAAGTCGTCCCTTTGCTATAGGTTCATCACCAGGTCCTTGTCAACTGCCTCCTCTCTGTGGCCGAAGAGAGAGTGGATGCAAAAGCGGGATAACATAGAACAAGTTTGAACAGGTCAGCATGGACTCAGTGGGCCGAAGGGCCTGTTTCCATGTTCTATCTTTAAACTTTTAATTTTCATGGAGTATAAATTGAATACAATCACTTTCTGACTTGCCAATAATATTCGGCATTTGCTTTTGATAGGTCCCCACATACTTCGACAGTCTTCTTTACATTGGAGATGTTCACCTTGGGTACCCGTACAGAAATAAAGAGGCTCTGCGCAGGGGATGTTGTGGCTTCTGTGGCGTCAGCAATGAACACACTGGCACACACACAATAAGATTAACTCATCCATTGGGCTTTATTTCCAACACCAAACAAGAGCCCCTAGAATCATCTCAGCAGACTCCATCCTTCTCCTCCCTTTGTTCTCTTCCCTTCTCCTCCCTTGCTTCTTCATGTCTCCTCCCTTCTCCTCCCATCTCCTCTCTTCTCTTCCCCCAACCCCCCGGCTAGACTCCTGGGTTTATAAGGCCAATGATCAGCAAGCGTGACCAAACAGGAAGCGGGGGCCGCGCGGAGGTCGAGTGAGTGACGTGAAGTTCGAGCGAAGGCCGCGGGAAGTTCGTGCGTGATGTACGACGTCGAGGTGCTGCGCACGCCCGTCGAGGCGGCTGTGCGCCGGCAGGCCGTTGCCGCGCGGAATTTTTGATCACGGTCAGTTTTTCGGAGCCCCGCTCGATGTCGGGACCAGCTCCGCCCAACTCCATACGGCTCCAGCGATCGAAGTGGGACTGGCCCCGCGAGGCCGAACGGCTCAGGCGACCACGTTAGGTCGCGCTTGCCGCATGGAGTCGCATGCTCGTGGGACAGGCCCTTGAATCGCAAACGTATGAACCGACACTCCAGTCCAACACTAGTCTGAAGATAGGCACAAAAAGCTGGAGTAACTCAGCGGGACAGGCAGCATCTCTGGAGAGAAGGAATGGGTGACGTTTCGGGAACCGAAACGTCACCCATTCCTTCTCTCCAGAGATGCTGCCTGTCCCGCTGAGTTACTCCAGCTTTTTGTGCCTATCTTCGGTTTAAACCAGCATCTGCAGTTCCTTCTCGCACAACATTAGTCTGATACTGCTTTGAGTTTCTCCGTTGAAAGTGATAATTGGGCCGAGGTAAAAACGGGGAAGGCGGGCGTAGAAAGGCTGACGAGACTTCACGCCTGAAGATTTAAAGTCAAATGCTTGCTGAGGTCTGAAAGTGTCTGCAACTATTGTTGAAATTATTGAGCAGGGAAATTGCACAGTGTTGGAAGCTTGGAATTCTAATTTTAGGTGTTACAAGGGACATGCCATACTCAATAGATTGGGTGGAAAGGAACAGAACATCCACTAATATTAAACAAAAACAAATCATTTAATTGAATTACCTGCCATTGAAACACACTCCGCCTAGGTACACCACTGGTGTTTGTATTTCTTGGAATGTTTATTCAGCCAAGTGCAGAAACATAAAGAAAGCTATATTAGCGGCACCATTTCATGACTTCAGGATATCACAAAGCACTTTGCAGCAGACGAAGAATTTACAAGGCGTGGTCACAGCAAGTTTAGAGATGCAGCATGGAAACAGGCCCTTCGGCCAACCGAGTCCATGCCCACCATCGATCACCCGTTCAGATTCAGATTCAGATTCAATTTTAATTGTCATTGTCAGTGTACCAACTTCAGTGTAACACTAGTTCCAAGTCATTCATAGCAAAAGGATTTGAGTATAGGAGCAGGGAGGTTCTATTGCAGTTGTACAGGGTCTGGGTGAGACCACACCTGGAGTATTGCGTACAGTTTTGCTCTCCTAATCTGAGAAAAGACATTCTTGCCGTAGAGGGAGTACAGAGAAGGTTCACCAGACTAATTCCTGGGATGTCAGGACTTTCATATGAAGAAAGACTGGATAGACTCGGCTTGTACTCACTAGAATTTAGGAGATTGGGGAGGGATGTTATAGAAACTTACAAAATTCTTAAGGGGTTGGACAGGCTAGATGCAGGAAGATTGTTCCCGATGTTGGGGAAGTCCAGGACAAGGGGTCACAGTTTGAGGATAAGGGGGAAATCTTTTATGACCGAGATGAGAAAAACATTTTTCACACAGAGAGTGGTGAATCTCTGGAATTCTCTGCCACAGAAGGTAGTTGAGGCCAGTTCATTGGCTATATTTAAGAGGGAGTTAGATGTGGCCCTTGTGGCTAAAGAGATCAGGGGGTATGGGGAGAAGGCAGGTACAGGATACTGAGTTGGATGATCAGACATGATCATATTGAATGGCGGGGCAGGCACGAAGGGCCGAATGGCCTACTCCTGCTCCTAATTTCTATGTTTCTATGTTTCTATCCCACTTTCGCACCCACCCTACACATTAGGGGCAATTTACAGAGGGCCAATTAACCTACAAGCCCGCAAGTCTTTGAGAAGTGGTGGGAAACCAGAGCACCTGGAGGAAACCCGCCCGGTCACAGCGAGAACCTGCAAACTCCACACTGACAGCATCCGGGATTAGGCTGGCGACTCTTTGACATGCCTTATCATCCAGTTTGTCTGCAGCCACCAAGGTTTTCAATCGTCTAGAAACAAGAAACTGCAGATGCCGGTTTACAAAAATAAAAGACACAGAAAGTGCTGGAGTAACTCAGCAGGTCAGGCAGCATCTCTGGACAACATGGATATGTAAAGTTTCGGGATGGGACCCTTCTTCAGACCGAACAGTACAACACAGGAACAGGCCCTTCGGCCCACAAAGTCTGTGCCGAACATGATGCCAAGTTAAGCTAATCTCCCACCTGCCTCTCGAAAAGCTTCATAAACGCAACTATCATATCCATTCCCACCACCACCCCTGGCAGTGCGTTCCAGGCACCCACCTCACTCGCTATGGATTGTCACAATCTTTGTTAGACATGAAATGCTGGGGTAACTCAGCGAATGAGGCAGCATCTATGGAGAGAAGTAATGGGCGGCATTTTCGGTCGACACCCTTCTTCAGACCCATACAATAGTCCTCTATTTTTATTAACCCCAGTCACAATCTTTTTCCCAGGGTAGGGGAAGTCTAAAACTAGAGGCATCGTTTTAGGGTAAGAGGGTAAAGATTTAAAAGGAACCTGAGAGGCAGATTTTTTTACACTGAGAGTTGTGGCATATTAAACAAACTTCCAGAGGAATTGTCAAAGGTGGGTACAATTACAGGGGTTAAAGGACATTTGTGTGGGAAAGAACTGCAGATGTTGGTTTGCACCGAAGATAGACGCAAAATTCTGGAGTAACTCAGCAGGTCAGGGAGCATCTCTGGAGAGAAGGAATGGGTGACGTTTCGGGTCCAGACCCTTCTTCAGACTGAAAGCGGTGGTGGTGTAATGGTGAACACAGCTGACTTCCAAGCAGTTGACCCTGGCTCGATTTCTGACCATCATAATTTGAACTAAAAGACATTTGGACAGGTACATGGAATGGAAAAGTTTAGAGGGATATGGACCAAATGCAGTACAGAACGCCACAGGAGATCCTTCTTCCCTGTGGCTCTCAAACTGTACAACTCCACCCCCTTCTGTGTCGTGGGGTAGACTAGGTGCCTCCTCCCCCCCTCCCCAATCTTTCCACGCCCCCCCCCAATCCTTTCCCCGCGTCACTTTAATTTCATGTTCCATGTATCTTGTGTTTTATGACTGTTGGCAGATCGATTTCCCTCCTGGGATAAACAAAGTTCTATTGTATTGTAAGTGGAACTAAGTCAGGAAGATATGTTGGCCAGCATGGACGAGTTGGGCTGAAGGGCCTGTTTCCACGCTGAAGGACTATGTAAACCGAAACCCGCTCCTTTGATTAAACTTTGGTTTGATCCCACTAAAAATTCCTCGTGAAATTCCATGTCAAATTTTGATGGCATTCCTGTGCAGCCTCACAAGACGTGTTCGAACAATACATGCGCCACATAAATGCAAATTGTCACTGTGAGGTGTGGCATCAGCAAGACTGCAGGTAGCCTGCAGTCATTTCTACCTCCTCCAACCATAGTACAGTTTGGGGGGCACGGCAAAGAACATTAAGTCTCTGTTTGGTCAATGGTGTGCGGCCGACTGCAATAAAGCAAATGTGAGACTGTATCTCACAGTGAAGTCGTTTGAGACCTGATTAATTTGTGTAGAAACCTTAAACAATGAATCAGGCTTGAGTAGAAAGAGTAATGGAGGTAGATCGTAACAATAATTGTACTCTTGTGGCTTATCGTGTTAATGATTGCGACAGACTTCAGGAGAACTTAAAGGCCGTCATGTGTAGGAAGGAACTGCAGAGGCTGGTTTAAACCGAAGATGGACATAAAAAGCTGGAGTAACCCGCAGGACAGGCAGCATCTCTGGAGAGAAGGAATGGGTGACGTTTCGGGTCAAGTCCCTTCTTCAGTCTGACTCCCACTGCTGAAACAACCTCTCCACATCCACGCTATCCAGGCCTTTCATAATCGGGTAGGTTTCAATGAGATCCGTCCTCATCTAAACACCAGTGGCTACAGGCCCAGAGCTGTCAAAAAACTCAACACACATTAACCCAACCATTCTTCTTTATTCATTCATTGGTCAGAGGGTGGTGAATCTGTGGAATTCTTTGCCACACTGTGGAGGCCAAGTCGTGGATATTTTTAAGGCAGAGATAGATAGATTCTTGATTAGTACGGGTGCCAGAGGTTATGGGGAGAAGGCAGGGTTGGGAGGGAGAGTTAGATCAGCCATGATTGAATGGTGGAGTAGAATTAGCAGGCCAAATGGCCTAATTCTACTCCTATTCCTTACGACATAATAATAATAATAATAATAATCTTATTTATATAGCACATTTTTAGTCAACTTGCATTGACCCCAAAGTGCTTCACATAATTACATTACATTTACACACAGGCAAAGGTGGGTGAAGTGTCTTGCCCCAAGGACACAACGACAGTATGCACTCCAAGCGGGATTCGAACCGGCTACCTTCAGGTCGCCAGCCGAACACTTAGCCCATTGCGCCATCTGTCGTCCCACATGGACATGGTCATTCTAGTAAAATTCCTCTGGACCCTCTCCAACGCCAGCACATCCTTCTTCAGTAGGCTCACGATGTGGGGACCACCAAGGTATGGGCATTCCTCAGTAGTTGCCACAATCAAATTTGTCTCCTCCCTTGGAGATGGTCATGACTACAGGCTGTCCGACGACCTTGTTTACGCTCCCCTTCCTCGATGTGGGAAATGAAGCTGTGAATTTGATATCTATAAGAAAACAATGAACAAACAATCATCATCTTTCTTTCTAGTCATTAGTGATAAAACAAAGTTGACATCAAGAGAGGAAAAAAACAACATTGCATTTCCACTTATAGCCATGAGAAGCATGAAGAGATTATGGGACTCTGGAGATTGCAGATGCTGGAATCTGGAGCAAAACATGAAACTGCCGAGTCTTGACCCGAGACATCAACTGTCCCTCTGCCTCCACAGATGCTGCTTGAACGGCAGATTTCCCCTCACAGTTTTTTTTTTTTGTCTCCTTTTCATCACTAGCCTTTGTTCACCCATCTACCAATCAACCCACCCCCTCCTTCACGTGTATCCAGCTATCAGTTGCCAGACTTTATCCCACCCCCACCTCTTTTTCTCAGCTTGCTCCCCCCAGCTCCAATCAGACTGAAGAAGGGACCTGACCCTAAACGCTGCTGATCTATTACTCCAGCATGACCTGCTGAGTTACTCCAGCACTTCATGTTTAGCTCAAGATTCCAGCATCTGCAGTTCCTTATGTCCCAAATTAAGTATCGAGTTTGAGGGTGGTGCTGATATAGTTGAATAGCGTTGTTTAAGATTGTGGCTGCTGTGAATATTGTCCTCTTTCATACATGATGCTCGTGAAACGACACTATGACGAGAATTGCCAGGGAAAGCAGGAATGACATTTGGAAATAAACTACTGAAATATTAAGTGTTTAAGAAGGAACTGCAGATGCTGGAGAATCGAAGGTACACAAAAAAGCTGGAGAAACTCAGCGGGTGCAGCAGCATCTATGGAGCGAAGGAAATAGGCAACGTTTCGGGCCGAAACCCTTCCGGGTTTCGGCCCGAAACGTTGCCTATTTCCTTCGCTCCATAGATGCTGCTGCACCCGCTGAGCTTCTCCAGCTTTTTTGTGTACTGAAATATTAAACTATGAGCTCACAGGCGCCACCTCGTGTATATTATGTGAGGTGCAGCTGAATTTTCTTACACATTTTCAGCAGGGGTCGGCAACCTATGGCCCATGGGCCGGGTCCGGCCCGTAACCTGAAATCATCCGGCCCGCAGGTGGGTTTTTTCCCGTCATCTTTACACTTCTTTACAAAAAATCGGAACCTGCCAACTTGGTTCACAGTGACAAAGAAAGATAGACAACAGGAGAAGGAGTAGGCCATTCAGCCCTTCGGCTCTGCTCCGTCCCTGACTGCTCCACCTTAACCCTAGCCCTAACCTGTCCCTAACTAAACTAAACTAAACTAAACTAAACTAAACTAAATTAAACTAAACTAAACTAAACTAAACTAAATTAAACTAAACTAAACTAAGCTTTGTTTTTCATACAATCCAGTAAAACTATATAATAGACACAAAATGCTGGAATAATCAGCGGGACCAGCAGCATCTCTGGAGAGAAGGAATAGGTAACATTATGGGTGCCTGGCCAGCTGAGTTACTCTAGCATTTTGTGTCTATTATATGATTCTACTGGATTGTATGCAAAACAAAGCTTAGTTTAGTTTAGTGTAATTTAGTTTAGTTTAGTTTAGTTTAGTTTAGTTTAGTTTAGTTTAGTTTAGTTTAGTTTAGTTTAGTTTAGTTTGGTTTAGTTTAGTTTAGTTTCGTTTAGTTTAGTTTAGAGATACAGTGTGCTAACAGGCTTTTCGGCCTACCGAGTCCGCGCCGACCAGCAATCACCCATAAACTAGTTCCATCCTACGCAGTAGGGACAATTTACAGAAGCCAATTAACATACAAACCTGCATGTCTTTGGGATGTGGGAGGAAACCGGAGAACCCGGAGGAAACCCAAGCGGCCACATGGAGAACATGCAAACTCCACACAGAGAGCATTCGAGGACAGGATCGAAACCAGGGTCTCTGGAGCTGTAAGGCAGTGGCTCTACCAGCTGCATTACATCTGATATGCCAAAGCTCTTAATAATGCTGAGAAGACAGCAGCTAATTTGGTGTTGTTTTATACCATCAGGGACATAAGTAGAGTTAAGGCCCTTCAAGCATTCTCAACTGATAATGAAGAACTCCAATGATACAGTGTTTTACAGAGCTTGATTTTTCAGTGGAGATATATATTTAATTTCTGCTTCGTTTGTAAGATTGTACTGGACAAGGGCAGAGGTGCTCACCTAGTTTGCAGGTGATCTGCCCTCACTATTAATGAGTGCCATGGCTGGAGTTTTGTTGTTTAAAATTCGTTCAGTGTTTACTATAAATAGTAACTGCGCTTCAAATGCAGTTTAGTGGCTTTGAAATCCCCTGAGACTTTCTGGGGACATTGATAAAGTCACGTGTCTAGAGACACGGGTTCAATCCTGACTACGGGTGCTGTCTGGACGGAGTTTGTACGTTCTCCCCGTGACCTCGTGGGTTTCCTCTGGGTGCTCTGGTTTCCTCCCACACTCCAAAGACGTGCAGGTGTGTAGGTGAATTGGCCTCTGTAAATTGTCCCGAGTGTGTAGGATACTGCTAGTGTATGGGGTGATCGCTGGTTGGCACAGACTCGGTGGGCTGAATATACCTGTTTTTATGCTGTATCTCTAAAGTCTAGTCACTGTGAAATCTCCTCTAGATATGCTTACTTTGAAGAAGTTCTCCTCCTCTCCCTGATTCTCCAGAGGTGCTGCCTGACCCACTGAGTTACTCCAGCACTTTGTGTCTATCTTAGATAGAGTCATGATTCGGTTGTGGATAGCTCGTATAGTTGATAAGAGCATAGTCTTACAAGCTGAAGACGTTAGCTTTACATGATAAGTACTTTTTAAATAACTTTCTTTCTTTCCTTAAACACTAACTTCCAAATTACATCCCAGATATTTATGCAACATACTTCATTCATTTTGCTGAATTAACTGGAGAAACTCAGAACTCTAGATGCTGGTTTACCAAATAAGATACAAAGTGCTGGAGTAGCTCAGCAGGTCAGGCAGCATCTCTGGAGAACATGGGTGGGTGACATCTCGGGTCGATACCAGAATGGTCCCAACCTAAAACGTCATCCATGTTCTACAAAGATGCTGCCTGACCCACTGACTTACTCCAGCACTTTGTGTCTATTTTCTTTTGCTGAATTACCATTCATGGTCCAAGGACTCACTAAGCATTAATGAGCTTGGCTCAACAAACTCATCGGGAAGACTGGCTCCGTGCTGGAGGGGAGTTGGATTACTGGGAGGTTGGTCTTGGAGGGGAAGACGTTCCTCAAACTGTGGAGCATCCCGGACAGCACAGCTCACCCCCTCTGTGACACACTGGTCAACCTGAGGAGAACCTTCAACAACAGATCTGTTCCAAGAGGCAGGACAGAACGCCACAGGAGATCCTTCTTCCCTGTGGCTATCAAACTGTACAACTCCTCCCCCTTCTCTCATGGGGTAAACTGAGACTGACTCCCCCCCTCCCCCCCCCCTTCCCCAATCTTTGCACATCCCCCAAACCTTTCCACTCATCACTTTAATTTCATTGTTTCATGTATTTTGTGTTTTGATAACTGTGGGCAGATCAATTTCCCGCCTGGGATAAATAAAGTCATATTGCATCGTATCGTGTCATTAATGCCACTTACTCTTAAAAGAAATGGAGCTGATAATTGAAATGATTCAGTTAAATCCAACGTGTTCGATTTTGTTGTAACTTCAAGATTCAAAGAGGTGAATACAATGTCTGAAGAAGGGTGTAGGAAGGAACTGAAGATGATGGTTTAAACCGAAGATAGACACAAAATGCCGGAGTAACTCAACGCGTCAGGCAGCATCTCTGGAAAGAAGGAATGGGTGAGGTTTCGGGTCGAGACCTGAAGAAGGGTCCTGACCCGAAACATCATCTATCCCTGTTCTCCAGAGATGCTGCCTGACCCGCTGAGTTATTCCAGCGTTTCGTGTCTAACTTTGGTTTAAACCCGCATCTGCATTTCCTTTTTATTACAAATTAACACGGAATTGTTTTGCAGAATATATAGGTGAAATTTGCACTATCTGCCGTACATACTGTATGTGCTGAGAAGATATTGAGATGGTGAAATGGTGTACGGGAATTCCATCTAATTTTTCTTGTTGAAACAAGGAACTGCAGACGCTGCTTTACGAAACAAAAAAGACACAAAGTGTTGGAGTAACTCAGTGGGTCAGGCAGCATCTCTGGAGAACAGGGATAGATGATGTTTCGGGTTGAGACCTTCAGACAACTGCAGATGCTGGTTCATACACAAAAGGACACAAAGTGCTGGAGTAACTCAGCAGGCCAGACAGTAACACTGGAGACCATAGGTAGGTGATGTTTTGGGTCGGACTGATTGTACGGGATGGGGGGAGAAAGCTGGAAGAGAACCGAAATGAACTAACTTAAATTATATTATATTATAACTGACTATTATATTAGATTATAATTTTATAATATTATTGTATCCACCTGTTACTTGTCAGACTTTGTCCTGCCCCCACCTCTCTTCCAGATGTCTTCCCCTTCCACTAAAATCAGTCTTAAGAAGGGTGCCGACCTGAAACGTCATCTATCCATGTTCTCCAG
Source organism: Leucoraja erinaceus (assembly GCF_028641065.1). Lineage (NCBI taxonomy): Eukaryota > Metazoa > Chordata > Chondrichthyes > Rajiformes > Rajidae > Leucoraja > Leucoraja erinaceus. Next base: position 9,289,888 of record NC_073395.1, read on the forward strand.
AGATGCTGCCTGACCCGCTGAGTTACTTCAGCACTTTGTCTTTTATTTCTCTTTTTTTTCCTTCCACCTGGTCAAACTGTACAACTCCTCCCCCTTCCATCATGGGGTAAACTGAGACTGATACTGAGTTGGATGATCAGCCATGATCATATTGAATGGCGGTGCAGGCTCCCGAATGGCCCCCCCCCCCCCCCCCCCCCAAGTTAATCACCTTGCCTTTTGAAGCAATAGTCAATGGATTTTTATAACATGGACTTAGATGTTGAGGATCAGCAAGTTTTCTGTTTGTGGGAACTTGTTGTACTGTGATATTACTGTGTAAGAAAGGACTGCAGATGCTGGTTTACACCGAAGATAGACAAGGTGCTGGAATAGTAACTCAGTGGGTCAGGCAGCAACTCTGGAGAGAAGGAATGGGTAGCTTTTCGTGTCGAGATCCTTCATCAGACTGAGTGTCAGGGGAGAGGGAGACGAGAGGAATGGATGGGTAGGGTGTGAAAATGACAGATCAAGCAGGCGATCATCAAGGAAATGTGGAATTGTTCATTGTTGGCTGAGGGTGAAGTGACAACGAGGCATGCAATCAGTAAAATTAATCGGAAGGGCAGTGAAACTAGTCGGGGGATGGACGGAGAGACAGGGAATGCAAGGGTTACTTGAAGTAGTTGAACTGTGATATTACTGGTGTACAGAGGATTTCCTCCATTTCAGCAGTTACTTCAGATGTTGTTTAACTTCCATGGTGGGCAAATTATTGGAATCAACTTCGAGGGAGATAATGACTGTTTACTTAGGAAGGCAGTAGAACAGTTGGCAAGGATTTGTTACTGGAGTTCCTGTCTTGCTAACTTGATTGCATTTTTGCGGAGGGTTGTTGAGGGAAGTGCATTCGTGGATTTCAACAGAGTGTTTACAGCAGCGTTGTCAAAAATGTGAAAACCCGAATATCCAAAGCCAAAGATTGATCCACAATTGACAAACGCAGCAGAGGGTCATGCTTGGTCGGTATGTTTGGAAGGATACTACCTGTGGGATTCTACAAGGCTCAGCACATCTTCTCTTGCTTTTTCACAGGTTCGCACATGTTATAGGAGTAGAATTAGGTCATTCGGCCCATCGAGTCTACTCTTCCATCCATTCATGGCTGATGAATATGTTTTATGCGTACATATTAATGATTGATATATTAATGAAGGAGACGATTAGGACTTTGCTGAGAATATAAACACCTCTACTTCCTTAGTGGATGAGGAGATTCAGGACGCCACCAAATACTCTCTGGTGCTTCTTCAGGTCTACAGATGCATCACGGCCTGGCTCGGAGACTCGAACGACCAGGAACGGAGATGATTGCAAAATGTGGTGAACATTGCCCATTTGGTCATAAGGTCACAAGTGATAGGAGTAGAATGAGGCCATTCAGCCCATCTACTCCACCATCCAATCATGGCTGATCTATTTCTCCTAACCTCATTCTCCTGCATTCTACCCATAACCTCTGATACCTGCACTAATCAATAATCTATCTATCTCTGCCTTAAAAATATCCAATAGCAGCCTCCACAGCCTTCTGTGGCAAAGAATTCCACAGATTCACCATCCTCTGACTAAAGAAATTTCTCATCATCCCCTTCCAAAAAAATAACCCCTTTGATTCTGAGACTATGATCTCTAGTCTTAGATTCTCCCACTAGTGGAAACATCCTTTCCACATGCACTCTATCCAAGCCTTTCACTATTTTGTAGAGGTCCCCCCTCATTCTTCTAAACTCCAGCGAGTACAGGCCCAGTGCCGACAAATGCTCATCATAGGTTAACATACTCATTCCTGGAATCATTCTTGTAAACCTCCTCTGGACCCTCTCCAGAGTTGACCTCCTCACCATCGCAGGGATCTACAAGAGTCGTTGCCTCAAAACGGCAGCCAGCTTCATCAGAGACCCACACCACTCTGGTCACGCAATCATTTCATCCCTGCTCTCGGGAAGGAGGTATAGGAGCCTGAAAACTGCAATGTCCAGGTTCAGTAGCAACTTCATCCCTACAACCATGAATGTATTAAACACGACAACATCACAGTTTCCAAATAAGTTCTGAATTACATAGACTTGTGGGCAATGTTTTTGGCTTGGCACTATTATTGTTTGTTTTTAGATATGAAAGCACTAACATTTTTTGTTGTTTATTATGGTGTTTACATACCTATTGTGCCTCTGTAAGTAAGAATATCGTTGTTCCATTTTTGGACATGACGATAAAACACTCTTGACTACTGAATAATTCACCAAAGACTTTCAAGTCTTCAGGAGGATGTGGACAATTGGGTTATTGGGGCAGAAATACTGCAAATTATTTCAGCTCGAAGACATGTCAAGCACTGCATCTGGTGAAGTGAGAGAGCTTAATGCCCCTGTCCCACTTAGGAAACCTGAACCGAAACTTCTGGAGACTTTGCGCCCCAACCAAGGTTTCCGTGCGGTTATCGGAGGTTTTTGTCAGTCTCCCTACCTGCTTCCACTACCTGCAACCTCCGGCAACGACCTGCAACCTACGAGAACCGCACGGAAACCTTGGGTGGGACGCAAAGTCTCCAGAGGTTTCCGTTCAGGTTTCCTAAGTGGGACAGGGGCTAAAGGGATTGTACAATAGATGGCAGCACATTGTGAAATGTCCAGGAACAAAGAGATCTTGATGTACATGTTCACATATTTATTAAGATCACTCGACTGGAGAAGTGGGCTATTCATCTCTCTCACATTAAATCCTGAATGTTTAATTTAGTTTAGAGCAGTGGTTCCCAACGTGGGGCGTACGCCCCACAGGGGGGCAATTTGATTTTTAAGGGGGGCAATTGAAGAAATGTTATTCTGCAAATCGTTAGAGACCACCACTACCGCCACTGATATATATAATAAACTAAAACACTACTTAGCTGTCAATAATATACCAATGGAAAACAACATCTTGTGCAGCTGATGGTGCTCCTGTTATGATGGGCAAGAAAAATGGATGCTTAAAATTGATGAAAGATGAGAATCCGGAAATACTTCTTGTGCACTGTGTTATTCATAGAGAGAACTTAGTGTCAAAAAATATTTCTCCTGTACTCAATGAGGTACTAAAATCTATCAATGCTATCAAAATTATATATCACCACATGGGGGGGGGGGGGGCATCAGGATTTTAGAGGTGATTAAGTGGGACATGGCCAAAAAAGGGTTGGGAACCACTGGTTTAGAGATACAGCGCGGAAACAGGGCCCTTAGGCCCACCGAGTCCGCACCTACCAGCGATCCTCGCACACTAACGCTATCCTACACACACTGGGGACAATTTACATTTTATACCAAGCCAATTAACCTACAACCCCGTACGTCTTTGGAGAGTGGGAGGAAACCGAAGATCTCGGACAAAACCTACGCAGCTCATGTGGAGAACGTACAAACTCTGTACAGACAAGCACCTATTGTCAGGATCGAACCCGGGTCTCTGGCGCTGTAAGGTGGTAGCTCTACCGCTGCGCCACCATGCCGCCGGCCCTTTATTAACTTCCTCATTTCAGATTAACAAGCACAAGAGTTCTCTAGGGTTACACAAAAAAGCTGGAGAAACTCAGCGGGTGCAGCAGCATCTATGGAGCGAAGGAAATAGGCAACGTTTCGGGCCGAAACCCTTCTTCAGACTGATCGGGGGCGGATTTGTTAATCTGGATGAGGAGATTCAGGACGCCACCAAATACTCTCCTGTGCTTCTTCAGGTCTACAGATGCATCACGGCCTGGCTCGGAGACTCAAACGACCAGGAACCGAGATGATTGCAAAATGTGGTGAACATTGCCCATTTGGTCATAAGGTCACAAGTGATAGGAGTAGAATTAGGCCATTCGGCCCATCTACTCCACCATCCAATCATGGCTGATCTATTTCTCCTAACCTCATTCTCCTGCATTCTACGCATAACCTGTGACACCTGCACTAATCAATAATCTATCTATCTCTGCCTTAAAAATATCCAATAGCAGCCTCCACAGCCTTCTGTGGCAAAGAATTCCACAGATTCACCATCCTCTGACTAAAGAAATTTCTCATCATTCCCTACCAAAAAAATAACCCCTTTGATTCTGAGGCTATGATCTCTAGTCCTAGATTCTCCCACTAGTGGAAACATCCTTTCCACATGCACTCTATCCAAGCCTTTCACTATTTTGTAGAGGTCCCCCCTCATTCTTCTAAACTCCAGCGAGTACAGGCCCAGTGCCGACAAATGCTCATCATAGGTTAACATACTCATTCCTGGAATCATTCTTGTAAACCTCCTCTGGACCCTCTCCAGAGTTGACCTCCTCACCATCGCAGGGATCTACAAGAGTCGTTGCCTCAAAACGGCAGCCAGCTTCATCAGAGACCCACACCACTCTGGTCACGCAATCATTTCATCCCTGCTCTCGGGAAGGAGGTATAGGAGCCTGAAAACTGCAATGTCCAGGTTCAGTAGCAACTTCATCCCTACAACCATGAATGTATTAAACACGACAACATCACAGTTTCCAAATAAGTTCTGAATTACATAGACTTGTGGGCAATGTTTTTGGCTTGGCACTATTATTGTTTGTTTTTAGATATGAAAGCACTAACATTTTTTGTTGTTTATTATGGTGTTTACATACCTATTGTGCCTCTGTAAGTAAGAATATCGTTGTTCCATTTTTGGACATGACGATAAAACACTCTTGACTACTGAATAATTCACCAAAGACTTTCAAGTCTTCAGGAGGATGTGGACAATTGGGTTATTGGGGCAGAAATACTGCAAATTATTTCAGCTCGAAGACATGTCAAGCACTGCATCTGGTGAAGTGAGAGAGCTTAATGCCCCTGTCCCACTTAGGAAACCTGAACCGAAACTTCTGGAGACTTTGCGCCCCAACCAAGGTTTCCGTGCGGTTCCCGGAGGTTGTTGTCAGTCTCCCTACCTGCTTCCACTACCTGCAACCTCCGGCAACCACCTGCAACCTCCGGGAACCGCACGGAAACCTTGGGTGGGACGCAAAGTCTCCAGAGGTTTCCGTTCAGGTTTCCTAAGTGGGACAGGGGCTAAAGGGATTGTACAATAGATGGCAGCACATTGTGAAATGTCCAGGAACAAAGAGATCTTGATGTACATGTTCACATATTTATTAAGATCACTCGACTGGAGAAGTGGGCTATTCATCTCTCTCACATTAAATCCTGAATGTTTAATTTAGTTTAGAGCAGTGGTTCCCAACGTGGGGCGTACGCCCCACAGGGGGGCAATTTGATTTTTAAGGGGGGCAATTGAAGAAATGTTATTCTGCAAATCGTTAGAGACCACCACTACCGCCACTGATATATATAATAAACTAAAACACTACTTAGCTGTCAATAATATACCAATGGAAAACAACATCTTGTGCAGCTGATGGTGCTCCTGTTATGATGGGCAAGAAAAATGGATGCTTAAAATTGATGAAAGATGAGAATCCGGAAATACTTCTTGTGCACTGTGTTATTCATAGAGAGAACTTAGTGTCAAAAAATATTTCTCCTGTACTCAATGAGGTACTAAAATCTATCAATGCTATCAAAATTATATATCACCACATGGGGGGGGGGGGGGCATCAGGATTTTAGAGGTGATTAAGTGGGACATGGCCAAAAAAGGGTTGGGAACCACTGGTTTAGAGATACAGCGCGGAAACAGGGCCCTTAGGCCCACCGAGTCCGCACCTACCAGCGATCCTCGCACACTAACGCTATCCTACACACACTGGGGACAATTTACATTTTATACCAAGCCAATTAACCTACAACCCCGTACGTCTTTGGAGAGTGGGAGGAAACCGAAGATCTCAGACAAAACCTACGCAGCTCATGGGGAGAACGTACAAACTCTGTACAGACAAGCACCTATTGTCAGGATCGAACCCGGGTCTCTGGCGCTGTAAGGCGGTAGCTCTACTGCTGCGCCACCATGCCGCCGGCCCTTTATTAACTTCCTCATTTCAGATTAACAAGCACAAGAGTTCTCTAGGGTTACACAAAAAAGCTGGAGAAACTCAGCGGGTGCAGCAGCATCTATGGAGCGAAGGAAATAGGCAACGTTTCGGGCCGAAACCCTTCTTCAGACTGATCGGGCGGGTGCACCCCACCCCCGCCCCCGATCAGTCTGAAGAAGGGTTTCGGCCCGAAACGTTGCCTATTTCCTTCGCTCCATAGATGCTGCTGCACCCGCTGAGTTTCTCCAGCTTTTTTGTGTAACCTTCGATTCTCCAGCATCTGCAGTTCCCTCTTAAACACAAGAGTTCTCTAGTTGGCTCCATCACATATTGCTCTAGGAAACCATCTCTAATGCACTCTACCATTTCCAACTTGATTAACAGAATCTGTGCAAGGATTAACATTTCTCATAATCATTGCTCTGACCTTTTTACAAACATCCATTATTTGTTGAGATACCTTTCCTAAAGGTGGCCACTGTTTGGTCCAAACACACTTCTCAGTGTCTTCTTTCCCTTGATGTTCCTCACTCCACCCAAATTAACTCATCATTATCTGGGTCAAGATTGTCTCTCGCATCTTTACTTACTTCACCTCTTATTAATAGTGCTACCTCACCACCCATTCCTTCTAGCCCACTCTTCCTCAAAGGATGAATATCCATGAATATAAAGTTCCAGACTTCAATCCTCTTGCAACCATGTCTCTATTATAGCTTTCAGATCATGCTCATCCTGCTGTTCGTTATGTTAGTTCATCTACAATGTTACAAATGTTTTGCACTATCTATCTATCTATCTATCTATCTATCTATCTATCTATCTATCTATCTATCTATCTATCTATCTATCTATCTATCTATCTATCTATCTATCTATCTATCTACTATTAAAACTCTGTGTGTGTGTGGGTGAGTATGTGGGTGTATGTCATTATTTTTGCCTTTGATTTGTTACTCCGCCAAAACCAGACGCAAAAACGCCGAGATTTTTACCATTTCGCTAGCGATTTTACTTTTACATTCTCTGATCCACTCCTCATTAAATTTAGTCATTTTTCTGTACACATTTTTAATAAAATCCTTCCTCCCTCCCCCCTACCCGTCACTTATTTTGTCGCCTCCTGCTGGCCACCTTCTCATCGCGTCTCCCGCGCAACCATAACAGCTGCTGCCGCACGGCTCTCCTCCACTTGAGATCATGAAATTATGGCAAATGGGTACACAATAGCGCTATATTTTTTGCTCCACTTTACAATTGTCCTGTGGTGTGTTTTCAACAAGTTTTGTTCAGATTTATGTTAGATTTTACAAGTTATTCACATTTTTAACTTTACAAAATTCAGTTTGAAAAAGAATAACTTGAACACTGCAGCGGCAGTTGCACTGACAGTTACAGCTATGACATCACAATGGGATCTCATTTGCAACAATGTTGCAATCACAGAAGACTGAGTCCTGGCAGAGAGAGGTTGAACAGGATGGGGAGGTTGTGCTGGGGTATAAGTGAAATGAGCCGCCCCTGCACAGTTGGGGGCTATGGGTGAGTGGTGGAATATTACGTTGGGGGAACGGGTTGCATCGAGGGACCAGGCCTCCTGTGTGACAGGGACCCGACGGGTCCCACAGTTGAGTAATATATAAAGTTTTTATGCATGCTTTTTTGGGGTCAATTTTGACCATTTATTTAGCACTGATGCTACTGCGACCCTATTTGACTCTTGTCCATAATTTCATATTATATTTTTGTTTTCTTTCTTTCATTTCTCTCCTTATTCGTTGGGCCTATACTCGCTGGAGTTTAGAAGAATGAGGGGGGACCTCATCGAAACGTTCAGAATAATGAAAGGCTTGTCTGGAGTAGATGTGGAGAGGATGTTTACACTAGTGGGAGAGTCTAGAACTGGAGGTCATAGCCTCTGAATTAAAGGATGTTCTTTTAGGAAGTAGATGAGGACATTTTTCATTAGTCAGAGGGTGGTGAATCTGTGGAATTTGCCACTTTGTCTTTGGAGGCAAAGTAGGCGGATATGTGTCAGAGATAGATAGATTCTTGATTAGCACGGGTGTCAGGTGTTATGGGGGGATGACAGGAGAATGGGGTTAGGAGGGAGAGATGGATCAGTCATGATTTAATGGCGGAGTAGACTTGATGGGCCGAATGGCCTAATTCTACTCCTATCTTATGATCGTATTTCTCCCTCTCAAGTCTGCTTGTGTTTCCATCTGTCTCGAATTCTAGTTTAAACCCTCCCCTACAGCTAGCAAACATGCCCGTGAGAAAATTGACTTGGCATGCACAGCCATCTGTGGCAATAAATTCCACAGATTCATCACCTTGCTGTCATGTTTAGCCTTAATTTTAGTCTCTGCATCCATTCTATCTAAAGTAGGTTGAAAGAGGCCGGTGTTGTCAGTCCTAATAGGTTAAATATGGGGATATGGGGCAAATGCAGACAGGTGGAGCTTGCTTGGTCAACATGGATGAATTGGGCCAAAGAGCTTGTATCTAGTCAAGAGTGTTTTATTATCATATGTCCCAGATAGAACAATGAAATGCTTTGGTGCAACAGCACAACAGAATATGTAAACATAGTACACTGTAAACATTATCATAAACAAGGAAAAAAAGTTCAGTGTGTGTGTATATACATATAATGTGTGTATGTGTGTATGTGTGTATATACATATACACACATATAGAGTCATGGAGTGATACAGTGTGGAAACAGGCCCTTCGGCCCAACTTGCCCACACTGACCCACATGTCCCAGCTACGCTAGTTCTGCCTGCCTGTGTTTGCCGAATACCCATCCAAACCTGTCCTATCCATGTACTTGTCTAACTGTTTCTTAAATATTGGGATAGTCCCTGCCTTAACTACCTCATCTGGCAGCTTGTTCCATACATCCACCACCCTTTGTGTGAAAAGGTTACCCCTCAGATTCCTATTAAGTCTTTTCCCCTTCACATTAAACCTATACACACACACACCATACACATAAAAACAAACAATATTAGTGCAGAAAGACAAATCGAATGCCCCCAATACGTAGTTCAGAACTATCTATATCTGTGCTGTGTGACTATGACTGTGCATTCGCCCTATCTAATTCCTGATGATTGTGTACACCTCTATAAGATCTTCTTGCATCTGTGTTGTTGCCCTGTGAATGTCGAAGCAGCGTTAAATCATGCATGTATTAGTCATAGCCTTGCTTGACCAGCGCTGCTGACATTGGGGCAATTACACTCTCCCCGCCCGCCCGCCCCCCCGCGCTGCTGGCCAGCTGATGTGACGCGGCGCCCTCGCTTCACTGTCATATGATCGCCGGCTGCGGAGCTGGAGGGGGAGGCAGAGAGAGAAGGAGGGAGAGAATAGGAGAGAGGGAGACAGAGAGAGAGAGGCAGAGACAGAGGGAGAGAGAGAAGGTGACACACAGAGAGAGAGATAAAGAGAGAGACAGAGGGAGAGAGACAGAGATCGAAGGAGATAGAGAAGCAGAAGGAGACAGAGGGAGAGGTTGAAGGAGAGAGAGGGAGAGGCAGAGATAGAGAGGGAGGGGGAGGCAGAGGGAGAGAGATAGATAGATAGATAGAGAGATAGATAGATAGAGAGGGAGATAGATAGAGCGATAGATAGAGCGATAGATAGAGGGAGAGATAGAGATAGATAGAGGGAGAGAGGGGAGCAGCATTCAGAGCCGGAGCCGAGGCAGCGAGCGGATCAGAGGCATCGGGCGGGCCGGGTGTGAGCAGCAGGATCCCGGGGAGGATTGGGTCCGGGTCCGGGAGCGGGAGCCGCAGTGGAGAGGAGCGGGGCAGAGACGCACAGCGACGGCAGGATGAGCATGCTGGTGCTGATCAATAAGCTGCTGGACTGGTTCAAGTCCTTGTTCTGGAAGGAGGAGATGGAGCTGACGCTGGTCGGCCTGCAGTACTCCGGCAAGACGACGTTTGTCAACGTGATAGCGGTACATGCACTCCCGCACCTCGCCTTCCATGACCAGCCCTCGCCCCCCACACACACACACACACACACACACACACACAGGCGGGGTGATCACCCCCTCTCCTCATCCCTCCTTCCCCCTCCCTCCCTCCCCTCCTCCCTCCCTCTCCCTCCCCTCCCTCCCCTCCCTTCCTCCCCCCCCTCATTCACTCCTCCCTCCCCCTTCCTCTGCCCCTTCCTCTTCTCCCCTTCATCCCTCCTTCCCCCCTCGCTCTTCCCCTCCCTCCCCTTCCTCCTGCCTCCTTCTCTCTCCCCTCCCTCCCCCTCCCCTTCCACCTTCTCCCCTTCTCCCTTCCTCTCTCTCCTCCCCCTCCCTCTTCCCATCCCCTTCCATCTCTCTCCCCCTCCCTTCCCCCTCCCTTCCCCCCTCCCTTCTCCTCTCCTCCCCCCTCCCTCCCCTTCCACCTTTCTCCCCCTCCCTCCTCCCTCTCCCTCCCTCCCTCCTCCTCCCCCTCCCTCTCCCCTTCCACCTTCTCACCCTCCCTTCCTCTCCTCCTCCCCCTCCCTCCCTCTCCCCTCTTCATCTCCCCTCTTCCTCTTTCCTCTTCTCCCTCCCCCTTCTCCCCCTCATCCACCCCCTCCTTTCTTCTTCCCACCCCTCCAGGGCAGAGCCACTATTCCAGGCCTCTCCAGTCCCTGCCATTGAGACCCCTGGCTGTGCAGCTGCCCCTCTATGTGTGTGGGAATCTGCCGGGACTGCCCCTGCAGGAGTTGGGTGAGCAGCTGGGGCTGTGGGGTGAGCAGGAGCTCAGAACGCCTGTGTCACGCCTTTGCCATGCAAGCCCCTCCTGCCCGTGCAAGGTTATCATCATTTCCTGTGCAATGTCTAGCTGTGTTTGGCCTTTAAATCCCTTTAAACCAAAACACAACTTAATCTTTGCATCTAATAATATATTTTAAAACAATCTTTGTATCTTTTTTTTAATCAAACCTCATCTGAGGGACAATTTATATGCTTGCATGTGTGAATTTTTAAAATATGTATACAGATTAACTACTGTCATGTGTGGTATGGCTGCACCTAGACTCCTTGTGTTACAAGAATTCTTCCCCGAGAATTTATAACCCTTGATTCAGTTGTGCCAGAAAATAATCATTAGGAACGTCACTGAATTTGCTTACAAATTCTCCAGCTGATGTGACGTATTAAAAATTAATATTTGTATCCATCCCTTTTTATTTCAACCTTTTAGGTGCTCTATATTAATTAATTGCGTTTCATTTTCATATTTTACAACGTTCCTTTTAATTTCCTAAGGCCTTCAAATTTTCCAGTCAAACTAAAAATAATCTTGCTTTCGAATAATTAAGCTGGGCCCGAGAGTCAGAAATATATTTTTCTGTTTGCAATGATAGATTAAAAAAATTATTTTAATGCAAAATTCCTTCTCCTGTGCTCTATGATAGCATCCGTCGACCTAGTAGGTTATTCTTTCTTTTTATTGCCTGTAGAGTCTTACAGTTAATACTTTCCCTTAAATGGGCGGCACAGTTGCTGTCTTACAGTGCCAGAGACCGGTCTGATTCGATCCTGACTACGCTTGCTGTCTGTACGTAGTTTGCACGTTCTCCCTGTGGCACTGTGGGTTTTCTCCACGGGTTTAAAGCTGGAAAGGGTGTATAGAAGATTTACGAGAACGTTGCCAGGACTTGAGGGCCTACGCTATAGGGAGAGGTTGAGCAGGCTAGGAATTTATTCCTTGTAGCGCAGGAGGATGAGGGGAGATCTTATAGAGGTCCACAAGATCTTGAGAGGAATAGATCGGGTAGATGCATTTTAATAAGATAGTCTTTTATCCAAGCGGTACAGTGCTGCATCAGTACAGTTGCTGCCTTACAACGCCAGAGATCCGGGTTCGATCCCCAATAAGGGTGCTGTCTCTACCATGTTTAATGTTATCCCTGTGACCGCGTGGGTTTTTCCCAGGTGCTCCGGTTTCCTCCCACACTCCAGAGACGTACAGGTTTGTACGTTAATTGGCTTCTGTAAATTGTAAATTATCCCCAGTGTGTAGGATCGTGCTAGTCTACGGGGTGATTGCTGGTCGGCGCGGACTTGGTGGGGTGAAGGGCCCATTTCCTCGCTTTAGATTTCAGAGATACGGCATGGAAACAGGCCCTTCGACCCACCAAGTCTGTGCCGACCATGTTGCCACATCTGCACTAGTCCCACCTGCTTACGTTTGGCCCATATCCTTCTAAACCTTTCCTGTCCATGTACCTGTCTAAATGTTTCTTAAACATTGCGATAGTCCCAGCCTCAACTACCTCCTCTGGCAGCTCATTCCACACACACCCACCAACCTTTGTGTAAAAAAAGTTACCCCTCTGGTTCATATTAAATCTTTCACCCCGCACCTTAAACCTATGCCCTCTGGTTCTCGATTACCCAACTCTGGTTAAGCCAAATATATTAAATCTTAATACAGAGAGTTTTGAAAATGTGCGACATTTTTATGTTTTGAAATTAATTTTTGTGATGTTGGGATTATTCACCAAACCCCTAGTTATTGCTGGTCCCTTGTTGTTCTTCAATTGATGTTGGGATTCATCTCGGATGGTCTCCCATCACAGTGGCGCAGCGGTAGAGTTGCTGCCTTACAGCGAATGCAGCGCTGGAGACCCGGGTTCGATCCCGACTACGAGTGTTGTCTGTACAGAGTTTGTACGTTCTCCTCGTGACCTGCGTGGGATTTCTCTGAGATCTTTGGTTTCCTCCCACACTCCAAAGACGTACAGCTTTGTAGGTTAATTGGCTTGGTAAATGTAAAAATTTTCCCCAGTGGGTGTAGGATGGTGTTATGTACGGGGATCGATGGTCGGCGCGGACCCGGGTGGACCGAAGGGCCTGTTTCCGCTCTGTATCTCTAAACACTGTGGCCTGCAGGTCTGGCCACGTGCTAAGGCTTTGAGCGGTGGTGGTGCCTGTTGGTGATGGCATTCCCACATTACTGCCATGCCCGGAGTTCCAGGCCTAGGACTTGGGCTCAATGAGGAAGTGGCAATGTCCTCCCAAGTTACGGAAGTGTGATTTGGTGGGGAACCTGCAGATGGTGGTGTTTGCATGCACCTGCTGCTCCTGAATCTCTTTGTGGTGGAGGTTTGGGATATACGTTAGACGTTACAAAATAAGGAGCCGGTCATTTAAAACAGGGCAGCGTAGAAATTGTATCTCTCGCAGGGTAGTTATAGAATTATACAGCGTGGAAGCAAGCCCTTCCGACCGACATGCCCACATGATCCACCGATCCGTGAATCTCTGGCAGATAAAATCTTTGCCCCTGAGGGTGATGGAGGCCAGAGTTTTAGATATATTTAACGTAGAGGTAGATAAATATTAAAAAGATTGAGGGGAACTATCACAGAAGAGGAGGCGAGGCCAACATAGATCAGACATGATCGTATTGAATGGTGAGGCAGCATTGAGCGTTGGAGTAGCTAACTCCTGCTCCCATTTTAATGAGTTCATGCGCTTTTACGTTTATGGTTGTTATCTCTCTAAAGCAGATTAAGTTGGAGGGTTACATTTGCCTATATCTGCTCTTGTGTCTCAATCTTTAGACTTTAGCACTTTAGAGATACGACGTGGAAACAGGCCTTTCGGCCCACCGAGTCTGTGCCGACCAGCGATCCCCGCGCATTCACACTATCCTACGCACACTAGCGACAATTTACAGTTGTAATTTAAGCCAATTAACCTACAAGCCTGTATGTCTTTGGAGTGTGGGAGGAAACCGGAGCACGCAGAGAAAACCCACGCAGGTCACAGGGAGGACGTACAAACTCCATACAAACTGCACGTGTAGTCAGGATCAAACCCAGGTCCCTGTAGGTGTGAGGCAGCGATTCTACAGCTGCACCATTGTGCCGCCCTAATCTGTTGCCGTATTCTGGATGGGGCAATCGTAATGAATTTTGTTAGATGGTGCTACTATATGGAGGGAACTATCATTTAGGATAGTGGATACCAATCTGGAGGGCGGGTTTTCTTCTGGATTGTGTTAGGTTCCTTGAGTGTTACTAGAACTGAACTCATCCAGGTATGTGAAGTATATTCCATCACACACCTTAACCTGCAGTGTACGGAGAGAATGTTACGAGGATGTTGCCAAGACCTAAGGGTCTGAGCTATAGGGAGAGGTTGGGCAGGCTAGGACTTTATTCCTTGGAGCACAGGAGGATGAGGGGTGATCTTATGGGGCTGTGTACAATCGTGAGGGGAATAGATGGGATAGATACACAGAGTCTTTTACCCAGCATATGGGGAATCAAGAACCAAAGGACATTTGTTTAGGTGATGGGAATTATTTAATGGGAACCTGTGTGGCAACATTTTTATACAAAGGGTGGTGGTTTATGGAACAAGCTGCCAGAAAAGGAGGTAGTTGAGGCAGGTAGTACAGCTGCATTCAAAAGCCATTTGGACAGGTAGTTGGATAGGAAAGGCTTAGAAGGATATGGGCCTAAATGCAGGGAGGTGGGTCTAGTGTCGATGGGGCATCTTATATAACCATATAACCATATAACAATTACAGCACGGAAACAGGCCATCTCGGCCCTACAAGTCTGTGCCGAACAACTTTTTTCCCCTTAGTCCCACCTGCCTGCACTCATACCATAACCCTCCATTCCCTTCTCATCCATATGCCTATCCAATTTATTTTTAAATGATACCAATGAACCTGCCTCCACCACTTCCACTGGAAGCTCATTCCACACCACTACCACTCTCTGAGTAAAGAAGTTCCCCCTCATATTACCCCTAAACTTCTGTCCCTTAATTCTGAAGTCATGTCCTCTTGGTGGGCCTGGGCAGATTGGGCTGAAGGGCCTGTTTCTGTGCTGCATGGTTCGATGACCTCATTGATGATGGGAAGACTTTGGGGTTGTGGAGATGAATCACTGGCTTCAGTGAGCTGCCCTTGCATGTCATGGTATTTATGCTGCAGTTCTGATTGAGTTTGCGGTTGGTGGTGAACCCCAGGAGTTTGATGAATTCTAGAGGCAAGACAAGGGTGACTGTCCTTGACAATATGGCCAGGGTGATGGTAGCGGCAGCGACTATCAAAGACCTGTGGTTAGACAGCCCTTTGTTGCTGGTGAGGATCATCGCCTACCATTTAGAGCGCAAGAAAAAAGATTGACACAACAAGCTGGAGTAACTCGGTGGGTCACACAGCATCTCTGGAGAAAAGGAATAGGTAACGTTTCGGGTGCAGACCCGCTACAAATTTATAGTGCAAATGTGTGTTGATAGTCCCATGCCATTATTGGAGCAGCTCAGCTAGAGATGAAGCATGTGCTTGTATATCAGTCTGGGGTGCAAGAGCTCGGATGCTATCTAGTCCCATTGCCTTTGCTGATGCAACCTTAATCATTTAGAATAGGCAATAGACAATAGGTGCAGGAGTAGGCCATTCGGCCCTTCGAGCCAGCACCACTATTCAATGTGATCATGGCTGATCATCCCCAATCAGTACCCCGTTCCTGCCTTCTCCCCATATCCCCTGACTCCGCTATTTTTAAGAGCCCTATCTAGCTCTCTCTGGAAAGCATCCAGAAAACCTGCCTCCTCCGCCCTCTGAGGCAGAGAATTCCACACACTCACCGCTCTTCGTGAGAATATATTTTAGATTGTATTTCTGAATTGGAGCTTTATTTTATAAGATCTAAATTACATTTTAAACTATTATTGCACCGTCGAAAGGAGGAATACATTTCAGTTATCACAAACAAAAATAAGATCTATATTCTGTCCTTGGGTACCATATGACCTTTCCAATGTTCTTTTTTAAGTGGCAATAATTATTATTCTGCATTAATCCTGTAGTGCTTTCTTTTTTGACTCATGCTGGGAATTGTGCAAGATGCGGGGGGGTGGGGGGTAAATAAGGAAGATGGCTGGCTGGATATTCTCATTCCTAACTGACTGTCGTGAACAATAACCTTTCATTGTCCTCGACTTGACTGCAAGCTTTGCCCACATTGTTGTCCTCCTGTACGGTAGTGTCAGTTCTGTCATCCAGCCGGCCAGGACTAACCTCGTCTACTTTGTCTACTTGTGGCTGGAGAATGAAACCAAGATCTTGTTATGGCGGCACGGTGGCGCAGCGGTGGCGTTGCTGCCTTACAGCGCCAGAGACCCGGGTTCGATCCCGACTACGGCTGCTGTGTGTACAGAGTTTGTATTGTGACCACGTGGGTTTTCTCCTGGTGCTCCGGTTTCCTCCCACACTCCAAAGACGTACAGATTTGTAGGTGAATTGGCTTGGTATAAATGTAAATTGTCCCTAGTGTGTGTGTGTGTGATAGTGTTAATGTGCGGGAATCGCTAGTTGGTGAGGTCTCGGTGGACTGAAGGGCTTGTTCGGGGCTAATTGGCATGGTAAAATTGTAAATTGCCGCTAGTGTGTAGGATAGTGTTGGAAGGAACTGCAGATGCTGGTTTAAACCAAAGATAGACACAAAATTCTGGAGTAACTCAGCGGGACAGGCAGCGTCTCTGGAGAGAAGGAATGGCGACGTTTCGGATCCAGACATTCAGTATGAAGAAGGGTCTCCACCCGAAACATCACCAATTCCTTCTCTTCAGCGATGCTGCCTGTCCTACTGAGTTACTCCAGCGTTTTGTGTCTATTGTAGGATAGTGCTAGTGTACGGGGTGATTGCTGGTTGACGCAGACTTGGTGGGCTGAAGGGCCTGTTTCCGGGCTGTATCTCTAAACTAAATTAAACTAAACATGGTATTTATTTCTACTGCACCCTACGTTGTGCGTTTAGCGCTGTGATGAATGAAGAAGTTGAGAAGAGTCCTTCTGATACTTAACTGATCGGCAGGTTTTGGGAGAACAAGCCAATACTGTTTTGTCCAACTTCAATACACAGATGTGGTCATTCTATTGTTGAGGTGGTATGAGGATGTTGCTCTTGGATAGCTGTCCTGCCAGTTACCCTGTTGTGAAAATGAACACAATCCATTAGAAGATAGACGCAGGAATCGCTGGTCGGTGAGTTCTCGGTGGGCTGTTGGTGGCTAATTGGCATGGTAAAATTGTAAATTGCCACTAGTGTGTCGGATAGTGTTGGAAGGAACTGTAGATGCTGGTTTAAACCAAAGATGGACACAAAATGCCAGAGTAAATCAGTGGGTCAGGCAGCATCTCTGGAGAGAAGGAATGGATGACGTTTCGGATCGAGACCTTTATTCAGACTCTCGCCGAGACTTCTCGACCCGAAACGTCGCCCATTCCTTCTCTCCAGTGATGCTGCCTGTCCCGCTGAGTTTTCTCCAGCATTTTGCGTTTATCTTGCGTGTAAACCAGCATGAGGTTTCTTCCGACACAACTCGTACGAAGCATGGCGAAGGAAGTAAATAAAAGTGGGAGTATTTGCACAGTTGATGGGAAAATGCTCTTTGCTGACAATTGTGGGAAATGTTGTACGCCAACCATGGTTCTTTGTTGAGCTAGCACAATCGTTCTTTGATAGATCAGTTTTATATCTCTCGTTTGCTCACATGTAAATGGCAGGCATGCAAAACAGCTGACTACTGTGCTGTTCACTTTTACCTTTCATTTCCTTGCTTTAATTTGAGATGGTTTAGTGGAATATATTGAACCCTCTGCATGAGAGGGAGATTATTTTACAGAACATGCCGCTGAATTGTGAGCCCCCTTTGCATTGTTTGAGTTGAGTTTAGTTTCGGTTTAGTCTATTGTCACGCGTACAGAGGTACAGTGAAAAGCTTCTGTTGGTGCTAATCGGTCAGCGGAAAGACAATACATACAGATAGATTTTGTTTTAGAACTTTACAGTGCAAACTTCTCGCACATTAACACTATCCTATACACACATAGGACAATTTACAATCAATGTCAATCA
Organism: Leucoraja erinaceus; assembly: GCF_028641065.1. Classification (NCBI taxonomy): domain Eukaryota; kingdom Metazoa; phylum Chordata; class Chondrichthyes; order Rajiformes; family Rajidae; genus Leucoraja; species Leucoraja erinaceus. The sequence goes on from NC_073395.1 coordinate 9,307,796, forward strand.
ATATCAGTTTTATTCGTCACTTGCACATAAAGTACAAGTGAAATGAATTTGCCAGTTGCGGTACAATGAAAAAAGAACACACAAAGACACAATAACAATTTTTAACACAAACATCCACCACAGCATTCACCACTGTGGTGGAAGGCACAAAATTTGGCCAGTCCTCCATTTTCTTCCATGGTCGGGACAATTATACCAAGCCAATTAACCTACAAACCGGTACGTCTTTGGACTGTGGGAGGAAACCGGAGATCTCGAAGAAAACCCACGCAGGAAGAACGTACAAACTCCGTACAGACAAGCACCCGTAGTCAGGATCGAACCCGGGTCTCTGGCGCTGCAAAGCAGCGACTATACCGCTGCGCCACTGTGCATCTTGTATGTTAATAAGAGCTCCAGTCATTAATCTGTTTTCTTTATTTTTTTTAATCTATGCTTTTCCTTTCATGCTCTTTCAAGTGTTGTGATCAACTTTGAATTCCTGAATGCCACCCTTGAAATCATAATTTGACTCGTCACATATTTTGACAGGCCTATTTAATTTCTTCATATTATCAAAGCCTAACCTTGAGAAGTATTAATGTGAATCCTTCAACATTCTATCACATGTCAAACCATATTTACCTCATTTTTGTAGTTAAAAAAACAAGTTTGTTTAAGTCTTCATAACCACTTGATATTGATAACAGGATAAGGTGTTTTTTTTAAATATCTAAAATTGGTTTTATATATGTGAAAGCAGAACTAAATGCAATTGTTCACAAATTCTAATTAACACCTACTTTGTTGATTTTGTTAAGGAATCCCATTGAACTGTTATAATAATATTAAATGCAAACTGCTGTAAATGATTTCCAGAATAGAAAGGGGATTATTTGAGAAATTAATTTCTGGTGAGATTTGTATTAATTCTTTGTTCAGCACTGTGTATGTGCACGTAATTTTCAACACATTACCCAGTGTATGTGGAGATGCAGGAAAGAGTGTTTAAATTTTTTTTTAATTGTATAAATTGATTAAAATTTGATCTTTGGGATGGCTGTTTATCAAGGATTTGGAGTGTAGGCCTTACCTGAAATGGCAGGTTTGTGTTTTTTAGTTTATTAAGTTGGTGCCATGTATATGCTACAGTTTGCTCTACCATTCTGATTGATATTGACTACATGCAACATATAAATGAGGAGGAATCTAATGCCCCTGTCCCACTTAGGAAACCTGAACGGAAACCTCTGGAGACTTTGCGCCCCACCCAAGGTTTCCGTGCGGTTCCCGGAGGATGCAGGTGGTTGCCAGAGGTTTCAGGTAGTGGAAGCAGGTAGGGAGACTGACAAAAACCTCCGGGAACCGCACAGAAACCTTGGGTGGGGCACAAAATCTCCAGAGGTTTCCGTTCAGGTTTCCTAAGTGGGACAGGGGCATTAGGACAGGGTCAAGACTGTTTTATTACTATATGTCTCGAAACGGAACATTGAGGGGTCCCGACACAAAAACATCACCCACCCCTTTTTTCCAGAGACACTGCCTGACCCGCTGAGTTGCTCCAGCACTTTGTGCCTATCTTCAATATAAACCAGCAGATGCAGTGTGGTAACTGGTAACAATGAAAAAGTGGAGGTGAAGGCGTGAAGTTGATGATCGATGTGGAGGATCTAATTTGCAAGACTGGAAGCGGTCTAGTTAATCATGTTTGACATAGATGTACTGGGCCAACGTTGGCCCGCAGTTCTTGTGTTGTACTGTTTTATGTTACCCGTATGAAACGAGTCAGGGGGAAATTTGAAACACAATGAAACTATTTGTTAAGGAGCTGTTTTGTGATGAACTTAGAACAAATCAATGTATGAAAGTCAAGATTCACAGGTTTAGTGAGGTACAGTTTAGTCGAGGTGAGGTTCAGGTGTGAGAAGTTTGGTAGTGAGGTATCGTCGAGGCGAGGGGTTTAGTCGAGGTGTAGGTGAGTGGAAGTGAGCATAGGTGAGGTGAGGAGAAGTGGGTGTCTGAGCTCAGGAAGGGAGACCAAGGTGCTGCTGAAGGAGATGGGGCCACTGTTTTCAGTGGCAGAGAATTCTACAAATTCACAACTCTGGGTAAAAATCTTTTTTTCATCTCAGTGCTGCAAAGGGACATTTCAGGTAACATTTTTTGTAAAGATTTTTTATAGCTGATGAGGCCCAAGATTATTAAGGGTTTGGCTGTTTCCAAGGAGAGTCCATGGGGCCACTGTTTTAAGAATAAGGGGCAGACAATTTAGAACGGAGAAGAGGAAAATTCACCCAAGAGTTGTGAATCTGTGGAATTCTCTGCCTTTTTTTCATCTCAGGCTGCTGAGAGAGAAGAAGGACATGGGGTTCATTGTGGGTCAGCCATGACATTTTTTGAAGTAAGAGATTTTTTATAGCTAGAATTTAGAAGATGAGGGGGCCATTTATTGAAACTTACAAAATTATTAAGGGTTTGGACAGGCTAGATGCAAAGATGTTTCCAATGCTGGGAAGTCCAAAACTAGGGGCCACAGTTTTAAGAATAAGGGGTAGGCCATTTAGAACGGAGAAGAGGAAATATTTTTTCACCCAGAGAGTGGTGAATCTCTGGAATTCTCTGCTGCAGAAGGTAGTTGAGGCCACAGTTCATTGGCTATATTTAAGAGGGAGTTAAATGTGGCCCTTGTGGCTAAAGGGATCAGGGGGTATGGAGAAAAGGCAGGAACAGGATACTGAGTTGGATGATCAGCCATGATCATATTGAATGGCGGTGCAGGCTCGAAGAGCCAAATGGCCTACTCCTGCACCTATTTTCTATGTTTCTATGTTTCTATGAATGGCAGTGCTGGCATACTCCTGCACCTATTGTCTATTGTCTATTTCATGAAATATATATATTTTGGGGGTTATTTTACATTCACCAGCATGCTTATCATGCTTATGTGTTAGAAACATTCTGAGCTTCTGTCATGTAAACTACCAGCAGAAGCTTGAGAATCACTTTCAATTTATTGAAAATGGAGGCGCTTCAGGCGTTGTCCCTTGAACCCCCACCGGGGCCCTGCCTCTGGACCCCACCGGAGGCCTAGCCAGCCTCCTGGACCCCGGCCAATACTTCCTACTTTTTTTCTGGAGGTGAATATCAGGCTCAGTCCACATTGCTTAAAACTTTTGGGTCCACTGTATGAGAAGGGGTTAAAAAAAATGTATATAGTGTAATTCAATACAAAAATAGTTAAAATCACCATTAAAAGGTTTTTAAAGTATCATGTAGGCTCGCTGTAAACAAAACACTTTCAAATTATGGATTTCATTCTAAATATATTTAATATAAAATAATTATAAATAATTTAAACCACTGTTAACATTTATGACAGAAATTAAAATTTGTGGTGATTGGTCGTGGAACAACCCCATTGAAGGTAACAATGGTTACCCAGACCTCGTTGCTGGTTATGAAGGGGCCCCCATAATAGTTCAAGCTTCATGGCCCCAAAACTGTAGGTCCGCCACTGTGTATGACTCTGTGACTGCCAGAACATGGTGTAAGAAGGAACTGCAGAAGCTGGTTGACACCGAAGAAAGACGCCACATGTAACTCATCGGGTCAGGTGGATAGTTTGAATAGGCGACATTTTGGGTTGAGACCCTTCGTCCGATGAAGGGTTAGGACCCGAAATGTCACCCATTTCTTCTTTCCAGAGATGCTGCCTGACTCGCTGAGTTACTCCAGCATTTTGTGTCTGTCTTAAGAATTGAATGGTTCCACAGAAGGCGGCCTATGTACCTTACAGTCTGTCAGACAGAGCTGCAGTGACACCAGAAAGCAGATAACATTGAGCTGGGAGAGATTTTCGATTGGGCTGCTCTGATTTTACCTGCAGTGAGGACAGGTGGCATCAGTAAGATCTGTGGGATACGATAACAAGAAACAAAAATAGACAGATGCCCTTTGGTCTGATTTGTTTGCTCAGTTACACGGAAGACACAAGTTGCTTATCAGCATCTTATTGGACAAAGGTCCAAAGGAGTTTAGTTTAGAGATACAGTGCGGCAACAGGCCCTTCGACCCACCGAGCCCGCGCCGACCAGCGATCGCCTTGCACACTAGCACTATCCTACACACACTGGGGACAATTTACAATTCTTACCGAAGCCAATTAACCTGCAAACCTGTACGTTTTTGGAGTGTGGGAGTAGGCCGGAGCTCCTGGAGACAACCCACGCGGTCACGGAGAGAACCTGCAAACTCCATACAGACAGCACCTGTAGTCAGGAATGAACTGATCAATTCTCTAGCTCGGAAAGGCAGCAACTGTACCACTGCGCCACAGTTCCGCCCCTTGATGATAAGTACTTAGCTTGCACTCTTCCAAAACGTCAGGAGCCTATTTGTGATGGGGTTTGTTTCTGAGCTTTATCCACGAGATGTGAGCAGACTACCAGACATCACAATAGACAATAGACAAATACACAATAGGTGCAGTGCAGGAGTAGGCCATTCAGCCCTTTGAGCCAGCACTGCCATTCAATGTGATCGTGGCTGATCATCCACAATCACCTGCCTTCTCCCCGTATCCCTTGGCGCCGCTATCTTTAATAACTCTATCCAACTTTCTCTTGAGAGCATCCAGAGATCCGGCCTCCACTGCCCTCTAAGGCAGAGAATTCCACAGACTCACCACTCTCTGTGTGAAAAAGTATTTCCTCATCTCCGTTCTAAATGGCTTGCCCCTTATTCTTAAACTGTGGCCCCTGGTTCTCGACTGCCCCAACATCGGGAACATGTTTCCTGCCTCTAGCGTGTCCAAACCCTTAATAATCTAATATGTTTCAATAAGATTCCCTCTCATCCTTCTAAATTCCAGAGTACACAAGCCCAGCCGCTCCATTCTATCAACATATGATAGTCCCGCTATCCTTGGAATTAACCTTGTAAACCTACGCTGCACTCCCTCAATTGCAAGAATGACCTTCCTCAAATTTGGAGACCAAAACTGCACACAATTCTCCAGGTGTGGTCTCACTAGTGGCATGTACAACTGCAGAAAGGCCTCTTTGCTCCTATATTCAACTCCTCTTGTTATGAAGGCCAACATGCCATTTGCTTTCTTCACTGCCTGCTGTACCTGCATGTTTACTTTCAGTGACTGATGAATAAGGACCCTCAGATCCAGTTGTACTTCCCCTTTTCCCAACTTGACACCATTTAGATAATAATCTACCTTCCTGTTTTTGCCACCTAAGTGGATAACCTCACATTTACCCACATTAGATTGCATCTGCCATGCATCTGCCCACTCCCCCAACCTGTCCAAGTCACCCTGCATCCTCATAGCATCCTCCTCACAGTTCACACTGCCACCCAGCTTTGTGTCATCTGCAAATTTGCTAATGTTACTTTTAATCCCTTCATCTAAATCATTAATATATATTGTAAATAGTTGTGGTCCGTGCACCGAGTCTTGCTGTTCCGCACTAGTCACTGCCTGCCATTCTGAAAGGGACCCGCTAATCCCTACTCTTTTTTTCCTGTCTGCCAACCAATTTTCTATCCGTCAGCACCCTACCCACAATACCATGTGCTCTAATTTTGCCCACTAATCTTCTGTGGAACCTTATCAAATGCTTTCTGAAAGTCCAGGTACACCACATCCACTGGCTCTCCCTTATCCAGGGAATTACTCCAACATTCCACCTTGATTGGATAGTTATATGGATGGGAAGGGAATGGAGGGTTATGGTCTGAGCGCAGGTATATGGGACTAGGGGAGATTATGTGTTCGGCACGGACTAGAAGGGTCGAGATGGCCTGTTTCCGTGCTATAATTGTTATATGGTTATATTAATTGGTTATATGATGAAACGTTGGTGTCTGGAAAGACCAAACAGGAACACAAAAAGAATCAGGAGGGAGTACGTTGATTATAAGAAACAGGAGTATGTTGAGGAAAGACCCAAGTACATCTTCACTACTTCACATGCAGTCTTCCCTGCTATAAGATAGATGCTCAAATACTTAATCAACTGAGGAGCAGAGTAGAAGCATCTGTGTCTGCCAATTGTTGTCAAAAGCTAAGTACTTTTTAATACAAGCACAATTTTGATAGCCTTACTACAACACTTGTGGCAATGTAAGGTTTTAGTCAGTAAACATTTTGAATTTTATCAGCAAAGTAAATCTGCTGAGGTTGCATGCCTTGTTTATCAATGAGCACTTGGAGTTGTTCCTGGAATTTTTCTGACGCCAACTTGTTTGTGGCTAACATCTCCACCTGAATGCAGTTCTCATGGGTGCTAGTTCATGCTTTACACTGAGTCTTAGAGACAAAGTGCTAATGATTTTCTGAAGATGGGTTCCAACAAGAAATGTCACCAGGATGGGTGTCAGGGGTTATGGGGAGAACTGGGGTTGAGAAGGAAAGATCGATCAGCCATGATTGAATGGCAGAGTAGACTTGCTGGGCCGAATGGCCTAATTCAGCTCCTAGAACATATGACCCGATGAACTTATTGCAGGATACAATGACCTACTCTCATATGCAATGATATGCAGCAAGAAACGCTGCTTCAATAGCACAGCTGACTGTGCTTCAGTGAGTTTGTACACTGATCATGTTTCCCTGGGCATGCATTTTAACAGGCTTGGGTTGGAATCCCTGCTTTTGCACGCAGATATTGTCTGTGACAGGATATCGCACATCGACACATTCATGGCTTAAATATGCTGCAAAAACAAACTTTTGCATGATTTCATTTTGAGATATCAGTTTCCCCATTTTGCAAAAGCATCGAAGATTGCTGACTGCAATTGGAAGGTGAATTTGGTAGAAACAAGGAACTGCAGATGCTGGTTTACAGAACAAAAAGACACACTGTGCTGGAGCAGCTCAGTGGTTCAGGCAGCAACCCTGGAGACCATGGATAGGAAAGGTTTTGGTTCGGGGCCTTCCTATAACCTGGAGCCTCTTTCTCTGGACTGTTTCCAGCAAAGGTCGCAGCAAAGGTTGGTTAGTTAGTTTAGTTTATTGTCACGTGTACCGAGGTACAGTGAAAAGCTTTTGTTGCTTTTGTGGAAAGACTGTACATAGTTACAATCGAGCCATCCACAGTGTACAGATGCATGATAAAGGGAATAACGTTTAATATGAGGTAAAGTCTGATCAAATATAGTCCGAGGGTCTATTCACCCTTTTCCCTGTGTTTGAGAATCAAAGTCCTGGGATCCTACATACTCATTGTGCAAAATTACTACCCACCCTTCTACCTAGTATAGGCACCTTAGAGAACTAGAGAATTATGATCCATTGATGAGATAAGTGGCATCAGCGTATTGTCCCAAGCTGACATTGTCAAAACCAAGAAAGGATATAAGTGGATGAAGTAACTCAGCAGGTCTGACAGCATCTCTGGAGAACATGGATAGATTATGTTATGGCATGACCTAAAACATCTCCTTTCCATGTTCTCCATTGATGCTGCCTGACCTGCTGACTTACTCCAGCACTTTATGGCCTTTTGTGTATTAACCAGCATCTGCAGTTCCTTCTACATTCTCACTGCTCCACTGAGAAATCTCCTCAAGGCATGCCTATTTTGAAGATGTTCTCCCCTCTCTCAATGGGTGACTTGACGGTAGAGTTGCTGCCTTATACTCCCAGAGTCCCGGGTTCGATCCTGAGTACCGGTGCAGTCTGTATGGAGTTTGCACGTTCTCCCTGTGACTGCATAGGATTTCTCCGGGTGCTCCAGTTTCCTCCCACACTCCAAAGACGTACAGGTTTAATTTTAATTGGCTTGGTATTAATTGTAAATTGTCCCCAGAGTGCGATAATGTGCAGGGATTTCTGATCGGCGCGGACTTGGTAGGCCGAAAGGCCTGTTTCCACACTCTTTCTCAAAGTGAAACGAAAATGAAAAATCTCCTTTAAGATTCGCTCCTCTCAACCAAATCTATGATCTCAGATCTTTAACATTTTTATCTGGGACAGAAGGGACTACTTTTCCTGCCCTCTCCTCTTATTTCTCTTCCCACTATCCTGATTTCCCACTATCCATATTTTTCTCTTCCCGCTATCCTGATTTCTTCTTGGATTCAATATCAGCTGAGTTACCTTCTGTCTTTTAATGATCCCTTTTGTGACCGAAATGCTGTAGACTTTTGCATTGTTCTGACTTTACTGTGCGTGCCTACAGCTGTTTCACTTTGTGCCTCTCAACGAATAGTTTTGTTTACAGATCAATGAGGTAACCATTCACGCTTGTCTATGCTCAGCTGATGTGGTTGTAATTGATGCTGGCAGTGGACGCCTGAAATGTGAGAGCTTTTATTTTCAACACTGAGATAAGAGAGTAAGAACACAAGAAATAGGAACCAGATTAGACACAAGGCCCACCAGCCTTCGAAGCCATTCAGCAAGGTCACGGCTAATTTGATCTTTGGCTTCAGCTCAGCTTTCCTGCCTGTTTCTGTCCGATAACCGTGATTTGGTTTAGTTTTGAGATACAGCGCGGAAACAGGCCCCTCGGCCCACCGAGCCCACCCTGACCAGCGATCCCTGCACATTAACACTATCCTGCACACACTAAGGATCATTTTACATTTACACCAAGCCAGTTAACCTACAAAAAACGGTACGTCTTTGGAGTGTGGGAGGAAACCGAAGATCTCAGATAAAACCCACGCAGCTCATGGGGAGAAGGTACAAACTCCGTACAGACAGCACCCGTAGTCAGATTTGAACCCGGTTCTCTGGCGCTGTAAGGCAACACCTCTACCGCAGCGCCACTGTGCCGCCCACCGTCAACTTTCTTCAAGAATACCATGAATAATCTTCACAACTCAGCATCCACAACCTCCAGGGATAGATAGTTCCACAGATCAATATGCCTCAAGTATGAAAGATATTGATAAGCTAAAAAAAGCATGTTTGTTTTTAAAAAGAAAATTAAATTCAGCATTGTAGAGTTTTTTTTTTTAACAGGTCAACACTTTGTAAACTAAAAATAGTTTGAACGTTATCAATATTTTTCCTTTATTCAACTCTGCTCCTTTTCTTTCCCTCAACAGTCTGGCCAGTTCACAGAAGATATGATCCCAACAGTGGGTTTCAACATGAGGAAGTTAACTAAAGGAAACGTCACCATAAAGGTAGGTTGACGGCCACATTTCTGAATCTCCAGTTTGCTCTGCAGTACAACAAAACTTTTAGGAACTTTTCTGTCGTTTAATTTAGCGATCATTGCAGAAACTGGTCATTTGGCCCATCGAGTGAGCGTCGACCAGTGATCCCGTTCACTAACTCCATCTTACACAATAGGGGAAATTTTCCTTTTTTTTTACAGAAGCCAATTAACCGACAAACCTGTATAATTTGGAGTGTGAGATGAAAGCAGCACATCAGGGGAAAACCCATGTGGTCACAGGGAGAACCTTAAGTCTAACTAAATGCCCCTTAAATCCCGCTATTATATCTACCTCCAGCACCACCCCTGGCAGCACATACTAGGCACCCAACACACGTGGTGTAAAGAGAAACTTTCCCCGCACATCTCCTTTAAACTTTGCCTCTCTCAACTTAAAGCTATGGCCCCCGGTCTTTGATATTTCTCTCTGGCTCTGACTGACTGGCCTTTCCATGCCTCTCATATTTTTACATACTTCTATCAATTCCAGAGAAAATATCTAAGTTTGTCCAACCTCTCCTTATAGCTTGTACCCTCTTAAGGTGAAAGGAGCAAAGTTTAAAGGTGTATGGGGCAAGTTTTTTTTACATGGGGTAATGGGTGCCTGGAACGTGTTGTGGCCAGGGGTGGTGGTGGAGGCAGATATGACTGTGGCATTTAAGAGGCTTGTAGTTAGGTACATGGATATGGATATGGAGTGATAAGGATCACGTGTGAGCAGATCAGGTTAGTTTATCCTGGCATCACGTTCGGCACAGACATTGTGGGCCGAAGGGCCAGTTCCTGTGCTGTATTTATTCTATGTTCTAATCCAGGCAGCTTTCTCGTAAACCACTTCACTTAGATTACCATATTCTGCTTCATGCCCTCAGAAGAGTCATAGTCATACAGTGATACAGTGTGGAAACAGGCCCATCGGCCCAACTTGCCCACACCGGCCAACATGTCCCAGCTACACTAGTCTCACCTGCCCGCGTTTGGTCCATATCCCTCCAATCCTGTCCTGTCTATGTACTTGTCTAACTGTTTCTTAAATATTGGGATAGTCCTTGCCTCAACTACCTCCTCTGGCAGCTTGTTCCACACACCCCACCACCCTTTGTGTGGTAATGGTCACCCCTCAGATTCCTATTAAATCTTTCCCCCCCTTCACCTTAATGAGTATGATTTCTTGCTGAGAATCCCACTCTATTGCTTCTTGAGAGGCATAGTATATCAGGGGTCTTCATACATGGAAACAGGTACCTGATACCTATACACCAATTCCTTCTATTCCCATCAAAGAACAATCTCACAGCTTTGAACCTGATCTATTCCTCTCATGATTTTATACACAATCATGCCGTTTTTCTTTCAATTCACAATGACAGGCTTTCTCCCCTTTGTCAGAAGTCACGGGGAGAAGGCAGCAGAATGGGGTTAGGAGGGAGCGATGGATCAGCCATGATTGAATGGCGGAGTAGACTTGATGGGCAGAATGGCCTAATTCTGCTCCTATCACTTATGATCTTACGGATCTTGTGAAACACATTGCAGAATTGTGGATGGCCCCAACTCCTCCCCACCCTTCTTGGCCCCAGTGCTCTGCTGCACAATAGTCCACAACCCCTCATGAAAATTTCTTGGGCATTATTTGCGATGGGCTTATAAATGTCATACAATTTTCCCTTTGCCTCCAAACGGTGGAGTCCTCATGGTAACATTGGCCCAGTTAATTGGAGAGGAATTCCTATTTATAGAATTTTAATAAAACACCTTAAGTGATGCATAGATTGGCTACCTTCTTTGTGCTATTACGAGGAGTTTAAATTAATAGTGATTAATGTGGAAAAGCCAATTAGCAATATCTGTAAAAGGACATTTAAAGTTAATAGCAAATCAATAAGTTAATAGAAAGTCAACTGAAGAATTAAGAAACCAATCTACCCTCAACTAGAGAGCAGTCCTGAGTTACTATCTACCTCATTGGAGACACTTGGACTATCTTTGATCGTCTTTGCTGGACTTTACTCCGCACTAAACGTTATTCACGTTATTCCCTTCATCGTGTGTCTGTACACTGTGGACGGCTGGAGTGTAATCATGTATTGTCTTTCTGCTGACTGGTTAGCATGCAGCTAATGCTTTTCACTGTACATGTGATATTAAATTAAATTAGAAAGTATAACCTGTTTAGGTTGGAATATCCAATTTTTTTTAATGGATGGGCAGTGTGGGAATATTTGGGGGGGAACTTGGAGATATGGAGGTTAATGTGTTAAGTCAATGTGAGATGTGAATTATTCACAACTAATGGAGGGAGATTTCAGTGTTCAGTCAGGAAAATGAATTTTGCATATGAAATTAAAAAAAAAAAATTCTACTTTAGAGTGAAGTCATTTAGTTCGATTGTACTTTAGTTGGTTGCTATTGAGGGAGTGCAACGCAGGTTCACCAGGTTAATTCCCTGGATGGCGGGACTGACATATGATGAAAGAATGGATCGACTGGGCTTATATTCACTGGAATTTAGAAGGATGAGAGGGCATCTTATTGAAACATAACATTCTTAAGGGATTGGACAGGCTAGATGCAGAACTTGTTTTTCCCGATGTTGGGGGAGTCCAGAACCAGGTGTCACAGTGTAAGAATAAGGGGAAGGCCATTTAGGACTGAGATGAGGAAAAATCTTTTCCCCCATAGACTTGTGAATCTGTGGAAGGCAGTGAAGGCCAATTCACTGGATGGATTCAAGAGAGAATTAGATTTAGGCCTTAGGGCTCACGGAATCAAAGGATATGGGGAGAAAGCAGGAATGGGGTACTGATTTTGGATAAGCAGCCATGAATTACGGTGCAGGCTGGAAGTGTCGAATGGGCTACTCCTGCACCTATTTTCTATGTTTCTATGCTTGAAAGTACAGCCATTTTTGGTCTCATAACGTTTGCTTTTCATTCACCATCCTGAAGTTCCTCAAGTACTTGCTCTACTATCTACAAAAGGGGAGTAAAGAGCAACAACCGTAGAGTTGCTGCCTTACAGTGCCAGAGACCCAGGTTCGATCCTGGCTATGGGTGCTGTCTGTATGGTGTTTGTACACTCTCCCTGTGGATGTGTGTGTTTTCTCCGGTTTCCTCCCAAAGAGGTGCAGATTTGTATATTAATTGTCTTCTGTAAATTATCCCTTGTGCATAGGATAGAACGTGTGAACAAGTGATCGTTGGTCAGCATGGACTCAGTGGGCCGAAGGGCCTGTTTCCAAGCTAAATCTCTAAGCTAAACTATAAAGCACTCACTTCAGACATAATAGAAATGTATCCTCTTCAAATACCTCCACAACCTTCTGGGGTAGAAAATCTAAGTGTTCCCCATCCCCAGCAAGAAGAAATGAGTTTAAAATGTAAATATTAAAATCAGTTTAAAATGTTTTGATTAGTAAGAGTATCAGGGGTTATGGGGAGAAGACAGGAGAATGAGATTAGGAGGGAGGGATAGATCAGCCATGATTGAATGGCGGAGTAGACTGAACGGGCCGAATGGCCTATTTCTGCTGATATCACCTTATGACCTTATGAAGGGTTGAGCCCCCTTTCACTGACCATGTCTTCTTGTTTAAGACCCTCTGACCAGTGGAAACATCTACCATGTCAAGCCCCTTTAAGAATCACATGTTGAAATGAGAACGCCCCCGGTTCTTCTAAACTCCACTGAATACAGAAGGATATAGGTTAGAAAGATTAGTGCAGGATGAATTGGGATGGGGTAAGAGACAGTAAACTATGAATTGTGAACAAAGGAAGGGGAATGGTGCAAGAAGTGTATGGAGAGTGATAGTTTTAAGTGCAGCATAAGAGCAGCATAATATTTGAGGCGGAGAGAAGGGGATTAAGGTCTTTGTATCACTAAAAAAGAAATGAGCATCAAAAGGCTTAATTCAATGACGGTTGGACTGTGTTTGCTTTTTCTTTGAAGCTATCATTCAGCAGCAATTTTCTGATTAGGCAAGAGTTTCTAATTGGTAAATACAACCCTGAAATTGGAAACAGAATATCTTAACATTGTTTAGAAGCAACAGCTCATCATAATTCCAATATGTGGCTGGCATCCTGCAAGGAAGTATCTGATTTTTCTTTGAACTGTAAATTAAGTTTTAAAAAAAAGACTTAAAGAAGGCCATCTAGCTCAAGCCTATTTTCTTCAGTTTATTATTGTCATGTGTGCTGAGGTGCAATGGAAGGCTATTTTGTTGCGTGTTATCCAGTCAGTGAAAAGACTATATGTGATTAAAATTAAGCCGCCAACAGTATACAGACACAGGATAAAGGGTATCACATTGAGTGCAAGATAAAGTCCAATTGAAGATATGTATAAGAAGGAACTGCAGATACTAGTTTACATCGAAGATAGACACAAAATGCTGGAGTAACTCAGAGGGTCAGGCAACATCACTGGAGAAAAGGAATAGATGCTGTTTCAGGTCGAGACCCTTCATCAGACTGAGTCAAGGAAAATTAACAATTGTTCAAAGGTTGATGCTGTTTCAGGTCGAGGGAACTGCTTCATGGAGAATCGAAGGTTCACAAAAAAGCTGGAGAACTCAGCGGGCAGCAGCAGCATCTATGGAGCGAAGGAAATAGGCAACGTTTCGGGCCGAAACGTTGCCTAGGTCTCCAATGAGGTAGATGGGAGGTCCTCACTAGCTGATGAGAGGACAGTTCAGTCACTGAACAGCGATTACTCCATACACTGCCACTATTCTACACACTAGAGACAATTTACAAATTGCAGAAGCCCATTAATGTATAAACCTGTACATTTGTGTAGTGTGGGAGGAAACCTGAGCACCCGGAGAAAACCCACGCGGTCACAGGGAGAACGTACATACTCCGTACAGACAGCATCTTTAGTCAGGATCGGACCTGGGTCTCTGGCAACTCTACCGCTGCACCACTGTGTTGCCCTGGGCGCATCTACCCTATCTGTTCCCCTCCGTGATCTATAAGATCACCCCTCATCATCCCGTGCTCCAAAGATTAAATTCCAAGCCAGCTCAACCGCTCACAATATCTCAGGCCCTCGAGTCTTGGCAGCATCCTCGTAAATCTTCCAGCTTAAAACATGAGTGAAGGGTGAGTGATGAGAATGCTTGACGGTTGCCTTGAGTTGAATAGATCCACCTGCATAAACTCATGCGCTGAGCTTAAAAGATTAAAACCTGTACGTAGATTTAAGAGGACTAAATTCTGATCAGCTGAACTGGGAGCTCTTACATAAAATGAGAGATGGAAATTTGTAAGCTTGTGACTGTGAAATTTAATTGAAGAGCATTAACAAAACCAAGAGGTTATTCATGAAGAAGCAAGCGCTGTACTATTTTTACAAAATCTTATCAGTGTTAATCTAAAAAAGCATGTTAGCCGTGAGCACAAAGGTTGAAAATTTTAAGTTTTTTTTAATAAATGTCCTGGAACTCAATGAAAGTACAACTGAACTACAAGATAATGTTATTAGCTCTGAAAGAACATTGAGGCATGTCAAATGCACCACGTGATTTAATTGCTTTAAAAATTAAGTTTGGCAACAACAAAAAAATTAGTTATAGATTGATAAGGATCTGGGAGAGGTATGGCAGGGAAATGAATGGTCTTTCTTTGTCAAGCTCTCTGTGCATTAACAGTACACACAAAGCAAGGAGGTGCAAGTGTTTATGAGGAAAGGCAGATGAAGTTCACGTTCTAGGAGCAGAATTAGGCCATTTGAAGAAAGACTGGATAGACTTGGCTTGTACTCGCTAGAATTTAGAAGATTTAGGGGGGATCTTATAGAAACTTACCAAATTCTTAAGGGGTTGGATAGGCTAGATGCAGGAAGATTATTCCCAATGTTGGGGAAGTCCAGAACTAGGGGTCACAGTTTAAGGATAAGGGGGAAATCTTTTAGGACCGAGATGAGAAAATCATTTTTTACACAGAGAGTGGTGAATCTGTGGAATTCTCTGCCACAGAAGGTAGTTGAGGCCAGTTCATTGGCTATATTTAGAGGGAGTTAGATGTGGCCCTTGTGGCTAAAGGGATCAGGGGGTATGGAGAGAAGGCAGGGATGGGATACTGAGTTGGATGATCAGCCATGATCATAACGAAGGGCGGTGCAGGCTCGAAGGGCCAAATGCCCTACTCCTGCACCTATTTTCTATGTTTCTATTTGGCCCATCAAGTCTACTCTGCCATTCAATCATGGCTGACCTATCTTTCCCTCTCAACCCCATTCTCCTGCCTGTGTAGGAAGGAATTGCAGATGCTGGTTTATACCAAAGATAGAGACAAAATAC
Source organism: Leucoraja erinaceus (assembly GCF_028641065.1). Lineage (NCBI taxonomy): Eukaryota > Metazoa > Chordata > Chondrichthyes > Rajiformes > Rajidae > Leucoraja > Leucoraja erinaceus. Next base: position 9,323,270 of record NC_073395.1, read on the forward strand.
TTAGCGGGTCAGGCAGCATCTCTGGAGAAAAGTAATAGGACACGTTTTGGTTTGAGACCCTTCTTCAGATTGAGAGTCAGGGTAGAGGGAATAGACAACAGACAATAGACGATAGAAACTAGAAATATGGAAACGTTTAGCACAAATCAGCCGAAATTGATGACCAAGAAACGGTGGAGCCCACAGAGGTCCATTGTTGGCTGTGGACAAGGTGATAATGAAGGGATATGAACACAAACAATGGACCATTGTGGGCTCCACCTTTCCTGAGTCATTAGTGCCGGCTCTGTTTTGTTCTCAACCTTTTCATACCTCTAGTTTCCCCTGTATCCTGACCCTCATTCCGAAGCTGGGTCACCTATTTCCTTTTCTCCAGAGATGCTGCCTGACCCGCCGACTATCTCCAATTCTCCTGCCTTCTCCCCATAACCCCTGACATCCATACTAATCAAGAATCTGTCACTCTGGCTTAAAAATATCCATTGACTATGCCTCCACAGCCTTCTGTGTCAATGACTTCCACAGATTCACTACCCTCTGACTAAAGAAATTCATCCTCATCTCCTTTCTAAAGGTCCGCCCTTTTACTCTGAGGCGGCGGCCTCTGGTCCTAGACTCTCCCACTAGTGGAAACATCCTCTCTGCACCCACTCTATCCAGGCCTTACACTGAATAAAATAGTGGCGATGTATATTAAGACGTGAAAATAAAGCTGAGGAGAGATATAATTGGTGCATGGTCTTGGAAAGTCCGAGGTGAAATGGTAAACGCAGAGTGAGATTAAATTAGCAAATCTTTACAAATGGGAAGATGCCGACATTTTTCTATGAAAATAATTGTCAGGATGCTCGAGTTTTCCAAATGAGGAGTCGATACAAAAGGAGTGAAGCTAATCACTGGCTAGGTAACGCTGCGGATAGATGATAATAATTTATGATTCTACATTCTTATCTCTCTTTCAAATACAGCGTTAATGCAGTGTTGTTAAAGTACTGAGAAAAGTAATTACCATTTTATTAGGCATTTCACGCCTGCAGAAGCACTTGGTATGTACTGTATTTGAAATGTATTATTTATATCTGATAATCAGGATACTAAACTATCTTCTGCTTCTGAGCACAATATTCAGATTGATGAAACATCCCCTGATCTTGTGCAATATGAATGGAATAAATTATTTAATGGTTCAATAGTACTTTATTGTCGCATTAGCGAGGTACAGTGCAATTCTCTTTAGAGTACAGTTAACGTTAACTTGTATTATTCTTGCTCCTTTTGATTACAATATTTGCTCCCACCTCGTAGGTTCATAAGTGTTAGGAGCAGAATTAGGCCATTCGGTCCATCAAGTTGACTCCGCCATTCAATCATGGCTGATCTATCTCTCTCTCAACCCCATTCTGCCTTCTCCCCATAACCCTTGACACCCGTTCTTTTTGGGATATTGGTTCTCCTATTCAAATGCACCCATCCCTCGTGTCACCTGACAGGAGGTGGGTCTCCCCTAATTGTCCATTTACCAGTGCCCTCCCCTAATTGTCCATTTACCAGTGCCCTCCTCTAATTCCCCATTTAATGGTGCCCTCCCCTAATTTTCCATTTACCAGTGCCCTCCTCTAATTCCCCATTTAATGGTGCCCTCCCCTAATTGTCCATTTACCAGTGCCCTCCTCTAATTCCCCATTTAATGGTGCCCTCCCCTAATTGTCCATTTACCAGTGCCCTTCCCTAATTCCCCATTTAGTGGTGCCCTCCCCTAATTGTCCAAACAGGAAATGGTCAAGATGAGTTTTAATTATATAGATATTGCATTTTAATAACTTCGATTTAGCAATGTATAAAAGTTAACTTCATCAACCTATAAAAACAATTTGAGCCACCAAAATTAGCAAAGTTCAACAGCAATCTAGTTAACCCTTTCCTTCCTTTAGAATCTGGTCCTATTTTGAGCACCCTCAAGGAAGACTGTGAAAGTAATGGGAGGGTTCAAAGGATTAGAACATAGAACACAGAACAGTACAGCACAGGAACGAATGGGCCCTTCAGCGGCACAGTAGAGCTGTTGTCTTGCAACGCCAGAGACCTGGGTTCGATCCTGGCTATGGGTGCTGTCTGTATGGAGTTTGTACGTTCTCTCTGTGACCTGCGTGGGTTTCATGTCCTCCATGTGCTCCGGGTTCCTCCCATACTCCAAAGATGTTCAGGTTTGTAGGTTAATTGGCTCCAGTGAAATTGTAAATGGCCCCTAGTGTGTAGGACTGCGCTAGTGTACGGGATGATGGCTGGCCGGTGCTGACTCGGTGGGCCAGAAGCCTGTTTCCGCGTTGCATCTCTGTAAACCCCACGTTGTTCGTGCCGAACATGATGCCTAGTTAAACTGATCTCATCTGACTGTATGTGATCCATATCCCACTACCCTTTGTGTAAAAAAAAGTTAACCCTCAGGCTCCTATTGACGTTTTCCCCCTCACCTTAAACCTATGTCCTCTGGGTTCCCTACTCTGGACAAAAGATGTGTGCATTTACCCGATCTACTCCTCTCATCAGGGGCAGAAAGCCTGGGGGGGCCAGAGGGGACACGTCCCCCCGCATGTTTTGAGAGGTGGGCGACATCCCCGCCTGGTTAACCTGCTTGGGTTTGCGGAAAATATGGCCAGCGCGGAGAAGCAGCGCTGTTATCCCGTCAGTCCAGACAGAGCTGTTAGTTAACCCAGTGAGACAGGCAGTTGGGCTGTAGTTAGCGCTGGATAGAGCCTCCGAAGCCTCGTGTGAGTGTGCGCATGCGCGCGCGGCCGCCAAAAATTGTGTCCCCCGTCCCCCCCATGTTTTGATAGTGAGTTCCGTTCTTGCCTCTGATGATCTTATACACCTCTATAAGACAACCCCTCGCCCTTCTGCGTTCCCAGCCTTTCCAGCCTCTCCCTATAGCTCAGGCCCTCGAGAACTGGAACCATCCTTGTAGGTATGTTACAAAACCTACCTGAATCGTCATTGGGAATCTGCCCACAGCCAGGTCCGCGATTTTGGCGCTGTTTGGAGGGGGCGGGTTTAAAACGCGATTTTTACTAGGCTGTACTAATCGCAGATGTTCAGCCTAGTAAATCATTAACGAAAAATCGCTGACCCGGTCGCAAAAGGTATTATTAGTTTTATAGGCCTCGATAATATAGTTATAATAGTTTTAAAATTACTGTCTCATTCCGCAACCTCTCGCAGCCCCAGGGTTTTATAAAGCAAACAATTAAAGGTATGTACCTTATTTTTACATTAAATGGGGCATATATATAACCCTGTATATCAAGTTATCTATAGCGAGTAGTTCATTTTGGGCTTTTTATATCCCGCAGTATTTTTCTCGGCATTTGAGGGCACTAATCCAGCGCGATGTCAACGTTCTAAACCAGCGCGTTCACATGAACCCACTAGAAAGCCGATTTAAATGGGCATTTATTTACAGCAATTGAACACTAAATTCCTTCCATTTGGCCTATAAATTAATGTAAATTAGATATAAAAATCATGTTATATTGTGAATTATTTCTGAATAATCTTTGGACACTTAGGCTATTTAAAAATGTTAATCTTTCCTTAAGAAATGGGCTTTTGACTATCCAAGATCACAGCTTTTTTGTAATGTCCATTGAAAATCAATAGGGAACAAGATGCTAATTTCCGAGTATGAAAATGGCCATAACTTTTCTAATACTTGAGATATGAAAGTGAATTTGGTGTCAAATTAAACTTATTGTTATGCTTTATCTGATGGGATAAATTGCAGACTTGATTTTTTAAATCTCAAAATTTTGTAACATTGCTAATCCTTGTAGATCTTCTCTGCACCTTTTCCAGCTTGACAACAGAACTATGAGAACGTGTTGGAGTATAATGTGAAATCAAAGCATCTACACAGTGAACGCATACACTTATTTTTTATTTTTAGTTTTTTTTTAGTTTTAGAGATGCAAAAGAAACAGGCCTTTGGCCCTCCGAGTTTGACCAGTGATCCCCACACATTTACACTACACTACACACACTAGAGACAATTTTACAATGATACCAATTGACCTCCAAACCAGTATGTCTTTGGAGTGTGGGACGAAACCGAAGAACTTGTCGAAAACCCACGCAGGTCACGGGGAGAATGTACAAACTTGGTACAGACAAGCACCCGTAGTCAGGATCGAACCTGGGACTTTGGCCCTGGAAGGCTATTGCTACGCCACTGTACTGTAACAGCTATTGGAACTGTTGGAATATGTATTAGAGAACAACTAGAAATTAGAGCATGCAGACTTCTGGTATAGAATGTGCCAGGCGACATTAGGGCAACGGAGTTAACATAAAATTCACAGAGCAGGCAGATTGTATTCTCATTTAGTCCTGCCTGTCCTGCTAGTTTGAAGCTGCAAGCTGCACGTGACATTACACACTGATTGTGTTTCAGCAGCAGTTGTTGCTCTTCCACCATTGTTCCTTCTTTCCCCTCCCCACCCCCACCCCCCATCTTCCCAGCACACTTTTGTAAAGGAATCATCAATCCTTTGTGTGTGAGAGTAACTGTTTTTTACAGGAGTCTAGAAATCAGCACTTTAGTGCCTGTCACCATCTCCCTATGGATTGTTGAGTGTTGCAAGAATATTAGAACACACCAAAGCTCCAAATCTAGCAACCCAATTTTGAATATTTTCGACAGATCAACATAGTTTTGGTGCGTTCCATTCTTTGCTCAGGTTTCCGATGTCCTTGGGGGAATAGGGTGGCGGCTGGTAAAATATTTTTTGGGCTGATTGCAGTGATTCTTCCACAAACCACTTCTTTCAGGTTCCTCTTGGGATCGAGGACAATACGAGACGAATTAAGACATTGCGAGGTATAGGAAGGAACTGCAGATGCCAGCTCATACTGAAGATAGGCACAAAGTGCTGGAGTAACTCAGCGGGTTAGGCAGCATCTCTGGAGAGGAGGAATGGGTGACGTTTTGGGTCAGGACTCTTCTTCAGACAATACAGTGCAGGTGGGGGGGTGTAGGAAGGAACTGCAAACACTGGTTTAAACCGAAGATGTACACAGAAAGCTGGACTAACTCAGCGGGGCAGGCAGTATCTCTGAAAAGACGGAAAAATGGGTGACGCTTCAAAGCGCCGGAGATCCGGGTTCTATCCTGACCCCGGGTGCCGTCTGTGTGGAGTTTACACGTTCTTCCTGTGACCACGTGGGTTCCCTCTGGGTGCCCTGGTTTCCTCCTACATCCCACAGACATGCAGGTTTGTAGTTCATAAGATCAAAATATTATAAGACATAGGAACAGAAGTAGGACATTTTGCCCATCATATCTGCTCTGCCAGTTGATTATGGCAGATCTATTTGTCCCTCTCAACCCCATTCTCCTGCCTTCTCCCCATAAACTTTGACACCCTTACTACTCACGAACCTATCCATCTCCGCCTTAAAAATATCCAATGACGTGGCCTCCACTGCCATCCGTGGTGATGAATTCTGCAGATTTGCCACCCTCTGGCCAAATAAATACCCCCACATCTCCTTTCTAAAGGTACATCCGGTTAATCCACGTCTGTAAATTGCCCCTAGTGTGTAGGGTGGATGTGTCGATGGGATAACAAAGAACTAGTATGAAAAGGTGATTGTGGATCGGCACAGACTCTATGGGCTGAAGGGCCTGTTTTAATGCTGTATCTTTCAATCAATTCAGCAATTTTGCAGATGACACAAAGCTGGGTGGCAGTGTGAACTGTGAGGAGGATGCTATGAGAATGCAGAGTGACTTGGACAGCTTGGGTGAGTGAGCAGTGAAGAAAGCGAATGGCATGATGGCCTTTATAACAAGAGCAGTTGAGTATAGGAGCAAAGAGGTCCTTTGCAGTTTTATAGGGCCCATGTGAGACCACACCTGGAGCATTGTGTGCAGTTTTGGCCCCATAATTTGAGGAAGGACATTCTTGCTATTGAGGGAGTGCAGCGTAGGTTTACAAGGTTAATTCCCGGGATGGTGGGACTGTCATATGCTGAGAGAAAGGTTCGGCTGGGCTTGTATACTCTGGAGTTTAGAAGGATCAGAGGGGATCTTATTGAAACATATACGATTATTAAGGGTTTGTACACAATAGAGGCAGGAAACATGTTCCCGATGTTGGGGGAGTCCAGAACCAAGGGCCACAGTTTAAGAATAAGGGGTAAGCTATTTAGAACGGAGACGAGGAAACACTTTTTCTCACAGAGAGTTGTGAGTCTATGGAATTCTCTGCCTCAGAGGATGGTGGAGGCCGGTTCTCTGGATACTTTCAAGAGAGAGCTAGATAGGGCTCTTAAAGATAGCAGAGTCAGGGGATCTGGGGAGAAGGCAGGAACGGGGTACTGATTGGAGATGATCAGCCATGATCACATTGAATGGCGGTGCTGGCTCGAAGGGCCGAATGACCTACTCCTGCACCTTTTCTCTATTGTCTATTGTCAATCAATCTGTGGGGACAGCTTTTGCCACCACAACTCAGCGGAGAAGCAGAGGAGATAATTCAGAGGCTGATGAAGATGGGAGTCCCCAACATTAACTGCTCCCCAGTCTGCTGTTCATTTAAGTGTGAATAAACAGCATCTCAAATCTCATGTGTGGGAAGGAACTGCAGATGCTGGTTTAAACCGAAGATATACACAAAATGCTGGAGTAACTCAGCGGGACAGACAGCATCCCCGGAGAGAAGGAATGGGTGACGTTTCGAGTCGAGACCCTTCTTCAGACTGATGTTTTGGGTCGAGACCCTTCTTCGGACTGAAGAAGGGTCTCGACCCGAATCGTCACCCATTCTTTCTCTCCAGAGATGCTGCCTGTCTTGCTGATTTACTCCAGCTTTTTGTGTCTATCTCAAATCTCATCGCAATTATGGTTCCAGACTCCAGGTTTGCCCGTCACTAACCGTTATATAATCAACCTTTTTATGTGGAATGCAAAAATGAAAACTAACAAAGTCTACGCTCTGAACCAACTATGTAAATTGCATTACGTTGTTTCGCATGCAATCTTAACCTTGGTCATATACTGTGAAAGAATGACTTGCATTATACATAACCTTTCCTAATACAAAATCCTCTTCAGTGAAGTGTTTGTTTTAAGGTGGAGTTCGTGGGAAACGTAGCAGACGGTTTATGCACATAACATGTTCGCAAGCAGCAACGCTATCTTCAGTGTGTCCGGAACAAATATTGGCAGGGCTCTTGGTAATACTGCAGTGGGATTTCCATAATCCATCAGTGTACAGGAGAGAGATATGGGAATCAGTTGCACAGTTACCCAACACCAACCTTGTTCAATGTCAACAAAACCAGCAAATTAATCATTGACTTAAAAAAAAGGGGAAGATAGGAGACCTCAGAGATAGACACAAAATGCTGGAGTAACCCAGCGGGACAGGCAGCATCTCTGGAGGACATTGATAGGTGACGTTTCGGGTCGGGACCCTTCTTCAGACTGAGAGTCTGGGGAGAGGGAAACTAGAGGTATGAATATGTACCGAACAAATCAGAGCCGGCACCAAAAGCCAAGAAAAGGTGGAGCCCACAATGGTCCATTGTTGGCTGTGAAAGAGATGAGAACGAAGTGATACGAACAGTGAAACTAGCAGGCCGACTAGGGTGGGGGAGGGACGGAGAGAGAAAGAGAGGGAATGCAAGGGTTACTTGAAATTAGGGAAATCAACATCATACCCCTAGGTTGAAAGTTGCCCAAGCGAAATATGAGGTGATTTTTCAGTTTCCATTGGTGGGTCGGCGATGGAAAGAGTTGGCAGGTTCCAATTCCTGAGTGTTAAAGTCTCAGATGACCTGGTCCTGCACATAAGATTAGTGTAGGAAGCCATCTTGGTTGGAATGGGCTGCAGGGCTGGTTTGCATGCTTCATGACTGTGACTCTGTGACTGCATTTCTGTCAGACACTAGAGAGAGAATTTGATAACATGGGTAATGCCAGCTACAAACGGAAGCTATAAATGGTTTATTATCACATTTACTGAGGTACAGTGATTTTTTTTTTTCATGCAGTTCAGTAAAGTGTTACTATACCTTTTAATTTTGGGATACATCTTTGGAGTGTGGGGGGAAACCAGAGCACCCGGAGAAAACCCACGCAGGTCACGGGGAGAACGTACAAACTCTGCACAGACAGCACCTGTAGTCAGGATTGAACCTGGATCTTTGGCGCGGTGAGGCAGCAACTTTACTGCTGTGCCCCTATACCTATAAGCACAATCCACGATTAAGTACAAAGTGTATAGAAATAGTCCACTGACACACTGCACAAGAGTTGCCAGGTATTTGGCGCCATTTTCAAAGTCCAGTTCGGTCTGTGGGCTCGGTCTCCTGGAGCGGGGCCCCATCCAGGCGAGCCCCAGGCTGCTGCTGGGCCTCCATCCGTGAATCATCGTCCCTGTCCTCGCCCGACCACCTTCAGCCTTTGTGCCCTGGGTGCGTCTCCCATGGCTGAACGTTCTCCCAGAGCCTTACTGTATCCCAGATAATATGTTTTGCCTGCAGGATATTTGATCAGATTCAAGAGAGTTTATTTTCATGTGTCCCTGATAGGACAATGAAATTCTTGCTTTGCTTCAGCACAACAGGACATAGTAGGCATTGACTACAAAGTAGATCAGTGTGTCCATATACCATTATTGTCCTATCAGGGACACATGACAATAATCTCTCTTGAATCTTGAATTGCTTTGTGCCTTATTTTCCAGTTGGAAGCAGTGTTCATATTTGACCTTTTGATAGGGCTACGATAAATGTATGTGCGCGCTCATTTCCCCACAGATTTGGGACATTGGAGGTCAACCAAGATTCCGGAGTATGTGGGAACGTTACTGCCGAGGGGTCAACGCGATTGTGTGAGTTTATAATCTGAGATCTTTATAGTTTCAACACATAGACCCCCCCCCTTCCCCACCTTCTCCCTCCATCTCTCCTCTTCCTCTCTCCTCTGCTCTCCCCTTCCACCGCTCCTCCTCCTCCCCCCTCTACCCCTATCCCTCTCCCTACCTCCTATACCTCTCCCTACTTCCTGTGTAGGCAGGAACTGCAGATGCTCGTTTAAACCGAAGGTAGGCACAACAATCTGGAGTAACTCAGCGGGTCATGCAGCATCTCTGGAGAAAAGGAATAGATGACGTTTCGAATCGAGACGTCTGAATCAGTCTGAAGAAGGGTCTTGACCCGAAACATCACATTTTCCTTTTCTCCACAGGTGCTGCCTGTCCCACTAAGTTACTCCAGCTTTTTTGTGTTTATCTCCCTACTTCCTGTCTTTCATCTCCTCCCCTCCACCTCCTTCCTTCCCCTCCTATCTCCACTCTCCCTCTCCTCTTTTCCATCTTTTCCCCCTCCCACCTTCTCTCCCTCCCTCTGGCCCCACTCTTCCCACATTCTCCCCCCATCTTTTCCCCTGTTATCCTTTCACACACTTTTTTAAGAGTTCCCACTGATGTTCACCACTGCCCCTCTTTTTTTAGCTACATGGTGGATGCTGCAGACTTCGAAAAGATTGAAGCTTCAAAGAATGAACTGCACAACTTATTAGATAAGCCACAGCTACAAGGAATTCCTGTAAGTCAACTTTATTTTAAACTCTCTGTTTAAATCGCTTTACATGTCACCTTAAAAAGAACCGAGGAGAAACTGGTTGCAAGGGTTCCCAAACCATGCTGTTGTTTATGGATTGAATTTTAATTTTAATTCACATGGTTTTAAGGCTTAATTTTGCAAAATTGTGTTTCTTGCATGAATGTAACATCTTGGCTTGTGTGTGTGTGTGTGTGTGTGTGTGTGTGTGTGTGTGTGTGTGTGTGTGTGTGTGTGTGGTGTGTGTGTGTGTGTGTGTGTGTGTGTGTGTGTGTGTGTGTATCGGTGTGTGTGTGTGTGTGTGTGAGTGTGTGTGTATGGGGGGGTGTATCTGTGTGTGTGAGTGATGTACAAATCTACTAATAGAAATAGAAAGTGAAAATAAAAGATTGGATATTTATGAAGCAGGAATTATCACTGTCAAAATTAGTTTATTGCCCTTTTGTATGAATTTGACTGGATATCTGAATGACAACAGCTCTGCTTCTGATAGTAACAGTTTAGACAGGGGACTAGATACCATTCACATCATGGAACGAACAGCAGTGTTTTATAATACCAAGGGGCAATCTTACATGATAAATGCAAGGTTAAAGACGTGAATATCTATAATCTAAGATATCTCTAAAAATATACTAAACATGGAATGCTTCTCCCTGGTACATCGAGACAGCAAGGACACCTACGTTAGACTCATATTTATTGACAAAAGCTTTACCTTTAACACATTCATTGCAACCCAACATCCCCAAACTGAAGTGTTGGGCCAGGTGTCGAAGATCAGGAAGTAATGAATGGAAAATAGGCATCGTGGCATGGTTTGGGAACAGGAAATTGCAGGGAATTGTGGACGTAGCCCAGACCATCACGCAAACCAACCTCCCTTCCATTGACTCCATCTACACTTCACGCTGCCTGGGCAAGGCCACCAGCATTATCAAGAACGAGTCGCACCCAGGACACTCCCTCTACTCGCCAGGCGAGAGAGGTTATAGGAGGAAGAGCTTAAATAGCGTGGTGTCAAAATAAGAACCTCTTCTTCAGTGTCAACAGAATGAAGGAGTTGGCCATTGACCTCTGGAAGTGGGGTGAAGTACACACTGCAGTCCGCATCAATGGTGGAAATGGTCAAGAGCTTTAAGTTCCTAGGTGGACACATCACTAAAAATCTGACCTGCTCCTACCCCATCGCCGATTTGGTCTAAAATACATGCCGACATACTCTAATTCATCAGAAGATGAAGGAAAATCAACAGGTCCCCAGCGACTTGCCAATTTCTGCAGATGCATCATAGAAAGCTTCTCTTCAGGATACATACAAACGTACTATCGCACTGTTTAAGAAACATTTAGATAGGTACATAGACAGGACAGATGTAGAGGGATATGGGTCAAACAAGTGCAGGTGGGACTAGTGCAGATAGGACACTCAGCAATTTGGGCTGAAGGGTTTATTTCTACGCCGTAAGACTCCATGACACTTTGACTCTAAACAAAGACTCAAGGAACTGCAGATGCTGAAACCTGGAGCAAAAGTCCTGGAGACAAACGGGGGTCAGATAATGAGAGAAGGGGCCCGAACATTTCATGGCAGCTCATCAATGAGAAAAAGCTTCTCAAATATGCCAATGGGAAGTGCGTGGGAAGGAACTGCAGGTGCGGGTTTACTCTGAAGATAGACACAAAGTGCTGGAGTAATTCAACGGATCAGACAGCATCTCTGGATGGAAGGAATGTGTGTCATTTGGGGTCGAGACCCTGCTTCAGACTGAGGGTCAGGAGAGAGGGAAATGAGAGACATGGAAAGGTAAGGTGTGAAATCGAGAGATCAAAGGGGACCGAGTCAGACGAGAATGTTATTTACAATGAATAAATTCTAACTTGATTAGCTCATTAGGGAATTATGCCATGATATATTCATTTGAAGCTGTTAACCCAACACAGGAAACTTTTTATTGCCAATAGCAAGACAAAGTGTATCATATCCCATTATACTTGTTGAGCATAGAGTTGAAAGTCAGTATTCCATATTTTCAACCATCAGCTATTTCCTTGCAGCGATGTACTTGGTGTTTGTTACATCATTAGAGGTATCACTGGATGAATCAACACGATATTGCTAACTTATTGTTTCTCTATTAGTAAAACCAAAAGGAATTGCTGAATGAGTTATTGAATGAATTGGTCCTGGATACAACAAAATAATTATAATGTATTATTTTAGGTCCAGCATAAATGATTCCAAGATTCAGTGAAACCAGTCCTTTTATTTTATGGTTTTGAGTTATCACCCATTTGGTTCAATTCTGTTCAATTCTGTTCAGAGATACTGCATGGAATCTGTGCCTTGGGTCCACCGAGTCCACGCCGACCATCGATCACTCATTCACACTATGTTATCCTACTTTCTCATCCACTCCCTACACACTAGGGGTAATTTATAGATGCCGATTAACCTACAAACGTACATGCCTTTGGAAAGTTGGAGGAAACCGGAGCTCCCGGAAGAAACCCGCACAGCCAACACCCTGGGTCGGGATCGAACCCGGGACCCTGGCGCTGTAAGACGATGGCTATTCCAGCTGCGCCACTTGGGTTCATGTGTTAGAATTACATATTAATTCATCCATGAAGGAAGGACTGGATATTAAACACAGCGCGGCCAATTTGGAAAAACAGAACCAGTTCAATCGTGAAAACTGTACAGGATGTTCTTCATTCAAACAATCAGTTTGCATTTTAATTTTTGTTTTTGTAGGTATTAGTATTGGGAAACAAGAGAGACCTCACCAATGCCTTGGATGAGAAACAACTGATTGAGAAAATGTAAGTCATGGTGTTTCCTGCATGTATTGACGTGTGGAGTGGATACAATGATGTGAAAGTAAGTGAGTCCATTCCAGTAATAATTTAATCTCCTCCTTACACACAGGCTAGAATTTTATATGTTTTGTTCAGTTTAGTTTAGAGATACGGTGGGGAAACAGGCCATTCAGCCCACTGAGTCTGCGCCGACCAGCGACCCCCGCACATTAACACTGTCCTACACACACTAGGTTCAATTTACATTTATACCAAGCTAATTAGCCTACAAACCTGTACGCCTTTGGAATGTGTGGGGAAACCCACGCAGTCACATGGAGAACGTACAAACTCCGTACGGGCAGCACCCGTGGTCAGGATCGAACCTGGGTCCCTGGTTGCTGTAGTGCAGCAACTCTCCTGCTACGCCACTGTGCCGCTCCACTACCAGAATAGCAGAAAGAGGAATTCCATCCCAGATTCCTCCCAATATTTTGTCAGAGCCATGTTACTTCATAATGTGGGCAACCATCTTAACTTCGTTTGGGGCAAAATGTCTGTTAACAGGGGCGACACAGAGACATAGCGGTAGTGTTGCTGCCAGACAGCACCAGAGACCCGGTTCAATTCCAACTACGGGTGCTGTCTGTACGGAGTTTGTGCGAGCCCTCCGTGACCGTGTGGGTTTTCCCCGGGTGCTCCGGTTTCCTCCATTCCAAAGACGTGCAGGTTCGTAAGTTAATTGGCTTTGGTGAAGATTGTAGATTGCCCCTAGTGTGTAGGATAGTGCTAGTGTACGGGGATCGCTAGTCGGCGTGGACTCGGTGGGCCGCTGTTTCCGTGCTGTATCTCTAAACTACACGAAACAAGGCACCACTGTGTCAGCCAAAGAGTTGTAGGGAACGTCGGGGAACATGGTGGCATTCACCAGAGTCTGTTTTGCAGCTGACATAGCTGAATTATTCAGCAAATGAAATCTGTTTAAATTGCCCTGTAGTAAATAATCTACAAGGAGAGTGGTTGGCTCAATGAACCACAGAAACAAAACCAGTGACCAGAACAAGATATATCCAGCAGAAAGTAATAAATGTAGAATAGATGCATCACAACATGGTTTGGGAACAACTCCATTCAAGACCACAAAAAATGGCAGAGAATTATGGACGTAGCCCAGACCATCACACAAATCAACCTCCCATCCATTGACTCCATCTACACCTTGGCAGGGCCAGCAGCATAATCAAGGACAAGTCTCACCCCAGATACTTGCTATACTCTCCTCTCTCATCAGGCACGAGGTACAGAAGTTTGAAAATGCACACCTCCAGATTCAGGGACAGTTTCTTCCCAATTGTTATCAGGCAACTAAACATCCTATCACTAACTAGAGAGTGGTCCTGGCCTACTATCTATCTTATTGGAGACCCTCGGACTATCTTTAATTGGACTTTACTGGACTTAATCTTGCACTAAATGCTATTCTCTTTATCCTATATCAGCTCACTGTGCACGGCTTGATTGTAATCTTGTACAGTCTTTCCGCTGACTGCATAGCACCCGACAAAAAATATTTTCGCTGTACCTCGTTACACGTGGCAATAAACTAACCCTTGTGTGTCAAATCAATCCCTTTGACCTCTGCAGAAAATCCCCCAATTTTCCCCATTCTGGCCACAGAATGATATCTCTCCTAGTTGGGTAACAGAACAGGAAGGAGATATGAAGGTACACAAAAAAGCTGGAGAAACTCAGCGGGTGCAGCAGCATCTATGGAGCGAAGGAAATAGGCAAGCCGAAACCCTTCTTCAGACCGAAACGTTGCCTATTTCCTTCGCTCCATAGATGCTGCTGCACCCGCTGAGTTTCTCCAGCTTTTTTGTATACCTTCGATTTTCCAGCATCTGCAGTCCCTTCTTAAACACAGGAAGGAGATATGCACTGGTTTGTGGAAACTTTATTGGTCATCAGCCACAGGTCAGATCGAACAGTGGCTTCCAGGGCTGGACTAGAAGATACCCAGAAAACAATTATTAATAGTCATTCCATGTGCACTCATTCAAGCTTAATGAGTGTCAGGAATGTTTTCCCAAGAGGGAAAAATCTGATCCCTAGATAGAGTGGATGTGGAGAGGATGTTTCCAGTGGTGGGAGAGTCTAGAAACTGAGGGCACAGCCTCAGAATAAAAGGACGTACCTTCAGAATGGAGATATGGTGTAATTTCTTTGGAGAGGGTGGTGAATCTATGGAATTCATTGTCACAAATGGCTGTGGAGGCCATCATTGGGTATTTTTAAAGTGGAGATTGAGTGATTATAAGAGTGTCAAAGGTTATGGGGAGAAGGCAGGAGAATGGGTTGAGAGGGAAAAATCAGCCATGATCAAATGGCGGAGCAGATTCAATGGGCCGAATGGCCTTAATTCCGCTCCTATGTTGCATGGCCTAATACTAGAGGGCATAGCTTTAAGATGAGTGGGCCAAAGATGTGCGGGGCAAGTTCTTTTTTATGCAGAGGGTGGTGAGTGCCCGAAACATGCTGCCAGGGTTGGTGGGGGTTATGGTCTTATAGTATTGTGATCTGTGCTTATTTCTTCTGTAGGAACCTATCTGCCATCCAGGATCGTGAAATCTGTTGCTATTCAGTGTCCTGCAAAGAGAAGGATAACATAGGTGAGACAACATGCAATTCCACATCTATAAAAGCAAAATAATGCAGATGTCGCAACTCTGAGACGCAATCCAAAATTTCTAGACGTAGTCAGCAGTCCAGACAGAAGAGAGAAAATGAGTTAGTGTTTCAGGTCAATGCCAGTTCTTCAGAATTCAATTCTGCATTTATATTTAAAGTCTATATTTAATTTTTGGCATAGAATAGTATTTTCAGTACCACAGTCAGTTCTGTGTAGTATAATGCTCTTTAATGTTAATATCAATCAGACAAAGAGGTTCCAGGGGATTTTGGGCCATACTGCTCTGCCAAAGTGTTTGTCATTGTTGGACCATTCTGAAGAGTAAACTTAACGTCCACCTTACTTTCTCCATCAGTCTTGAACACTTGGTCCGCTCTCTTTCCTCACCAGGAAATGAGCGGGCAAGATCATCTCTGACCCCTCTCACCCTGGCCATAAACTATTTTAATCACTTCCCTCTGGAAGGCGACTCCGGATTGTCAAAGCTGCCACAGCCAGACATAAAAACAGTTTTTATCCACGAGTAGTTGCTCTACTCAACAGCCAAAAATCTGTAGCCTCCCTTTGATCTGGTATTTTGTTGGTTTACATGCTTGATCAATGGTGTTTTATCATTCATGTTTTATCATTATTAATGTTTAGTGCTTTCTAAGCCATTCGTAACTGTCACTGTATGTCATGTTGTTACTTGTGGGCGGAGCACCAAGGCAAATTCATTGTATGTGAATACTTGGCCAATAAACTTACTTACTTACTTATCAGAAGGCTTCTTTAGATACTCTTAAATATAGCAGTCAGAGGATATGGGGGACGGCAGGAACAGGGTGCTGATTGTAGATGATCAGCCATGATCACTGAGTGGTGGTGGTGGCTGGAAGGGTCGAATGGCCCACTCATGTACCTATTGCCTGTTGTTTATTAACCAGAACTATGAGGATATAGAAACATAGAAACATAGAAAATAGGTGCAGGAGTAGGCCATTCGGCCCTTCGAGCCTGCACCGCTATTCAATATGATCATGGCTGATCATCCAACTCAGTATCCTGTACCTGCTTTCTCTCCATACCCCCTGATCCCTTTAGCCACAAGGGCCACATCTAACTCCCTCTTAAATATAACCAATGAACTGGCCTCAACTACCTTCTGTGGCAGAGTGTTCCAGAGACTCTCCACTCTCTGTGTGAAGTCTGGTGGTAGGAAGTCCGGTTTCCTCCCACACTCCAAAGTCGGGTGGCGCAGTGGTAAAGGTAGCAACTCTACTGCTGCCCCACCGTGATGTTTAAAAAAAATGTTCACCATTGCTCTGCTGACAGAAAAAACAAAAATGTAATTGCAAAGCATCTTATTTTTTTAAAGTTGCGTTATAATGGCACAGACAGAAAAGACACAAAGTACTGGAGTAACTCAGCGGGTCAGGCAGCATCCCTGGGGAAAAGGAATAGGTGCCGTTTCAAGTCGAGATAGTTCTTCAGGCCTGGAAGACAGCTCCATGTTCCCCAGAGATGCTGCCTGACCGGTTGTGTTACTCCAGCACTTTCTTCCTTTTTTGGTAAACTGGCATCTGCAGATCCTTGCTTCCACACAATGGCTGTATGACTCTTTGACTCCAGATTGTCCTTGTTATTGTTAGGTTTACTTAAGTCCTAAGATGGACAAAAAGTGCTGGTGTAACTCAGCGGGTTTGGCACCATCTCAGGAGAAAATGGATGGGTGATGTTTCTTGCCAAGCAGCTTCCCACTGTGTCAAAATAAGTATGCCTAAGTCATAGCATCATACAGCAAGGAAATAGGCCACTAGGCCGAACTTGTCCATGCCGACCAAAATGCCCCATCTACACTAGTCTCACCTGCCCACGTTTGGCCTATATCCCTTTAAACATTTCCTCTCCATGTACCAGTCCAAATATCTTTTAAATGTTGTTATAGCATCTGCCTCAACCACTTCCTCTGGCAGCGTGTTCCATATCCCCACCACCCTCTGTGTGAAAATGTTCCAGTTAAATCTTTCCCCTCTCATCTTAAGCCTATGCCCTCTGGTCCATGATTCTCCTACTCTGCACATCTACACTTACTGTTTCCCCTCATGATCTGCTACATCTCTATAAGATCACCCCTCATCTTCCCATCTACCCACTGAGGAATAAAGTCCTAGACTGCAACAAAATGATTCAGAATCTTCAGCATGTTTCTATTAGCTGGTTTTAATTTCCAGTCCCATCCCGTAGGGGACTAACATTTACATTAGCTGACTCTTCTTTTCTATATTTGGGCGGCACGGTGGCGCAGCGGTAGAGTTGCTGCCTAACAGGGCCAGAGACCCAGGTTCGATCCTGGCCACGGGTGCTTATCTGTATGGAGTGTGTACGTTCACCCTGTGACCCCGTGGGTTTTCTCCGGGTGCACCGGTTTCCTCCCACACTCCAAAGACGTGCAGGTTTGTAGGTTAATTGGCTTTGATAAGGATTGTAAATTGTCCCTGGTGTGTAGGATAGTGCTAGTGTACGGGGATTGCTGGTCGGCATGGACTCGGTGGGCCGAAGGGCCTGTTTCTGCCCAAAATCTCTAAACTAAACTAAATCTACCTTGGGAGCTCATATTATCCAATGATATTATTTTCTAGTTTACACTCATTACCTTCTCCATGTTCATAATTTTATTGGTCATATTTTACTGGTTTCTGAAAAAATTGCAAACTCTGACGTAACTCTGTTTTCCTCTCCCCTCTTGTCATTATAATTGCCTTTATTGAAATTTAAGGCTCTAATTTCAGATCCAAATCCAACATCCAAGTGAATGTCTCTCCTTATAACCTCCTCTTTAACCAGCAATGCCACCCCACCTCCTCTTCCTTTCTGTCTATCCTTCTGAATATTGAATACCTCTGCATGTTTAGCTCCCAGCCTTGGTCACCCTGGAGCCATGTCTCCATAATTCCAACTATACTATCTCCCTTAACTACTAACTGCGCATTCAATTCATCCACCTTATTACAAATGCTCTTTGCATTAAGGCACAAAGCTTTCAGGTTTGTTTTTCTTATCTCCCTTCTACCTTCTGTCCTCCTTTTATGGCCCTCTATCTCCTTGCATTTGTTCCCATCCCCCTGCCCTGTTAGTTTAAACGTGACCTTTCATACACTCCCTTTGTACACATATGCTTCCACGTTGTTGACTCCAACCCCCCACTATTTCGTTTAAACCTACCTGTGTAGCACTAGCAAATGTAGGTGGAGTGGGTGGGGAGAAATAGCTGCGAGTCTAGATGAGGCATAGGGAGAAGGAGAAGAAAGGGACATATGGGGGAGTAAGAGGAGAAGGGGGGAAGGTCATAAGAGGTTACGGAGAATTTGAGATTTCAGCGTTCATACGTGTTGGAAGCCACCCAAGCGGATCATGAGTTACTAATTTAACGCAGTTTGCAGCTATTCTCCACTGTTGGAGTTGTGTGTTGTTTTGCTTCTGAAGCTAAACAATGAATTGTTTTAATATCTGCAAAAACTGGAAAATATGTGTTCAGTTCAGTTTAGTAGATTGTCACACGTACCGAGGTGCAGTGAAAAGCTTTTGTTGCGTGCTATCCAGTCAGCGGAAAGACAATACATGATTACAATTGAGCTGTTTGTATAACGTACATTATATCGTCCATGATAAGGGAATAACGTTAAGTGCAAGGCAAAACCAGTATAGTCCGATCAAGGACAGTCCGAGGGTCACCAAAGAGGTAGATAGTAGTTCAGCACTGCTCTTTGATTCAGCTGCGTTTATAATCTTCAAATGATTCAGTTTTGTTTATAATTTATACCATAATTCCACTGGATTGCTGGTTAAAAATAGAATTTGAAATAAGTGTTTACACTGATACATGGATTGCACCTTTGTTTTGGGATGAAGTTCCATGGTATTGTTTGTGCCTAACTATTATTTAAGAATAAACTCTTGGGAGGTCAATGTGGAACCATTACTATTTTTTACCATTTTTAAATTATAAATGGGATCATAACATTTTAGAAAAAGGCGTCAATTTATATTTTATAGATTTTTTGAAAAATTAATGTGTAGGGGAATTTTTTTTTTAAATTCTGATTTGTTAGAGAAGATAAAATATCAATAAATCTGAGGTGTAATATAGAAACAACTGCAGTCAGTGTTCAGAATAAGCATTTACTTTTTGTTCTGAAGGTTTGTAGCTAATTTGTAGACTCAAGCAGAAAGCTGAAGTTTATGTCACTTTATAAGGTGCGGCTAGAATGTATTTAACTTATTTTATGCATACTTCAAATTAACATTAAAAGATGTATTGATGGCTGGAAATATGATGCACAAAACCACTCACTTTTCCAGTTGTACACGCTGGCGTTTGCTATGATTACTTATTTACACACTGTGGAGAAGGTGGAACAGTTTTTCCATGTTTAGTTTAGAGGTACTGCGCGGAAACAGGCCCTTCGGCCCAACGGGTCCGCACCAGCCAGCGATCCCCGCATATTAACACTATCCTGCACCTCCCAGGGCCAATTCTTACATTTACCAAGCACATTTACCAGTACGTCTTTGGAATACAGCAGTTAAGTTTGAGATAATGCTCTTTTTGGCTCAATGTGAATATATTTTGCAAAATTACATACCTAAGTTATTTGCTGATATCTATTGTAGTAAACTCTACCCATTTTTTTGTTTAGATGTTAAAATAGTTTTCATGATTTAGTTTAGTTTAGAGATACAGCGCGGAAACAGGCCATTCGACCCACCGAGTCCGTGCTGACCTATGATCTCTGCACATTAACTATCCTACACACACTAGGAACAATTTACATTTATACCAAGCAGATTAACCTACAAACCTGTACGTCTTTGGATTTTTAAAAGGAAATAGATTACTGCAAAGAAGAAAGCCTGCAATTTACTAAATATTTTTATTATTTTGGGAGGCAGTGTTTAATTTGATCTGTGCAAAATCTTCTATATACTTCATGTTCATAAGTCATTGGAGCAGAATTAGGCCATTCGGCCCATCTTGTCTATTCCACCATTCAATCATGGCTGATCAATCTTTCACTCTCAATCCCATTCTCTTGCATTCTCCCCGTAACCTTTGACACCCTTATCCATATCAGGGAGTCTCAAGGTCAAAGCACTTTCATATGTATTATTGTACCTTTTGCACATAAAATGGGCAACACAGTGGTGCAGCGGTAGAGTTGCTGCCTTACACTGCCAGAGGCCCGGGTTCGATCCTGACTATTGGTGCTGCCTGTATGGAGTTTGCACATTCTCCCTGTGACCACGCGGGTTTTCTCCCGGTGTTCCGGCTTCCTCCCACGCTCCGAAGACGTACAGGTTCGAAGGTTTATTGGCTCCGCGAATTGAAAATCGTCCCTTGTGTATATAGGATGGTGTTATTGTTCGGGGATCCCATACTCGGTGGGCCGAATGGCCCGTTTCTGTGCTGTATCTCTAAAGTCTAAAGTAAATGTGAATAGTGACAAGGTGCTGTAATCGCTGTCTTATACTGTGTCCTTACAGACATCACACTACAGTGGCTTATCCAGCACTCCAAATCGAGGCGTTGCTGAGATTGCACATGCTGAGCAGAAGATGATAACGGTCTCTCCGTCCTATACACCTTGGAAGAAAGTGTGGAAGAGCAAATCCCTAACTCAGCTGGGACTGAGTGTTTCAACCCCCAGTTCCCGTCAACATGGACCTCTGAGATTTCTTCTTGGTGTTCCTCTGACTTCAAGCCATTTTCTACATTCAAAAGGAAAATTGATTTGTGCCATTCGACAGTATTGCAGAGTAATCACAGACCACATAACTAAGGCCCAGACATGTGGCTTCAATATTTGAATGATGTCTCTGTTTAAAAAAAAATGCAAACTGCCTATATCCTATTTAACAGGGTGCTTATTCTGGTTGTGTATTTTTCATTTTGCATGTGACTTATCCATACAGTGCATTATTTCTGCGAAGGGTTACTGATTATTTAATCATAATATTATTACAATATGGTAATGCTGCAGCTATACGAAAAGTAATTGTATTGAAACAGAGGGTGGATTTGGGAGCAAGCTAGCAGGTTTTTGTTGAGTGGGATGAATGCCTTCACTTTCCCCTTTTGACTGCATTACATTCTAACACAGACACTGGAGATAGCTCTTAAATGCTTTTATTCTTCTCATGTAGTGTTTATATTCATAGGTTCATAAGTTACAGGAGCAGAATTAGGTTGTTTGGCCCATCGTCTACTAAGTCATTCAATCGTGGCTGATCTATCTCCCTCCTAACCCCATACTCCTGCCTTCCCCCCCATAACCCCTGACACCCGTACTGATCAAGAATCTGTCAATCTCCACCTAAAAAAATATTCACTGACTTGGCCTCCACAGATTCACCACCCTCTGACTAAAGAAATTCCTCCTCATCTCCTTTATAAAGGCACGTCATTTTATTCTGCGTTATATACTCTAGGTCTAGACTCTCCCACTAGTGGAAACATCCTCTCCACATCCACTCTATCCAGGCCTTTCAATATTTGGTGAGTTTCAATGAGGTCTCCCCTCACCCTTCCAAACGGCAGCAAATACAGGCCCAGTGTCGTTCACAGCTCAGCACGAAATGCTGAGTGTTTCTTCATATTTAAACTTCTTGTTACTTATACACCATTTGCTTTCTTAAAGATGTAAAGGGAATGAGTTGATGTTTAATTGAAGATCGATTTTAATGCATGCCATGAAATGAGTTGATATTCCCTGTATCATCTCACAGTCCACTGACGTCATTCTTGGTGCAGTTAGTGATGGGCTTACTATTAATGTTTTAATAGATACAGGATACTTCTTGATTAAAGGTAGGATGGGTCACCTGAGTTGTTTCAGAAGAAAGGAAAATTTGAGCAGAATCAGATGGTGGTTTGTGGTCCTCGGTCATAAGTCAACACGTTCCAAATTGGTAGAATTGTGAGCATTTCAGATCAGTCTGGTCTTCAGATGAGAAAACACTGCATCATTCAAGCAAGTTTGACCCGTGATAGACGCAAGGCCTAGAGAAACTCAGTGGGTCAGGCAGCATCTCTGGAGAAAAAGGACGGTGACATTTCGGGTTGGGGCCTGAAACTTCACCCACCCTTTATCTCCAGAGATGCTGCCGGACTAGCCGAGTTACTCCAGCACTTCTATTGTGTCTATCTTTGGTCTAGCAAAGATAGACACAAAATTGTTAGAGTAACTCAGTAGAGCTACTCTGAGTTACTCCAACATTTTGTGTCTATCTTCAGTGTAAACCAGCATTTGCAGTTCCTTCCTACACATATCTTTGGTATAAACTAACATCTGCAGTTCTTTGTTTCTACACCATTGCCCCATTTTTGACATATACTACAGTAATAAACACATTGTTTTCCTCGTCCCATTTCTGCCCCTTTTCCGTTAGGCCCCAGTAAATTTTGAAAGCACATCTAATTAATGGTAACTTTATCTAGTACACATGAGTTGCCTGGCACTTGAACTTGGTACCTGTCAAATTGTTCTTTCTTCAGCTCCTGCCTACAGATGCTGATGACCAAACGTAAGAAGTAAACAGTGTAGGAATGAACAGCAGATCCTGGTTTAAACCGAAGATAGACACAAAAAAGCTGGCGGAACTCAGCAGGACAGGCAGCATCTCTGGAGAGAAGGAATGGGTCACGTTTTGGGTCAAGACCCTTCTTCAGACTAGAAGGTAGACAGAAATGCTGGAGAAACTCAGCGGGTGAGGCAGCATCTATGGAGCGAAGGAAATAGGCAACGTTTCGGGTCGAAACGTTGCCTATTTCCTTCGCTCCATAGATGCTGCCTCACCCGCTGAGTTTCTCCAGCATTTTCGTCTACCTTCAATTTTCCAGCATCTGCAGTTCCTTCTTAAACCTTCTTGAGACTAGTTAGGGATTAAGGAAATGAGGGATATGGACGATGATGTGGAGAGATAAATAACAATGAATAAAAAATATGCAAAAAAGTAACGATGATAAAGGAAACAGGCCATTGGTAGCTGTTTGTTGTGTGAAAATGAGGAGCTAGTATGACTTTGGTGGGGGAGGGATAGAGAGAGAGAGAGAGTGGGAATGCCAAATGTTCCTCCCATGTGCGTTTAGCCTCACTCTGATGATGGAAGAGACAATAGGACAGGAAGGTCTGTATAGAAAATGGAAAGGAGAATTAAAGTGTTTAGCAACCGGGAGATCTGAGATCTGAGCAAACTGCTGGAGTAACTCAGCGGGTCAAGTGGAGGGAGAGAAATGGTCGACATTTCAGGTCAAGACCTCACATCTGTACCCGCCAAATTCCTCCAGCAACTTGCTTTTTGTTACAGATTTCAGCATCTGCTGTTCTTATCTCACCAAAATATAAGAATCCCGTTGTCAGTGTAAACACTGATTATTATGCTGTATGTACGGCAAGCAGCTGATGATCAAAATTGAAAAATACGTGAATTCAATACCTTTTAAAGTCTTTCATTGTTTCTTCTGACTGATGCCTTTGAACAAAGATCTCTGATTAGTTTAGTTTAGAGATACAGCGCGGAACAGGCCCTTTGGATCACCGAATCTGTGCCAACTAGTGATCCCCACACACTAACACTATCCTACACACTAGGGGCAATTTACAGAAGCCAATTAACCTATCAAACCTGCAGAATGTGGGAGGAAACCAGAGCACCCGAGGAAGCTCATGCAGTCACAGGGAGAATGTACAAACTCCGTACAGACAGCACCCATCAGTCGGGATTGAACCCGGGTCTCTGGTGGAGTGAGACAGCAACTCTACTGCGGCGACTCTGTGCTGCCCCTGGCTTTTGTAGTAATAGTTGAAGGAAATGATTGGCCTGCAGTCCTGGGGAAGTCCCTTATTCATTAATCGGCTGAGCTAAGAGTGCCTTGGGATTTCTCATCCAAAAAAACGCGACCTTTGCCAATGCAGCACTTTCTTCACATTACACTACGATATCATTGTGTTTGGTTAGAGTGGCCTTTACATTTTCAGCATACAAGCTGATGTTTGATGACCCACTCAATGCAGGAGCTCAATTAAGTGAAACAACGTTTTAAATAGAAAGGAGGGAAAGATTGACTGAAAATAGAAAATATACTAGTGCCAGGATTTCCATTTCTGAGGGCTGATTATAAAATGACTTGCTGTTCAATAAACAGAATTTTATCATTCTGGCCCAATAGTAATGTATAATTGCCTACATTAAAAATTAAAAAATTAAATAATTTGATTTGATTTTGGGGCCATTTTAAAACAAGGCTGTTTTATATTTTATAGATTATTAAAAAAAAATATTTTCAAATTCTGATAAGTTAAAATGTCAATAAATTTGAGGTGTAATATAGAAACAATTGCAGTCAGAATAAGCATTTACTTTTTGTTTTGAGGGTTTGAAGCTAATTTGTAGACCCAAGTCGAAAGCTGCGGTTTCTGTCACTTTATAAGATGCAGCTAGAATGTATTTAACTTATTTTATAAAAGAGGTCAACCACCTTTTACACTTTAGTAATTAAATCATTTCGATGACTTAATTGCAGCATTGCAGAATCTCCATGAAGCTTGAAACATCCTCTGACTCTTCAGTGTAAATTACCTGTTGTTATTGAAATGTAACTTTAATATTACTAGGTGCTGTAGCATGTAAGGTTTAAACTGAATAGACCTGTCAAATGCTGGGTTTATTACACGTTGTTCTTTCATATCTGCATGTAGCTTCTGCATTAGGACCACATATTCAATATATTCTCATTACATCTATATGAGCATATTTTAGGTCATCCTACTCAAGAGACAATAATTGTATTCAGGCTTTAACTTCGTGTTCAGTATGTATTAAAAAAAAAATTATTAGTAAATTTATATTGCAACTATTGTGTTAATATGGTTATACTCAATTTAAAATCGTGGACGTCAATGTTTTTTGTTATCAATAGAATCACAAGCGTTCAATCCACCCCAGTATATTGGTGTAACAGTATCAGTCCAATGCATTGAGGATAGACGCAAAAAGGCTGGAGTAACTCAGCGGGGCAGGCAGCATCTCTGGAGAAACATAGAAAATAGGTGCAGGAGTAGGCCATTCGGCCCTTCGAGCCTGCACCGCCATTCAATATGATCATGGCTGATCATCCAACTCAGTATCCTGTACCTGCCTTCTCTCCATACCCCCTGATCCCTTTAGCCACAAGGGCCAAATCTAACTCCCTCTTAAATATAGCCAATGAACTGGCCTCAACTCCCTTCTGTGGCAGAGAATTCCATGGATTCACCACTCTGTGTGAAAAATGTTTTCCTCTTCTCGGTCCTAAAAGACTTCCCCCTTATCCTTAAACTGTGACCCCTTTTTCTGGACTTCCCCAACATCGGGAACAATCTTCTTGCGTCTAGCCTGTCCAACCCCTTAAGAATTTTGTAAGTTTCTATAAGATCCCCCCTCAATCTTCTAAATTCTAGCGAGTATAAGCCGAGTCTATCCAGTCTTCATATGAAAGTCCTGCCATCCCAAGAATCAGTCTGGTGAACCTTCTCTGTACTCCCTCTATGGCAAGAATGTCTTTCCTCAGATTCGGAGACCAAAACTGACCATTGGGGTCGAGACCCTTCTTCGTCCCGTTCCTTCTCTCCAGAGATGCTGCCTATCCCGCTGAGTTACTCCAGCATTTTATATCTATCTTCAGCGTAAACCAGAACCTGCATTTCCTTCCTACACACTCACTCCAATGCATTGTCCAGTTATTTTGAAATATACTTTGCAAATCTCCTTTTTATTTCTGAAATAGTTTCAACGCATTTTTTTCTGCTGTATGTACGATAATCTCACCCACTCTTGCTGCATTATGTGCTATGTAACCTTCTGAGAACTGGGATATCAAACTATTTCCAAACAAAGACAGCATTTGGTGAGAGAGAAAAAAATTGAGGGCTTATACAAGGAGGCTTAGGGGACGTAGGGCTCTTGAAGAGCATATGTTCCAGCAGGGACTAGATGGGCCAAATAGACTCTTTGTTCTAAATTCTCCATTGTTTGTCCAGCACTGGGGACTTGGACACTTTGGTAGCTCTTTCGAAAGTCCACACAATCAGAAACAACTACACTTAATTTCACGATGTATGTTTCTAACCGAGAATCTCTTCGTAGTGAAAACCCGGTAGGTCCCTATACTTGATCAGCTTTTATATTGAAAGGATAAAACTTGTGATGCTCAATATTCCATTTAATGTCTATGTGTATATGCAACTGGAATATGTCTGGGTACTTACACACTGTTGCCGACTGGAACAAAGTATCCAGTGATTTTTATTTCCTTGGTAGTCGTGGTAGAAAAAGTTTGTGTATATTTGCAAACTAAACTTTAAAAATTCTCTGATATCATAACGAAATGTAATGCCATTAAAATGTGAGATGAATCTGAAATACTGTTTTGTCGCAAGTGGAGACGGGATTCTTGTAGCTAAACGCTTCGGCTTTAAGCTCTGTGTATTTTTTATGGGATTAGTCCAATGCAGATGGCAAATCTTTAGTCAGCATTTTGAATACGATGGCAAACGTAATGAAATATGGATTATGCGGGAATTTATTTTTAGGACCTGTTCGTGTGACATTGAACGAACATGATCTATCACTTGTTTAATTTTATACAAGTGTGCGATTTTTGTTAGAACAAAAAAAAAAAACACAAAGTGTTGTAGGAATTCAGCAGGTCAGGCAGCATCTCTGGAGGACACAGAGCATATTAGCTGTTCATTTACAGTGTGGTAATACTGTCTTATTGTTCAGATGCCTAATCACTCACCTACTTCTGCCATCTGAACCCTTGGTGAAGTTGATGGAGTGCTAATAATCATGAAATTGTGTCAGATTTCAGATTGGCGTATGAATATATATTTGGGCACGAGACCAAATCTCTATTCTGCCCCTTCATAAAGCAAAATTATTCATATGGGGCATCATATTTCAACCAAATAACGTGCATATTGGAATGTTTACATTACGAGTCTTAGAAGCTACCCAGATATTTCAAAATTATACAAAATGCTGGTAACTTAGAGGGTCAGGAAGCATCCGTGGGGAAATGGATTGGTGATGTTTCAGGTCAGGACCCTTCTTCAGACTGAATCCTCCCCCCTACAATCAGACTGAATTGTTTTGCTGGTCGTGATCAACGACAAATAAAATTGTCAGGCAAAGTAGAGGACTAAAGACAGACACAAAATGCTGGAGTAACTCAATGGGTCACACAGCATCTCTGGAGAAATGGAATAGGTGACGTTTTGGGTCAAGACCTTTCTTCAGATCCGAAACGTCACCTATCCATTTAATCCAGAGATGCTGCCTGACCTACTAGGATGTTGCCAGGACTAGAGGGTCTGAGCTTTAGGGAGAGGATGAGCAGGCTGGGACTCTATTCCTTGCAATGCAGGAACATGAGGGGAGATATTATAGAGGTGTATAAAATCATGAGAGGAATAGATCAGGACAGAGTCTCTTGCCAATAGTAGGTGATTCGAGGACCAGAGAACATAGGTTTAAGGTGAAGGGGAAAGGATTTAATAGGAATCTATGGGGTAAGCTTTTCACACATAGAATGGTGGGTGTATGGAACAAGCTGCCAGAGGAGATAGTTGAGGCAGGGTCTATCCCGACATTTCAGAAACAGTTGGACAAGTACATGGATAGGACAGATTTGGAGGGATATGGACCAAACGTAGGCCGGTGGGACTAGTGTAGCTAGGACATGTTGAGTGGAGGCAAGTTGGGCCAAAGGGCCTGTTTCCAAACTGTATCACTATGACCCACAGAGATACTCCAGCATTTTGTGTCTATCTTTGGTATAAACCAGCGTCAGCAGTTCATCTTTACAACAGATATTTCAGAAGACTGATGAACACAAGAAATAGGAGTGGGAGAAGGTGATATGTCGCTCTGAGACTGCTCCACCATTTAATAAACCATGACAGGTTTGATCTTAGCCTCAGCTGACCCTCCCTCCTGTTCTCTTTAATCCTTGCTTCCCCATGAGACCAGAAATATATCTTGCCCTTGCAGATTGAATGACTCGGGCTTTACTGAGGTAGAGAATTCAAAAGATCAACCCTTTGATAAAATAAATCCCTCCAGCCCCTTGTTCTAAAGTTATGTCCCATGGTTTTAAATTTCCCATGAATGGGAATTATCTAAGCATCTGCTCTGCCGCATCAGAATCTTATATTATCTCTATTTCTGTAAGGCCTTTGATAACCTGTTTAAGCATCCCATGGAATTAATTAGTTTAGAGATACAGCGTGGAAACAGGGCCCCCCCCCCCCCCCCCCCCCCCCCCCCCCCCCCCCCCCCCCCCCCCCCCCCCCCCCCCCCAAAGTCCCCCCGACCAGCGATATCGACCAGCGATCCACACACATTATCGCTATCCTACACAAACTAGGGACAATTTACACTTATGCCAAGCCGATCAACCTACAAACCTGGATGTCTTTGGAGTGTGGAAGGAAACCGAAGATCTTGAAAACCCATGTGGTCACAGGGAGAACGGACAAACTCCATACAGACAGCACCCATAGTCAGGATCAAACACGGGACTCCGGTGCTGTAAGGCAGCAACTCTACCGCTGAACCACCATGCCGCTCCACTCTAAAAAATGATCTGAAAGAACATCTGAGCAGCCTCCAAAACATGCATATCCCTTCAATAATGAGACTAGAGAACACAGGGCTACAAATATGATACTGAGCTATAAGGATCTCAAGCACACACTACATTTATATTGATACATGTATAACCTACCCCCCTTATAATAAAGGTCAACATTTTATTTGCCTTCACAACTTGTACCTGTGTGGTTACATTTTGATCAATGAATGAGGATATATAGCTCTCTCGTTCTCAGAAGAAGGGTCTTGACCCAAAACATCACCCATTCCTTCTGTCCAGAGATGCTGCCTTTCCCGCTGAGTTGCTCCAGCAGTTTCTTCACACCAAGGTCTTGCTCTGTGGCAAATAACCCCAAGGTGGTTGTTCCAACCTTGTTCTATGGACAGACTCGTGATGTGCATTGTAAGCACAAATGCATGTACTCTGGCCAATCTGAGTAGTTGGGATCCCACCACTGATCCTTGTAGCACCTCACTAGTTCATACTTACCAACCCGTAAATGCAAGCCAATACCCTATCCATGCTAAGGTCTTACCAGGGTCCACTACCACCCAGCCCTATCCCCATCACACACTATGCATTTATAGAGTCATATAGAGCATGGAAACAGGCCCTTCGGCCCAACCTTGTTCTTACCTTGTCTGGTGGCTGTTATGTGGCACCTAATTAAATGCGAAGATAGACACAATATGCTGAGCAGTTAGCGGGTCAGGCAGCATCTCTGGAGAAAAAGAATTGGTGACGATTCGGGCCAGAACCCATCTTCCGACCCGAAACCCAGAATGTCACCTATTCCTTTTCTCCAGATATGTTGCCTGACATGCTGAGTTACTCCAACATTTTGTGTCTGCATCTATGGCCCCTTCCTACACATCTAATGCCTGGAAAACCAAAATACACTAAGATTAGACATAAAAAGCTGGATTAACTCCCCAGGTCAGGGAGTTACTCCGCATCCTAGGAGAAAAGGAATAGGTGATGCTTCGGGTCGAGACCTTCTTCACACCAAAATACACCACATCTACTAGTTCCCCTTTTATCACCCCTACTTATTATGCTCCCAATGATTATGTTCCACTGAGTTACTCCAGCCTTTTGTGTCTCTCTTGACTTAAAACTCCTGAAGAATTGTAGCTTTTTTTTTTACCTTGTGTACTTCAATGTCGAAATCTCTGGATATAGTCAGTGGATGAAGAGAGGCATTGAAATGTTAGAAGACACTATGAAACCATGTTGTCATTTGTAATGCATAAATCTCTGTTTAATACACTCAATTTCCCAAATTGGCAGAATATTGAAGTCCTGAATTTCTTGCAATGTAAAGTATGTCAGCACCAGTACAATACAATCTTCACACTATTCCAATTATGAATAATAATGCTTTAATCAGAAAGAAAGAAATGAATCAGTTTCTGCTTATGCTGCCTGACACAAACAAAAATGTACAAGATTTAAACTGTGGCCTTAGCTTTGCATGTTTACAGTCTCCAATGCGAGTACTTGTTTTACTCTATGACACCAAAATTATAATGTCATAAGTGGCAGGAGCAGAATTCGGCCCATCAAGTCTATTCCCCCATTCAGTCAAGGCTGATCTATCTTTCCTAACCCCATTCTCCTGCCTCCTCCCCATAACCCCCGACACCCGTACTAAATCAAGAATCTTTCTATCTCTGCCTTAAAAATATCCATTGATGGCCTCCACAGCCTTCTGTGGCAAAGAATTCCACACATTCACCACCCTCTCACTAAAGAAATTCCTCCTCGTCTCCTTCCTAAAATAACGTCCTATAATTCTGAGGCGATGACCTCTAGTCCTAGGCTCTCCCACTAGTGGAAACATCCTCCCCACGTCCACTCTATCCAAGCCATTCACTATTCGGTACATTTCAATAAGATCCCCCCTCAATTTTCTAAACTGCAGCGTGCAGAGGCCCAGTGCCATCATTCGCTCATCATATGTTAACCCACTCACCCCTGGGATCATTCTTGTAAACCTCCTCTGGACCCTCTCCAGGGCCCGCACATCCTTCCTCAGATATGGTGCCCAAAATTGCTCACAATACTCCCCTGACCAGTGCCTTATAGAGCCTCAGCATTACATCCCTGTTTTTTACATTCCAGCTCCCTTGAATTGTAGAGATCTTTAACTAAGTATTGTCACAACCCAAATAACCCAGTGACACACAGCGGTTATCAAACAATATTGTGATGAAAAAAAAAATATATAGACTGCAAATAAATCCACAACAGTACAGTATTAAAGTTGAACTTGTATGGTTAACCTCTGTTTGGGGGAAATAATGCTCATTATTTTAGACCAATGCAAAACATTTCAAATCTATACATTTCAGGAAGTCAGCAGCTGAACAGCTAATCTTGCAATCCACACCCAATTCATGTTAAATAAAATTAGTCCAATAACAATCAAACATTTCAAAATTAATATACATACAATTCTTCTATTTCTCTGTGGCCTTCAACATACTAAAGTAAAATTGAGGCCTTCAAATTGATTAGGTTTTCATTGATGTAAACAAAAAATTAAATTCTGGTCTCCACTAAATGTGGGTGATTACAAATACTGTAAAGTATATAAAAACCATGTCATGGTTCAACAGTAGGAAACAGTGCTTTCATTGTTCACTTTTAGAAAGTGAATTCGCCTGTAATGCACACAAAATGCTGGAGTAACTCAGCGGGACCCCACTTATTCCTTCTCTCCAGAAATGCTGAGAAATGTTACTCCAGCAATTTTGTGTCTATCTTGTGTTTTCAACGCCTGCCGACGGCCGGGTTTTGGCAAGCCTGCCCGACCTGCTGAGTTGTTACACCAGCATTGTGCGGTGTCCGGCATCTGCAGTTCCTTCCGCCACAAATTCGCCGATATGTGCTTAAGGTTCGTCTTTAATTCACACCGGCCATTGGGATCCAATTGAGTTACATCTTGGTGTTAAAAATTTCGCACGTAGCACCGATATGATTGACTAAATATTCGTGGGATTTTCTGTTTTTAAGCGTTGAAAATTTGTGTTTTGGAGATTATTTGTGCTGTTAATCGACGTGGCAGGGACTAAGTAAATTGTGTTTCAGTCTGAAGAAGGACCTCGACCCGAAACGTCACCTATTTCCTTCTTTCCAGCGATGCTGCCCGACCCGCTGAGTTACACCAGCGTTTTTGTGTCCACCTCATTGTGTTTCAACGCTGGTCGGTAGAGGGGGGCGGGTTAGAAATAATCTTCCTGCAGTGGCTGTTTTTATTTTGTTGTTGTAAAGAAGTGGTGCCCACTCGACGGCGCTGTAAGCAGCGTTCAATCCCACCGGTGATCATTTGATAATTTCACTGCAAGTGGCAGGTTCGAGAATTACAGCCACAACGATCTTTAACCGTGTGGTTCAAGCAGTAGGGTCGTCGGTACCAAAAGAAAAGACGGGAGCATGCAGGCCATTGGAAACCGGTCTTGCTGGTCGTTAATTGTTAAATCTACCTAATCCAGAGCTAATATCTAACTGCGACCCTTCCATCGTTTATTAAAAGATATCCCATCGTTATCAAAATTCCCATTAGTTTCAGATGTAGTCTTTTAAAAAAAAAATGAAGAGGGCTGGTGCTTGAGTCAAGATGATGATTTGCTTTTACCGTTACTGTCGGCAGTCTTAGACCCTCTGCCTGCGGCACACTGCACGCGATGTAAGACGTTGGACAACACGTCTTGGTAGTAGCTGAGAGCGACCCAACCGGGCAGATACATCAAGGTGATGAGACCCATGAAGTTGAGCGGATAGTGGGAGTAGTCCCAGGAACAGGCGTTGAATCGGCGGAGTCCCAGTCCCCAGGTGAATTCCCAGGTGTATATGAAGAGGACGTAGACCGGTAACCTCTGCCAGGTGCTCCAGCCCAGGCGGTGGTAGAGGTGGAAGTAGAGTTTTTCCACCACGAAGCTGCAGCTGCCGTACATGAGGAAAGACCAGAGCGACGTGTGGCCCAGCAGCGTGCGGTCGGATCGCTCCACCAGGTTGAACACGGAAGTGAAAAAGATCTCGTCCAGTAACCCGTGCATCCCGTAGAAGACGAAGCGGAGGGAGCCGGGCAGACCCCGGGGCGAGGGCAGGCGCTCGGGGCATCTCGCCCGGCAGCAGCATTGCAGGCGGAGGAAGCCCTTGAGGAAGAGCTGGGAGTCGTAGAGTGAGAGGAGGTAGTGGAAGAGGACGGTGGTGAGGGAGGACGGCGACCCTTCCACCAGCGAGGTCAACAGGCTCTTCAACCCCACGTACACCGAAGGGTAGACCACCAGGTGGAATACGGCGGGGCAGCTTCGGAAGTTCTTCTCCTGCAGGTAGACCTTCTCCAGGGCCAGGTAGGAGAGCGAGTGGAGCAGCCCGAGGAAAGGCGACGAGTAGCCCAGCAGCTTGGGGTCACCGGTCTCCACGAAGCGCCGGGCCGACGACAGCAGGACGTCCAGGGTTATTCCGTGCATCCCGTAGAAATACATCCGCATCCAAGTGGGCAGCGGGGGGTTGGCGCGGCCGCTGCTTTCAGCACCGGACAGGTCCTTGAGCCGAGGGGCGGCCGCGGTGGTGGAGGCGGCGGTGGACGCGGGCGCCCGGGGCCGCTTGATGCCCTGTCCCGGCCGCTCCGCCGACAGCTGCCGCTGAGCGTCACGCCGTTTGCTGCTCATCATCTTCCAGCTTCGCAAATCGGCTTTCAGCTCCCTACTTCCTCTCCTCTCCTCTCTTCTACCTTCTCTCCTCCCCTTTCCCCACCTCTCCTCCCCTATTCTCCTCTCCCCTCTTCTCCCTTCCTCTCTCTACTCCTCTCCCTTCTCTCCTCCCCTATTCTCCTCTCCTCTCCCCACCTCTCCTCCCCTTTCCCTACCTCCCCTCCTCTATTCTCCTCTCCCTTCCTCTCTCCTCTCCGCTTTCCGCTTCTCTCCTCTCCTCTCCTCTGCTCTCCTCTCCTCTCCTCTGCTCTTCTCTGCTCTCCTCTCCTCTCCCCACAACGGAAGCCTGCCTTGCACTTTAAAAGGCAAAAAATTAATAAATAAACGGCCCGCAGAAGCAACCGCGGAAGGTTAAAGTGCGGCTCATCCCCTTCTCTGTCCTTGCGGGCAAGGAACTGGCAGCTTTGACTGTGAATCCAATCCCGGTTAGTAGCCAGCAAGCCGTAGCGAGCTCGGCCGACGCAGCACAACCGGCAAACACAGACGTACAACGTCTCCACACAGCGACCCAATATTTCCCCAGCCTGGACGCAGCCATGGTTAAAGCCGCATGCATGAATGCAAACAGCCCGCAATCACTCGAGTGTCCATCTTCCCAATAAGACCGACTCTCCCCCTTCCCCCCTCTTATGCAAAATCGCTCCTGCCGTCAGCTCTCGTTTTAACATTAATGCAACATTGCGACCGTCCTCTATCCCCTCCCACTTCAAACGTGTATTAAAAACGCCTCTCTTCCTTCTCAACAACGTTATCCCGCCCGCTGCCTGCAAAAGCAGAGGCAAATTTCATAATCTTCTTGATTAGTACGGGTGTCAGGGGTTATGGGGAGAAGGCAGGAGTATGTGGTTGAGAGGGAGAGATAGATCAGCTATGATTGAACGGCGGATTAGACTAGATGGGCCGAATGGCCTCGTTCTGCACCTAGAATTTATGAACATGAATTTATAATGATATGGTGCTAATCTGACAGAAGCAAACCATCAGAGTCGTGGAAAATATCACCTACACTCTCCTTCCTCCGAAAACACACAATTCTCCCCAAATATCTTTCCATTTAATTTCACCTTTTCAGCTGTCACAGGTTTACAATTTATGATTCTCTAGCAAGGATTCTGCTATAAACACAAACAATGTATTCAAGTTCATGTTCATAAGTGATAGTTGCAGAATTAGGCCATTCGGCCCATTAACTCTGACTTTCAATCATGGCTGATCCATCTTTCCCTCTTAGCCCCATTCTCCTGCCTTCTCCCCATAACCCGTGAGACCCGTACTAAATCAAGAATCTATCTATCTCTGCCTTGAAAATATCCGTTGTCTTGGCCACCACAGCCTTCTGTGGCAATGAATCCCACAGTTTCACCCATTCAAATGGGTGTTTCATTACATAAAGATTGAAATATGCAAGGTAGTGATTAGCGTTTTAGCTGATACACGCTGACTCTACATCTGTTAATTGACCTCTGCTGTTCATTGTTCCCAAACCCTTGTTAAAATCACCCAACGTGTTATAAAACCAGTTTATGAATTAGCGCGTGAGAAACATAGAAAATAGGTGTAGGAGAAGGTCATTCTGCCCTTCGAGCCAGCATCGCCATTCAATATGATCATGGCTGATCATCCAAAATCAATACCCCTTTCCTGCTTTTTCCCCATATCCCTTGATTCCGTAAGCTCAAACAGCTAAATCTAACTCCCTCTTGAAAACATCCAGTGAATTGGCCTCCACTGCCTTCTGTGGCAGAGAATTCCACATTCACAACTGAGTGAAAACGTTTTTCCTCACCTCAGTCCTAAATGGCCTACCCTTTATTCATAGATGTTCTAGATTCCACCTTTTTTGTCTTCGTACAATTTAAACAATTGAACACACAAAAGTCCTTTTTAAGTCAGATTGGCAACTGTGCCAAGTGCTTTTGGAAAACGATTCTGACTGTGAGTCACGTAACTTGGTACAACAGTAAAACCGTTTTGTAAGGTCATTATTTACAACTTTCTGAAGCTGCAGATTTTATCTTGTTTTGCCTGTTCCTAAAATGTGAATTTGCACTGAAAAGTCATTTATAAAAGTGAAATCATTGTTGTTTCGTCTTTTTGGCTCTTTTCACAAGTTCATAAGTCATCGGAGCAGAATTAGGCCATCCGACCCATCATTCATGGCTGATCTATATCTATATATCATCAGCCATGATCATATTGAATGGAGGTGCAGGCTCGAAAGGCCAAATGGCCTACTCCTGCACCTATTTTCTATGTTTCTATCTTTCCCTTTCAACCCCATTCTCCTGCCTTCTTCCCATAACCTTTGACACCCATAATAATCAATAATCTCTGTTTTAAACATATCAATTGACTTGGATAGAGTGCCTTCTTCCTGTGACCTTTAACCCTCATTCTGATCATGAACCTGCCAAATTCCGCCTTAGAAATATCCATTGACTTGGCCTCCATAGCCTTTATGGCAATGAATTCCACAGATTCACCACCCTCTGACTAAAGAAATTCCTCCTCATCTTCTTTCTAAAGTTACGACCTTTTATTCTGAGACTATGGCCTCCGGTTCTAGACTCTCCCACAAATGGAAACATCCTCTCCACATCCACATTTCACTATTCAGTAAATTCCAATGAGGTTCCTCCTCATCCTTCTGAATGCCAGCGAGTACAGGCCCAGAGATGTCAAACACTCATAATACGAGTTGATTCCTTAACAAGGAGCTTTTATTGCATAGTCTCGGTTACAAACAACGGTACAGATCAAAACTACCCTACAGTTTGCAAACATCACTCAACACATTACAACATTCTCATCCATATTATCCACCATGTACTGGAGAACCCATGGTGACCAGTGTTCACGGTAGGCTTCCAAAGTCCCTGTGGCCACTCTGTGCTCCCTCTGCAAGGACACGTGGGCACGGACATAGGCTCGGAGGAGGGGCAGACAGTAGACTCGGGCAGAACCCTCGACTGCCCGCTGCCTGGACTCCTGAATGGCCATCTTGGCCAGGTCCTTTTGGCTCGTGTGCTATTGTGATTTCCAGGTGAAGTACTCCATGGTTGAACTGCCCGCTGCGACCTGTGGTCCACGTTCACTTTTGACAGGGTCGTTACAGATCCCATTGTTGTGCCTGTGGGGCACAATACCCCACAGGTTTGCCCCAATCCATCCTTTGAACAATGGCCATTCTCATTGCCAGGCTGGGGTCAGGAGTACAGGGCCAGAGTCCAATAGTCCATGTTAGGCTCAGTCTGACCTTTTGGGCCCATGTTCCAGATCTATATCCAGCTCCAGATACAATGTCCAATTTATTTTCCTACTTACTTTAGATTGTAGCTACGTGTACTGAGGTGCAGTGAAAACCTTTTGCTGTAAGCTAACCAGTCAGTGGAAAGACAATACATGATTACAATCGAGCCATCCACAGTGTACAGCTACTTAGTTTATTTAGTTCATTTATTGTCACGTGTACCGAGGTACAGTGAAAAGCTTTTGCTGCATGCTAACTACTCAGCGGAACGACTATACATGGTTACATTCGAGCCCATCACAGCGTACAGACACATTATCAAAGGGAACAATGGGAATAATGTTTTGTGCAAGATAAAGCCAGTAAAGTCTGATCAAAGACAGTCCGAGGGTCTCCAATGAGGTAGATAGTAATTCAGGACTGCTCTTTAGTTGTGGTTGGATGGTTCAGATGCCTGATAACAGCCAGGAAGAAACTGTCCGTGAATCTGGAGGTAGGTGTACATTAGTGCAAGATACTGTGAAACTGTACAGCATTGGTGGGAACGGGCTTGGCACCATATAACACTGAGGTAGAGTACTGGTGAACATAGGTCTGTCACTGTATAATACTGTGCTACAATGATGACTGGACAAGCTTATAAATATATAGCGTTGGGTTACTGCATTGGTAGGCTCAAGTCTGTCACTGTATAACGGTGTGGTGCAATGCTGGAGAGCACATATCATTACACTTGGAAACAATACGTGCAGGCATAGGTCTGTCATTGCAAAGAGCTGGGATGCAGTATTGATTGAGTAGAGGGCTGTTGCCATGTAACTCTAGACTACAGCACCACACTGGCTCAGATCTATCTCTATATACTGTGGCACAGTACATTTAGACATGGGCCTAAATGAGTGTCACACTTGGGTGTATTAACTATGAGCACAGGTCTGTCATGGAATAACACTGGGGTACAGCGCTGACGGACACAAGTTTGTCACTGTATAACACAGAGGTGTTATGGTGGGCATGGACACATGGGAGATCGCTGGTCGACACAGACTCGGTGGGCCGAAGGGCTTGTTTCCACACTGTATCGCTAAAAATATCTTTAAAAAAACATTTATTTGGTGTAGGTTTAGCTTTATTATTGTCACATGCTCCTCAGGAATATGGTGAGATTGCGAAAGACACTATGAATTATTCAAGCCATCAGTAAATGCTGTAAGTTGATAGCAGAAGCAGATAGCAGATAGCAGAAGTGGTCTAACTGCTACAGCTGCTGCCTCACAGCGCCAGGGACCCTGACCTCGGGTTTTGGCTGTGTGCAACTACACGTTCTCCCTATGACTGCATGGGTTTTATCAGGTGCTCCGGTTTCCTCCCACGTCCCAAAGACGTGCGGGTTTGTAGGCTAATTGGCCCCTTGTAAATTGCCCCTGGTGTATAGATGCTGGCTGAGAAAGTGGCATAACATCGAACTAGCGCAAGTGGGTGATCGATGGTCAGCGTGGACTCAGTGGGCCAAAGGGTCTGTTTCCATCCTGTGTCTCAAAACTAAACTAAACTAAACTGTGAACAAAACATATCACTTCATAAGCATACGTCCAGTTGACAGTCTCACTTGGAGAACTAAGTTGAAGAGTCAAGAGTATTTTTTATTGTCATGTGTCCCAGATAGAACAATGAAATTCCTACCAGCAGCAGCACAACAGAATTTGCAAACATAGTACTCTGTAAACAATATAATAAATAAGAAAAGTTCAGTGTATATTTCCTAAATATACACACATACACACACACACACACACACACACCTATATATACAATATATATATATATATACACACACACATATATATATATACACACACACACACACATATATATACACACACACATATATATACATACACACACACACACACATACACACACATACACACACACACACACACACATACACACACAAATACACATACACACACACACATATATACACATATATATATATATATATTTATACAAACACACACATATACCCACACATATATATATATATACACACACATACAGATATATACACACACACACACACACATACACACACACACACACACATATACATATACACACACACACACACACACACACACACACACACACACACATATATATATATACACACACACACACTCATATATATATACACGCACATACACGCACATGTATATACGGTGTGTGCGTACGTATACACTTACACACACGCATACGCACACATAAATAAACAAACAATAATAGTGCACGGATGATGCTGGCTGCCTTTTTGAGGCCTCAGCTTTTTGAAGTTGTCATTCACGTCAGATGATATAAGGTATGTTCACATTTCTCAGGCAGCAGACATGAGAGCGGGCAATTTAATCAAAAAAGGGCCTTTATAAGCTGGGAACATTTTTATGCCAAACTTGAGAACTGAGAAATGCACGGAACAAAAGCTGCTGCGTGAGTGTCAGCTTTGCACAGCCCATGCATTGGGGACTGGCCCATTCAAAGGCTAAAGCATGAAAAGCTTTTCCATTGGAATTCTTCCAGCTTCTTGAAGTAAATCCTCAGCAAGGCTTTCACTGTGGGAGCAGGTTGTGTTAGAGCTCTGCTTCCGCTGACCAGAGATGTTGAGAGTCACGCAGAATTTAAAATGCAGTCGGCAGAAAACTTTGTTCAAAGAAGTTGGCGTATGGTAACATGGGCTCTGACGTTTAGTGTGTGTAGAGCGTAGAGATATATCTTAAACCTTTCATATGACACTCTTACGCTGCAGACAGTTTTTAACATTACAGTCTCCGTCTTTAAATCCCCCAAGAATTTTATAATTGCAACAATCTCTTTTAATCTCCAAACAATAAATTCAGTGCTGGTGATCAAGCAGATTTATTTGTTGTTAGGGCAACAACTTTTGTCGGCTAAGCTGTTACTGAGGTTGAACTGCAAGCCTAGAGCTCTCTCCCTCTCCCTCTCTCCATGACCGGCATTGCTTGAAGCAATTGATTGTTAGGGACAACTGGGATATCATCACTGGAGA
Source organism: Leucoraja erinaceus (assembly GCF_028641065.1). Classification (NCBI taxonomy): domain Eukaryota; kingdom Metazoa; phylum Chordata; class Chondrichthyes; order Rajiformes; family Rajidae; genus Leucoraja; species Leucoraja erinaceus. The sequence continues at coordinate 9,363,092 of NC_073395.1, forward strand.
CATTTGGGAAAGGGAAATGAGAAGAATGGACCTAATGAATCAATCAGATGTGGCAGTCTGGACAATTGACTTCAGGCCTTTTAACACGGAACCTCGAACAGTACAGTACCATGCCTTCATCCCACAATGTCTGTGCCAAACACGTTGCCAAGATAAACTAATCTCATCTGCCTATACAAGATTCAAATCGCTCCATTCCTGCATGTCTGCATCTTCTAAACGTCACTGTCGTATCTGCCACCATCATCATCCTTGGCATATCGTTTCAGGCACCCACTACCCTCTGTGTAAAAGAACTTGTTCCGCACATCTCCTTTAAAATCTGCCTCTCTCATCTTTAAGCTGTGCCATGGAGTCAAAGAGTGATACAGTGTGGAAACAGGCCCCTTGGCCCAACCTGCCCACACCGGCCAACATGTCCCAGCTACATTAGTCCTACTTGCCAGCATTTGGTCTATATACCTCCAAACCTGTTCTAACTGTTTTCTTAAATGTTGGAATAGTTCCTGCCTCAACTACCTCCATATATCCACCATCCTTTGTGTGAAAAAGTTACCCCATAGATTTTATTAAACACATAAAAACTATGTACGATTAAAGCCCTCTAGTTGTTCACATTTCCACGCTGGGAAAAGTATATGACTGTCTACTCTATCTTTGTTTAGTTTTGTTTAGTTTAGTTTACCGATACAGCGCGGAAACAGGCCCTGTGGCCCACCATGTCCGCCCGACCAGTGATTCCCGCACATTAACACTATCCTCCACACACTAGGGACAATTTACATTTATACCAAGCCAATTAACTTACAAACCTGTACGTCTTTGGCGTGTGGGAGCAAACCGAAGATTTCGTGGAAAACCCACGCGGTCACGGGCAGAACGTACAAACTGCGTACAGACAGCACCCGTAGTTGGGATCGAACCCGGGTCTCTGCTGCTGTAAGCGCTGTAAGGCAGCAACTCTACCCCTGCGCCACTGTGCAGCCTTTGTCTCGTATAACTTATATACTTCTATCAAGTCTCCCCACAGCTTCCAGCATTCCAAGGAAACAATCCAAGTTTGTACAATTTCTCCTTGTAGCTATAACCCCTAATTCAGGCAGCATTTTGAATAAGGGTCTCGACCCGAAATGTCAGCCATTCCTTCTCTCCAGAGATGCTGCCTGTCCCGCTGAGCTACTCCAGCTTTTTGTGTCTACCTTCAGTTTAAACCAGCATCTGCTGTTCCTTCTTACACAGCATTCTGGTAACCCTCTTCCGTATCCTTCCTGTAATGAGGTGACCAGAAGTGTACGCAATACTCCAAATGTGGCCTAACCAAAGTCTTATAGAGCTACACCATGACTTCCTGACTTACACTAATGTCCCGACAAATGAAGGCAAGCATATCATACTCCTTTATTAGTCCATTTACTTGTGTTGCCACTTTCAAGGAGCTATGGACCTGGAGCCCAAGATATCTCTGCACATCTGAGCTGTTAAGGTTCTTGCCATCCATGGCAGATATCATCATAATTGGAAAAAGCTTACAGTCAAATCACCAAGTCCCCAATTTCATTCAGGCCCTGTGACTATTGTTTATTGACTTTCCTCTTTCAAGATGGTTGCTGTGATGAGCAATCATTGATTCTGTGAATAATTTGAATATAGCTGAAGGGCACAACATTTTGGAGTAACAGCAGATCATTGGCACTCCTCATTGAAAACCCTTAACTATTGGCCTTTACTGAATTTTATCTTGTATTAAACATTATTCCCTTCATCATGTTTCTGTACACTGTGGGTTCCTCGATTGCGTTCATGTGTCGTCCTTCCAACAAAAGTTCTTCATTGTACCTTAGTACAAGTGACAATAAACTAAACTCAAACTAATCTAAACTAAACTAAACTAAACTAAACTAAAGGTAAGGCAGCATCCATAGAGAACATACAGTAGATAGGTGACATTTTGTGTCGAGACCCATCATCAGACTGAATTTTTGGGGCAAGACCCTTCTTCAGACTGCATATATGCTACAGTATGTTATTACAGTATGTGTAGGAAGGAACTGCAGATGCTGGTTTAAACTGAAGATGGACACAACATGCTGGCATAACTCAGCGGGACAGGCAGCATGTCTGGAGAGAAGGAATGGGTGATGTTTTGGATCGAGACCCTTGCTGGAGTAACTCAGTGGGACAGGCAGCATCTCTGGAGAGAAGAAGGGTCTCAACCCAAAACTCCCCCCATTCCTTCTCTCCAGAGATGCTGCCTGTTACTCCAGCATTTTGTGTCTTCCTAATGTTATTATCATCACCGTTTTGAGATGATCATTTTTGAAGATTATTGTAAAATGATTGTTTCAAGATGGTGGAGGTTGTTGTCTTATCTCGGTGAGATTAAATAATTCTTCTAAACATCCCATAATTAAGGGTCTAAATGCTAGAGAACACAGCAGACAATTTTAGGTTAGTGATATTTTAATTATGCAAACAAAGAACCATTGGTTCTCATCAAGTTAGGTGACACATTCAATTGTTGTATAAGGACAGGAGAATTGCAAAGTGTAACACACAGCTTGTAATGCTGTTGCTAAAGTATAGCCGTGCAAAAAATAATCTGTCCCTTTAACACATAATATGTAATTATATTGCCTTCCCACATCAGTTAGAGTCTAATTGCTTCTAAATACAGCTCGGGTCAATAGACGTTGAACTAGCTTTCTTTCCGTGTAAATTGTATAACTCCTGAAGTGAAGTGGAACTTCTGTCAGCAGGTAAACTGAAAATGATCAGCTTGTTTTAACTCTTATTTTTTTTAAAGTGTGATTAAAGTTTGTGAATATTTTTTTGTAGACCAAGAGTGAGCCGTGCACATATCATCACTTGGTACCTACGGTCATCTTAAAAGCTGTTTGCTTAAGTGCCAGACTGACTAATTTAATTCGTATTTTTTAAATTGTTTTTTAACTTTAGTGAACTTTTTGCAATCCAAAAACCTGCAATAATTTGAACATCTACTTTTTAACTTTTTGGAGGTGCCAAGACACCGTTCCAGCATATACCATCACATTTAAAATAAAAACCCCACTGGATTTGAGTTCAATGGTGATATTTGCATCGTTAATACGGGTATGAAGGAATCATATGACTTTGAAGCCATTTTGTCAGGAGCTTTCTTCAGTGGGAATATTATCTGTACTTTGAGTTATCGTAGCCGAATATTGAAATAGTCTTTTGATTACTGATCGAGAAGCTATTTTACTTCGGAGCCACGTGAGTGACTACGTGAAGAATCCCGCCAGGACGCATGCGTGTCATATCGCTTTCACGCTTGCGAAACGACAGGCGGGGTGGAGCGTTCCCCCGCAGCGGTAAGTTTGAAACCGCGACCTGCAGGTAAGTAATTTACTCTGTGGTAGTGTTTGTCCCCGCGCTGTTTTTACACAGTGGGGGGGGGGGGGGGAATCTGGACAAAATAGTGTCCACAAGTGCTGCGAGTTAAGCTGGCTGGGGAGGACCGCGAAGTTGCGGGAGCCAGCAGCAGCTGAAGGCACAAGCCCCGTAAGTGGGATCAGCTGTGCCGACTTTTGGTCCCGCGCCAGCCAGAACACCACGGCCGGGCGGGAGACTATTCAGAATGGGGCCGTCGACTTTGACATCCATGGGTTAGCATCCATCCAGTTAAATCTAAACTAACACCTACCAACATAATGGATTATTTGGGGTTCACTATTGACAGCTCACGTGTCGGTGACTTTACCAAAGGACAAGGCTACATTCTTAACTGAGGCCTGCAACAACCCCACTGACATCAGTGAACCGTCTATCAGATTGGTAGCAAGTATAATTGGCATATAGTGTCTGCCTTCCCAGCCACACAATTTGGACCTTTGTATTACCAAAAATCTACAAAGGGCAAAAATACAAACACTCAAAGTTAATACTGGTCATTTCGACAGACCAATAAGCCACCAATCAAAGCTTATGGAATTAAAATTGTGGAGGGATAACATTCGGCATTGTTCCAACCCTATCGTTATCAGCAAACCCTTAGTGGTGCTACAAACTGATGCCAGTGTGCTTGGTTGGGGTACTACCAATTTCCATCTCCATCTGTGGAGGTAGATGAAAGGCACAGAAGACATCATTATCACAGACACTGGGCATAAACTACCTGGAAATGTGGGGTGCGTTCTATGGCCTAAAGTCATACTGCTCTGGGATAAATCACCAGCGTGTTAGACTACAGAGTGACAATCTGACTAATACAATTTGGTAATGGTGTATCCAGAGAAATATTGGAATATCAGCTACTTACCTACCAGGTAACCCAAAATTCAGTGACAGACATCAGGTCACGCAAATTCAATAAAATAAGACTTAATCACCAGTTACCAAACTGTGTTTCTTGGGAACCAGACCCTGGGACAGCAGGGACAGATGCTTTTCACTGCATTGAGGGGGCAATTGTTTATCTATGCATTCTCTCCTTTTCTGCATCATCAGTCAGGTATTACGAAAAATACAACAAGACTCAGCGTCTGTTAATTGGTAATGCCGATTGGCCTACTTAACCATGGTTCCCTGTGATACTCAACATGGGGTTTAACCATGCATCACCATCCTGAAACAACCAGAGTATTGGTTCATCCCGTAACAGGGGAACCCATCCATGTCAAAAACAACAAACCTATCAATTTGTAGAGTCTAAAGAAACCTCTACTGCAACTGGGACTGGCGGACCGAACATTGAACATTATCTCAGCGGGCCACAGACAGTCCACCAAAAACTATATCTGGTATACATCAGGAAATGGGAGATATATTGTCACAGAAACAACATGGGAATACGTGCCCTCCGCTCCCACCCTTGATCATAACTGATATTTTCTTCTCTAATCTTACTATGTTCAGTCATTACAGTTAACTATGATTTCACACCGCTGCTTTGAAGAATGACACACGTGAGTCCTGGCGGGGTTCTTCACGTATTCCCTCAACGTACTCCTCATAAAATAACGATCAAACTTCGAACTGGTAAGTTCTCGTTTAATCTTACTATTAGTCTCTGCTTTCAAAATACCCATTGACTTGGCCTCCACAGTCATCCGTGGCAATGAATTCCACAGATTCACCATCTTCTGCCTACAGAAGTTCCTCCTCTTGGGGTAGATCCCATCATATGGTGAATCTCATGGTGGCCTCCATTTTCAGACACTTTCCTCTCCTTTGTCACCCCAGCAATCCTTGCAGATCTTCATCCGACAAACACTCCGTAAGGCCACTTCTTCACCTTCCAGGCCTATCGCAGTTGGCCAGAAGGAAGTTTTATTGCTGTGCGGGACCTCTTCCACCATGTGTCCAGATCCCAGAAAGAATAACGGGTGCTTCAGAACTTATTCTCCTGTAATACAGTAAACCCTCGCAATAACGGACTTGTAAATAACAGATGCCGGTTATAGCGGACCGAGGCACCCATTTCACTGCTCTTCCCCCAGTTACCCAATGAACTGGCACCATTTGCCGCGGGCTTCCGGTTGCGGGAGCGGGGATAGCGAGCAACGTGAAGCAAAGATCCTATAGCGGAGCAAGATAGACCACTCCTGCAAAATGCAATGGGCTGACGTGTAGTATGCAATGGAGCAGAACGTGGGCCTTTTTTTCATCCATTTCAGTAACTCGACCCGACCCGACTCGCAGTGTAATCAACGTTGCAGGGGAACAGTTTGCGTTAATGAATTATAATTCTGAAAATGAGGAGAAGATTTTTACCAAAGAACTTTTATTTTTACGAGGATGTTTCCGTAACCGGCTTCCGTCTCCGCACTAGTATCTTTGCTCCGCTATGGGATCTTTGGTGCGGAGACGGAAGCCGGTTACGGAAATGGGGCCGAAAATTACCCATGAATCTGCCCATGACCGTACTACGTCTTTTTCTTCGAGTGATCTATCTTGCTCGCTGTAGGATCTTTGGCGTGAAGGTGGCGTGATTACCAGGCCCGCACCCAGCGGCACCGCGTGTGGGGCCGAGAGCTCTGTGGCTCCCCAGGCCTGTGAATTCCCCCTGGTTTTACTTCCCTTGCATCGGGCTTTTTCCCACTCACCCTTCTGTTAAACCTAGACAATCAGCAAAAACGGACACCAACCCTTAACGTTTGGTCCGTTATAGCGAGGGTTTACTGCAGTCACAAATTTACACACACCCTGTCCCAAAGAACAGGAAGGACTCTCCTTCAGCCTATGTCTATAATATAAAACAGTACAGCACAGAAACAGGCCCTTGCCCACAACATCTATGTCTAACATGATGCCAAGACCATCACTTGTCTCACTACACGTAATCCATATCCATCCATTCCCTGCATATCCATGTAGAATTCCCTCCATTCCCTGTATATCCCAAACTATAATTCCATACTCCATATATGGCTAGATTCTCAACTCCGTTTTCAACACTATTTGAGCGCACATCCCTATGCCAATATGGTTTTCCATTACGCCATAGCATTTCACCTAGAGTAAATCTACGGGAAATCATTCAGCATTTCATTGTGTTGGCCATCTTACATCTGGTATAAACATTGTTAACTCCCATGTCACCATTTACTATCGATAGTTTACCATCAATCTCTGCTGAGTGCCTTCAGTTAAAATTACACCAAGTCAACGAAGCTAAGTGGAAGATATCCCAAGGAATGGTGTTGGCTATAAGATGGTAAAAATATCTGAAAAGCAACCAATCCTGAATGACTAATTAGGAGAAATAAGCAGCAGATATGACCATTTAACGTTGAAAGATGCCCTTCGGCCCATCGGCCCACCGAGTCCATGCTGGCCATCAAACAGCTGTTCACACTAGTTCTGTGTTATCTTACTTTCTCATCTAATACAGTAGGGGTCATGTACAGAGGGCAATTAACCTCCAATCCTGCATGTCTTTGGGAAGTGGGAGGAAACCGGAGCACCCAGGGGAAACCCACTCGGTCCCAAGGAGAACTCGCAAACTCCACACAGTCAGCACGAGGTCTGGATCAAACCAGGCCCCTGGCGCTGTAAGGCAGCACCTCCACCAGCTGCACCACAAAAAAAGAGGTGAATCAACCTCCTAAATATATTTTGATGAAGATTTGAAATTATTGGTTCTAAACAGCTCAAATTAATTTTTAAATTGACCATTATCTATAATGAATAAATTTGAATAATTTAACTCAGTGGTTACATAACTATCAGTTATCATTAAAGCCCAGCTGGTTAGCCAATGTTCTTTCGTTAATGGAATCTGACGATCTGATCTAGACTGGTCCTTTTGTGGTTTGTGAAGGAAGGAACTATAGATGCTGGTTTAAACCGAAGATAGACACAGAAAGCTGGAGTAACTCAGCGGGGCAGGCAGCATCTCTGGGGAGAAGGAATGGGTGACGTTTCGGGTCGAGACGGGTTCGGGTCTGAAGAAGGGTCTCAACCCGAAACGTCACCCATTCCTTCTCTCCAAAGATGCTGCAATTTTGTGGTATGGATGTGGGGATCATGGCAGAAGCCTCGTGGTGGCGATCCCCGGAAACGACGGCACGATGCACTCTGTGATGCATTGGGCGACCAATTCTGTCAACATGTTGGACGAAGACAGAAGCCACCAGCGAGCTACATGGTCTATAACACGAGCGAACGAACAGTATGGATGTGATATGCTCATAACCTCCCTCTGATTTAGCTCATGAAGTCACACAGTGGCGCAGCGGTGGAGTTGCTCAAGTTTCCTAAGTGGGACAGGTGCCTGACAGTGCCAGAGACCCGGGTTCGATCCTGATTACGGGTGCTGTCTTTACGGAGTTTGTACGTTCTCCCTGTGACCACGTGGGTTTTCTCCGGGTGCTCAGGTTCACTCCCACACTCCAAAGACGCTCAGGTTTGTAGGTTAATTGGCTTTGGTAAAAGTATAAATTGTCCCTAGTGCGTAGGATGGTGCTAGTGTACGGGGTGATCGCTGGTGGGAGTGGACTGGATGGGCTGAAGGGCCTGTTTCCACGCTGTATCTCCATGGTCTAAAGTCTAAAAACCCGGAGAGATAGGTAAGTTCGTCTGTCATTTAATTGTCTGCTAGAATTTCAACATATTATGCACTATAATTACTTTCAATTATTTCAGTTTTATTGCATAGAATTTCAGGAAATATTACCAAACCGTTCAGAAGCCTTTAACAATGACGGCACTCCCCGTAGTGGAGAGAAAAACGCCATCTCCATTGGCAAATTCAACCAGAATAAGACAGAAACTGTTGGACACAAAGTGTTGGAGTAACTCAGCGTATCAGGCAGTATGAACACCTTCTCTCAGTCCGTCTGAACCTACCTGATCTTTCGGTTGCTAAACACTATGATTCTCCTTCCGATTCCCACACATACCTTTCTGTTCTAGGTCTCCTGAATTGTCAGAATGAGGCTAAATGCAAATTGGAGGTACAGCACCTCATATTTTGCTTGGGCACCTGACAGGCCAGTAGTATGATTTTGATTTCTCTCACTTCAGGTACCCCCTGCATTCCTCTCTCTCTCTCTCTCTCTCTCTCTCTCTCTCTCTCTCTCTCTCTCTCTCTCTCTCTCTCTCTCTCTCTCTCTCTCTCTCTCTCTCTCTCTCTCTCTCTCTCTCTCTCTCCCACACCCCACCCAAATCACACCAGCTTCTCGTTCTTCACCTAACAAACAGCCTGTTTCCTTTATCATTGTTACTTTTTTTGCATATCTTCCATACATTCTTCTTTAACTCTCTACATCACCGTCTATATCTCTTGTTTCCCTTGTCCCTAACCAGTCTGAAGAACGGTCTTGACCCAAAACGTCACCCATTCCTTCTCTCCAGAGATGCTGCCTGTCCCGCTGAGTTATTGCAGCTTCTTGTGTCTATTTCTGGAGAGCATGGATAGGTAACGTTTCGGGTCGGGACCCTTCTTCAGACTCTTCAGAATAGCACGCAACAAAAGATTTTCACTGTACCTCGGTACACGTTACAATAAACTAAACTGAAAGTAACTGAGATCTGAGTAAGTAGATGGGCACTGCACATGCTGAGTCTAGTGAATTAACTGTCCTTAAGCAGTCTGAGGAAAGGTCCTGATCCGAAACATCACCCATCATTTCATCCCGGGAGATGCTGCTTGACCCGCTGAGTTATGCCTCTGTCCCACTTAGGAAACCTGAACGGAAACCTCTGGAGACTTTGCGCCCCACCCAAGGTTTCCGTGCGGTTCCTGGAGGTTTTTGTCAGTCTCACTACCTGCAACCTCCGGCAACCACCTGCAACCTCCGGGAACCACACGGAAACCTTGGGGGGCAAAGTCTCCAGAGGTTTCCGTTCAGGTTTCCTAAGTGGGACAGGGGCATTTCTCCAACACTTTGTGTCTAACTGTCTTTAAATGCTGTTGTTATGATATTGCAGGAACATCTGCCTGTACTCAACTGAAATGTCAGCCTAGATTTTCAGCTTAACAGTTTGGATTGGATCCAAAGAATGTGATTCCATGAACCCGTACAGCTATGTTTGACAAGTTCGAGGCTATTTGAAATGACCTAGACATTTCATTCAGTGAATCTACGAGGAACTGTCTGCTATTAGATTATTGTTTCATTTGGTGATTATCCGTTGACATTTTGCAGTATTCAGTTGAAGCTTTTTCACACAGAGAGTTGTGAGTCTGTGGAATTCTCTGCCTCAGAGGGCGGTGGAGGCTGGTTCTCTGGATTCTTTCAAGAGAGAGCTAGATAGGGCTCTTAAAAATAGCGGAGTCAGGGGATATGGGGCAAAGGCAGGAACGGGGTACTGATTGGGGATGATCAGCCCTGACCACATTGAATGGCGGTGCTGGCTCGAAGGGCCGAATGGCCTACACCTGCACCTATTGTCTATTGTCTATTGAAATTAGAATATATTTGCAACATGACATTCTCTCATAGATTAGAATGTGAAGAATAGTAGCAGATAAATATATTCTCCTTACATCGCTACAGCATTGAGGGATTCAAGTCTAATCTTGTTTTAGATACAACCAAGAAGAATGTATTACTGTTATTTTTAACATTTGTTAATCCGCCAAAATAAAGAGGCCAATGTTCGCTTCCGGCGATAAGGATGTGGACTTTGTGAACTCACCATTCAGTTGAAATGATGTTCTGGCCTTGTCTCGCTTACAAGGTATAGACACTAAATATAGACACTAAATTCTGGAGTAACTCAGCGGGACAGGCGGCATCTCTGGTGAGAAGGAATGGGTGACATTTGATATTTTGGGTTGAGAACGTTCTTCAGACACTCCACCCCCCCACCTCTACTTTCAGTCCGAAGAAGATTTTCCGACCCGAAACGTCACCTGTTCTTTTACTCCAGAGATGCTGCTGCCTGACCTGCTGAGTTACTCCGGCATTTTGTGAACATGAAATTCGATGTTTCTTCTGGAGTTGTGCAGTATTTGACATACGCTTCCTTGCAGAATTTGCCAGCTGTCTAGTTCTGTGTTCAGCCACTTTCACATCCGCTCCCCTGCACACGAGGGGTGATTTACAGGGGTCAATTAACCTACAAACCCACAGTCTGTGGTCAGAAACCGGAGCAGTCAGAGAAAATTCAAGAGTTCACTGGGAGAACGTGCAAACTTCACACATTCAGCATCTGCGGTCAGGATCGAACCTGGGGTCTCTTGCACCAATTATGTCATAGTTAAATAGATATTTGTCAGAAACATACAACATCATGTCATGTTTGGGGTGGCACGGTGGAACAGCAGTAGGGTTGCTGCCTAAAGGGACTGTCCCACTTTCACCACCTAATTTACGACCTTTTTTACTCGTGGACATTTTCCATCGTGCTAGAAAAAAACACCCCAACCTACTTGATGTCACGAGTACCTACTACCTACCTATGACCTCCTACGACCTCGTGACGACCATGCTGCGAGTATGAGTCAAGGGCCAACTCGCCAGAGGTCATGAATTAGGTCGTGAGAGTGGGACAGGCCCGTTACAGCGCCGGAAACCCGTGTTCGATCCTGCCTATGGGTGCCGTCTGCACGGAGTTTGTACATTCTCCCCGTGGCCTGTGTGGGTTTCCAATGGCGTGCAGTTTTGCAGGTTAATTGGCCCGGTATAATTGTAAATTGCCCCTGGTGTGTGTAGGATAGTGTTACTACAGTCCAAAGGTACATCATGGAAACAGGCCCTTTGGCCCACCAGCGATCCCCGCACATAACACTATCCTACACACACTAGGGACAATTTTTACAATTGCCAAGCCAATTCACCTACAAATCTGTACGTCTTTGGAGTGTGGGAGGAAACCGAACATCTCGGAGAAAACCCACGCGGTCACGGGGAGAACGTATGAACTCCGTACAGACAGCACCCGCAGTCAGGATCAAACCCGGGTTTCAGGCACTGCAAGCCCTGTAAGGCAGCAACTCTAGCGTGCCTGAGAAAAAAAAGGATGAAATGATAAAAGAAAAATGAAAGAATTATCCAAATTTCTGCCACAATTGTACACACATATTAGATGGAGATACATGGATATACTTGCTCCTTCACGCTAATGAAGCCATGTATCCATAATGCACATTAGACCCCACATTTATGAATCTTTCCTGTCCAAACCTTTGACAATTTGAGATACAGTTTGTGGATTTCCCCTCTGATTGCAACTTGTCATGCTGTGGGAGAACCACCTGCCTGACATTAAATATTTAATTTTCCAATTAGAGAACTTTATTCCCGCAGAATTTAATTAGTCTTGGATATTTTTATTATGGTTATTCAATTTTTAAATTTTCTCTTTTTCACATCTCTCCTGATTCCACTTTTCTGTACAAATTCCCTATTTAGGTTTGTGCTAAATATTACAATATAATTTCAACTGCAAAGTCATAGAGAGTCGTAGAGAATCATAGACACACAGATGGGAAACAGGCCCTTCGGCCCAACTTGCCCACACCGACCAACATGTCCCATCTACACTTTTCCTACCAGCCTGCGTTTGGCCCATATCCCATTAAACCATGTACCTGTCTAAATGTTTCTTAAACGTTGCCTTGCCTAGTCCCTGCCTCGACTACTTCCTCCGGCAGCTCGTTCCATACACCTCCCACCCTTTGTGTGAAAAAGTTACCCTTCAGGTTCCTATTAAATTCCACCCCCCCCCCCCCCCCTCATCATCTCAATGAAGATTCTTCTGTCTGCTTATTTAAGGAGGACACTGCTTTTCCTGTTCACTAAAGTGCTGGGATCCTTGTGGAGATGTTCAATCAGATTCCTGACGATAACTAATCTCCACTCCAAAGCTGGCAAAGGTTTCGTGGGCTGTTGTTTCCTTGCAATTCTGGGCAATTTCAGGGGCAGACAGCTTTGTTTCCAGCTGAACGAACCTGAAGCTGAAGTTGAAGCTGAATTAATAATGGATGTCGAGATTAATTGTAACGCTCCACTGATTATCCACTGTTGGACCGGTTTAGTATAGTTTAGTTCAGAGGTACAGATGGAAACAAGCCCTTTGGCCCACTGAGTCCGCACAGACCAGCAATCCCTGCACGCTAACACTGTCCCACACACACTGGGGACAATTTACATTTATACTGAGCCATTTAACCAACAAACCTGTACATCTTTGGAGTGTGGGAGGAAACCGAAGATCTTGCTGGCGATCCTTTCGCTGGCCAAGTCAAGTCAAGTCAAGTCAAGTCAAGTTTATTTGTCACATACACATACGAGATGTGCAGTGAAATGAAAGTGGCAAATGCTCGCGGACTTTTGTGCAAAAGACAAACAACAAAACAACCAAACAAATTATAAACACAATCATAACACACATATTCTTTTACATAATAAATAATGGAAGGAAAAACGTTCTGTAGAGTTAGTCCCTGGTGAGATAGGCGTTTACAGTCCGAATTGCCTCTGGGAAGAAACTCCTTCTCAACCTCTCCGTTCTCACCGCATGGCAACGGAGGCGTTTGCCTGACCGTAGCAGCTGGAACATTCCGTTGCAGGGGTGGAAGGGGTCTCCCATGATTTTGTTTGCTGTGGAGTTGCACCTCCTGTTGTATAGTTCCTGCAGGGGGGTGAGTGAAGTTCCCATAGTGCGTTCGGCCGAACGCACTACTCTCTGCAGAGCCTTCTTGTCCTTGGCAGAGCAATTCCCAAACCAGATGGTAATGTTCCCGGACAAGATGCTTTCCACCGCCGCTGCATAGAAGCACTGGAGGATCCTCGGAGACACTCTGAATTTCCTCAATTGCCTGAGGTGGTAAAGGCGCTGCCTTGCCTTACTCACGAGTGCTGAGGCGTGTGATGCCCATGTCATATCCTCAGAGATGTGGACTCCCAGATATATCCTCGGCAAATGATCGCCAGCTCCGCGATGGTAAGTCCGCTCCGCGCCTGCGGCTTGAAGCTCCGGGCCGGTCTCCAGGAAAGGCCACACCAATCCAAGTTGTTAGGCTGCAGGTGGGGACGGAAATGCGACACGGAAAGAAATTGCATATCTGTCGAGGTAGGTTAGCACGCTACAAAAGCTTTTCACTGTACCTCAGTACACGTGACAATAAATAAACTAATAAACTTAATACTGTCATTGATATATTGCATGAGGATTATTTCAACCAGGTCAGAATAAAATCCAGTTTTGTTGTGGATTACCTACAGATTACCACCAAATGATGATGTGTAAAGATGCAAACATTCTCTGTAACATTGCTGCCGTTCGCTGAATATATGGGCTTGTTGGACTGGAGTACAAAGACTATTGGTCGGCTTGGATTCAGTGGGCTGAGGGGCCTGTTTCCACGCTGTATTTCTAAAGTCTGAATTTTAAAGCAGCAAATTGTGGGACATCTGAAAAGTTCTGTCTGCATGTAGTTTGTATGTTTTCCCCGTGACCGCGTGGGTTTTCTTTGGTTCCGAGATCTTCGATTCCGAGATCTTCCTCCCACACTCCAAAGACGTACAGGTTTGTAGGTTAATTGGCTTGGTATAAATGTAAATTGTCCCTAGTGTGTGTAGGATAGTGTTAGTGTGCGGGGTCGCTGGTCGGTGTGGATCGAAGGGCCTGTTTCTGCGCTGTATTTCTGAACTAAACTAAACTACTTGGAAAGGTCCCACAGTGAGGAAGTTGAAAGCCAGCGTGACTCTGATCTACACTGTCATCTAGTTTGCTTTTTCCCAGAGGTATTTATTCTTCTCCATTCCATTGTTTCATGCCGTCAACAAATACTTTGGTTTCAAAAACTGAAACTCTTGCTTCCTCACAGTGTAAGTGCTGAGATAGTCATTCTTTGTTCCGCTGGGCTGCCTGCCATTCCTTCCTGTTTTGCTCAAATGACTGTTGTGAGAGCAGTGGGGAGTGGGATGTTGGATAAGCACAAAACCGTGTGTGTGTGTGTGTGTGTGTGCGTGCATGCGTGCGTGTATATGTGTGTGCAAATGTGTGCGTGTGTGCAGGTGCAAATGTGTGCGCGCGCGAATGTGTGTGAGTGTGCGTGTGCGAATGTGTGTGTGCAAATGTGTGTGTGTGTAAATGTGTGTGTGTGAATGTGTGTATGTGCAAATGTGTGTGTGTGTGTGTGTGTGTGTGCGTGTGTGTGTCGGTGTGTGAATGTGTGTGTGTGTGTGTGTGCGAATGGGTGTGTGTATGTATGTGTGTGTATATGTGTGTGTGTGTGTGTGTGTGTGTGTGAATGTGTGTGTGTGTGCGAGTGTGTGCATGTGAATGTGTGTGCGAATGTGTGTGTGTGTGTGTGTGAGTGAATACGTGTGTGGGTTTATGTGTATGTGAATATGTGTGTGTGTGAATGTGTGTGTGTGAATGTGTGTGCAAGTGTGTGTGCAAGTGTGTGTATGTGCGCGCAAAGTCTCTAAAGTCTCTAAAGATCTAAGGAATAGGTGACTATTGGGTCAAGACCCTTCTTCACCTATTCCTTTTTTAGTAGATTTATTTCTATGAAATTCAGAGGTTCTGATGGACCAAAGCTTAAAAAAGACAAAATATTTGGAGATCTCGTTTTAAACTAACAGAAGATAACGGCCTTTGAAATTGTGAACCTTTTTATTGGCAAGGATTTTCTCCCCGGGAATTCTAGGAAACCTAAATAGAGGTGAATCACAGTATTGGGATGGTATGGTGGCGCAGCGGTAGGGTTACTGCCTTACAGTGCCAGAGACCCGGGTTTGATCCTGACCACGGGTTTTGTCAGTACGGAGTTTGCACGTTCTCCCTGTGGTTTGCGTGGGTTTTCTCCGGGTGCCCTGGTTTCCTCCCGCAATCCAAAGACATACATGTTAGTAGATTAATTGGCTTCTGTGAATTGTAAATTGGCCCTAGTTTGTGCAGGATGGTGCTAGTGTATGGGGAGATCGCTGGTCGGCATGGACTTGGTGGGCCGAAGGACCTGTTTCTGTGCTGTATCCCTGAACTAAACTAAAACTTTTCATGCCCAGGTCAGATACATTGAACCTACAAGCAGAATATAAATTAAATTTGGCTGATCAAACTCAGAGTGCAGATTATATTTCACAACCACTTCAAATAAAGATAGCTTGTTTTCCACTCCCTGCATTATTAAATAAGGACTTTAGTCACATACAAGGGAGATAATGCTATGTTTGCACTTGTCAGCCAAATGTGGTTTACATTCCAAAATGCCACTGAAGCCAGTTTCCATCTGCTGTTTGTCAGCCTTCTCCAGTGCACTGTTATCTTTGCAAAAGCTATCAAGACTTGGACACCGTTTTATAATTTCAGCAAATAAACTTTGCAGTTGTTCAGTTTAATTTAGAGATACAGCGTGGAACCAGGCCCTTCAGCCCACCGAGTCCGTGCCAACCAGCAATCACCCCGTACACTAGCACTATCCTACACACTAGGGCCAATTTATAATTTTACCAAGCCAATTAACCTACAAACCTGCACGTCTTTGGAGTGTGGTAGGAAACTGCAGATACTGGAGAAAACCCACGCGGTTCACAGCCCGTGGTCAGGATCGAACCTGGGTTTCTGTCACTGTACGGCAGCAACCTTACCGCTGCGCCACTTTTATTTTAGTTTGCATGGTCGTCTAAAGAAGTCCAGTGTGGCATCTCCTTTCAAGACTTCACTGCACTGAATTTCCTTGTGATGTTTTCCTGTGTTATAAGTGCGATAATAAGGGGATTTTATTCTTGTACACAACAAAACATTTCATCTTCCACATAAACTGACTGAGATTTAATATCTAATATTAATCCATCATTTTTCTCTTCCTCGGAATCTCATCTGGATCCAGAGCAATGAAATGAAACAATCCAAATAATCCAAATACACTGAGACTCGAACACTCAACTCCCATTCTTTCACATCCATCACACCCATTAAGATGTCAGAATTATGGAGCATAATATCTGTCTCTCTGACTGGGAAAATAACAAAACTATTTCTGTCTTTTTGGAGGGAGGAACTGCAGATGCTGGTTAAACCAAAGATAGACACAAATGCTGGAGTAACTCGGCAGGACAGGCAGCATCTCTGGATAGAAGGAAATGAAATGAAATGAAAAAAAAATGAAATGAAATGAATTTTTTTTTTTTTTTGTTTATTTTATTAGATGTTAATACAGTACAGAACAGTACAGTGGAACCTAATTTTAGATGACAACTATGTCATACCGTAATCCATTCTATGTACAACCTCTAGTTTTATGTTATGAGAAGGAAATCTTTATTGTCATTTTCCTGAGTATTCACATACCCAGAGGAAACAAAAAAACGTTGCTCAACCAGTGTCCATTCAGTGTGCAGTAAAAAATAAATAGAAATAAATAAATAAATCGCTGTCTAAAGGAGGGTCTCGACCCGAAACGTCACCCATTCCTTCTATCCAGAGATGCTGCCTTTTTGTCTTTGTCATGCATAAAATAATCATCCTTATCAATGGTTTAGTCACAATCATTCATCTGGCTCCAATGAAACACTATGCTTTTCCCCTCAATCCAACTCTAGATGTGTCAAAGTGTGACACAAAGTGCTGGGGTAAAAGGCCTGTCCCACCAGCATGCGACTGCATGTGGCAAGAGTGGCCTAACGTGGTCGCTTGAGTCGTACGGCCTCTCGGGGCCGGTCCCACTTCGATCGCTGGAGCCGTATGGAGTTGTGCGGAGCTGGTCCCGACATCGCGCGAGGCTCTGAAAAACTGACACTGTCCAAAAATTCTGTGTGGGAATGGCCTGCCGGCCCGCAGCCGCATTGAGGCTGTACGCACCGCCTCGACGGGCGTGCGCAGCGTCTCGACGCCGTACGCAGCGTTTTGATGCCGTATGTCACACGCGAACTTCCCGCGGACTTCGCTCGAACTTCACGTCAACTTGTACGATCACTCGACCTCCGCGCGGCCCTCGCTTCCGGTTTGCTCGCGCTTGCCGCATGCAGTCGCATGCTCGTGGGATAGGCCCTTAACTCATTCAGTGGGTCAGGCAGCATCTCTGGAGAACGCGGATGGATGACTTTTCGGGCCATGACCTATCTTATCATTTTGTGTAAACCATCATCTTTGTTTAGTTTAGTTTACAGATACAGCGCGGAACCGGGCCCTTGGACCCACTGAGACCACGTCGACCAGCGATCCCCGCACACTAACACTACCCTAAACAGACTAGGGACAATTTACAATGATACCAAGCCAATTAACCTACAATCCTGTGAGTCTTTGGAGTGTGGGAGGAAGCCGAAGGTCTCGGAGAAGACCCACGCAGTTCCTTGTTTCTGCATGGCAAAGAACAGATGCACACACACAATACCTGGCTGGTTCCTCCTGCTCTATCTGATAAATATTGTTTTAAATTGAAATCCTCTGCAATTACCTCAGCTGAAAAGTTAAAAAAATATATAGACAGATATCGAAAGCCCCAGTCATGACGTTCTACCGAGACGATCACAATCCATTTTAGTGAAGTTGTTGAGGAAAAATTTCATGAAGAATTAAAGGATGTTCCTTTAGGATGGTGAGGGGAGATTTCGTTTGTCAGGGGGTGGTTAGACTTGATTTTAGACCTCAGAGACTTCAGTGTGTAGGGAGTGGATGAGAAAGTGAGAATACAGAGGACTAAAGTAAATGGATGATCAATGATCAGCGTGGACTCGGTGGGCTGAAGCCCTTGTTTACATGCTATCTCTAAACTAAACTCAGGCAATTTGCTGGAGATTACTTTTCTATTCCTTAAATAGACTGTTAGCTGAATAAATTGACTTTGCTGCTGAATAGACAACTACTCATGAGTCATACATCCCACATTCCTCCAATCTGTTAACTGACACTAATGGTTTTAGTTTTCTTCTGAGGGAAATGTGCACATTTGTAAAACAATTGTTTCAGAGGTTGTTCAGCAATTATTATTACCAACATTGCATTGGGAAAAAAAAATGAAAAAAAAAAATTTAGTTTTAGAGATATAGCATTTTAGAGAACAGGCTTTTGGGCCTACTGAGTCCACGTTGGCCCAGCGATCACCAATACATTAGTTCTATCCCACACACTAGGGACAATTTTCAGAAGCCAATTAACCTACGAATCTGCAGGTTTTTGGTATGTTGGAGAAATTGGAGCATGTGGAGTAATGGGGTGGCACGGTGGCGCAGCGGTAGAGTTGCTGCCCTACAGCGCCATAGACCCGGGAACGACCCTGACTAAGGGTGCTGTATGTACGGAGTTTGTCTGTTCTCCCCGTGACCTGCGTGGATTTTCTCCGGGATCTCCAGTTTCCTCCCACACTACAAAGACGCACAGGTATGTGGGTAAATTGGCTCTGTAAAATTTTAACTTGTTCCTAGTGTGTGTAGGATGGTGTTAGTGCGTGGGGATCGCTGGTCAGCACGGAATCGGTGGGCCGAAGGGCCTGTTTCCAAGCTGTATCTCTAAACTAGAAAAAATAAATTAAAACCCACGCGGTCACAGGGAGAACGTACAAACTCCATACAGACAGCACCCGTAGTCAGGATCGAACCTGGGTCTCTGGCGCTGTAAGGCAGTAGCTCTACCGCTGCGCCACCGTGCCGCCCTTGACTCCTGGCTGAATGGGCGCAAATGTTTTAATCCGAGCTGGTGCTAAAGCAATGGTAGTACATCACATATACAGAGCCTTAAACAGTCATGAGGAAGTATTTACACAGACGGCAACTGGGAAACTGATGGCAAATCACTGACAGCAGGAAAGACTCAAAGTGCTGGAGTAACTCAGCGGGTCAGGGAGCAACTCTGAAGAAAAATGGAACAGTTGATGCTTCAGTAGTTCAGCTGGACAGGCAGCATCTCTGGAGAGAAGGAATGGGTGACGTTTCGGGCCGAGACCCTTCTTCAGAATTTTACAATTGTATCTTCGGTTTAAACCAGCATCTGCAGTTCCTTTCTACACAGGTAACATTTTGGGATGAGAACCTTCTTCAGTGGCATCTGCATTACTAGCTGATTATGACTGTGCATGCTGTTCTATGCTTCACACTGTTACAGTATCGCTTGAGCTCAT
Source organism: Leucoraja erinaceus (assembly GCF_028641065.1). NCBI lineage: Eukaryota > Metazoa > Chordata > Chondrichthyes > Rajiformes > Rajidae > Leucoraja > Leucoraja erinaceus. Next base: position 9,382,593 of record NC_073395.1, read on the forward strand.
TCATACAACAAAACCTGCCAATTCTATATGAATGCTGACTTTATTTTCTGCCTTAATTAAGTTTTTTCTCTCCCTATGCTGCATTAATTACTTTAAAAAGGATTCCCATTGATTACTTGTTTGATCCATTGAAAAAAGGTTTCTGCTGGTGAATGTGCATTCCACGATTGGATTACATCTCTTTTGTCCGCAAGTGAACACACTCATATTACGGGCGATGGTTGTAATTGATAACTGACCTTATGATATCTTAGTCAGTTCCTGGCTGAATTGAAACAGTTACCTCGGTGGAAATGATATGGTTATGATCTCACACATGGTATAGAAACATAGAAATATAGAAAATAGGTGCAGGAATAGGCCATTCGGCCCTTCGAGCCTGCACTGCCATTCAATATGATCATGGCTGATCATCCAACTCAGTATCCTGTACCTGCCTTCTCTCCATACCCCCTGATCCCTTTAGCCACATGGGCCACATCTAACTCCCTCTTAAATATAGCCAATGAACTGGCGTCAACTACCTTCTGTGGCAGAGAATTCCAGAGATTCACCACTCTCTGTGTGAAAAATGTTTTTCTCATCTCGGTCCTAAAAGACTTCCCCCTTATCCTTAAACTGTGACCCCTTGTTCTGGACTTCCCCAACATCGGGAACAATCTTTCTGCATCTACCCTGTCCAACCCCTTAAGAATTTTGTAAGTTTCTATAAGATCCCCCCTCAATCTTCTAAATTCTAGCGAGTACAAACCGAGTCTATCCAGTCTTTCTTCATATGAAAGTCCTGCCATCCCAGGAATCAGTCTGGTGAACCTGGTATGGTCAGATTGTCAGGTAAAATGGAAGTTCTTTCGTTCAATTAAAGATAGATAATAAAACCATGAGAGGAATAGATTGGGTAAATGCACCGGTCAGACAGGCACATGGATAGCACAGGTTTGGAGGGATATGGACCAAATGTGGGCAGGTGGGACTAATGTAGCTGGGACATGTTGGCCGGTATGGGCATGTTGGGCAGAAGGGCCTGTTTCCACACTCAATCACTCTATGACTAAAGATGAGAGTGTGGGAGGAAACCAGAGGACCTGGAGGAAACCCACACGGTCACAGGGAGAATGTGCAAACTCTAGACAGACAGCACCTGGGGTCAGGATCGAACCCAAGATCTCTGGTACTGTCAGGCAGCAACTCCTCCAATTGTGCCTTCTTCATTTCACATCTAAGTTATTTTTGCAGTTTACTTCTACCAGTAAATGCTAAGAAAAATAGCCAAGGACTTAGCACTGCAGTTAAAGTTCAGTGTCTTTTCACATGTTACATAGAACAGCACAGTCCAGTACAGGAATAGGCCCATCAGCCCACAATGTTTGTGCCAAACATGATGCAGAGTTAAACTGATCTTTCTGCCTGTGCATGACCCATATCCCTCTATTCTTTGCACCTCCATGTGCCCGTCTAAAAGCCTCATAAACACCACTATCGTATATCTGCCTCCACCACTACCCCTAACAGAGTGTTCCAGGCCTCCACTGCACTGTGTAAAAATCTTGCTCCGCATATCTCCATTGTTTAATTCCCCCTCTTACCTAATAGGAGGTTCTACTGCAGTTATACAGGGTATTGATCCACACCAATTGGAGTATTGTGTACAGTTTTCTCCAAATCTGAGGAAAGACATTCTTGCCATAGAGGGAGTACAGAGAAGGTTCACCAGTGATTCCTGGGATGTCAAAACTTTCTTATGAAGAAAGACTGGATAGATTCGGCTTGTACTCGCTAGAATTTAGAAGATTGAGGGAGGACCTTATAGAAACTTACAAAATTCTTAAGGGGTTGGACAAGCTAGATGCAGGAAGATTGTTCCCGATGTTGGGGAAGTCCAGGACAAGGGGTCACAGTTTAAGGATAAAGGGGATATCCTTTAGGACCGAGATGAGAAAACCATTTTTCACACAGAGAGTGGTGAATATCTGGAACTCCCTGCCACAGAGGGTAGTTGAGGCCAGTTCATTGGCTATATTTAAGAGGGAGTTAGATGTGGCCCTTGTGGCTAAGGGGATCAGGGGGTATGGAGAGAAGGCAGGTACGGAAGATACTGAGTTGGATGATCAGCCATGATCATATTGAATGGCGGGGCAGGCTCGAAGGGCCGAATGGCCTACTCCTGCACCTATTTTCTATGTTTCTATGTAATAGCCATGCCCTCTAGTGTTGGGCATTTACACTCTGGGAACCAGGTTCTGACTGTAGACCCTATCGATGCCTCATGTCATTTTATATACTTCTATCAAGTCTCTCTTGAACCTTCGCTAATAACACAATGCAAGTCTGTCCAATCTCTCCCTGTGGCTAATACTCTCTAATCCAGGCAGCGGCTCGATAAACCTCCTCTGCATCGTCTCCAAAGCCTGCAAATCTTTCCTGTAATGGGGTGACCAGCACTTTGTGTCTATTTTCAGTGTAAGCCAGCACCTGCAGTTCCTTCCTACACAGAAAAATATTATATCAGAGTTCATCTCATTCGGTGGCGACACGGTGGCGCAGCAGTAGAGTTGCTGCTTTACAGCGCCAGAGACCCTGGTTCGACCCTGACTACAGGTGCTCTCTGTACGGAGTTTGTACGTTCTCTCCGTGACCTGCGTGGGTTTTTGTCTGAGATCTTCGCTTTCCTCCCACACTCCAAAGACGTACAGGTTTGTACACTAATTGGCTTGGTATTAATGTGAATCGTCCCTAGTGTGTGTAGGATAATGTAATGCCCCTGTCCCACTTAGGAAACCTGAACGGAAACCTCTGGAGACTTTGCACCCCACCCAAGGTTTCCGTGCGGTTCCCGGAGGTTGCAGGTGGTTGCCAGAGGTTGCGGGGAGTGGAAGCAGGCAGGGAGACTGACAAAAACCTCCGGGAACCGCACGGAAACCTTGGGTGGGGCGCAAAGTCTCCAGAGGTTTCCGCTCAGGTTTCCTAAGTGGGTCAGGGGCATTAGTGTGAGGGGATCGCTGGTCGGTGCGGACTCGGTGGGCCGAAGGGCCTGTTTCCGCGCTGTATTTCTAAACTAAACTACACACCTGAGAATATGATATTTTGCTGCTTGTTTAGTGAACTCAGGCAACACTTGTTTGTGTTCGCCATACTGTTCTGGGCATCTTCTGCTCATTTCTCAGTTACAGGAGCAGGTGGCAGCCACTATCAGGTGAAAGAAGGGTTAGAGTGACAGCATGTCACTTAGCAAATTAATGCTGTGCTAAGAGCATTGAAAAGATGTATAACCCTGGCCTCCCTGCTCCCTACCAGTGCACTGTTGAATTGGTTCATTGTTGGTTAGAATCGCATAATTAAATCCTTTTTCTGCAACCAGGAAACATTTTGAACTCGAATATTTAAGTGGTGCACAGGATTCTTCAGGGTGGTGGAAGCGTTGTACTTTATTGACATGATTGAGAGGGATGTTGATCGACTCAAAGCTGCATGCTGTTTGAATTCTGCATTTGCACAGTCATTTAAGTGCAACGGCCCATTAATTAATTAATGTGTAGGAAGGAAGTGCAGATGCCGGTTTAAACCGCAGATAGGCACAAAATGCTGGAGTAGCTCGGCGGGCCAGGCAGCATCACTGGAGAGAAGGTATGGGTGAGACCCTTCTTCAGACTGACCACCTTCTTCATCTGTCTGAGGAAGGGTCCCGACCCAAAACATCACCCATTCCTTCTCTCCAGAGATGCTGCCTGCCCAATGTTGGCTTGGTCATGCATAAAATAATCATCCTTATCAATGGTTCAGTCACAATCATTCAGCTGGCTCCAATGAAACACAATGCTTTTTCCCTCAGTCCCACTCTAAGAATGACACAAACTGCTGGAGTAACTCAGTGGCTCAGGCGGCATCTCTGGAGAATATGGATGGGTGACTTTTCGGGCCGTGACCTATATTTCCTTTAGTGTAAACCAGCATGTTATGTCTACCTTTGGTGCATTAATTAATGCAGAGACTATGTAACCTACACACTGAGCTGCAGAAACGGAAAGTGGTCGGCATGGTGACCCGGTGGTAGAGTTGTTGCCTCACATCTATTCCCTTCACCTTGTTGGGTTGTTCTAACTTGCCCTGTGATGCCTGTATGCTTTCTTTAATAATAAATTCTTTATAAGTCTTGAGAGTTGCAGTGTGGAAACAGGCCCTTTTGAGCCCGCGCCAACCTGCGATCACCCCATACACGAACACCATCCTACACACTAGGGGTAATCTACAATGTTACCAAAGCCAATTAACCTACAAACCTGTACATCTTTGAGTGTGATTGGAAACCAGAGCACCCGGAGGAAACCCACACGGTCCCAGCGAGAAAGTACAAACTCAGGATCGCACCCGGGTCTCTAGCGCAGTAAGGCAGCAGCTCTACCGCTGCGCCACTGTGCTGCCCCAAAACTGTGGAGCACACAGGAGCATTTGGTAAACAGTTTGCCAATCTAAGAAAGATGCACGGGCTTAGTCCCAGAAAACGCGCTCAGTTTAAATAAGCATTTTGAACTCAGCCGGAGCCATTGGTCATGTAAGAGTTGGGGACTCCAATACCATGTAGCCCCTCGTGGCCACAGGGAGAACGTACAAACTCCGTACAGCCAGCACCCATGTGAGGCAGCTCCAATACCATGTAGCCTGTGCATCTTCCTTAGATGGAGTTCCTTGTAACTGCAGATGCTGGAATCTTGAGCAAAGCTATCGTTATCTAGCACCACCACAACTGCAGGCCACCACCACTCTCGCTTGTAAAAATCTTGCCCCACACATCTCCATTATGTTTTCCCCATCTCACCTTGATTTTTTAATTTAAAGATTATTTTTTGTTTTTAATCATTCAACGTAGAATGCACAACAAGAGCAGCACAGTGGTGCAGATGGTAGAGCTGCTGGCTCACAGTGCCACAAATCCTGGTTTGACCTTGAACTTGTGTGTTGTCTTTGTGGAGTTTGCATGTTCTCCCCGTGACCACATATGTTTCAATAGACAATAGGTGCACGAGTAGGCCATTCAGCCTTTCGAGCCAAAACCACCATTCAATGTGATCATGGCTGATCATCCACAATCAGTACCCCGTTCCTGCCTTCTCTCCGTATCCCTTAACTCCGCTATGCATAAGAGCTCTATATAACTTTCTCTATCCTGCGGAGACGTGGTGTTTTGTAGGTTAATTGGTCTCGGTAAATTGCCCTAATGGGCCGAAGGGCCTGTTTCTATGCTGTGTCTCTAATCTATCTGTGGAAGAAAAGGACATCTGATGTTTCAGATTGGGACCTTTTTTCAGACTGGCCTTGCATTCCCGTCACAGATGCTGCCTGACCTGCTGAGTTCCACCAGGACTTTGTGTTTTATTACTGTTACGTGTTCTGGAATCACTGTCACAGTACATTGTTACGTTAATTTTAATTGGGGAAATAAAAAGCAAGTCTCAGAGGTGAGACTACAGGCTTTAGAGGTTAGACTTTACTTTATAGATACAGGTTGGAAACAGGCCCTTCAGCCCACCGAGTCCGCACCGACCAGCGATCACTAGCACTATCCTACACACTCGGGACAATTTCCAGACGTCAATTAACCTACAAACCTGTACGTCTTTGGAGTGTGGGAGGAGACTGGAGCGCCCGGAGAAATCCCAGGTAGGTCACGAGGAGAGCCTGGGCCTCTGGCGCTGTGAGGCGGCAGCTCTACCGCTGCGCCACCGTGCTGCCCCAGTGGTGCACAGATAACTTGACCCATCCCAAAACTGCAGAGAGCTGACCTCAAACTACTTCCCAAGGACAGGCAACGTTAATACTGAGCTCTTAATCTGGATCAGGCCATCTGCCAAAGAGGATCAGGACAGGCCAGCTCTTAAAGGAGCTGTGTATTAGTCGATAAAAATACAAAGCGCTGGAGCAACTCAGTGGGTCAGGCAGCCATTTCCCTCTCTCCTGCTCTACATTTTGCTCCTTGTTTCTTTATCTGACACCGTCTTGTCTCCTTTGCATCCCTAGCCTTTGTCACTGACTCCACCCGCCAGCTAAACACCCTGCCCCCCTCTCACCTCTAGCTACCTTCCACCTATTACTTAGCCAATGCTGCTTTACACAAAAGGATGCAAAGTGCTGGACTCAGGCGCTCAGCGGCCAGGCAGCTTCTCTGGAGAACAGATGACGTTAGAAGAACAGTCTGAAGAAGGGTCCCGACCCAAAACATTACCTATCCAAGTTCCCCGCAGATGCTGCCTGACCTGCTGAGTTACTCTAGCACTTTATGTCCTTCCACTCATCACTGGTAAGTTTTGCTCTAACTCCACCCCTACCTCTCTTGTCCTTTTTTCTTCTTCCAACATCAGTTTGAGTGGATGAATGAACCACTTACCTTCAGGTAGAAGGTACAGGAGCCTGAAGACTGCAACGACCAGGTTCAGGAATAGATTCTTCCCCACAACCATCAGGCTATTAAACTCGGCTCGGACAAAACTCTGAACATTAATAGACATATTCTGTTTATTTGCACTTTATCGGTTTAATTATTCATGTGTGTATATACTTATACAATGGTATATGGACACACTGATCTGTTCTGTATTCATGCCTACTATGTGTGCTAAAGCAAAGCAAGAATTTCATTGTCCTGTCAGGGACACATGACAATAAACTCTCTTGAACTTGAACTCTTGACCTTGAACTCACATGTGACAAGTCACAGTGAAATTCTTTGCTTGCTTACCTTGGCAAGGTATGCAAATAGTCGCCACATAAAGGACGCTGACTAGGTGACAAAATACCCCCGTGCCAGGTCCCCCTTTGTCCCCAATGTCCTTCCCCCTCCCTCATCGCCGGGTCCTCCTTTGTTCCCTCCCTCGGCAGCGGCGTCCTCACTCCCACGTGGTCCGTCCTCGTCCATCATCGACCTCCGCGCCGACCTCTTCACTAACACCGCCGGGTCCTCTCTGGACGCTAGCTTCTGTCAACTGTGGGCTCCAACAACCGTGGGCACAGCCGACCACCGGCCACGGGTTCCATCAGACGTGGACACCGGCCTCGGCCACTGCAACTGCCGAGATGTCTCGGCATTTACTACAACGGCCTGCTGGTGAAGAAGGGCCCCGACTCGAAACGTCAGCTGTCCATTCCCTCCACAGATAATGCCTGACACGCTGAGTTGCTCCAGCACTTTGGTTTTTTTTTGGTTTGATACGGCTCTTGATAACCTTTTGGATTTTGCCAGAGTTTCCTCTCACTGGCAAGATTGGTCACCTCACATTCAGTGCCGGGCGACCAGAGGTTTTGTTCAGCTCGTTTGGAAAACTGAAGCCATTAACATTGGTTCTTTAAAACCGAGATGAGAAGAACTTTTTTCACGCAGAGAGTGGTGAATCTCTGGAACTCTCTGCCACAGAGGGTAGTTGAGGCCACTTCATTGGCTATATTTAAGAGGGAGTTAGATGTGGCCCTTGTGGCTAAGGGGATCAGGGGGTATGGAGAGAAGGCAGGTAAGGGATACTGAGTTGGATGATCAGCCATGATCATATTGAATGGCGGTGCAGGCTCGAAGGGCCGAATGGCCTACTCCTGCACCTAATTTCTATGTTTCTATGTTTCTATGGTTCTCACCACTATGTGATAATGAAGAACCACATGGACCGAGGAATGGTTAATGGTGTTTAACACAGTGGAGTGCATGGTGCTACATCTCGGGAAGTCTAACCAGGGCAGGATCTACACAGTGAATGGCTGGGTTCAGGGTAGTGTTGTAGAGCAGAGGGATTGAGGATTGCAGGTACATAGTTCCTTGAAAGTGGCATCACAGGTCGATAGGGTGGTCGAGAAAGCTTTTGGCACATTGACCTTCATCAGCAATAGTATTAAGTATAGAAGCTGGGAGATCATGTTACATTTTGTACAAGACATTAGTGAGGCCACATTTAGAGAAGTATGATCCGATTTCCTCACCCTGTTATACGAAATATGTTGTTAATCTGGAAAGGGTGCGGAGAAGATTTACGATAATGTTGCCAGAACCCGAGGGCCTGAGCTAAAGGGAGAGGTTGAGCAGGCTAGGACTTTATTCCTTGGAGCGCAGGAGGATGAGGTGTATACGATCACGAGAGGAATGGCCAGGGTAAATGTTGGGAACTTGCTGCTCGCACTGACACGACAATATTTTAACTCACAAAACAAGGAAGAAATCGACTTTCAGTCTGAAGAAGGGTGTCGACCCGAAAAACGTCACCCGCACATTCCTTCTCTCCAGAGATGCTGCCCGTCCCGCTGAGTTACTCCAGCATTTTGTGTCTATCTTCGGTTTTAAACCTGCACCTGCACAGTTCCTTTCACCTCAAGGAACCTACTTTCTCTAAATTTGTAATGTAGCCGAGTATTCCCACGGCAACCACCAGATGGCGCAACCGGATAGGGTTGTGGTCCTCATTTCACATCGACCTCTGAACAAGAGAGGAATAGCCACAAGCCTATGCCTTTGAAGTACAGATTCTGAAGAACCGTCAGTCTTTTAGAAGGCAAGTCAAAGGAAATCCATGCATGGGCTGTCAAGGTACGGTGAGGTGCACACAAAATTCCCCTGTGATCACTGTCTCAGCTCTCCCTACTTATCAGCCTCTGTAGTGTCATTCCGAATAAATGTCATGAGCACATTCTTTGCTTTCTAATCCCCTTTTCAACCTTGTCTTGTCCTGTCTCAGTGATCAGCTTGATATCCCCTCACATCAGGCGACTCCTTTGTGTACGGAGTCAGTGTGGTCTACTATTGCACGCTCTTATACTTAGACACAATATGAAGGTAGACACAAAATGCTGGAGTAACTCAGCGGGACAGGCAGCTTCTCTGGAGAGAAGGAATGGGTTGAGTTTCGGGTCGAGACCCTTCTTCAGACTGAGAGTCAGGGGAGAGGGAGACACAGAAATAATGGAAGGGTGAGGTGTGAAAACGAGACATTAAAGAGGACGAAGTTCAAGGAAAAGGTAGAATAGATCATTGTTAGTAAGGGGAAGGTGACAATGAAGCATTTAGTGATTTCACTAAAGGTCACTGGAGCGTAGATCCACACCCACGTGACCAAAAATCTCAAGCGGAGGACATTCTAGAGTTCCGGTACATGTTAGTGGATGGGAAAACACGCACTTTCCCACCCGTTAAAAACATAGAAAACGGCCAGGTTTTGATCTGCAATTTATTGTGCCAGTCGGGGTGACCGTGAGGCACAGCTACCTAGATTTACAGGAAAAAAAAAGATAGAAACTAAAGTAAATTAAAGAGGGAGCTGAAGGTGCCAATCCAGCGGAAGTGAACAGCCGACATTTGCCGTGGAGATTTAAAGGTCCAAAATATCGGGAATTATTGCGTTTGCTCGCTGAATTTCATCAAAAGTAAGGCGTTATTGACTTACTTTTGATGAAATTCAGCGAGCAAACGCGATAATTCCCGATATAAAGTAAAAACAGCGCGAAAACCCCGGCCCCTCCCGGGTCAGGTGCCCGCGGCTTCCGAATGCCGGGTTCAATACCTGCGTGCACCAGCAGGCGGCGCTACACCAAACAATAAACGGTAACAGCATTCAGCTCCCATGCACCTTCTCTGTTATCTGATCGTGGTATCTCCAATGATTCCATTATCCCTTTGCCTCCATCCCGATGTTCTGTCTCGGCATAGTGTACTTTGATTTTCAATTTCAGAAGCACTCCAATGACGTGTAGGTGCTCTCTCTCCTCAATGGATAAGCACACTTCTCCTGATTTGTTCACCGTGTGTTACTGGAGGGCAGAATGTCCTCAAACAGCAGGGCCATAGTTCGCGTCAGTCAGCATTAGGCTTTGCCGCTGAACAAAAATAATTGTGATGTCCGTGACAGGCTTGGTGCAACCCTGTCAGTGAGGTGCAAATTAAACGTGAATTTTCCGTCAGTGCTAATGAAGGATAGCGCTTGGCAGCGATGAAACTGAGGGGGAGCCCGTTCAGTGCTGAAGTGCGAACCAGATACGCTTATACTTTGAAAGGTAGAAACATAGAATAGGTGCAGGAGTAGGCCATTTGGCCCTCCGAGCCAGCACCTCCATTCAATATGATCATGTCTGATCATTTAAAATCAGTACCCTGTTCCTGCTTTATTCCCCATATCCCTTGATTCCTTTGGCCCTAAGAGCTAAATCTAACTCTCTCTTGAAAGTAAAAGCAGCTGTGATTTAAGATGGCCACAGCCAATTGACTTTGTGAATGTAGCTGTTTGTGTCAGAAGGTCATGGGAGGGGGGGGAGATGACCTCGTGGTTGGTGAGACCCCACCTGAAGCCTCGTCGGTCGGTGGGACACGGAGGGAGCCGCTGGAGATGTCGGGCATGAGGTGCAAGGGGCGGTAGGGAGGGTGAACTGGGGCAATGCCTTCAAAGTCGGCTGCAGGAGGCTCCCCTGGGACACAAAGGTGGCCGGGGGCGAGGGGAGGAGAGGGACGTCGGTTCGCGGGAACTGCTCCGGTACATCGAGCACGTGGGTCGACCGCACTGTGGACTCTGAATAATGGCGCCAAAAATGGCGGGGCCCTGTTAGGCGCAAAGTAGATGCAAAAAGAACTTGCAGTTGCATATGGGGCAAATAAAGAATCACACAACTATTGACCTTGAACTGTTACCTCAAAACAATGTCACTTACAAGACAAGTGCGTTGGATCTCTGTTTTCAGGCCATGTGTAAGATTTGTCAAGAGTCAAGAGTATTTGATTGTCACAGGTTGAATATTGTCACATATTGTCAACCCTTGATGTTCCAAGCAGCGAGCTACATTGGGTTCACTGTCAACACTGCATTATTGTTTTTGTAGCAATCTTCGACCCCTTGGTGAGGCAGTTGAAGATGCTTTAGTTTAGTGTCGTTTAGTTTGGAGATACAGCGCGGAAAGTTGTCTTTCAGCCCACCATGTCCGCGCCGACCAGCGATCCCCGCACACTCACACTATCCTACACACACTAGGGACAATTTACAATCATTACCAAAGCCAATGTGCCTACAAGCCTGCATGCCTTTGGAGTGCGGGAGGAAACTGGAGCACCCGGAGAAAACCCGCGCAGGCCACGGGGAGAACGTACAAACTCTATACAGACAAGCACCCGCGGTCAGGATCGAACCCGGGTCTCTGGTGCTGTGAGGCAGCAACTCTACCGCTGCGCCACCGTGCTGCCCTTTCATTCTCCCGCATTGTGCAGCGATTCTACAGAACTGTTAATATTGAGGATTAAATGCGACTTGGTGGCGCTGTGAGGTGAGATTGTGATCCTTCCATTTTCCCAGCTGAAGGGTTAATGGAACAAGCTCCTCACACAGCACATAGACAGACGGGGACATTAGCAGAAGCCACTTATTTTCTGACAGACAGGAACAGTGGCAGATGTATCACGCTGGGTGCCGCAGAAACCCTTAAACTAGCTGAACAGCAACGCTGGAAGTGGCTTTGTTACTATTCAGGCAACAGACTGGCTTGCAAGAGTCAGAGAACAGCCACGATGTCTCCACTAATGGGAGAGTCTAGGACCAGAGGTCACCAATATCAATATCAATATCAGTTTTATTCGTCACTTTGCACATAAAGTGCAAGTGAAATGAATTTGTCAGCAGCGAGCAGCGGTACAATGAAAAAAGAACACACAAAAAATGTAACACAAACATCCACCACAGCATTCATCACTGTGGTGGAAGGCACAAAATTTGGACAGTCCTCCGCCAATTTCCCCCGTTGTCGGGACCTCAACCCTCCGCAGCCGCCGCTGCAGGCGTCCAGATGTTCAGACAAGGTAAAGTCCCGATAAAGTCCAGGTAAGTCCTGAATTGGTGCCTCCCCACCGGAGACCGCGGCTTCAGGTTGGTGTAGGCCGCAGGCCGGCGGTCGAAGATCTAAAGCCTCAGAATTAAAAGGCCGTTCCTTTAGGAAGGAGATGAGGAGGAATTTCTTTAGTCAGAGGGTGGCGATTCTGTGGAATTCTTTGCCACCGATAGATAGATTCATGATTAGTACAAGTATCAGGGTTATGGGGAGAAGGCAGGAGAATGGCGTTCGGAGGGAGAGATAGATCAGCCAAGATTAAAAGGCGGAGTAGACTTGATGGGCCGAATGGCCTCATTCTGCTCCTATCACATGACCTAATGACCTTATGACATTTGTTTAGTTGCCAGGTCTGTAAACCCCTGTGACCTTAAACCCATGTCCTCTGGTTCTTGTTATCAAAAAGTTTAAAGAACATTTGGACAGGTACATGGATAGGACAGGTGACTGAGAGGGGAAGATTCAATTGGACCCGGTGGGGCAACTTTTTCATACAGAAGGTGGTGGATATATAGAACGCGTTGAGGCAGGTACTATAACAACATTAATAAATTTGGACAGGTACATGGATAGGGATGTTGTAAAGAGATATTTGCTAAACGCTGGCAGGTGGGACAAGTGTAGACGGGGTGTGTAATAAGGAACTGCAGATGCTGGTTTACATCAAAGATAGACACAAAATGCTGGAGTAAGTCAGCGGGATAGGCAGCATCTCTGGAGAGAAGGAATGTGTGATGTTTCAGGTCGAGACGTTTCAGGTCTGAAGAAGGGTTTCGACCCGAAACGTCGCCCATTCCTTCTCTCCAGAGAGGCTGCCTATCCCGTTGAGTCACTCCAGAATTTTGAGTCTATCTTCAGTGTAGATGGGGCATGTTGGTCGCCTCGGGCAAGTTGGGCCGAAGGACCTTTTTGCAGACTATCAGATTCCATGACTCTTTATTTCTCGTTTATTCAGATAGTTTTACACAATAATGCCCACATGGGGGAAATATATGGAAGACAATAGAAGATCAGTAGGGATTGGTAACATAACAGCCTGATATAGAAGCAGACTTCACAAGCTGACAAGTGAAGATAGCTCAGAGAGACAGCATAACTGGCTGCTCAGGCTGTTTGTTGAGAAGGGTCAAGACCTTCATGCCAACAAATCTGAAAGAAGTGGACAGAGGGGCAGCTCATCGGGAAGCAGCCAAGTCACGTTGAAGTTCGGAGAGCGTGGAAAGGAAAAAGCTGACTGAAGTGGTGTCCTGAAGGAAAAGCAATCGGCCAGGAGGTGAAGCAGAGAGTCTTGACTCCACAGTGGTGGGATCAGGCGAGACTAGAATGTGAAAGACGCAGCTGCATCCAGAGTTGACACCATCTCAGCAGTTCACTTCTCATCTAATGTAAGAGCATCGGTTTATTTGATCTGCAAAACAGTTTACAGTACACCAACAGGAACTAGGCTTAAGGTGGGGGGGGGATTTAATAGGGACCCGAAGGGTAACTGCTTCACACAGAGGATGGTGGGTGTATGGAATGAGCTGCTGGATGAATTAGTTGAGGCTGGGATTATTCCACCGTTTAAGAAACATTTAGACCGGAACGTGGATAGGTTTGGAGGGATATGGGCCATTACTCTCCATGTACTTGTCCAAGTGGGGTCTATTAAATATCGTGATGGTACCTGCCTCAACTGCCACCTCTGACACCTTGTTCCATACATCCTGTGTGAAAAAGATGCCCCTCGGGACCGTATAAAATCTTTCCCGCTCACCTTGAACCTTTGTTTTCTGGGTCTTGATTCCCCTAATCTGGGTAAAATTCCCCTCCTGATCTTATACACCTTTATAAGATGACTTTACAGCCTCCTGTGTTCCATGGAGTAACGTCCTAGCCTGCTCAATCTCTCCCTATAGCTCAGGCCATCAAGTCCTGACAATATTCTCGTAAATCTTTCCTGCACTCTTTCCAGCTTAACATCACCTTTCCTATAACTGGTTGACCAAAAATGAACATAATATTAATATTATTGCATTGTCATATATTTGAATGGTTTTTATTTATTTTCTTGATATAAATTCATTTCAATAATCAATACCTTGATAGTGAAAGGGCTGGATAGAGTGGATGAGGAGATGATGTTTCCACTAGTGGGAGAGTCTAGGACCACAGAGGGCAGAGCCACAGAATAAAAGGACATAGAAACATAGAAAATATATGCAGGAGTAGGCCATTCGTCCTTCGAGGCAGCACCGTCATTCAATATGATTATGGCTGATCATCCAAAATCAGTATCCCGTTCCTGCTTTCTCCCCATATCCCTTGATCCCGAAGAGCTATATCTAAATCTCTCTTGAATACATAGGTTTAGAAAGGAGATAAGGAGGAATATCTATAGTCAGAGTGAGCTGAATCTGTGGGATTCTTTGCCACAGATGGCTGTGGAGGCCAAGTCATCAGGTATTTTTAAGGAGGAGATTGACTGATACTTGGCTAGTAAGGTTGTCAAGGGTAATGGGGAGAAGGCAGGAGAATGGGAGTTGAGATTGAGAAATAGATCTGCCATGATTGAATGGTGGAGTAGACTCGATGGGCGGAATGGCCTAATTCTGCTCCTGTGACATGAGTCTATCTGAGGTCTCTTCCTTTCCGTGGGCTTCTTGCCCATTGGAATTTCTACCAATGATTGTATCCCAACATCCCTTTAACACCAAGCTCTGGAATCAAGGAGCTGAGACCAATTTCCATTTCATTTGCTTTGATGTTTCCCATTGGGAAAAGGAAATGTGTCTGGATAATGTGGGAACACGGCTCTAATCTCAATTTTCCACACAGTCCTGTAGCTTCAATGCCCTATTTTAATTTTGCAGAAGTCTGCTGACTAAGCAGTTTTCCATGAGTAGGTTACAGACTATTGCAAAGGTCTGATCAGATTTGCGGTGAAGTTTGAGATGCCTATCAAACGATATAAGTTGACATTCAGATATTAACTAAAACTTTGAAACTTTTGTACCTTTAGTATGGAGTATATTTCTTTGCCAAGCTTACTAAATTTTATCAATATAATTTTGACATTTAAAAATTGTTGCTTTCACTTCTGCCCCAAAAATCAATGGTCGCAACTGTGTTTTAAAAATAGCCCGCACACAGAAATACATATAGCAGCCCTTGTTTAGTTTAGTTCAGAGATACAGTGCGGAAACAGACCCTTCGGCCCACCAGCGATCCCCGCACATTAACGCTATTCTACACTGGGTACATTTTTTACATTTGTACCCAAGCCAATTAATTAACCTACAAACCTGGACATCTTCGGAGTGTGGGAGGAGACCGAAGTTCTCGGGGAAAACGTACAAACTCCGTACAGACGGCACCCGTTGTCAGGATCGAACCTGGGTCTCTGGTGCTGTAAGCGCTGTCAGGCAGCAACTCTACCACTGCGCCACCGTGCTGCCCATTGTCTAACATGTTAAAACGAATTTTCCATTGACTCCAGTTCAGTAGCTACTGTATAAAACTGTACTATTGAATCATTCACAAATGTTGCAGTGTACAAGGCATTTCATTTAATATCAAGGAGTTAGTCAAAGGTGCAGGAGATATGGTATTTCCCCAAGGCCATTGACATTTCTTTGCAAAACAGTTTTTCTGCAGTCAGTACAAATTCTCCAAAGACAGACCCAAAACGCTGGAGCAACCCAGCCGGTCAGGCAGCCTCCCTGGAGAAAAGGAATAGGCGACCGTTCGGGTCAAGACCCTTCTTCAGACCCTGTCGGAGAGAAGAGGAGGGAAACTTCTTCAATATATCATATTGTACTCATATCATGAGGAGATTTCGCAGTGGAGCAGAGAAAACATGCAGGAAGGAACCGCAAATGCTGCGATCAATTCTCCTCTTCTTTCAGTGTTTATTGCAAACGACGGTTTTGGGCCAGCAGTGTTTATTTAATGCTCTATCGCGTTAAACCCCAACTAGAATCCTCTGCTATGATCGTCAGTCTCTTGAGCAATTAAGATGAAATTTATTCCCTGCTTCTGTGATGCTGCGTTGACATTATGTGGGACTGGAACTGGGTGGCACGGTGGCACAGCGGTAGAGTTGCTGCCTCACAGCGCCAGACACCCAGGTTCGATCCTGACTACGGGTGCTGTCTGTACGGAGTTTGTATGCTCTCCCCGTGACCCGAGTCGGTTTTCTCCGGGTGCTCCGGTTTCGTACAGGTCTGTAAAGTTAATTGGCTTGGTATAAATGTCAATTGTCACTAGTGTGTGTAGGACGATGTTAGGGTGCGGGGATCGCTGGACTCAGTGGACAGAAGATTCTGTTTCCACGCTGTATTTCCAAACTAAACCAAACTTGCTACCTGTGTCTAGTGTGGGGCTGTACAGAGCAGGGAACCTATTTCACGCCCTCACACCATCAATGAACTCTGTACCAGCGTCAGAATAAGCTTCAGGCTCCTCATGGCAATTAGCAAAGTCACTCGGCACACTCACCATCACGCCTGTCACAAATGAGCCCAATTCAAGTTATAAACGGTGACTACTGGTCGATGCAGACCAGACAGACTTATCTTGTTTCCGAGCTGTATCTCCACAACTAAAAACGAAAACAAAAAACTTTAATTATTCCAGATGTCTTGC
Source organism: Leucoraja erinaceus (assembly GCF_028641065.1). Classification (NCBI taxonomy): domain Eukaryota; kingdom Metazoa; phylum Chordata; class Chondrichthyes; order Rajiformes; family Rajidae; genus Leucoraja; species Leucoraja erinaceus. Next base: position 9,399,048 of record NC_073395.1, read on the forward strand.
CCTCGAACATTAATGATAATTTTCTTTCTGTTGTGTGGAAATGTAAGTGTTCTTGATTCAGATGACTGAAGGGCCTGTCCCACTTGGCGTGTCATTTGCGCGTAATTTACGCTACATCATTTACGCGTCACGACGTGCACCCGATGCGTGCGTGGTGCGCGTTATGCGCACGTGGTGACGTAGTTAATGGCGTGCGGGCACCCCAGGATTTTGGGATGTACAAAATCTTCGCTTGCCATCTGCGTAACGCGCAAATGACGCCCAAGTGGGACGGGCCCTTAACCTTGGAGAGAGAGAACTGACGGAAACCAAATGGTCCACCTGTTTCGTGATGGAATTGCAACCAGCTTACTGCGATCCATTTCTAAAAGGTTGTCTCCTTAGTGTATAAACCTCCCTTTTTCTTGGACGGCACTTAAGAAGTCCCTTAGGTGTAGTACTCAATTTATACTGCTTGGAACCGAGACTAGAATAGACCACTATGTTTAACAGAGTGTGGGCAAAAGGTTAATGACCAAAATTTATCTTATCAGCCTGCACTGGCGTAGAAACTGGCACTTTACACTTTGGGGTATTGTTTGAGATATTCTATTTGACAGCGCAAAGTGATATATTATAGCACAGATAAATATTTATTATCACATTAAAAATGGAGTTCTGCGGCACTCAAATACCAAGCAGCCATCAAGACTATAAGGGCAGCGCTCAGCCTAACGCAGCTTCCGAGACCTGTCTTCATGAATAATAAGGGGAAATGCACAATTAAAAAGAAATAAGATGACATTGAACTTTGCTGGAGCTAGAATTCAATAAGCATTATTTTTGAAGATTTATAGGATGGGTTTTCACAAATATGAATAATAAAAGAAGATTTAATAGTCCTGAATGGCAGGGGTACAATCTCGACCCGAAACGTCACCCATTCCTTCTCTCCAGAGATGCCGCCTGTCCCGCTGAGTAACTCCAGCATTATCTCTAGCAGGGGTATAAGGTTGGGGGTGTTTAGGGAAGAAATAAAGGAACAAAGGATGAAAGAAAGGAGAGATGAATTTAGGGAAGAGTATTAAGTAATTAACTAATTCATTCATCCATTCATTTCCTTTGAAATTCATCTCCAGCTGAATTTGTGGCTTTGAGAAATTGATAACATTTAAACAAATGCAGAGATAGACACAACGTGCTGGAGTAACTCAATAGGTCAGGCAGCATCCCTGTAGAAAATGGATGGGTGACGTTTTGGGTTGGGACCCTTCTTCAGACCCTTCTTAGTTTTAGAAGCAGGTTTGGAGTGTAGTTGTTGCAAAGTGATGCATTCAGTAGGCTCATGAGCACACCTGATAGAAAATGCGTTGGAGAACTGGTGGTGAAGTTCCCTTTGTGAGTCAGGGCCTTCTTACACAAACCAACCTCCCTTCCATTGATTTAATTTATACCTCACGCTGCCTCGGCAAGGCCAGCAGCATAACCAAGGACAAGTCGCACCATGGCCACTCCCTCTTCTCCCCTCTCCCATCGGGCAAAAGGCCTCGAAGTGTGAAAACGCACACCTCCAGATTCAGGGACAGCTTCTTCCCAGCTGTTATCAGGCAACTGAATCATTCTATTCTTAAGGGGTTGAACAGGCTAGATGCAGGAAGATTGTCCCCGATGTTGGGGAAGTCCAGAACAAGAGGTCACAGTTTAAGGAGAAGGGGGAAGTCTTTTAGGACCGAGATGAGAAAAACATTTTTCAACACAGAGAGTGGTGAATCTGTGGAATTCTCTGCCACAGAAGGTAGCTGAGGCCTGTTCATTGGTTATATTTATGAGGGAGTTAGATGTGGCCCTTGTGGCTAAAGGGATCAGGGGTTATGGAGAGAAGGCAGGTACGGGATACTGAGTTGGATGATCAGCCATGATCATATTGAATGGCGTTGCAGGCTCGAAGGGCCGAATGGCCTACTCCTGCACCTATTTTCTATGTTTCTATGTTTCTATCAACAACCAAAGAGTGCTCCTGAGCTACTATCTACCTCGTTGGAGACCCTTGGAATATGTTTAATCAGACGTTACTGGTCTTTATCTTGCTCTAAACGTTATGCCATTATCATGTATCTATGCACTGCAAATGGCTCAATTGTAATCCACAGACGCTGCCTAACCTGCAGAGTATTTTGCAGCATTTTCTCTTTGTACATCAGATTTCCAGCACTTCTTTGTGAATTCAAGGACAATTCTACTGACAGATGACCGGGAGTGCAATTAGCAAAGCAAATTTAGATGGACTAAGCAATCGGAGAATGATAAGTGGTGACTGATGGAAATTAAAATTGAAATCTAAAAATGTAATCAATATATTCCTCATCGAGGGACAGACTTTATTCATAAATTAATGAGCTGCCTGGCATCTAATAAGTAACAGACCATTTTTGGTGAACTGTAAGCGGCCATATATTTTAAATGTGGCTATGCATTGTTCAGAAAAATATAAATGTCATTGTATTTTTAATAGTCATTTTTAATTTCCAAGAGTTTGCTCAAAGATTATTTAATATTTTCTCTGCATTTCACACAAAGCAGGCAAACAAATGCAAAATGATCAATATATTCCTCATCGAGGGACAGACTTTTTCCTCATCAATATATTCCTCATCGAGGGACAGGGTATGCCCCAATTGTTGGTATTTGTTTAATACTGTACAGCCAGCTGCTTTGTCAGAAAGATGAGCCATGCTGATCAGATCAAATTAAAGCAATTGGAAAGATTCTGTTACCTGCAATCCCAATACTAAACTAAACTAAACACAGAATGCTGGAGTAACTGGGTGAGTGTGGTGGGAATGGATATGTGACATTTAGGGTCGGGACCCTTCTTCAGACTCGTGGCCCGAACAGGAACGTAACCAACCCTCCGCAGCTGTTGCCTGACCCGCTGAGTTACACCATCACTTTGGATAGCATGCAACAAAAAGCTTTGCTCTGTACCTCGTTACACGTGACAATAATAAGACTAAACTAAACTAAACTCTGACTAAAGAAATTCTTCTTCGTCTCATTGTAAAGGTACTTTCTTTTATTTTATGGCTATAGCCTCTGGTCCAAGATTCTCCCACTATTGGAAACATCCTCTCCATATCCACTCTCGGTCTTTCATTAATTGGTAGGTTTCAATGAGACCTCCCAGCCCCCTCATCCTTCCAAACTCTCACTTGCTTTGGAAGGTGCCGTGGGATATTTTTACCTTAACATGAGAAGGCGGGCGGGGGTTAAAGTAGGATCACAATTGGTGTGGGTTTGGTGTAGGGGAGTGGGTGATGTACTACTAACCTCTTATGTGGGACCCTGTCAAAAGCCTCTGAAAGTCCAGATATAACACATCCACTGGTTCTCCCTTATCCACTCTACTAGTTGTATCCTCGAAAAATTCTATATGATTCTTCAGACATGATTTACCTTTCGTAAATCCATGCTGACTTTGTCCAATGATTTCACCACTTTCCAAATGTGCTGCTATCCCATCTTTAATAACTGACTCTAGCAGTTTCCCCACTACCGACGTTAGACTAACTGGTCTGTAATTCCCCGTTTTCTCTCTCCCTCCCTTTTTAAAAAGTGGGGTTACATTAGCTACCCTCCAATCCTCAGGAACTACTCCAGAATCTAAAGGGTTTTGACAAATTATCACTAATGCATCCACTATTTCTGCGGCTACTTCCTTAGGTACTCTGGGATGCAGCCTATCTGGCCCTGGGGATTTATCGGCCTTTAATCCATTCAATTTACCTAACACCACTTCCCGGCTAACCTGGATTTCACTCAGTTCCTCCATCTCATTTGACCCCCGGCCCCCTGCTATTTTCGGCAGATTATTTATGTCTTCCTTAGTGAAGACAGAACCAAAGTAGTTATTCAATTGGTCTGCCATGTCTTTGTTACCCATGATCAATTCACCTGTTTCTGACTGCAAGGGATCTACATTTGTTTTAACTATTTTTTTTCTCTTCACATATCTATAAGAACTTTTGCAGTCAATTTTTATGTTCCCTGCCAGTTTTCTTTCATAATCTATTTTCTCTTTCCTAATTAAGCCCTTTGTCCTCCTCTGCTGGTCTCTGAATTTCTCCAAGTCCTTCGGTAGGCTGCTTTTTCTGGCTAATTTGTATGCTTCATCCTTTGTTTTTGATACTATCCCTGATTTCCCTTGTTATCCATGGATGCACTACCTTCCCTGATTTATTATTTTGCCAAACTGGGATGAACAATTATTATAGTTCGTCCATGCAGTCTTTAAATGCCTTCCATTGCATATCCACCGTCAACCCTTTAAAAATCAATTGCCAGTCTATCTTGGCCAATTCACCTCATACCCTCAAAGTTACCTTTCTTTAAGTTCAGGACCCTTGTTTCTGAATTAACAATGTCACTCTCCATCCTAATGAAGAACTCAACCATATTATGGTCACTCTTGCCCAAGGGGCCACACACAACAAGACTGCTAACTAACCCTTCCTCATTACTCAATACCCAGTCTAGAATAGCCTGCTCTCTTGTTGGTTCCACTACATGTTGGTTTAGAAAACTATCCCGCATACATTCCAAGAAATCCTCTTCCTCAGCACCCCTGCCAATTTGATTCACCCAATCTATATGTAGATTGAAGTCACCCATTATAACTTTTACCTTTGTTGCACGCATTTCTAATTTCCTGTTTGATGCCATCCCCAACCCCACTACTACTGTTAGGTGGCCTGTACACAACTCCCACTAGCGTTTTCTGCCCCTTACTGTTTTGCAGCTATACCAATATCGGTTCCACATCCTCTAAGCTAATGTCCTTCCTTTCTATTGCGCTAACCAGCAACGCTATCCCACCTCCTTTTCCTTTCTGTCTATCCTTCCTAAATATTGAATATCCCTGGATGTTCAGCTCCCAGCCTTGGTCACCCTGGAGCCATGTCTCCGTGATCCCAACTATATCATATTCATTAATAACTATCTGCACATTCAACTCATCCACCTTATTACGAATGCTCCTTGCATTGAGACACAAAGCCTTCAGGCTTGTTTTTACAACATTCTTACCCCTTATACAATAATGTTGCAAAGTGGCCCTTTTTGATTTTTGCCCTGGATTTGTCTGCCTGCCACTTTTACTTTTCACCTTGCTACCTATTGCTTCTACCCTCATTTTACACCCCTCTGTCTCTCCGCTCACACATTTAAGAAACCCTTTCCCTTTAACTCCATCATCGACTATCCCATTTGACACCCCACCCCCCTTATTCAGTTTAAAACCACCCGTGTAGCAGTGGCAAACCTGCCTGCCAGAATGCTGGTCCCACACCTGTTAAGATGCAATCTGTCCCTTTTGTACAGTTCCCTCTTACTCCAAAACAGATCCCAGTGATTCCTTTTCTCCCGAGATGCTGCCAGACCCGCAGAGTTACTCCAGCACTTTATGTCTATCCTCGGTGTAAAGCCAGCATCAGGGGCTCACTGTGTAGTATTGAACAGTACCATTTGTATCCAGGGGACTTCCCAATGCATGTTGTGTGGCAGGTACTCATATAACCTGGTAAACCACAGAACACATGGAATGTGAAGCAAGTCTCCTATTTTCCTTAATTGTTGTTTTTAAAAAAAATTGAAATTATCTCTTCCAACCCCTATAATGGTGCCTCGTGACCCAATTCCTAGACCCCTGTGTTTCCTCTTTGTCTCCATTGTATCCCACAATTTTGTCCCAGAGACCGGTTGCTTTAGAGAACAGCTCGCAGCTCCACAGGGCAGACGAATGGCAGGAGAATGGATTTCCTTTCAGAGCCGGATTGAGCTTGCAAATGAGCACCGTGGGCTTTGTGGCTGCTTTGTTGCTAAGCATGCGGGGAATGGTGGAATGTTTGTGGACTCCAGCGAGGGAGAGGGAGAGTGAGAGGGGGGAGAGAGACAGATAGAGATGGGGGGGGGGCGGGGGTGGAGAGAGTCGGGGTCGGGGGGGGGTGGGGGGGGAGTTGGAGAGAGTGGGGGGGGGGGGGGTGGAGAGGGGGGGGGGGGAAAGAGAGAGAGTGTGGGGGGGGGCGGAGAGTGAGAGAAAGGGTGGGGGGATGAGAGAGAGAGAGAGGGTGGGGGAGCGGGAGAGGAAGGGAGGGGAGAGAGAGAGAGAGAGAGAAGGAGAGAGAGAGAGAGGAGGGGAGAGAGGAGGGAGAGACAGGGAAGAGAGTGAGGGGAGAGAGAGAGAGAGAGAGAGAGAGAGAGAGAGAGAGAAGGGGGAGAGAGAGGAGAGAGGAGAGAGAGAGAGAGAGAGAGAGAGAGAGAGAGAGAAGAGAGAGAGAGAGGGAGAGGGGGAGAGAGAGGGACAGAGAGAGAGGGAGAGAGAGAGAGAGAGAGAGAGAGAGAGAGAGAGAGAGAGAGGGAGAGAGAGAGAGAGAGAGAGAGAGAGAGAGAGAGAGAGAGAGGGAGAGGGAGAGGAGGGACAGAGAGGCCTAAAAACCTGATAAATGGAGAGAAATTGAGTGACAGACTAAAAGATTGAGACAAATTGCAAAAAAAAAAAAAAAAAAAAAAAAAATTTCTGTGGAATGAAATTGCATTTTCTGAAACTAAAGAGCAGCTGAGTGACATCTTAGTGGTTTTGGCTTGTTTAATATGTGCGGGTATTATTCTCTGAAATGTGTTTTTGTAATCACTGTCTACAGCGGTGAACTACGTTAAAAAAATATATTTTAAACGAGAGAGAGAGAGAGAGAGATGGGATGTTCAGAAAGCTGGCACTCAAGGGTTAGCTTTAGGCTGTGGTTGACATTTAAATGTATTATGGTCATGTGTACCGAGGTACAGTGAACAGCTTTGTTTTACCATAAGATGTAGGAGCAGAATGAGGCCATTCAGCCCATTGTCCTCTCCAACAGGCAATCAAGTCTGATCTATTTCCCCCCCTCAGCCCCATTCTCCTGCCTTTTTCCCATAACCTTTGACGCCCTTAATAATCAAGAACCTGTCAATCTCTGCCTTAAAAATACCCAATGTCGTGGCCTTTCGCGTGCTATTCAAAAAGATTAGGTATACCTTACATAAATACAATCAGGTCAAACTCAAGTACCATAGTTAGAGCTGGGGAAGACACAAAGTGCGGATTATTGTTCTCAGCATTGTAGCGCATCAGAACGCAAAGTGCTGGAAGTTACCGACAGGTCAGGCAGCATCTGTGGAGGGAATGGACAGGTTGCATATTGGGTGGGGAACCTTCTTCAGACTCATTCCCACACCAGACCCACTGAGATCTTCCAGCACTATGTAGTTTTCTCAAGATTCCTGCATCTGCAGTTCCTTGCATCTCCTCCACTCACTGCTCAGATAATCTCGTCTCAACACTTCCAGGCTCTGATGGGGAGGAAATGGTCACAAGTTATACATTGGGGTGAGAATAAACGCAATAAATTGCTGAAAGACAAGACAAATCTCTGAAGATCTGTCCTGAGCCCAGCACATTGATGCAAGCATAAAGAAAGTCCATCAATGCCTCTACCTCCTTAGAAGATTAAGGAGATTCGATATGTCTCTTGGACGTCTACAGGTGTACAGTCGAGAGCACGGTGACTGGTTACATCACGGCCAGGTTTGACATCCGGAGCCTCGCAGGTTGGAGGTGGAGCCTTGCGGGTCAATGGAGTCAGCGGCGAACAGCCACTGGTCATTGGAGCCCGGAGCTGGGGCCACGGTCGGTGCCACAGAGGCATCTGGAGAGGACCCGGTGGACAAGGACGGACCACGTAGGAGTGAGGACGCCACTGTCAGGGGAAGGAACAAAGGAACCCGGCGTGGGGGTGACCGCTGTGAGGCAGGGGGAAGCCCAATGGGTATCTGTCGGCAGGGGACCACTGTGAGGGAGGTGGGGGGGAAACCAAAGAACAATGGAGGACCCAGTGTGGGGATCCCCCGTGTGGAAGGGGGAAGTAATATGTTATTCTGATCCATTCTGTTTGTAGTTTGTTTGTTTTGTTGCGAGCATTTGCCACTTTTCATTTCACTGCACATCTCGTATGTGTATGTGACGAATAAACTTGACTTGACTTGACTTGAACAATGGGCAATGAAGGATCTGGCATGGGGGGGCTGCCATGATGAAGGGGGAGGAGTGGGGCCTGATGTGGGGGTGCTTTGCAACTTTGTATGCACCCTTTATTGCCGACTATTGCACACCTTGGGTATGCAAGCAAAGAATTTCACTGTGACTTATCACATGTGATATTAACATATTCATTCATTGAATGCCCAGGTACGAAGGTGAAGTGGAATGCAATAAGTGCTGAGCAGTGCCAAGGTCATCTCGGGTACCGACCATTCTACCTTCGAAGGGATCTACAAGAGTCTAATAGTCAGCCAGCATCTTCGGAGACCCAGACCACCCTGGCCACACACTCTAAATATCGATGGCGGAAAGGGAAATCTCTTTCGCATGTTTACTAACACAAGTTGTGAAGTTGTTATGGTTTTTTTTAAATCTTGGACCACGTTCAACATCCAGAAAAGATATTTTGGCGTTCTAATCTACAGAATGCCCAGCCAATTTACTTCTTTGTGGAAGAATGATTGAAGGTCTTATTTAACCATGAAAACGTTTGTCCCTCCAGTTATGTTCGATGTTATTACAATCATTTGGAAAGAAGCCGCCTGAAGACTAAACAAGATAATATATTTCACTAGAGTTCTTTACGCAGCCAGCAATTATAAGCAGCTCAGGAACATCTTATTCCTGGAAATCGCAGACTCTGTGCCAGATGATAAAAAGAGATGTGACATTAGACGTGGCACAGTGGCGCAGCGGTAGAGTAGCTGCCTCACAGCGTCGGAGACCCGGGTTCGATCCTGACTACAGGTGCTGTCTGTACGGAGTTTGTACGTTCTCTCCGTGACCTGCGTTATCCTCCCACATTCCAAAAACGTGTGGGTTTGTAGGTTAACTGGCTTTGGTAAAGATTGTGAATTGTCCCTAGGATAGTGTTAGTGTGCGGGGATCGCTGGGCTGCGCGAACTCGGTGGGCCGAAGGGCCTGTTTCCGCACTGGATCTCTGATCTTAACTAAACTGTATTGGGACAGAGAGTCAAGTCCCAAAAGAGTGCACGCCACACACAGCGCCATCTGTGGACAACCAGGGGATTACAAATGCGCTCTCGCAAATTGATCCGGGTTAAAGGAGGTGCCGGTCTATCAGTTGCCAGAGAATCGGTGGTGGACCCGTATTGGGATTGAACTGACAGAAAGAGAGGTGCAGTTGCTTTTACGGTGAACCGTTCGATGAGTCCCCTTAAAAATAGCTGGTGGCTCATGTAACTTAAGGGCCTGTCCCACTTGGCCGTCATTTGCGCCTCATTTAGGCGTCATATGTAAATTAGGTCGACGCGTCGTTATGCGTGTCGACGCACGCAAATCACGTGTCATCGTGCCGTCTGCTGCGCGTGACGTCATTAGAATACCATGCGGCTCGCGACGACGCATGGTTACGCACGCGATACACGTGAGACGCTGGGACGCAGTGTGCGACGCCAATGCATCAGCATGCGTATGCGATACATGACGCAGGTGGCGCGCGAGGATTTCGTGCAGCACGAAATCCTGTAGAACCGCGCGATACCGCGCGCAACTCCGCACTCCTCCACGCCTCTCCATGCGCCCATCCCGCGCAACCCACACGCTACCCATGCGCCACAACGCGTCGACCTATTTTACATATGACGTGTAAATGAGGCACGAATGACAGCCAAGTGGGACAGGCCCTTTACAGCCCACCATTCTGTAATGCATTACCAAGGAAAGAGAGATACAACAAGCTGGCTTTGTTTTGCTTTCAATTGACTCAAACAAACAATCTGGTTTAAATTAGGAAACAATAAATCTCTTGTGCAAATTCCACGATATTTGTAAATAAAAAGGTCAAAGCATAAATCTTCCAGGTCCATCAGGACCTTGGTAATGAGTGTTTATTATGTAAATGTGCCCTGCCACTTGCTAAAGGATCGAAAGAGAACGATATTTAATGAAGGCACTCTGCACCCATTTTCCAGCAATAATCAATATTTGTCAAGCAATAATCAATATGTGCAATGAATCGGACGTATCGAGGAGATACCTTTCCATCGCGAGCGCATGATTAAAGTGTTATTAAAGCAGTCGCTCCCATTCACTACAACTCTCCTCATTTGGCCAGTAAAACACCATGATGGCAGCTCGCCTAGACACTGTCATCAATTAAATCCAGGCATATGTGTGTCTGGGAGACACTAAATTAATGAGCTGAATTGAGAAAGATGTGCTGTCTAGGAGACGGTGCGGAGGGCGGATCACGGCCGATCTCCCTCCTGCCTCCTCTCCATAACCTCTGACACCTGTACTAATCAAGAATCTATCTATCTCTGCCTTAAAAAATATCCATTGACTTGGCCTCTACAGTCTTCTGGGGCAGTTAATTCCCACAGATTCATCATCCTCTGATTAAGGAAATTCCTCCTCATCTCCTTCCAAAAGAAACATCCTTTAATTCTGAGGCTATGACCTCTGGTCCGAGACTCTCCCTCTAGTGAAAACATCCTCTCCACATCCACTCTATCCAGGCCTTTCACTATTCAGTATGTTTCAATGAGGTCCCCCTGTTCTTCTGCACAAGCCTTTCAGTGGGGAGCAGATGGTACTCAGGATCTGATCCTCAGGAGCATTGGCTGGCAACGTGGCCCGGCCCATTCAGTGCAATGGCAGGGATGGTGAATTTCAGCAAGGAGGGAAAGTTAGGATCTTTGCACAGCTGGATTCCATGATGGGTCCAAGGCCAGGCCACTCTCTGCGTGCTGGGCCCAGAAGTGGATCTGCAAACACCCATTACAATCGCTCCACTCCACTACAAACTATAATAGGAACCCGAGGGGTATCTTTTTCACGCAAAGGGTGGCGGATATAGGAAACATCGACACATAGAAAATAGGTGCAGGAGTAGGCCATTTGGCCCTTCGAGCCAGCACCACCATTCAATGTGATTATGGCTGATCATCAACAAATCAGTACCCCATTCCTCCCATCTCCCCATATCCCTTGATTCCAGTAGCACTAAGAGCTCTATTCAACTCTCTTTTCAATGCATCCAGTGAATCGGCCTCCATCGGCAGAGAATTCGACAAATTCACAACTCTCTGGGTGAAAAAGGTTTTCCCCATCTCAATTCTAAATGGCTTACCCCTTATTGTTAAACTGTGGTCCATGGTTCTGGACTCTCCCTTCATCGGGAACATGTTTTCCGCATCTAATGTGTCCAATCCTTTAATAACATTATATGTTTCTATAAGATGCCCTCTCATCCTAAATTCTAGTGAATACAAGCCCAGTCACTCCATTCTTTCATCCTATGACAGTCCCGCCATCCGGGAATTAACCTCATGAACCTACGCTGCACTCCCTCAATAGCAAGAATGTTCTTCCTCAAATTTGGAGACCAAAACTGCACACAATACTCCAGGTGTGGTCTCACCAGGGCCCTGTATAACTGCAGAAGGATCTCGTTACTCCTTTACTCAACTCCTCTTGTTACGAAGGCCAAAATGTCATTAGCTTTCTTCACTGCCTGCTGTACCTGCATGCTTACTTTCAGTAACTGATGTACAAGGACACCCAGGTCTCATTGTACTTCCCCTTTTCCTAACCTGACACCATTCAGATAATAATCTACCTTCCCGTTCTTGAAACCAAAGTGGATAACCTCACATTTATCCACACTATCATGCATCTGCCCACTTACCCAACCTGTCCAAGTCACCCTGCATCCTCATAGCATCCTCTTCACAGTTCTCACTGCCACCCAGTTTTGTGTCATCTGCAAATCTGCTAATGTTACTTTTAACTCCTTCATCCAAATCATTAATGTATATTGTAAATAGCTGCGGTCCCAGCACCGCGCCTTGTGGCACCCCACTAGTCACTGCCTGCCATTCTGAAAGGGACCTACTCTTTGTTTCCTGTCTGCCAACCAATTTTCAATACCCTGCCCCCAATACCATGTGCTCTAATTTTGCCCACTAATCCCCTATGTGGGACCTTATCAATTGCTTTCTGAAAGTCCAGGTACACTACATCCACTGGCTCTCCCTTGTCCATTTTACTTCTTCCATCGTCAAAAAATTCCAGAAGATTTGTCAAGCATGATTTCCCCTTCGTTAATCCATGCTGACTTGAACCGACCCTGTTACTGCTATTCAAATTTGCCGCTATTACTTCTTTAATAATCGACTCCAGCATCTTCCCCACAACTGACGTCAGGCAAATTGGTCTATAATTCCTTGCTTTCTCTTTCCCTTCTTTCTTGAAAAATGGGATAACATTAGCTACCCTCCAATCCACAGGAACTGATCCAGAATCTATAGAACATTGGAAAATGATCACCAATGCGTCCACGATTTCTAGAGCCAACTCCTTGAGTACTCTGGGATGTAGACCATCTGGCCCTGGGGATTTATCAGCCTTCAGTCCCATCAGTCTACCCAACACCATTTCCTGACTAATGTGAATTTCCTTCAGTTCCTACATCATCGTAGATCCTCTGTTCCCTAGTACATCTGGGAGATTGTTTGTGTCTTCCTGAGTGAAATACCTGTTCAACTCTTCTGCCATTTCCTTGTTCCCCATAATAAATTCACCTGTGTCTGTCTTCACAGGACCCACATTTATCTTAACTATGTTTTTCCTCTTCACATACCTAAAAAGCTTTTGCTATGCCCCTTTATATTCTTGGCTAGCTGACCTTCGTACTTCTGTTTTCCCCATATTCCCTTTTTAGTTATCTTCTGTTGATATTTGAAAGTTTCACAATCCTCTGGCTTCCCGCTCATCTTTGTTATGTTACACTACCCTTTTATTTTTAGACTGTCCTTGACACCCCTTGTCAGCCACAGTCACCTCTTACTCCCCTTAGAATCTTTCTTCCTCTTTGGAATGAAATGATCCTGCATCTTCTGGATTATTCCCAGAAATACCTGCCATTGCTGTTCCAATGTCATCCCTGCTAGGGTCCCTTTCCAGTCAACTTTGGCCAGCTCATCCATCATGCCTCTATAGTCCCCTTTGTTCAACTGCAATGCCGACACTTCCGATTTTACCTTCTCCCTCTCAAATTGCAGATTAAAACTTATCATATTATGGTCGCTACCTCCTAATTGTTCCTTTACCTTGAGTTCCCTTTATCAAATCCAGTTCAGTTCATGAGCTGAGGCAGGGACTATCGCAATGCTTAAGAAACACTTAGACAGGTGCATGGTTGGGATCAGCTTAAAGTCTGCTTTTCCAATCCAACAACATCTTTGTAAAAACATCAGCGGGTCAGACAGCATCTGTGGAGGGAAAGGACTGATGAAGATTTGGGTCAGGACCCTTCTTTCAAATCCATTGGACACTAATTGATTCTGACCTGAAATGTAATCTGTCCATTCTTTCCGCAGATACTGCCTGACCTGTGAAGTTCTTCCAGCGCTTTGTTTTTTTGCTCATGAATCCAGGATCTAGGGATTCTTGTGCTTCCAACATCTTTGTATACCTCCACTCTACCTTCTTCCATGCAATTGGATCCTTTGCCTAATGGTGACACAATTCCTGGTTACACAATTTTTGGGGCGGCACGGTGGCGCAGCAGTAGAGTTGCTGCCTCACAGCGCCAGAGACCCAGGTTCGATCCTGACTATGGGTGCTGTCTGTATGGAGTTTGTCTGTTCTCCTTGTGACTCCCTGAGTTTTCTCCGGGTGCTCCGGTTTCCACCAACACTCCAAAGATGTACAGGCTTGTAGATCAATTGGCTTCGGTAAGTTGTAACATTGTCCCTCGTGTGTAGGATAGTGCTAGTGTGCAGGGTGATCACTGGTCGGCACAATCTCAGTGGGCCGTAAGGCTTCTGTTCGCACTCAAGCTCTAAAAAGTCTAAGAAAACATTAAAGATTTATTGCAGAAACTAAAGAGATTGCTACAAGCAAAATTGAATCAAAGAAGTAATGGCCTTGAGAAAAACAATTTTATTTTTAAAATGGCAAACCATTCCACCTGGCAAAGATGAAATCGAAATGAAATCCTGGGTTTGGGAGGTCATTTTTATATCCAAAGATAAATGCTGCAATCCAGTGTTACACTATATGTAACTCTGGGGTTAGGGGCAGGGTTTTCTACTCATTAGCATGAGTGGAAAATCTAGATTCAATTATTTCTCTATATAAACATTGGATTAAATCAATTATTTTAGATTTTATGTAACATTAACTAACCATCTTTGATTGGACTTTACCTTGCACTAAACGCTATTCCATTATCATGTATCTGTACACTGCGAATGTCTCGATTGTAATCATGTATAGTCTTTCCGTTGACTGGTTAGCACGCTACAAAGGATTTCCCCTCTAGACACAAAATGCTGGAGTAACTCAGCGGGTGAGGCAGCATCTCTGGAGAGAACGAATGGGCGATGTTTTGGGTCGAGACCCTTCTTCAGACTGATGTCAGGGGAGGGGGCAGGACAAAGATAGCATGTAGTCGGAGACAGTAAGGCTGGTGGGAGAACTGGGAAGGGGAAGGGGATGGAGAGAGAAAGCAAGGGCTATCTGAAGTTAGAGAAGTCAATGTTCATACCACTGGGGTGTAAGCTACCCCAGCGAAATATGAGGTGCTGTTCCTCCAATTTGCGCTGGGCCTCACTCTGGCAATGGAGGAGGCCCAGGACAGAAAGGTCAGATTGGGAATGGGAGGGGGAGTTGAAGTTCTGAGCCACTGGGGGGATCGGGTAGGTTGAGACGGACTGAGCGGAAGTGTTCAGTGCCACGTTCGCTGAGCCTGCGCCTGGTCTCGCCAATGTAGTGAAGTTGACACCTGGAACAGCGGGTACAGTAGAGAAGATTTCCACTGTTGCTCGGTACAGGTGACAATGAACTGAATTGAATAATGTACCCTCTGGCTGATGTTCTTGATCAGAACGGGTGTCAAGGATTATGGGGAGAAGGCAGGAAAATGGGAGACCCCTTCCACCCCTGCAACGGACTGTTCCAGCTGCTACGGTCAGGCAAATGCCTCCATTGCTATGCTGTGAGGTTGAGAAGGAGTTTCTTCCCAGAGGCCATTAGGACTGTAAACTCCTATCTCACCAGGGACTAACTTTTACTGAACCACTCTACTGCTTTTTATTTTTTTTTAATTGCTGTTTTTTTCCCTTTTTCCTTCCGCCCACAATATTTAATATGTAAAAGAATATGTGGTTCTGTTCCATTCTGTTTGTAGTTTGTTTGGTTGTTTGTTTGTTTGTCTTTTTGCACAAAGTCCGCGAGCATTGCCACTTTTCATTTCACTGCACATCTCGTATGTGTATGTGACGAATACACTTGACTTGACTTGACTTGAGGTAGAGATCAGCAATAATTGAATGGCGGAGTGGACTCGATGGGCAGAAGGGCAAAATTCTACTCCTATAACGTGAACTTAAAATTCCATGGGCTCCACACACTGGTTTGTGCCGGCCGTTTATGTGAGGCCAGCTTCCACTCCAGTTTAAGTGTGTGTGACATACGGCAAGGTTTGTTCAAAGCAGCGTGCTCCACTGCCTCTGACAGGTGACAGAGGCGTTTACTGCACACCTCAGTCAAGAAGGGCATTTGCAAATTGCCGTACATTGTCAGTGAGTTAATAACAAGAGACCATTTATCTTTGCTTGTCAGCCACCTAATGAACAAACGTGCAGGCTCTGTACCACTGCTTGCCAGCCTTTACTACACAAAGTAATATTCTGATAATCCACTCCCGAACGAATTGGAAATTCTAGTGGATTGGAATCTGGTTCTACCGGGTTATGTTTGCCACCATATTTTTTTTGCTGCTCACCAGGACTAAAGGCTCCATAGGTCCCCATTAACGTAGATACAAGGAATTGCAGGTGCTGGAATCTTGTATGGAACACCAAGTGCTGGAGTAACTCCACAGGTCGGGCAGCATCTCTGGAGGACATGGACAGATGAAGTTTTTGGGTTGGGACACTTCTTCAGCCTGAAGAAGGGTCTTGACATGAATTGTCACTTATCCATGTTATTTAGTTATAGTCACACAGCAAGGAAACAGACCCTTCAGCCCAACTTGCCCATGCCGACCAAAATGCCTCATCTACACTCGTCCCACCTGCCCGCTATCCCTCTAAACCTTCCTTTTCCATGTATCTGTACAAGTGTCTTTTAAATGTTATAGTACCTGCCTCAACTAGCTCTCCTGACAGCTCATTCTATACACCCACCACCATGTTTTCCAGAGGTGCCGACTGACCTGTTGAGTTACCCCAGTGCTTTATGCTCGTGACCTCATGAATCCGAGAGCGATGGGTCGGAAGCACCAGTTTCCGGTAGGGTTAGCCATGGCGGTAAGGTCGAGGGTGAGGGTCCAGACTAAGAACGATCCAACCTACAAGACCTCAACGGCGGACCAGGCGGATGAAGTTATCTTGAACTCAACGGCTGTGAAGGCGGATGAAGGCTGCAACAGATCTATCAGCTCCAATAACCTTGGTTCCCTTGCCATTGGAATTAGTTGATTGACTTGCGAAGGACCGTGTGCTTCTTGGAGAGCAACACCAAGCACACGTTAAATCACAGGCGTCTTTGTTCTGTGAGCGGCACAAAACTTTTCAAGACTTTCGGCGATCGGGGAAGGGCGACGGGAGCAGGCCACGTGATAGCTGGAAGTTCCTAGTCAAGAACTGGCACGGGAGCGGTTAATACTTGATTCAATCGCTCAACTGGATTGGACTCATACACCACCTGAGAGTCCATAAAAACCACGGAACGTAGGCCACCATCCTCGACCCCAAGGGGAAGCCACGACTCCTTCACAAATTGCCCCGTTCACTGGACTATTTGTTACAATATGATCTTGCATCTAAAAATATAAACTAAAAGCCCTTTGGGAATATTAGCAGCAATATTACTGCATTGCAATATAGTTCAATGTAGTTCTATATTACAACATAGTCACTGTTGCAATCAGCACCACTAAAGTCCCAAGTATACTGAATTATCAACTTTGAAAAAGGGAATTCCCCATTCCTCTTGTTTAGTTTATTATGAAGGCTCAGATTGTTGTGTCAAGTTCCATTAGTTTTTGGACTAGAGTACATTGTCAAAATAACTTTGTGGTATTTGGGTTCCATAACCGCTACTGTTTTTGCTGATACAAGTGCTGATACATTTTGTTGAAATCGTGTCTGCACATTCTCAACGCTGTTGTAATTGGAAAGGAAATTGTGTGTCTGTTGCTTGTAAATTGCCAGGAATATCTAGAATAGGCACAACATGGCAGCCTCGTGCTTCCAAAGTGGGTGCCGATTTAGTGCAGTTGGCATTGAATGCCATGCTGCTGCCTGGAGTTGTATTTTAGTTTAGTTTAGTTTAGAGATACAGAGAGGAAACAAGCCCTTTGGGCCACCGAGTCTGTGCCGGCCAGCGATCCCCGCACATTAGCGTTACCCTACACACACACTGGGACAATTTACATTTTAAATTTCATACAATTGTACCAAGCCAATTACCCTACAAACCTGGACGTCTTTGGAGTGTGGGAGGAAACCGAAGATCTCGGAGAAAACCTACACAGGTCACGGGGAGAACGTACAAACTCTGTACAGACTGCACCCGCAGCCAGGATCGAACCTGGGTCCCTGGCGCTGTAAGAGGGACCCGGCGTGGGGGTGGGGGGGGGGGCTACCGAGAACAAAGAAGGTAGAGGAGGGAGACGGAAGAGGGACCATCGGCACTATACTGTTAGAACTTTCTCAGCACCCTTTACGTAGCGACTCTTTGCACACCCATGTACTGCAAAACAAAGAATTTCACAGCATCAAGCACACTTGACAATAAAACATCAATCAATAAATCGATCAATCGATCAATCAATCAAGCTGTGAGCCCTGGTATCATCCTTCCTCCTCATCTCCTCTCACTATCACCAAACCCATAGGAACTGGAGCGGTACGGTAGCACAGCGGTAGAGACCCGGGTTCGATCCCGACTATGGGCCCTGTCTGCACGGATTTTGTACATTCTCCTCATGACGTGCATGGGTTTTCTCCGGGATCTCCGGTTTCATCCCACTCTCCAAAGGCGTCAAAGTTTGCAGGCTAATTGGCTTGGTATAATTGTAAATCGGCCCCAGTGTGTGTAGGACAGTGTTAATGTGTGGGGGTCGCTGGTCAGTGCAGAAGGGCCTGTTTCCGCACTGTATCTTTAAACTAAACTAAACTAAGCCTCTCGACCTCACGTGGAAGTGGACCACCCTCCATTTCAGTTCATCAATACTTATTTTCGACACGACATGATACGATAGAAGTTTATTTATCCCAGGGGGGAAATTGATCTGCCAACAATTATCAAAACACAAAATACATGGAACATGAAATTAAAGTGAAGACTGAAAAGGATTGGGGGATTTGCAAAGATTGGGGGGGGGGGGGGGGGGTCAGTCACTCAATCTACCTCATGACAGAAGGGGAGGAGTTGTACAGTTTGATAGCCACAGGGATGAAGGACCTCCTGTGGCGTTCTGTCCTGCACCTAGGAATCTTTTCACCTCCAAACCTGTGTTGGGAGATCAGTGTCCTCAGATTTCCCTGTGATGATCTCGAGGAGTGAACTTGCACTACATTAGGAGGTGCAAGCATTAACCCCAGCGGCGGCAGCAGCTGATGCCAGCAACCCAAGTAGCATTTAGTAATTTAGTAGTAGCATTTAGCGGTAAGAAGCGGCCGATTCGGAAACTCCAAGCCGCAGAGTGTGTTCCTCCGTTTCGACGCCGGAGTTTCGATCATCCCGGCGAGAGGGCCTGTACATCGGCCGTCCGTAGCGGCGACTGCGGAGGGTTCTGAACTTTA
Organism: Leucoraja erinaceus; assembly: GCF_028641065.1. Lineage (NCBI taxonomy): Eukaryota > Metazoa > Chordata > Chondrichthyes > Rajiformes > Rajidae > Leucoraja > Leucoraja erinaceus. The sequence continues at coordinate 9,417,939 of NC_073395.1, forward strand.
TTGCCTTCCGTCACAGTGAGAAACGCAGTGGATTCCGCTGTGGTGGATGTTTATGTTAAATTCAATTGTGTATTGCATTCTTTTTATTCGTATGGCTGTGCGGTTACTCAAATTTCACTGTAACAACAGGCGCATGTGACAATTAATGTGAGCTTGAACTTGAGTATATATTTTATTTCGAACATGTAAATCAAATAAAGTTAAAAACAAGCAAAATAACAATGAAATGAAATGAAATAACAATAAAAATAAACCTATACACACCATTGAATAACTTCTCATAAACATCACAAATTAATTCTCACATGTTTGAAAAGGAGTAGGAGGAAGTATACACTTATTTATTTACCCCTTCTCCGCTCCACGTCAATTAATTCACAAATTTTATCTCATCTACATATATGTAGACATACACAAACATTTACATACATATATCCATACATAAGCCACATACATACATACATATATACACGCATATGCATGGAAGCAAACATACATATATATGGTTCATAGACAATTATCCAACTTCTCTGTACATCGTGAATATTACACTGTGTCATTAAACTAAAATTTAACCATCATCTCAGCCCTTCCGCATTCTTATACCTCTGGAAAATATTTGTTTGCTCTTCTTCTTAAACTGAGTAATGTTTATGCTTTGCTTGAGTTCCACATTCCCATCAATCTGCCTCAGAGGGCGGTGGAGGCCGGTTCTCAAGAGCGAGCTAGATAGGGCTCTTAAAGATAGCGGAGTCAGGGGATATGAGGAGAAGGCAGGAACGGGGTAGTGATTGGGGATGATCGGCCATGATCACATTGAATGGCAGTGCTGTCTTGAAGGGCCGAATGGCACCTATTGTCTATTCCACAATTTCACCGCACAGAGTGAAATACACACACCCTTCATAGGTGTACGAACACAAAGTCTCTTTAAATTAAACTTTCCTCTAAAATTACAACCACCCTCCCTGTTAAAGAACATTTTTTGTTTATCACCTGGTAGTAAATTATTTCTTGCTTTATGCATTATTTGTGCTGCATTAAATTCTGCTAGATCCATAAACTTCAAGGCCTTTGACTTTAAAATCCGAGAGTTGGTGTGTTCACAAAATCCTGCATTATTAACTAACCTTATGGCCCTTTTTTTTGCAGTATGCATAATGGATGCAGGGTGCTTGTGTAAGTGTTACCCCATACCTCCGCACAGTAATTTAGTTATGGCAGCACAAGTGAACAATAAACAATGTAGAGCGCTTTGTGATTCAGAACGTGCCTTGTTCTTCCCAGGACTGCAATGGTCCTTGCCGGCTTTACTCACACATGTTTTATGTGATGCACATTATTGATGCTACCCAAATGTTGGAAGCAGATCTTGTGTGCAGTCTGCACTGGGGCAAAGAGGTTGAGGTTAATATAACCACTCCATCCCTATCCAATTTAAACCTCTTGATATTAAAAGGCATTGTACCATGCAAGATGAGTTCCAAGACTGAAATTATAAAAGCTGGCATCATATCTCAGTTTATCACAATAATGCAATAGGTTGTTCTGGAAGCCAATAATTAAAGGTAGTTTGAACTTACCGCACAGTGATTTATTTTTCAGGAGGTTTACTCCCTGCTCTGAGCTGGAATCTACAATTACCTTCAGTAGACAAGGTGTGGTGGGGCTGCTGTAGTGTTGCTGCCTTACAGCGCCAGAGACCTGGGTTTGATCGTGGGTGCTGTCGAAACGGAGTTTGTACCTTCTCCCCATGACCGCTGGGTTTCCCCTCGCATCCAAAGGTGTACAGGTGTCTAGGTTAATTGGCTTCTGTAAATTGTCCCTAGTGTGCAGGATAGAACCAGTGGATAGAACTAGTCTATGGGAGATCGCTGGTCAGCGTGGACTCAGTGGGCCAGAAGTCCTGTATCTCTAAACCAAACTAAAGTGACCACACTAGTCAGAAGGTCCGTAAAGATATATTAGGAAGAAGAAGAACAAGGTTGGAGGCATGGGGTAAGTAAATACTTCTGATCAAGTATTACATTCAGATAGAAGTATGCACAAGATCTTGGGTCAGATGAACAGGAAATAGAATTAGACACAAGGAACTGCAGATACTGATTCACAAAAAAACACCCAAAGTGCTGATGTAACTCAATGGGCCAGGTAACATCACCGGGGAATATGGATAGGTGATGTTTTGGGTCTGGACCCTTCTTCGGACTGACTATATTGGGGGTGGTGAGGGGGGAAGGGGGGGGGAATGGTGGGAGAGAGGAGGTGCAGGATAAAGCCTGGCAAGTAACAAATAGATAAAGATGAATGAGGATGTTGATATGAAGGTAGAGGGAAGAAGGTCGGTGGAAGGAGAGGGTCAGGGGGGGGGGGGGAGGGTGGCGAATCTGGGGAATTATTTGCCACAGGAGGTTGTGGAGGCCAAGTCAGTGGATATGTTTAAGGCAGAGATAGATAGATTCTTGATTAGTATGGGTGTCAGAGATTATGGGGAGAAGGCAGGAGAATGGGGTTCGGAGGGAGAGATAGATCAGCCATGGCTTAGTTTAGTTTAGAGATATAGCGCGGAAACAGGCCCTTCGGCTCAATGGGTCCGCGCCGACCAGCGATCCCCGCACAATAACACTATCCTATACCCATTAAGGACAATTTACACATACACCAAGCCAATTAACTTACAAACCTGTACGTCTTTGAAATGTGGGAGGAAACCGAAGATCTCGGAGAAAACCCACGCAGGTCACGAGGAGAACGTACAAACTCCGTACAGACAGCGCCCGTAATTGGGATTGAACCTAGGTCTCCGGCGCTGCAAGTGCTGTAAGGCAGCAACTCTACCGCTGCGCCACTGTAACTGCCTTAGTAGTTGCTGCCTTACAGCACTTACGGTATGGCCTTGATGGGCCGAATGGCCTAATTCTACTATTCCTTATGACCTTATGAGAGGGGGAGGGGAGAAATAGGGGAGCATTCAGGTGGGGAGCTGGAGAGAAGGGAGAAAGAGGGAGGGAAGGTTGTTTGGTAGTTAACTGACATTGAAGAATTAAAGATTAGAATTAGTTTGGTTGGGAATAAGGTGCAAGAAGAGGCAGAAAACATTGGTGGGAATAATTCATTTGCCGCTTGACGTTAGTTATTCTATTAGACACTATCAACGGGGAAACAACGGGTATCTGATAAAGAAAATGCAGTAATCATTGGGGGTTTCCTTCTTCACATAATGTACATTGGTCAAGTCAAATTGGCATAGGTATTTCTTGAAGATGAGAACCTGGATGATATTCGCCAGATCAATGTTGTGGACACAAACACGCAAAAAGCTATTCCAGATCATGTGTAATGAGACAGAAGAATTAGTTATCCTCCGGTGGACCTTCTTTGGGAAGTTCATACGTTCATAAGCTGTAGGAGAAGATTTAGGTCATTCGGCCCATCAAGTCTACTCCGTCATTCAATCATGACTGATCAGATTCAGATTCAGATTCAGATTCAATTTTAATTGTCATTGTCAGTGTACAGTACAGAGACAACAAAATGCATTTAGCATCTCCCTTGAAGAGCGACATAGCAAACGATTTAAATAAAAAATAATAAATGTCCGGGGGGGGCGTTGATTGGCAGTCACCGAGATACGTTGTTGAGTAGAATGACAGCCACCGGAAAGAAGCTGTTCCTCGACCTGCTGGTTCGGCAAGGGAGAGACCTGTAGCGCCTCCCGGATGGTAGGAGGGTAAACAGTCCATGGTTGGGGTGAGAGCAGTCCTTGGCGATGCTGAGCGCCCTCCGCAGACAGCGCTTGCTTTGGACAGACTCAATGGAGGGGAGAGTGGAACCGGTGATGCGTTGGGCAATTTTCACCACCCTCTGCAATGCCTTCCGGTCGGAGACAGAGCAGTTGCCATACCATACTGTGATGCAGTTGGTAAGGATGCTCTCGATGGTGCAGCGGTTGAGGGGGGGAAGACCCAAGATCTTTCCCCCCCTCAACCACATTTTCCTGCCTTCTTCCTATAATCTCTGACACCCGTACTAATCAAGATCAAGTCAAAGGTACACAAAAAAGCTGGAGAAACTCAGCGGGTGCAGCAGCATCTATGGAGCGAAGAAAATAGGCGACGTTTAGGGCCGAAACCCTTCTTCAGATTAAGTCAATCTCCATTGCCATTGACTTGGCCTCCACAGCTGCCTGGGGCAATGAATTCCACAGATTCACCACGCACTGACCAAATAAATTCCTCCTCATCTTTCTAAAGGTATGTCCTTTTATTCTGAAGCTGTGACCTCTGGTCATAGACTCTCCCCCAAGTGGAAACATCCTCTCCACATCCACTCTACTCAGGCCATGAAGAGTGCTCATGGTATGAAAGAATTTCACGTTAAGTTTGAGGTGCAAACTTAGGTCTAAGACCATTTTAAATGTATACATTTCTTTAATAATCTGCCACCATTTACCTCCCGTCATTCCATTGAATCTGTTTCCCAATCTACTTTAATGGCAAGTGAGAGATGACTTAAGTAGATTGAGAAATTAAATAACTAGATAATTAGATGAAGGTCGATTGAGAATGGCAGATAATTTCCAGGAATGAGTAGGTTAACCCATGATGAGCGTTTGTCGGCACTGGGCCTGGAGTTTAGAAGAATGAGGGTGGACCTCATTGAAATATACATAATAGTGAAAGGCTTGGATAGGGTGGGTGTGGAGAGGATGTTTTCACTGGTGGGAGAGTCTAGGATTAGAGGTCATAGCCTCAGAATTAAAGGGCGTTTTTTTAGGAAGGAGATGAGGAGGAATTTCAGAAGGCTGTGGAGGCCTTTGCAGTGGATATTTTTAAGGCAGAGATAAATAGATTCTTGATTAATATTGGTGTCAGAGGTTATAGGAAGAAGGCAGGAGAATGGGGATAGGAGGGAGAGATAGATCAGCCATGATTGAATGGCATGGGCCGAATGGCCTAATTCTACTATTCCTTATAACCTTATCACCATATAATTAAATAAATATTTTATAACTATCAATAAATATACATTCTATTAATAAGGAGGGACTCTGTGGGCAAAGTGTTTAGGGAGGTGCTGGGGTTTAAACTGAAGATAGACACAAAAAGCTGGAGTAGCTCAGCGGGTCAGGCAGCAATTCTGGAGAAAAGAAATGGGCAACGTTTCGGGTCGAGTGTCTCGAAGGGTCTCGACCTGAAATGTCACCTATTCCTTTTCTCCAGACTGACCCGCTGAGTTACTCCAGCTTTTTTGTGTCTCAATATTGGATTCAAACTAAAGCATTAGAATCTTAAAGAACTGGAGTAAACTAGAGGAACGGAAGCGTTTTAGAAGCCAGCAAAAGATGACTGAAATATTGAGGAAGAAAAGAGAATATGGGCAAGGACTATAAAACGCAATGTAAAAACTTCTCGAGTGGTAAAAGCGATCGTCTGTTGCTTAGAAGCAGAAATATGAATTAATAATGAAAGTGGGAAATAAATGGGGAGAAATCCAGAAGATTGGCACAGTGGTGCAGCAGTAGAATGCTGTCTTAGAAAACCAGACCCAAGTTCGATCCTGACTACAGGTGCTGTCTGTACGGACTTTGTATGTTCTCCCTGTGACCGCATGGGTTTCCTCTGGTTTCTATGGTTTTCTCCCACATTCACACAGAGAGTGGTGAATCTCTGGAATTTTCACACAGAGAGTGGTGAATCTCTGGAACTCTCTGCCACAGAGGGTAGTTGAGGCCAGTTCATTGGCTATATTTAAGAGGGAGTTAGATGTGGCCCTTGTGGCTAAGGGGATCAGGGGGTATGGAGAGAAGGCAGGTACAGGATACTGAGTTGGATGATCAGCCATGATCATATTGAATGGCGGTGCAGGCTCGAAGGGCCAAATGGCCTACTCCTGCACCTAATTTCTATGTTTCTATGTCTATGTTTCTATTCCAAAGACATGCAGGTTTGTAGGTAAATTGTCTTCAGTGTATAGATTGTGAAACTGCGATAACATCAAACTAGTGTACGGTGATCGTTGGTCGGTGGGGACTTGATGGGTCAAAGTGCCCGTTTCTACACAGTATCTCCAAACTGAACTAAGAAAACCATAAGACATAGGAGCAGAATTTGGCCATTCAGCCCATCGAGTCTTTTCCGCCATTCGATCATGGCTGATCTATTTATCCATTTTAACCAAGTTCCCCTCCCTTATTCCCATAAGCCTTGACTGTCCCTAGTGTGCAGGATAGTGCTAGTGTATGGGGTGATCGTTGGTCGGCATGGACTCAATGGGCCGAAGGGCCTCTCAATGCTCTTAAAATGCTCAATGCTCTCAGTATCTCTTAAAAACGAAAACGTAAAAACTACAGGCCTGTTAACTCAGTAACCACTAAGAGGAGTATGGGGAAATCCTTTGCAATGGAGATGATAACACAGAATTTAGAAAATTATAATATTAGGCGAGATTGGCGTGAAATGTAAATGGAGCGTAATTTTTTTTACAGAGAGTTTTATTAAGTCTTAAATCTGCCGGAGAAACTCAGTAGATGTCTGGCTCCTTGAGTTCCTCAAGCAATTTGTTTCTTGGAGCAGATTCCAGCATCTCGTGTCTCTCGTACAGAGTTTAATTTGGTGGGATAGACAGAGCCATCTTAAACAAGATGGATAAAGAGATTAGATAAAAATGAATCATAAAATGTTACTGCACACGATCAAGGCTTATTGGATTAAATATAACAAGTTGCTATGGGTTGAAGTTTAGTTCACAGACAAAAAAAAAATGAAACAGTCAAGACAAACATATTATTTTCAGGATAAAATACCGCAGATGCTGAAATCTGCAAACAAGGAACACTGGAAAAACTCAGTGGATCAAGCATCATCTGCAGGTAGAAGGGGTAGGTTGACATTTGAGTTTGAAACCTGCATCAGGAATGAGAGGGAACAGGAAGGGTTGCAAGGACCTGTCCCCATTTGGCCATCATTCGCGCGCTATTTACGCGACCTGCTAGCGTGTGGGTAGCGTGTGGGTAGCGTGTGGGTAGCGTGTGGGTAGCGTGTGGGTAGCGTGTGGGTACGTGTGGGTAGCGCGTGGGTAGCGTTGGACTGGTGCATGGAGTGGTGTGGAGTGTGGACTTCGTCCTGCACAAAATCTTCGCGCGCCACCAGCCTGTCGCCTAACTGATGGCCAAAGTGGGACAGGCCCAAGACCCTAACGCAACGCAACGTCTCACCTCCAACAGCAGCAGAAGCTGGCAAACGATCTCCGAACTCGGCCTGGGGCTCACGGCCGTTGCGGATCCAGATCCGCCCCCACTTCTACTCCCAGAGCGGGGCCAAGACGATTGGAGATAGACACAAAGTGCTGGAGTAACTCAGCGGGACCGGCAGCATCTCTGGAGAGAAGCAATGGGTGACGTTTCGGGACGAGACCCTTCTTCAGACTGGAGAAGAGTCTCGACCCGAAACATCATCCATTCCCTTCCCATCTGGTCCATCTATCACCTGCTAGCCTCTGTTCCACCCCTTCCCCCAAACCACTCCGCTACATGCTGTTATCAGGCAACTGAACCATCCTACCAACGACTGGAGAGCTACTATCTACATCATTGGAAAGTCAGATGGACAGCCGAGTGTGTTTGGAAAGAAAAGGGTGAATAAGAGAATAAGGGACCATGCTGTATCTCTAAAGTCTAAAGTCCAAGTAAGTAGTGAGGAAGTCAAAGACCCTGCAAAACAGTGATCAATTGAAGTGTGTAAAGCAGATAGAATATATGGGAATATTCTACTCTCATTTTGGGAACAACTCCCTTTTCAGCTCTCTTAGATGTAAAGGTTTATCAGCTGTCTGATAACTAAAAATCAAAGGGATACAGGTTTTGCGTTCCTTCTGTGGAGATTGTGTGAAACACATGTACACTTTGTACGCCCTTACTGTAGCAGATCCTATCAATGTTAGGGAGGTACATTTTAGCGGGTAGTAGAATGATGTTTAAATGCAGTGTACCTGCACTACATCTAAAACATGAACGTTTGTTGAACGCTGATACCTGATAGAAAATAAGAGTGGAATTAAAATGGCGGCTTCCACAACCAATAACATAAAGTGATGGTATGTACAGGAATAATATTGCTTCATATTATAAGATGATAGTTCTTGCCTCATTATAAAAACAATAACACAGAGGGAATACATTCAACTAATTTCAAAGATTCTATCCATCTAGTTTAGCTTAGTTGAGTTTAGCGGTACACCGCGGAAACAGGCCCTTCGGGCGCCGAGTTCGAGCCGACCAGCGATCCTGCACATTAGCACTATCCTACACGGACAATTTATACCAAGACAATTCGCCCACAAACCTGTACGTCTTTTAGACGTGGGAGGAAACCAAAGATCTCGGAGTAAACCCATGCAGGTCAGGGGGAGAATGCATGAACTCCGTACAGACAGCACCCGTGTCAGGATCGAACCCGACTATTTGGCGCTGTTAGTCAGCAACTCTACCGCCGCGCCACCGCGCCGACTCTTTTCCATCGCCTCTCTGAGAGCGTGCACAGAAATGGCCGCAGCACTCCAGTGTAAAGTCTTCATAACATTACATAGGGCCCTGGCTAGTTTCTTGCCTTTATATTCTATTTGAGAGGATGTGGATCAGGTGTGCCTTTTTAACAGCTCTTTCAACATGGCCTGTCACTTGTACACTCATTTTCTATCTCTGAATTATATTATTAAGTCCATATTGCCTTTTCTCGTTCATCCTATCAAAACAAATTACCTTCAGAGTATTTGGCCTTAAATTTAATCTACCGTGGCAATTTGTCTCACCAATCTATGTCCTCTAGGGTGTAAGTAATTAATCGTTGTCATAAAGCCGTACACCCTGAAATTTTGAAAATAATAACCTGGTTTCACGGACAAAATGAGCAGCAGATGAAAAATTAGGCAAATTGTCGCTGCCAGTCTTAATGATAATAATAAGATGATGGATAGTAATTCTAGATGCACAGCAATGGGCACAAACAGAGGCAAGATTCACTGGGGACCAGGGTTTCTAATGCCCCTGTCCCACTTAGGAAACTTGAACGGAAACCTCTGGAGACTTTGCGCCCCGCCCAAGGTTTCCGTGCGGTTCCCGGAGGTTACAGGTGGTTGCCGGAGGTTGCAGGTAGTGGAAGCAGGTAGGGAGACTGACAAAAAACTCCGGGAACCGCACGGAAACCTTGGGTGGGGCGCAAAGTCTCCAGAGGTTTCCGTTCAGGTTTCCTAAGTGGGACAGGGGCATTAAGCACTGAGAAACTGCTGAACACCTTCGCTCAGTCCACCTGGACCTTCCCAATCTCCCGGTTGCCAAACACTTTTATTCCCCTTCCCATTCCCACATTCTGTCCTGGGTCTCCTCCAATGTCAGGGTGAGGCCAAATGCAAATTGGAGGATCAGCACATCATATTTCACTTGGGTAGCTTACACCCCAGCTGTATGAATATTGATTTCTCTTGCTTCAAGTAACCCTTGCATCCCCTCTCTCATTGTCCCTCCCCCACCCAAGTTATTGTATTAGTTTCAAAGTCGGCCTGTTGAGTCGCATTGTCTGTAACTCTTTGTCACCTAACCCGCTGACAATGACCTGTTTCCTTTATCATCATCACTTTTTTTGCATATCTTTCATTCATTTGTTCTATATCTCTTTATATCACCATCTTGAACTCTTGTTTCCCTTTCCCCTGATTCTTAATTTTAAAAAACGTTTCTCGACCCAAAACGTGACCTATTCCTTTTCTCCGGAGATGCTGTCGGACCCGCAGAGTTACTCCAGCTTTTTGTGTCTATCTTCTTTCTAAAGCACCATCTACTAGTATCTTTGGACTTCATACTTTTGCATTTAATGATCTTGGGTTTGTAAATGATTAAAAGATTGCCATGTGCATTAGACTGTGACAATAACAACTCCTTTGGAATAGATAGTGTAAATGCACAGAGTCTTTTGCCCAGAGTATGAAATCATGAACCAGAGGATATAGGTTTCAGGTGAGGGGGAAAAAGATTGTAAAGGTACCTGAGGGACAAATCTTTTTACACAAATGGTGGTGGGTATATGGGTGAGCTGCCAGAGGAGGTAGTTAAGGCAGGTGCTATCATAATGTTTAAGAGACATTTGGAAATGGTACGTGGGTAGAATAGAGGCATATGGGCCAAGCACAGGCAGGTGAGACTAGTGTAGAAGGGGCATGTTGGGCAGCATGGACACGTTGGGCCGAAGGGCCTGTTTCCATACTGTATGACTTCATGACTCCTCAAAAATTACTAATGCTTTAAGGCATCTTGGAACTTAATGAAAGACGAGTGCAGATATTGACCTCTTAAACGCGCAGTGTTAAAGGTAGAGGGGACGGATTTCTGTTAGGTTTCTTCATTAGAACACACATTAGAGTAGTAGGAGTACGTTGTACACAAGCTCATAAGTTTGTAAGTGATGGGAGCAGAATTAGGACATTCAGCCCATCAAGTCTACTCCGCCATTTAATTCAGACTTCATATGGTGCTCATCTGAGGGGAGGCAAATCGCCTGGGTTGTGAAAAATATCGCCTCCACACTGTCTCCCCCCATAACACACAAATCTCCCAAAAATTTTCCCATTTAATATCACCTTTTCAGCTGTCACAGGTTTATTGTTTTCGATTCTCTGGCAAGGAGCCCGCTAAAATCACCAACAATGCATTACAGTTCATGAGTTCATAAGTGATAGGAGCAGAATTAGGCCATTCGACCCATCAAGGCAACTCCGCCATGGCTTCCTAATCAAGAATCTATCTACCTCTGCCTTAAAAAATATCTATTGACGGATTGACGATTCCTCCTAATGGATAAATCAGACCAATTCATAACGAGTTGGTCTCCATTCGTCATTTTTTTGGAATCATATGGTGCAACACAATTGTAAAAAATAACTGTTTCAGGACTGGACGAGGGTTGGTCAAGATTATAAATAATGATCTCCTTTTCTTTTCACTATTTTCTCTCTCAACTTTCTTCATTTACTCGTTTTCTTTCTTCACACACTATATATTTCACATCTTTCTATCCTTTACTATCTAACTTCTTTTTCTTATTCTCATCTTTTTTCAATGTAACAAAAAAAAAAAAAGAAGTTGTACATAAAATGTATTATGAAAATATATATTAGGCACTTTGGTGCCATATGACTGTACTTACTTCTAATAAAATAAAATATTAAAAAAAATATATATATATCTATTGATGGCCTCCACAGCCTTCTGTGGCAATGAGTTCCATTTACATGGCCTCAAACCTGCTTCTGAATTGACTAAGATTGTGGCGCATAGACTGCTGCCTCATCTCCATAAATTCTGATATCCTTAGCACCTTACTGAGTGTACTCTAAATTGACAGTGACAGTTCTATTGATCTTGGCATTCAAATATATTCAACGTCTGAGAATTCACGGGCCTCTGAGGAAGAACATACCAACTCGTGACAATCCTGTGCAAAGAATTCATTTTCCCCATCGAGGCCGTGAAGACTGTTCTTCATTCTTGAGAAACCCCTGGTTCTAGACCCTCCGTGATTTTTTATGGCATCTTTGGTTAGGCCAACATTTTACCCTGCCACAAATTTCCCTTGAGAAAATGATGGTGGGTCACCCTCTTGAAACACTGCAGTAATGGATACTTCCACAGTGCTATCAGGGGGCAAGTTCTGGGATTATAGGCCCAGTGACATTTGGATCCATTGATTTAAATCAATTAATTTCATTAGATTTACATTGATGTAGAGATTACATTCAGTCTTCTGTCTAAATGACGCCGAGACAATTTAGATCCACAGGTTTAGACGCAGTGACTTTTAGCTCCATAGTTTACATTGAGATCAATAGATTGAGACAAAGTGACATTTAGATTCATTGATTTATCCCCAGTGATATTTAGATCCATAAGTTTAAACCCAATAGCCTTTAAACCCATGGATTTAGACCCAGTGATATTTAGTCCACACTTCCCATTGATCACCCGTTCACACTCATTCTATTTTATCTTCCACTTTCACGTCCATTCCCCCCACACTAGGGGGAACTACACAGAGGCCAATTAACCGAGAAAGCCGCACGTCTTTGGGATGTGGGAGGAAACCAGAGCACCCGGAGCAAACCCACGCGGTCACAGGGAGAACGGACAAACTGCACGCAGGTGGCACCTGAGGCCGGGATCGAACCCGGGTTTCTGGCGCTGTGAGGCAGCAGCTCTACCCCGCTACACCACTGTGTCCCATTTATACTAAGGGAAGCAACAATATCGTAAGATCATAAGTGAGAGGATCAGACTTAGGCCATTCAGCCCATCAAGTCTATTCCACCATTCAATCATGGTTGATCTATCTTTCCCTTCTAACCCCATTCTCCAGCCTTCTCCCCGTAACCCCTGACCTGTACTAATCAAGAATCTATCTATCTATGCCATAAATATGCCTACTGACTTTGTCTCCACAGTTTTCTGTGGCAAAGAATTCCACAGATTGACGAAATAAATTCTGACAAAATAAATTTCGCCTCATCTCCTTCCTTTAACGTTCTTTAATTCTGAGGCTATGACCTCTAGTCCTGGATTCTCCCACTAGTGGAAACATCCTCCCCACATCCACTCCATCCAAGCCTTTCACTTCCGTGCGTTTCAATGTGATCCCCCCTCTCAACACCCCCCCCCCCCCCCCCCCCCCCCCCCCCCCCCCCCCCCCCCCCCCCCCACCCCAACCCCCCCCCACCCACCACAACCCCCCACTCCCCGATATCAATAGCATGCCATGGCTGGAGGTTTGTTTAACATGAAGTTCTGGTGTTACAGTGAATGTGAGCACTAAATGAACAAGACAGTATTCGAGTGAGCAGCACATTGAATTGTTAGAAAGAAGACTTACAAAGCCAGGAGGAGTGGCATAATTAGCCAAAGATAACGCTACAGCAGATAAAAAGGAAACTGATGGCAGAAGCAATTTGGATAGAAATTAGTAATGATAAGGTCAGTGGAGTAATAATTGGAAGCTGTCCGCAGCAGACAGGTGGATAATTAATTGCTTAGGCAAGTAGAAAATGTTGTGAAGAAATGTAATATGATAATTGCTCGGGGGAGGAGAGATTTCCATATCCCAAAGGTGGAGTGGATAGATGGAAGACATTTGAAAAGAAAAGATTTGCACAATAACAAAGCAGCCCGTGACAAGTTGTGAAGCTACCTATCCAAACAAATTTTGATTCAGATTTTGCATGTGGAGCTCAGCAGAACCGATTAAATACCGAGAAGTGGGCGATTTTAAAATGTGTGTTGGGATCGTCGAGGCAAGCATAAATAAGACTTTAAATACAAAAACAAAGCAGGTCTATAGAGGTACGGCACGGTGGTGCAGCGGTAGCCTTACAGCGCCAGAGACCTGGGGTCGCGGGTTCGATCCTGACTACGGTTGCTGTCTATACGGAGTTTGCACGTTCTCCCCGTGACCTGTGTGGGTTCTCTCAGAGATCTTCGGTTTCTTCCCACACTCAAAATGCATATAGGTTTGTAGGTTAATTGGCTTGGTAAGAAAACATTTAATGTATAGGGATTGCTGGGCGGTGCAGACTCGGTGGGCTGAAGAGGCTGTTTCATAAGATCATAAGTGATAGGAGTAGAATTGGCCCATCAAACCTACTCTGCCATACAATCATGGCTGATCTATCCCTCCCTCCTAACCCCATTCTCCTGCCTTCTCCCCATAAACCCTTGACACCCGCACTAATCAAACTGTGCTGTATCTCTAAACTAACCAAAGTACTGTAAATAAAGTACAAAATGCAGTCTGCGAAGAAAGTTCGGGATTAAATGGTTTCCAGAAAATGACAACGAAAATGAAAGTGGTTAAAAAAAAGATTTATAATTAGTTTCGTTATTGTGGAAAGTATACCTCCTTTGCATATCGTTAGCAGTCCTTTTCCCACTTCCACTAATCCGTCTCCAACAGCACATATCAAGAAATATTTTAACACCTTGTCATAAATTCTGTTCCACCCTGATTGCTGCTCATTTGCAGATTTCCATTCCACCATCCCATTGCGTCTGAAACTGAAACATGTGAAATATTTCTCATCTGGCCTGATTTTAAGCTGTCATTATTAAAACAGGTGAAAATATGAAGCTGATTGTTGTGTGCTAACCAGCCAGTGGAAAGAAAATACATGATTACCAAAGCACCTCGGTACAATGTCACAATAAATGAAACTAAACAAAACTAAACATGATAAAGGGAATAATGTTTAGTGCAAGATAAAGTCCAGTAGTATCCGATTAAAGATAGTCCGAGGGTCTCTAATGAGGTAGATGGTAGCTCAGGACCGCTCTATAGTTGGTGATGGATGGTTCAGTTGCCTGATAACAGCTGGGGAGAAGGCAGGAGAATGGGGTTGAGAGGGACCAATAGGTCAGCCATGATTGAATGGCAGAGCAGGCTCGAAGGGCCGAATGGCCTAATTCTGCTCCTATGACTTTTGACCTTATGATCACATTCTATTATTATTATTGTAATAAGTTAGCAGCAATTGAAGGCAGTGGGATTCGAACCCATGGAGCCTCCAGGGAGGGTTTTCTCATTCAGCCCTTGCCAACTCGTGGTTCTTCACTGTTTCATTATAATGGGCGGAAATGTTGGCAAACTGTGCCTGGAATGTGAGCATGCCAGACCAGGATTCTGGCTTCATGCCAGCCTGTGTCTCAGTTCTTCAGGCTTGAGTGGGTGCTGTGAGCCTGCCTGGGTATAAAGCGAGGAGTTTGTATCAAAAAGATCCGAGCTCTGCTCAGACGGATTCTTTGCTTTGGAAATGGCGGTGGGTTTCCATGGTGATACAGCTGACCAGAAATAAATCCCACTTTGCATTCTGGTGAGGCAGATTCTTCTCTGACCCGCTCACTGCTGACGGTGAGTTTATGTAAGGTCATTATCATCAGTGTTGTAAAGAAAACTCCTTAATATTTCCACCTTCTGAGTGTCTATAAATTTTACTTTAGACTTTAGAGATACAGTGTGTGGAATCAGGCCCCTCGGCACAATACATGCTAGGGGCAATTTACAGCAGCCCATTCACCTTGTAAGTCTTTGGAGTGTGGGAGGAAACCGGAGCACCTGGAGAAAACCCACGCTGTCACAGGGAGAATGTGCACACTCCGTACAGACAGCACCCGAGGTCAGGATCGAACCAGCATCTCTGGTGCTGTAAGGCAGCAACTCTACTGCCGTGCCACAGTGCCGCCCTGATTTTGCTGTTGTTTATACAATGTTGTGGTTGTGTACAGCCTCGTCATGAGTCCGAGCTGATTAAAAGCAGGTACTAAGCTCAGGAGAGGTGAGTTAACACCTGACAGTTAACACTCCCTGTCCAGAGCCACGCACCACCAGACTCTTCAGTTTAGTTCTTTAGTTTGGAGATACAGCATGGAAACAGGACCTTTGGCCCACCGAGTCCGCACTGACCAGCGACCCTTTACACTAGGACCATCTTACACACGAGGGACAATTTACAATTTTCACCTAAACTAAGTTAACCTGCAAACCTGTACATCCTTGGAATAAGCAGGGAGACTGGAGTACCTGGGGAATACCGATGCAGAGAATTTTCTCTTAGTGACTGCGTGGGTTTTCTCTGGCTGCTCGGGTCGTCCCCCACATTCCAAAGACATGCAGATTTGTAAGTTAATTGACTTCTGTAACTTATACCCTAGTGTGTAGGGTAGAACTAGTATACGGGTGATTGTTGGTCGGTGTGGACTCGGTTTGCCGAAGGGCCTGTTTCCTTCAAAAAAAGATAATCTTTCTTGAAATGCATTGTAACACTGTCACTATGCCTACATAATATTTTGTTCCCTTTCTCCTCACTTCTCAACTGTTTAGTTCAGTTTAGAGATACAGCGCCGAAACAGGCCCTTCGGCCCATCGAATCCGCACCGACCGGCGATCCCCACACATTAACGCTATTCTGCAGGTGCTACGGACAATTTACATTTATCCCAAGACAAGTAACCTACAAACCTGTACGGCTTTGGAGCGTGGGAGGAAACCGAAGGTCTCGAAGAAAACCCACGTGGGTCACGGGGAGAAGGTAGAAACTCCGTACAGACAGCACCCGTAGTCAGGATCGAACCGGGTCTCTGGCGCTGCAAGGCAGTAGTTCCACCGCTTGTGTCACGGTGCCGCCTATTTATTTATTTCCACTAAGAAAGGGAAAATAATTTGAGGCATAATATAGTCACTGAAGTTAGTAAATTGTTGGGGTGTACAGAACAATGTAGCAAGGACAAGGAGAGTTTAAGTATTATTATCATGTCTCCGAACATAACAGCAGATCTTTGACTAAATAAATCAACTGTGGAAGTAGGAAAAATGGACATTATTGGGAATGCTTATTGTCAATAGAGTTATAGAAGTAAATGAATTTACAAACACAATCAATACATGGCATACAAATGGCACTTTCATCAACAACTGGTCTTTTAATATAACTGGATGATTGTATTATTGTATTTCATGAAAACATCTCTGGCATTAGTTAAAGAATCAATATTTCCACATCTTGTAGATTATATAGCATTACGTGTTTTTTTTAAATCATGTATCTCATTTGCAGAAGATAGACACAACGTGCTGGAGTAACTCAGCGTGTCAGGCAACATCTCTGGGTGGTACAGTGGCACAGTGGTAGAGTTGCTGCCTTACAGCGCCAGAGCCACAGGTTCGATTCTGACTACGGGTGCTAACAATATGGAGTTTGTTCATTCTCCCCGTGACCTGCGTGGGTTTTCTCCGGGTGTTCCAGCTTCCTCCCACATGCCAAATACGTACAGGTTTTTGGGTTAATTGGCTTTGGGAAAGTTGAAAATTGTCCCTAGTGTGTGTAGGGTAGTGTTAATGTACAGGGATCGCTGGTCGGCTAATGTACAGGGTGATCACTGGTCAGTGGGGACTCTGAGGGCCGAAGGGCCTATTTCGGTACTGTATCTCTAATGTCTAAAGTAAAGACATGCCCATCAACAGCACCTCTCCCCTCTACAGTTGTTCTACCACCCCCATACACGTGGGGTAAACCATTGATGTGGCCCTTGTGGCTAAAGGCATCAGGGAGTATGGAGAGAAGGCAGGTACAGGATACTGAGTTGGATGATCAGCCATGATCATATTGAATGGCGGTGCAGGCTCAAAGGGCCGAATGGCCTACTCCTGCACCTATCTTCTATGTTTCTATGCTTCTATTGTGGCCAGTCTACCATCGACCCCAAGTGACTTTGGGACGTGGGAGGAAAACCAGTCCCACTGACAACACCATAAAGGCAAATCCATTTGCCCATAACATCATGGCTGGGAGAATGTACGAATCCACTTGTTCTCCAAAGCCGCATGAATTCCACAACACCATATGTCTCTTTTCTTAATGTACTGGGACTCTCCCACCAGTGGAAACATCCTCTCCATATTCACTCTACGCAGGTCTTTCACTAGTCGGTAAGTTTCATCCTTCAAAACTCCAGCGAGTGCAGGCCCAGTCAAAACGTTCATCGTACATTAACCCAATCATTCCAGGATCATTCTCATAAACTTCCTGAACTCTCTCGTTCGTCATTACATCCTTCTTCAGATAATAGGCCCAAAACTCCTCGTAATGCTCCAAATGAGGTCCGACCAGAGGCTCAGCATTACATCCCTGCTTTTATAGTTTAGTTTAGTTTAGAGATACAGCACGGAAACAGGCCCTTCGGCCCACTAAGTCTACTCCGACCAGCGATCCCTGCATATTAACACGATCCTACAAACAGTGGGGACAATTCACATGTATACCAAGCCAATTAACCTACAAACCTGTACGTCTTTGGAGTGTGGGAGGAAACTGAAGATCTCGGAGAAAACCCACGCAGGTCATGGGGAGAAGGTACAAACTCCGAAACGGACGAGCACCCGTGGTCAGGATCGAACCCGGGTCTCTGGTGCTGCAAGCGATGTAAGGCAACAACTCTACTGTGCCACCCTGATATTCTAATTCTAATCTAGGTTAGGATCGAACAGGGTTAGGTTAGGACTGAAGCTGGGAGGCAGCAGCACGACCTGCTGTGCCACCAGGTTTTATATCTGCCAAGACAGATATAGATGCTGAAAAGTGAAAACTCTATCAACACCCCATCGGCATAGTTGAGGCTCTGGTTACAAAGTGCAAGTGATTTAAAGCACCCATTGATGTGTGGGATTGGATATTGCTTCATTTGCACCTACGACCCAGCATAGAAAAGACTACAATCTATGAAAGGAAGTGCTGCTGGCTGTGTAGGGGCGTCTCAGAACCAACAGCACCGTTGGAAGTCACCTTATTACCATGCGTGGTGTGATCCAACTTTGCTGCTGAAAATGTTAAACATTTTCCCTTAGCTTGATGTCAGATATCTATCTGAATCTAATTTTGCTTATTCTCCATCTGATTCCGGGCTCCCTTCACAGTCTTCTAAAATCTTTAAAAAAAAATGTAAATTATTTTCCATCAGGTTTATTTTAAAGCGTTAGGAAAATAAATCTTCCCTTGCCTATCCATCTGCCTGTATGTGTTTCAAGTGTGGCAGAAAACCAAAGCAACCGGGGAAAACCCACGCAGGGCACTGGGTGAGCGTGCAAACTCCGTTCAGACAGCACCCGTAGTCAGGGTCGAACCCGGGTCTCTGGCGCTGTAAGGCAGCAGCTCTACCGCTGCGTCTGTGGTAGAATCTGGAGCGAGTCGATGAGAGCATGGGGGAGCAACATGGTGGCGAGAAGGATTAGGACCTGTTTCCATGCTGTATCTCTTTGACTAAAGTCGAGAGGGGGCTTATGAGAATGATCCAGTGGATGATTGGGTTAACGGATGATGAGTGTTTGACGGCACTGGGCCTCTACTCGCTGGAGTTTAGAAGGATGAGGGGGCACCTCATTGAAACTTACCAAATAGTGAAAGGCCTTGATAGAGTGGATGTGGAGAGGATGTTCCCACTAGCGGGAGAGTCTAAGATCAGTGGGCATAGTCTCAGAATAAAAGTACGCATCTTTAGAAAGGAGATGAGTAGAGGGTGGTGAATCTGTAGAATTTGTGGCCACAGACAGTTGTGGGGACCGTCATATGGTATTTTTAAGGCGGAGATTGACAGATTGTTGATTAGTATGAATTTCAGGGGTTACGGGGAGAAGGCAGGAGAATGGGGTTGAGAGGGAAAGATAGATCAGCCATGATTGAATGGTGGATTAGACTCGATGGGCCGAATGGCCCTGACTTGTGAGCATGAATTTATGACTCTGAGTAAGAGATAGCACAGGGCATGGTGGGCTGAATGGCCCTTTTCTGCGGTTGTATCAGTTCCATCAGCTTTATGGCGTATCATATTTTTGATCTAATTATTTTCATGCATGATCTGGGACAGAAATCATGCTTTTCTCCCGAGATATTTAGGATGATTGTTAAATCAAGTAAATCTAAAACCTCCCATCCCTGACTGCACAACTGTCGTCAGTTTAACTAATTCCAGATTTTTGCATTTTTCAGATTCACAAAATAAATAAATAAATGTGTATCTCTGCACTGACAATAGTTTTAACTGATAGCTGAGAGGCTGAATCGGTGAAATGTGATTTTAAGGATCATTGTATCAGTGTTAAGTCGCGTTGAATTAGCACTTAAAATCATGGACGCAATTGGAAGGGATGTAGCTGGTGGCTGGTAGCTGGTGGCTGGTGGCTGGGGGTCTTTGCTGCAGTTTATCCAATGTTTAGTCCTGTAAACTTAAGGACAATGGTCTAATGAGTGAACGATACTTTATTGTCACATTTTCACACCAAAGCCCAGACCATCACACAAACCAACCTCCCTTCCATCAACTCCATCTACACCGCACGCTGCCGTGCCAAGGCCAGCAGCATAATCAAGGACCAGTCGCACCATGGCCACTCCCTCTTCTCCCCTCTCCCATCGGGCAAAAAGGTATAGAAGTGAGTAAACGCACAGCTCCAGATTTAGAGGCAGTCTCAGGCAACTAGACCATTCAATCAACAACTAACGAGCAGTCCTGAACTATTATCGACCTCATTAGAGACCCTTGGACTATCTTTGGTCGGGCCTTACTGCCTTTATCTTGCATTAACCCTTATCATGTATCTGTACACTGCGAATGGCTCGATTGTAATCATGTATTGTCTTTCCGCTAACTGTTTGGTATGCAACAAAGGCTTTTCGCTGTACCTCAGTACATGTGACACTGAACTAAACTAATGGTTTCAGCCCGAAACGTTGCCTATTTCCT
Organism: Leucoraja erinaceus; assembly: GCF_028641065.1. Classification (NCBI taxonomy): domain Eukaryota; kingdom Metazoa; phylum Chordata; class Chondrichthyes; order Rajiformes; family Rajidae; genus Leucoraja; species Leucoraja erinaceus. The sequence goes on from NC_073395.1 coordinate 9,438,259, forward strand.
TCGCTGCATAGATGCTGCCTCACCCACTGAGTTTCTCCAGCACCTTTTGTCTACCTTCATTTTCCAGCATCTGCAGTTCCTTCTTAACCATTGTAAACTTCAGGACAATGCTTTAAGTAAGCCTGATAATCCTTGCCAATGAATGAATCCATGAAGACACAAGTAACTGCAGATGCAAGTGTACAAATAAAAGACCCAAAGTGCTGGAGTAACTCAGCAGGTCAGGCAGCATCTCAATAGATGGATAGGATAGGTAACATTTTCGGTCAATAGACACAAAGTCTGAAGAAGGGCTCTGACCCATAACGTCACCTATTCTTTTTCTCCAGAGATGCTGCCTGACCTGTCGAGTCACTCCAACACACTGTGTCTATCTTCAGTATAAACCAGCATCTGCAGTTCCTTCCTACATGTTGTAGCTCTGGATCCTGCAGATGAATGAATCACTGAACATGACTTCATCCATACAGGCGTCAAATTGTCACAATGTACTCGATTAAGGGGGTCAGGCAGCATCTCTCGAGAAAAAGGAGAAGCGATGTTTCTGGGCGGGACCCTTCTTGGACTGAAAATAGAGGTGGGGGGGGGGGGGGGGGGGGGGGGAGGAGGGGGGGGGGGGGGGGGGGGGGGGGGGGGGGGGAGGTACAAAGGAACAGGGGGAAACTGGAAACATAGAAAAGGGCAGGGGGGGGGGGGGCTGTGTACTCAGTTCTCTGGGTCCAGTGATCCCCTCCCACCTACAAAGACGAACAGATCTTGTAGGATTCACCACTCTCTGTGTGAAAAAAGTTCTTCTCATCTCGGTTTTAAAGGTCCCTTAAGTTTCCCCCTTAATAATAATAATTGTTCCTAATAATAATAATAATAAATTTTATTTATGGGCGCCTTTCAAGAGTCTCAAGGACACCTTACAAAAATTTAGCAGGTAGAGGAAAAACATGTAGGGGGAATTAAATAAATAGTAAAGACATGACTAGTACACAAAGTAATGACAGAATTCAATTCTCAGAATACAACAACTAAGTTACAGAGATAGGTTGAATAAGTTAGGTCTTTATTCTCTGGAGCACAGAAGGTTAAGGGGGACCTGATAGAGGTCTTTAAAATGATGAGAGGGATAGACAGAGTTGATGTGGACAAGCTTTTCCCTTTGAGAATAGGGAAGATTCAAACAAGAGGACATGACTTCAGACTTAAGGGACAGAAGTTTAGGGGTAATATGAGGGGGAACTTCTTTACGCAGAGAGTGGTGGCGGTGTGGAATGAGCTCCCAGTGGAAGTGGTGGAGGCAGGTTCATTGGTATCATTTAAAAATAAATTGGATAGGCATATGGATGAGAAGGGAATGGAAGGTTATGGTACGAGTGCAGGCAGGTGGGACTAAGGGGAAAAAAATTTGTTCGGCATGGACTTGTAGGGCCGAGATGGCCTGTTTCCGTGCTGTAATTGTTATATGGTTATATGGTTATATGGTTAATTCAAAACACAATATGAGGCAATTAATGCACAGATGAAAAGGGAGGGGGACGTTGGGCTAAGGATAGGCAGAGGTGAAGAGATGGGTCTTGAAGCGGGACTGGAAGATGGTGAGGGACACGGAATTGCGGATCAGTTGGGGGAGGGAGTTCCAGAGCCTGGGAGCTGCCCTGGAGAAGGCTCTGTCCCCAAAACTGCGGAGGTTGGACTTGTGGATGGAGAGGAGACCGGCTGATGTGGATCTGAGGGACCGTGAGGGTTGGTGGGGGGAGAGGAGGTCAGTGAGATATGGAGGGGGGGGGGGCAGATGGTGGAGGGTTTTGTAGGTGAGGACCAGGATCCCTAGTGTGTAGGATAGTGCTACTGTACGGAGTGATCGCTGGTCGGTGCGTATCCGGTGGGCCGGAGGGCCTATTTCTACGCTGTATCTCTGAAGTCTAAAATAAAGTAAAGACATGCACACTAACAGCACCCCTCCCCTCTCCAGTTGTTCTACCACCCACATACACATGGGGCAGGCTATTGTGGCCAATCTACCATCAACCTCTGATTGACACAAAGTGCTGGAGTAACTCAGCGGGTCAGGCGAAAAAGGATGGGTGGCATTTTGGGTCGGGACCCTTCTTCAGACTGGAGTCCCTCAATCTGAAGAAGGGTTCTGCTAGTCGGTGGGTGGAGGATGGTGCCGCCCTGAGTCTCCAGTTCTTACTTGAACGGTGGCGAAGGCTGAGCTCAAAAAATTATTTAAACTGAAGATAGACACAAAATGCTGGAGTAACTCAGCGGAGGAGGCAGCGTGTCTGGAGAGAAGGAATGGGTGACGTTTCGGGTCCAGACCCTTCTTCAGACTCTGTTGCTGAAGTCTCGTCGGAGAGAGGGGGAGAACTTCTTCAACGTAGACATACCTTGAGGAGGTTTTCGCAGTGGAGCAGACGAAACGTGTCGGAAGGAACTGCAGATGCTGGTTTAAATCGAAGATAGACACAAAAGCTGGACTAACTCAGGAGAGAAGCAATGGGTGACATAATATTGCTGAACTATTGACAACAATTTATTTAAACTGAGCTGCATTTTAGAAACTGAGCTGCGTACATCTGTTACTTTGAATTCTTTTGTGTAAACCAGCATCTGCAGTTCCTTTTGTCTACATAGTTCTTTAAAAAGCCACAGAGCTTTTGATTGCTGCTTCCCACTAGCACCGTTTGGTCAGCAAACTTTGAATAAAGATATTATGTGGAAATTGAGGCTTTTCATATTCAAATGAACAAATTTACATTATCTATAAATAAAAGTGAAATAGCGAGCGCAGCAGGCGGGACAATCAGTCCCTGGGTTCACAACGACTGTCAAATGGAAATGATTGTCAAGCAATCGTGATTAACAATAAATGTATTTGATGGGACCCAGTCAATTAGCTGTTTATACTGTCATTCATACCTCACCAAGCAAGATTAAATGGAGCAGCTATATAGCGATGAATAAGCCAGAATTTATTTCTTGTGACATAAACAATTATCCATTCACGATGGCCATTCAGAGTTTTAAAAAGTGCTATTAACTTCATTTCAAGGCCATTGCATCTCAAGTCATTGTTAAAGGCTTCGGTTGGATTGAAAGATGGAGCTTAGAGACAGGCCTTTCAGCCCAACGAGTCCACACCGATCACTGATCACCTGTCCACATCAGTTTAGTTCAGAGATACGACTTGGAAACTGGCCTTTCGGCCCATCGAGTCCACTCCGGCCATCAATCAGCCGTTCGCACGACTGTAGTTCCACGTAATCCCACTCTCACATCCAATCCCTCCACGCTGGAGGCAATTTACAGAGGACCAGAGGACATAGGTTTAAGGTAAAGGGGAAAAGATTTAATGGGAATCTGAGGGGTAACTTTTTCACACAAAGGGTGGTGGGTGTATGGAACAAGCTGCCAGAGCAGGTAGTTGAGGCTGGGACTATCCCGTCGTTTAAGAAACAGTTAGACAGGTACATAGATAGGACAGGTTTGGAAGGATATGGACCAAGCGCAGGCAAGTGGGACTAGGGTAGCTGGGACATTGTTGGCCGGTGTGGGCAAGTTGGGCAGAATGGCCTGTACATGGAGTGTGGGAGGAAACCGAAGATCTTGGAGAAAACCACGGGGAGAATGTACAAACTCCAGGGTGGAAGATTGCAATCTTCACGTGGTCCGCCCCGTTTCGACGAATGCAATCAACCCAGTGTGCACAATCAAATAAGATCAAATAGAACAAGTTGTCCTACAACTTTAGGCTGTGCACACCATACGCAAGAAGAAGAAGTACAAACTCCGTACAGACAGCACCCGCAGTATGGATCGAACCCGGGTCTCTGGCGCTGTAAGACAGTAGCTCGACCGCTGCGCCACCGTGATCTCAAAGCAATGCAACCAAAAACGATCACTGAAATAAATGTTCACTGAAATCAGATGATAGAACTGAGGAAACATTGGACTATAGGTGACAGAAGTCATTGAATTTACTAAATTAGACCCTAACTTGAAGACAAAAACAACTAGCCTAAAATAATTATCGTCTATCGTACATTGTCCCAGGTAATCGGCTTCCTCTGTCTCTGAAATGAGGGAGAGGTGCATCTTTCCAGGGTGGTTATAATTCTACTGTACTCCATGATATCAGCTCGCCGCTACAAAGCTCCTGTTCTGTCTATTACACGGCTGCCACGATTTAATCAAGTGTCGTGTTTTAATTTCCACACTAATCTGGGCACCACATGAAAGCTGCCCATAAATTATTTATAAGCCTCTCCGTCTGAATTCACCCGACTTAACTGTGGAAATTCACGTGTGGTTTTTAAACGCCTGCCAGGGCTGACCCACTGTTGCTCTGCAAAGCTCTCAAAGCAAAACGGATCTGGCAACTGCGTAAGTGGTAACAGTCTGGATAATACACCAGAGTGCCTCCAAGACTAATATTAATCCTGTCCCAGCACCAATTTTCTTAAGGTCTGAAAGAAGACGAGGGAGTCCCAACAGTGCAGCGGTAGTTGCTGCCTTTACGGCGTCAGGGATCCTGGTTCGATCCTGGCTACCGGTGCAGTCTGTACGGAGGATAGTACGGGGTGACCGTTGGTCGGTGTGGACTCGGTGGCCAGAAGGGTCTGTTTAAACATTGTATCTCTAAAGTAAACTAGACTAACCTAATTGCCTTAGATACATATCCTATTGCCTGTGGGAAATTTCTTCCTCATAACCATTCCTAATTTGGACAAGAAAACTCTTCATTACAACACTTGGATACCCTAAAGCAGTTGGCAGCCAGCGTACCTTTTTGAAATGTGTCAATGATAAAAATGCAGAAAATGTGGTGTCTGATCTGAACACAGAAATTGCCCAAAACAGCAATGTGATAATCAGTCATTATGTTTGGACAAGAAGCCACAAGAACATAGAATATTCAGGCAGCAATAGCCATTCCGACCCTCAAGTTCGTTCATCAAAATCACACTTGATCTTTCACCCCAGTGCTACTTTCTTATACTGACCCCATATCTCTTGAATCCCAGTTCCCCAAACTCTTTCAATCTTTGACTTAAATAAACACAGCAACTGCACCTTCACTCCTTCTTAAATTGACAATTCTGTTGAGAATTACCCTGCTTACACCCTCTTCTCCCCTCTCCCATCAGGCAAAAGGTACATAAGTGTGAAAACGCACACCTCCAGATTCATGGACTGTTTTTCCCCAGCTGTTTCCCCAGGCAACTGAACCATCCTCACCCAACCAAAGAGCAGTGCTGAACTACTATCTACCTCATCGGGGAACCTCGGACTATCTTTGATCGGACTTTACTGGCTTTACCTTGCACTAAAAGTTATTCCCTTATCACTGCGATTGGCTCGATCAAATGTAATCTGCTGGCTGGTTTGCACGCAGAAAATACTTCTCACTGTACCTCGCTCGGTACATGTGACAATGAACTAAACTAAACTAAACCAAATTGAGAATGAAATTGAGAATAACATTGGGAATGACAAACATTTGCTACCCTCCAGTTGAAAATAAAATCTTTTCTTCTTTGACCCAAATATCCGTTCCCTTATTTTCAGACTGTGACCATAAGATCATAACGCCTGGTTCTAGACAGCAATGAGTAGCACCAACACGATATCTGAATGAATGAATGAATGATGCTTTATAGTTTCTTGTCACATGTGACAAGTCACAGTGGTATTATTTGTTTTGCTTCCCCAAGGTATGCAAAGAGTTGCCACATAAAGGGCACCGTCAGAGTTATAAAGTATTTCCATTTTAACACAAACAATTTTTAACACATACCAGTTGTGCTCCCCCTTAGTTCTCTGCGGACCCCCGTGCCAGGCCCTCCTTTGTTCTCCCTCTCGGCAGTCCCACCGATCTCCATAGCTCTCCACGCAAAGAATTTTGTACGTTTCAATGAGATTGCAATTCATTCTCCCAAAGTTTCAAGAGCACCTCGGCCCGGTCTGATGAATCCGCCCTCGACTGACAAAGCCGTCAACCAAGCAATCAGTTTGGTGAACTTTAGCTGCTCTCCCTCCATTTCAAGTAATGTGCTTCATTGTGTGGGGAGACCAGACCAGCATACAATACCCCAGATACAGTTTCACCAGGGCCTTGTATAATTGCATCAGGATGTCTCTCCTCTCCTACTCCGATCCTCTTATAATAAATGTCATAACCCTTTGTAACAACTTGCTGACACTGTGTGGTGACTTTCAACTATTTGCTGACACTCTGTGCTAATGTTCAATTATTGACCCACTTCCCCCGAGCACGGGCTTATAATTTCATTGCTTTTCTATTTTGCTCTCCCAAAGAGGATGGCCTGGCATCTTTCCACATTGAATTCCACCTGGCATGTCCTTGTCCATTCACTGGGCCTGGCTATCACCTCCTGAAGCTTTTCCGCATTCTTCGTTTTCTACACTCTGCCACCGAGCTTTCTATCGATGGCAAAGTTTGATCTATCACGGTGATCCTCTCATCATCACGATCATATACCCCAGTGCTACTTTTTTACACTGACCCCATATCCCTTGATTCCTAGATCCAAAACTCTTGCAGTCTTTGACTTCAATATACACAATAACTGCACCTCCACACTCCCTTACATTATTTATTTCTACCTATTGAAACAGCTTCTGTAGATCTTTTATTTTCTTCAATGTCCTACTTCTGGTGAAGAGATGGCACCAGCATAATGGCATCGTTCAAAATGTAGACCGGGCTTATATTCACTGGAATTTAAAAGGATCTGATAGAAACATATAAAATTCTTAAGGGATTGGACAAGGTAGATGCAGGAAAAGAAAATCCTATGTTGGGGGAGTCCAGATCCAGGGGTCACAGTTTAAGAATAAGGGGTAGGCTATTTGGGACTGAGATGAGGAAAAAGGTTTTCATCCAGAGAGTTGTGAATCTGTGTGAATTCTCTGCCACAGAAGGCAGTGGAGGCCAATTCACTGGATGTTTTCAATAGAGAGTTAGATATAACTGAGGGCTAACGGAATCAAGGGATATGGGGAGAAAGCGGGAAGGGGTTATTGATTTTGGATGATCAGCCATGATCATTATTGAATGGCGGTGCTTGTTCAAAGGGCCGAGTGGCCTACTCCTGCACCTGTTTTCTATGTTTCTATAATGGATCGGTTGCTGTCATCCATTAATTCCACACGAACGTCTCTGCACCGTCCCTGGGAACCAGTTCTTCCAAGAACTTTGGTAACCCACGGCAGTTTGACGGCCTGTGTCCGCGGTCCCTCCAAGATGGCGGCACCTCTGTAGAAGTCCACTGCAGTGTGGAGGCACTGCCAAACCCACAGAACTGATGAAGGGTCTCGACCCAAAACGTCACCTCTTCCTTTTTCTCCAGAGATGCCGCCTGACCAGCTGACTTACTCCAGCATTTAGTGCCTGACAAGGAATTAAATCACTTTTCCATTCTTTTCTCCGCAGTGAGAAACATAGAAAATAGGTGCAGGAGTAGGCCATTCGGCCTTTCAAGCCAGCATCGCCATTCAATGCGATCATGGCTGGGCATCCAAGATCAGTACCCCGTTCCTGCTTTCTCCCCATATCCCTTGATTCAATGAGGCATTGCTTTAGTTGTCGGAGAGATAAGCTTCCTTAATACTATCTCAATATGGCTAGCAAAGCCTTCACTGCTACACCACGATGCGATACGATAGAACTGTATTTATCCCTGGAGGGAAATTGATTTGTCACCAGTCATGAAAAGACAAGATACTTGAAACATGAAATTACAGTGACGAGTAGAAAGGATTGGGGATGTGGAAAGATTGTGGATGGGGGAGGGGAGGGGTCAGTCTCAGTCTACCCCACGGCAGAAGGGGGAGGAGTCGTACAGTTTGATAGCCACAGGGAAAACAGGGAGCTCAGGGATGCTGCCTGAACCGCTGGCTTAATCCAGCATTTTGCATCTAACAAGGTATTAAATTACTTTTCCAATCTTTCCTCCATGGTGAGACATTGCTTTGGTCGAAGGAGAGAAAAGCTTCCCTAATTACTACCGCAAAGCCTTCACCGCTACACCAGTGCGACCTTTATTTCTGTCACTGCCTGCATTCCCCGCCAATCTCGCAGCTCAGATGGAAGTGTTATCAGCAAGCGTTCATGTACTGAATATGTAGTTCTGCTGTGATAGTGAGGTAGATTTTTTTTTTAAAAAGGCGCAGAACACTTTAGATTTTTAAATAAATACATCATTAAATTCCGACGTTAGTGTTCTAGCCTGGATTGTAGGAAACTTATAACAGGGTTATGCCGCTGTCAGAGCCTCTGCAAACTGCCCAATTAAATACAAAATCCACGACTTGAAATGCTGAAAATACCCGCAGCTGAGTTCACAGGTTGTATTAATAATTTAGACTTTGGAAAGACAAACACAATTTCCAAATTGAAGGCCGGTGGCCAGTACTGAGGAGAAATTAATGCAGAATGACCAAATAGTTATCCAGTGAATTTCAATTTTATTATACGGTGTGAAATGGCGGTTAAAAAAATTAATGAGATCACATATTATTATTACGAAAATGGAAAGTTTAACTGGGCAAAAGGAAGGAAGGGATGTGGTATGCACCCTGCAATAAGTCTATGAAGTTAGCTTTGAACAAATCAATGTTACCTGGTTCCTTCAAGCAGCTCAGAGTCCTCGCCTGCTCAACCTCTCCCTGTAGCTCAGGCTCTCGAGTCCTGGCAACATCCTTGAAAAATCTTACATAGAAACATAGAAACATAGAAATTAGGTGCAGGAGTAGGCCATTCGGCCCTTCGAGCCTGCACCGCCATTCAATATGATCATGGCTGATCATCCAACTCAGTATCCCGTACCTGCCTTCTCTCCATACCCCCTGATCCCCTTAGCCACAAGGGCCACATCTAACTCCCTCTTAAATATAGCCAATGAACTGGCCTCAACTACCCTCTGTGGCAGAGAGTTCCAGAGATTCACCACTCTCTGCGTGAAAAAAGTTCTTCTCATCTCGGTTTTAAAGGATTTCCCCTTTATCCTTAAGCTGTGACCCCATGTCCTGGACTTCCCTAACATCGGGAACAATCTTCCTGCATCTAGCCTGTCCAACCCCTTAAGAATTTTGTAAGTTTCTCTGAAACGATTCTGTTGGTCTTTTTTTTCTATTATCATTCTGCTCAAGGGGGTTGTGGGGAGAAGGCAGGAGAATTGGGTTGAGAGGGAAAGATAGATCAGCCATGATTGAATGGCGGAGTACACGCGATGGGTCGAAGGGCTGAATCCCCCTCCTTTCACTGGTGAACATGTACAATCTGTTTGAAGATTGGCCACGTTGACCATCGTGCCCCATATATGTTGGTCCCCCTTGCTCGCATTTGGCCCATATTCCTCTGACCCAATACTATCCGTGTACCGGTTCAAACATTTTAAAACACCGTTTTAAGCATTGTAATAGGTTGTCCACATTAACCGTGTGTGAAATATCATGTGGGTGGGTGGCAGGTTTTGTGGGACAGGCAGTGATGGAACTGGGCTGGAATGGACGGGATGGATTAGTTTAGTTTAGTTCATTTTGGTTTAGAGATACAGCTCAGATACAGGCCCTTCGGCCAATCGAGTCTGCACCGACCAGCGATCCCCGCACATACAGAGTTGGATGATCAGCCATGATCATATTGAATGGCGATGCAAGCTCGAATTGCCGAATGGCCTACTCCTGCTCCTAATTTCTATGTTTCTATGTTTCTATTCACGCTATCCTACACACACGCGGGACAATTTACATTTATACCAAGCCAATTAACCTACAGACTTGTACGTCTTTGGAGCGTGGGAGGAAACCGAAGATCTCGGAGAAAACCCACGCTGGTCACGGGGAGAACGTACAAACTGCATATAGACAGCACCCGTAGTCAGGATTGAACCAGCGTCTCTGGCGGCGTAAGGCAGTAGCTCTACCGCTATGACACCGTGCTGCCTTGATTGTGGTGTGTTGTGGTGTCAGTGTGAGCCAGTGGAGCTGGGGTACTGGTGGATAGGCACAGTGTGAATGTGCAGTCAGGGCCAAGTGGAGAAGGTGAGTGAGGTTAATAGCTACAAACCCTGGTTTGCCGGGAGACCTGAAGTCTGACAAGCATGGCTTTTCTTCCCCACACCACCTTCCTTCATGCCCACGTTATGAAGAGTAACCGATCACTTTGGATGACGGATGGGAGAAGGTATTTGGGCTGGAAGTTGGTGAAGGCTTGGAAAACTGATGGCAGCCCTGATATTTGGTCCTATCTCCAAGTCTATCTCCAAGTCCTAACTAACCCTAGAACCATCACCCACCCCCCCAAAAAAAACAACAGTTAAATGAGATCACCTTTCATTCTTCGAAACTCAAGTTTAGTTTAGTTTAGTTTAGTTCAGTTTAGATCAGTTTAGTTTAGTTTAGTTTACTGTCACGTGTACCGAGGTACTCAACGTTATTTCTTTGGCATCCATTTCGAGACTTCATTGCTGACGATGTAATGGGAATGGTGTTGGTGGTGAACGCTTGAGTTTGGATCGACACGACCTAACTATCATCAGGAGCACGAAAAACAAATTAACGAGAGCCCAGGTGGCGAAGATAGAGGCTGACAGAGTTCTCTCCCTGGATAAATGCCAAACAGCTGAGTGCCAGTCACAATAAGTTTGCGTTGAGATGCTTCCAGAGCATTGAGCATTGCTGCAAAGGCTCCTCTGACGGAAAACCTGTTAGACTTTAGAGACTTTAGAGTCTGGAAACAGGCCCTTCGGCCCACCGAGACCATTCCGACCAGCGATCACCCCGTACACTAGCATTATCCTATGCACTTGGGACAATTTAAAATTTACAGAAGCCAATTGACGTCCAAATCTGTTCATCTTTGGAGTGTGTGAGGAAATCTAAGAAAACCCACGGAGGTCACAGGGAGAAGGTACAAACTTTGTACAGACAGCCCTCCGTAATCAAGATTGAATCCCGGTCTCTGGCACTGTGAGGCAGTGACTCTACCAATACGCCACTGTGCTGTCTCACGTAAAGGCAAAATAAATATTTGTATGAAAATAACTGGAGACAGACCTGTGTTGGACTATTACTAATGCAGAGTCACTGCATTGGGTAACTTTGAATCACATTGGGTCTTCAACGGCTGGGGAAAGCAAACATTTCCTAGCAGACATTTTTCACTGAGAGAAACTTCACCACAAATATTTGCAAGAACATGAAAGGGAAAGGAGACGGTGGTCAGTGAATGATGAAGAGAATAAGTCAATGTATGTGGTATCATTTTGCATCAGAGCCGTGACCTGCGTGTGTTTCATCCGAGAAATTCAGTTCCCACCCACACTCTAAGACTTTGTAGGTTAACATAGAAACATAGAAACATAGAAAATAGGTGCAGGAGTAGTTTGGCCCTTCGAGCCTGCACCGCCATTCAATATGATCATGGCTGATCATCCAACTCAGTATCCTGTACCTACCTTCTCTCCACACCCCCTGATACCTTTAGCCACAAGGGCCACATCTAACCCCCTCTTAAATATAGCCAACAAACTGGCCTCAACTACCTTCTGTGGCAGAGAATTCCAGAGATTCACCACTCTCTGTGTGAAAAATGTTTTTCTCATCTCGGTCCTTAAAGATTTCCCCCTTATCCTTAAACTGTGACCCCTTGTTCTGGACTTCCCCAACATCGGGAACAATCTTCCTGCATCTAGCCTGTCCAACGCCTTAAGAATTTTGTAAGTTTCTATTAGATCCCCCCTCAAGCTTCTAAATTCTAGCGAGTAGAAGCCGAGTCTATCCAGTCTTTCTTCATATGAAAGTCCTGACATCCCAGGAATCGGTCTGGTGAACCTTCTCTGTACTCCCTTTACTGGCCTGGTATAAATGTAATAATTGTCCCTGGTGTGGGATAGTGTTAATAGGCGGGTATCGCTGGTCGGTGCAGACTCAGTGGGGCAATGGGCTGTTTCCGCGCTGTGTCTCTAAAACTGAAATTCAAAAAGAACTTCATTGGCTGCAAATCTCTTTGGCGATCCTAAATTCATGAAGGGATCTGTAGGAATACAATCATTCCTTCTTTTATACATTCTGATCTGCTGCCAACTCCTTTGGGAGGGAATGGAGATTCCATCGGAGTTGACTAATCTGATATGATATGATATGATATGCCATTTATTGTCACTATACATGTATAGTGAAACTGAAAGCTGCTCGTACTCAGTGCATACATACAATTTAGCACAAAAAACAAGAAACAGAAAAACAAAAAACAGCAGGGGGGGGGGGGGGGGGGGGGGGATGGGTGCACAATTTCTGCGGCGCTACAACATATATACATATATACAGATGGAAGTCCGTGGTGTTGGGCAGTGAAGTCAGTGCATGTGTGAATTAGAATTAATAGTAGTTATAATTCTCGGAAAGCAACTATTTCTGAGTCTATTTGTCCTAGCAACTATTTCTGAGTCTTTGTCCTAATCTGGCACCATCCACATTATGTTCTTGCAGAGGTTGTACTGAAACCCCCACTCACAGTCCTCCTCCCGATCTTTCTCCTTCTGGTCTCTGATTCCTCCATCTCAGGCACCGGATCTCCTGGCTTTTCTTTCCGAGACACTGTGTGGGCGGCACGGCGGCGCAACGGCGGAGATGCTGCATTACCGTGCCAGAGACCTGGGTTCCATCCTGACGATGAAATATATAAAACGTGTAAAATTACGAAAAGCACTTGTCAAGCTAGATGCAGGAGAAATGTTCCCAATTTTGGAGGAGTCTAGAACCAGGGGCCACAGTCTAAGAATAAAGGAGAGGCCATTTAAAACTGAGATGAGAAAAAAAAATTTCACCCAGAGAGTTGTGAATTTGTGGAATTCTCTGCCATGGAAGCCAGTGGGGGGAGGGGGAGGGGGGGGGGTGGGGGGGGGGGGGGGGGGGGGGGGGGGGGGGGGGGGGGGGGGGATTCACTAGATTCATTTAAAGGAGAGTTAGATAGAGCTCTAGGGCTAACGGAATCAAGGGATATGGGGAGAAGGCAGGCACGGGATACTGATTGTGGATGATCAGCCCTGATCACAATGAATGGCGGTGCTAGCTCGAAGGACCAAATGGCCTTCTCCTGCACCTATTTCCTATGTTTCTATGAGCGCTGTCTGTATGGAGTTTGTACATTTCCCCTGTGACCACGTGGGTTTTCTTCAGGTATTCCCTTTTCCTCCCGCACTCCAAAGACATGCAGGTTTGCTGGTTAATTGGCTTCTGTAATTTGTAAATTGGCCCAAGTGTGTAGGATACGCGCGCAAGGGGTGATCGCTGGTCGGCATGGATTCGGTGGGCCGAAGGGCCTGTTTCCACGCTGTATCTCTAAAGACCAATGGCTACTGACTCTTAGTACTCGGACTAGAAAGGAAGCAACTCAGTACAATATCAGATTTTGATCAGTTTAGTTTGTTGTCACGTGTACCGAGGTACAGTCAAAAGCTTTTGGTGCGCGCTAACCAGGCAGCGGAAAGACAATACATGATTACAATTGAGCTATTCACAGTGTACTGATACATGATAATGGGGTATGGACAAAAATGCCCGGAGACACTCAGCGGGTGAGGCAGCGCATCTGTGAGGCAAAGTTACAGGTCCTAAAGCGACCCCTAAAGGGTCTCAACCCGAAACGTCACCTATTCCTTCGCTCCATAGATACTGCCTCACCCGCTGAGTTTCTCCAGCAATTTTGTCTACCTTCGATTTTTCCTGCATCTGCAGTTCTTTCTTAAGCATGATAATGGGATTATGTTTAGTGCAAGGTAAAGCCAGTAAAATCCGATCAAAGCTAGTCTGAGGGCCACCCATGAGGAAGATAGTGGATGTCCCTGCTCCATAATACAGCAAGCAAGCCGGTACATTGAAATCTGTGCCCCAGGTGGGGAGATAATGCAGGGTTCCACTGAGCTGAGAAGGATTTTTGAATCACACTTTCATCAGACAGATGGCATTCTATGTTTCCATGCTTGTTGTTCTGTGGAGACACTGGCAGGTCCCAGCTCAAAAGATGCCATCTGCTCCTTACTGAATGCAGAGCACACGGGTCGTTCCTCCGTGAAAGCAGAACCTGGGTGACTTTTCAATGCTGCGGTGAGCAGCAAGCTGGGAACTGTGGCCACCTATAGCAGCAGCAGCAGCAGCAGCCACCACCTATAATGGGCCAAATGTCAGGAAGTTAAGAGTTATCTTCACTTCACCAGTTCTCCCCGATCTCATTGTGTGATTGGCACGACTGCATCTAGAAATAATCACTTAGAGTCATACAGCGTGGGAACAGGCCCTTCGGCCCATCAAGTCTGTGCGGACCAGCAATCACCCTGCACGCTAGGGACAATTTACAAAACACAGATGTAGCTTAGCCAATTAACCTACAAACCTGTATGTCTTTGGAGTGTGGGAGGACTTTGGGGATACAGCATGGAAACAGGCCCTTCGGCCCACTGAGTCCGTGCTGACCAGCGAGCACTATCCCACACACTAGGGATAAATTACAACTTGACACACAAACATGTATTCCTTTGGAGTGTGGGAGGAAACCGGAGCACCCGGAGGAAACCCACGTGGTCACAAACTCCGTACAAACAGCGCCGGTAATCAGGACCGAACCCGAAAACCCGGGTCTCTGGAGCTACCAGAGGCAACAACTGTCGATGCCGGAAACTGGAGCAACAAAGTGTCTGTAGGAGGAACCCACCAGATCAAAATGATTCAACGTTAATCAAAAAGTTGCAGTAGCTCACAGATTTCCTGTTTAAAATCCATGCTTTAGCCAACAATACAGAAAACACACATACGACGAAGTAATAATGCGGCTTAATGAATGAAAAATGTTTTAACTTGTGATTTTATTTGCAAGGAAACTTCTTTAGTTTCATTAGTGTTAATGTACGGGGATCGCTGGTCGGTGCAGACTTGGTGGGCCGAAGGGCCTGTTTCCCCGCTGTATCTCTAAGCTAAAATAAACTAGACTAAATATAGCATCCAAGTTTGTTTGTTTTATTATTGTCATGTGTACAGTGAAAAGCTTTGGTTAACGTTCTATCCAGTCAATAAAGTGGACTATACAATAAATACAATCAAACTATCCACAGTGCAAAGATAAAGGATAAAGGGTACAACATTTATTGCAAAGAGATAACACTGAAACCCGATAAAGTCAGATTAAAGAAAGTTCAAAGGTTTCCAATGAGGTAGATGGGAGGTGAGGATTGTACTCTAGCTATTGAGATGTTCAGTTGCCTGATAACAGTTGGGAAGAAACTGTTCCTGAATCTGGAGGTGTGCGTGTTCAATTTCTGTACCTTCGGAGCTAGACTTTAAAGTTACAGTGCAGAAACAGGCCCTTTGGCCCACTGAGTCTGCATCGACCAGCGGTCACCCTGCACACTAGCACTATCCTACACACTAGAGACAATTTATAATTTTATCAAAGCCATTAACCTACAAACCTGCACGTGTTTGGAGTGAGGAAGAAAACCAGAGCACCCAGGAGAAGACCCACGTGGTCACAGGGAGAACGTACAAACTCCGTACAGACAGCATCCGTAGTCAGCATCAAATCGGGTCAGGTACCTATTAAATATTTCCCCCCTCTTTAGATAGGGTGAACGCACCGAGTATTTTACGACAGTTGAGAAAAGACCTTTGGCCCAAGTCTGCATTTCGACCAGCGGTAACCCCGCAACAAGCACTAATCCGTACACACTAGACAATTATAATTTTATCACAGCCAGCAAACTACAAACCTGCACGTGTTTGGAGTGAGGAAGAAAACCAGAGCACCCAGGAGAAGACCCACGTGGTCACAGGGAGAACGTACAAACTCCGTACAGACAGCATCCGTAGTCAGCATCAAATCGGGTCAGGTACCTATTAAATATTTCCCCCCTCTTTAGATAGGGTGAACGCACCGAGTATTTTACCCAGGGTAAGGGAATTAAGAACCACAGGTTGAAGGTGAGAGGAACAAGATTTAACATGAATCTGAGGAGCAACTTATTCATTCAGAGGTAAATGGACCGAGCTGCCAGAGGGGATAGTTGAGACAGGTTACTATAACAGCATGATATGTTGGATAGGCACATGGGTAGGAAAGGTTTAGAGGGATATGGGCCAAGTTTAGACAAATGGAAGTATCTTAGAACATAAGGTCATGAGGTCATAATTGATGGGAGCAGAATTAGGCCATTCGGCCCATCAGGTCTACTCCAGCACTCAATTATGGCTGATCTATCTCTCCCTCCTTTCCCCATTCTCACGCCTTCTCCCCATAACCTCTGACATCCGTAGACGGGGCATCCTGGCCAGCATGGATAAGTTGGGCTGAAGGGCCTGTTTCCGTGTTGTAGGACCCTATGGCTGTATTTGAAATACATCGTGTTACTTTGTTGGAAAAAGTGACTTCATAGGTTCGAAGTAACGATGACAGGTTCTGGATTGCAGATGATTTAAAAAGAAAAACACTCCCAAGACTTTGGGATATGTCCGAAATATTTAATGTGTGCACAGATTTGTGTTCAGTAAAGAGCGAGGATATATCCTGCCTGGGCTGTCATTGGCAAGCACAGATTTTGGGAAGTTTGCAATTTTTTTAAATGTTTCTCACATTATAAAATCACACTTCACTCACCGCCATCCAATAGAGAGAATTATAGAAACACTAAAAAAATTCCGTGCTTCTCAGCATGAGGGGAAATCACAGAGGCAAGTACTTTATGCTTTAAGTCTGTATTCGACAGCAAGAAAGCAGCCAGCTAACTAATGTGCAGATATCTACCAGAGCTTTCCAGGAGAGATATAATCAATATCAATGTGGATATGGCGAGGCTAAAGACATGACATGAATGCTAATGTGAGGAATCACATGAACTTCTGATCTATGCCGTAGATAACAAATAATGAAGAAAAATAAAATCAATATGTTAATAACCCCAATTTTAGTGCAAAAAAAAAAGCCTGAAGTCCTTAGACAACCACAGAGACCTTACATAGTTCATGGTTTAATTAGTGCTTTGTAGTGATCAAGAATGTTCGGGCAGCACAATGGCATAAGGGAAGAGCAGCTGCCTTACAGCCGGAGCTGCCGGAGACCAGGGTTCAATCTAGACACGTTCTCCCTGTGACTGCGTGGGTTTTCTCCGGGTGCTCCGGTTTCCTCCCAGTGCAGGTTTGGAGGTTAATTGCCTTCTGTAGCTTGTCCCCAGGGTGTAGGGTGGAACTAGTGTACAGGTGATCATTGGTTTGTTCGGGCTTGGTGGGCCGAAGGGCCAGTTTCCACGCTTTCTCTCCAAACTAAACTGAAAACGAAACAGTGCGTAGGTGGAATCCGCAGCCAGGGAACTGCAAGGTGACATTTACATGAAAATTCACGAGGTCACGGGGAGAATGTGCAAATTCTGCACAGACAGCATCGAAGGTGAGGATCGGACCTGGGTCTCCGGCACCAATAGACAGCAACTCTACCACGACTGAATAGAATGATCCATTAAACTGCATGAGAGAAAATATATGCCTGGGAAAAAATTTTGTACTTAACTTAGTTAAGGTAGTTTCAATAGTTTTCAACTGTGAGTTTTTCAGTCTTCTAATTATATATATATATTTTTTAATTTTAATATCATGTTTTATTTTCTCAACAGGTTCTGAGTGATTTTGAGTGTTAAGGTCGTGTACAAAACCTGTTTTCAGTCTCCCACCAGTCGCTAATTACTTCAGGTAATCTTGTATTTCGCTCAATATTTGAATTACTTATCTCGAGATGATTGTGAAATATTAATAAGATGCCACTTACAGTGTGAAGAGAATTTAGCTCCAGAACTAGGCCCGATGCTCCTGAAAGTCATGAAAATTGAGCTTGCTGCATACTTCAAAAGAAAATTATAATTGATGACTTCCTGCAGCTCAGCCAGAGTAAATATTATTTTTAAAAAGTACAATTACAAAATATTTCTGATAGAGATTAACTGCTCTGTGACTGGAGACAGCTGACTCCTTTGATCGTGGCGAGCATGCTCTATTCAATGTAGAATTAGCAAAACACAAGACGAGTTTAGTTTAGTTTAGAGATACAAGGCGGGAACAGGCTCATCGGCCCACCGAGTCCGCGCGCTGCAAGCGCTGTAAGGCAGCAGCTTCACCGCTGCACCACTGTGGCCACCCAAGTCGTGAGAGTTTTTTTACCAATAACCACACAATTATTTTCTTCTTGCATATGGCGTGCACAGCCTAAAGTTGTAGGACAGCTTGTTCTAATTGATCTTATTTGATTGTGCACACCAGGTTCATTGCATTCGTCGAAACAGGGTGGACCACATGAAGGTTGCAATCTCCCACCCCACACAACTGCTTTGCTCATTCGTAAAGACCACCGCAATTAATTATAAAGTAAATGCATTTTGAGGATTGGCATTGTGATAAATTATGAATTGATTTCAGTTATAGCTGAGCTGCGTACACTGAGGCATTAAGGGCAATGACACATTTGCTCAGTCTGACATCTTCAGCAAAAGATTAATATTCGCAGATGCATTCTGAAATATTCTCAATCAACACTCTTGAGAAATGTCGTCTCATCTGCATTTATATGATGGAGTTCACGTTACAATACTTGCAAGCTCGTTACATCCATTGGCTGAGGTTTAAAGGTTTACGATTTCAATGAGGAGAGTTTATAGATTAATATTAAATAAAATATTCTCATAAATTGCCATGCTCAGCTGACATTTCTAAAGCACACAGACAGAATTTATACAGAAAATGGACACAAAGTCTTGGAGCAACTCAGCAGGTCTGGAGGCAGCATCTCTGGAGAAAAAGGAATGGGTGATGTTTTGGGGCTGGACCCTCCTTCAGACTGAAAGTAAAGGGTTTGGAGGTGGGGGGAAACTGGAGGTAAGAAAAGGACTGAACAAGTCAGTAAAAAGGCCATAAACTGATGACCAAGGAAGGGTGGAGCCCACAATGGTCCATTGTTGGCTGGGAAAAGAAGTGATAACGAAGGGCTACAAGGAAGCAAACTGTGAAATTGGTCGGAAGACTCGGGTGGAGGAGGGACGGAATCAAAGGGAATGCCAGGGTTAATTGAAATTTAAAAAAATCAATATTCATCCTGCTGGGTTGTAAGCTGCCCAAGCGAAATATGGTTCTGTTCCTCCAATTTGCAGCGCCAGAGACCCGGGATTCTCAGACAATTCACCCTGAGCTTGCCTTCTTAGACCGTGAGTTATGACTTCCATCAGGCCTGTGCCAGAGGTTAGTCGATGCACCTTGGGAAGTTCATGTAGAAATTTGCAGGGATTGTGAACAAACTTTATCTTACACTTAGTGGATTTTATTACTTACCAGGCTATACTGGACTTTATCTTGCAGTAAACATTATTCATGTTATACTCTTTATCATGTTTAATTTAGTTTAGTTTAGCTTGGCTTTGTTTAGAGATACAGCGCGGAAACAGGCCCACCTACAAACTTGTACGTCTTTGGAGCGTGGCAGGAAACCGGAGCACCCAGAGAAAACTCACACAGGTCACGGGGAGAACGTAAAAACTCCGTACAGGCAGCACCCATGGTCAGGATTGAACCTGTGTCTCTGGCGCTGTAAGGTAGCACCCCTACCACTGCCCCACTGTGCCACCTCTGTAAGATCACCTCACAGCCTGCTGCGCTCCAAGGAGTAAAGTCCTAGCCTGCCCTTAAAGTGCCCCAAAGTTGCTAAAATTGTTCTGGGTCCAGTCTCTGACCACACTCAGTGTTACACAGTGTCACACTGCTCCAAAATTCTTTAGTCAGAGGGTAGTTAATCTGTGCAACTCATTGTCACAGAGGGCTGCGGAGGCCAAGTCAGTGGATATTTTTAAGACAGAGGCAGACAAATTCTTGATTAGAACGGGTGTCAAGGGTTATGGCAGGAAAATGGGATTAGGAGGCAGAGATCAGCCACGATCGAATAGCGGATCGGACTCGATTGGCCGAATGGCCTAGTTCTACTCCTATGACTTGTGAACTTGCAAATTTCACTCTTGGAAATAATCTGATGCGCCAGATTCCTGATCACACTTTCCATCTCGCCAGCCTGACGGTGGAACGAGAACAAGGTGTCGTGCGATTGTGGGGTTTTGAATTAATTAAGCAATTTGTGACTCCTTAATGAAACGAAAGCAGGCACCTGCCTCTCGTCTATCTGGTGTCCCCTGCGTCTGTGCTGCCTGGCGCTGTTAATGAGGGACTGTGTTAACGAACAACTGTGTAGAATGTCTTTCCCTTTGATTGTGGGGGATGGATGACGAGGAGAAAGGGCCGTGCATCAATCCTCCCACATCACAACAGCACGGCGTTTAAGAGATAAGCTGATTCAAACTGAACAAAACCTGCACCATTATCCCACGTGTCCCTAGGCAATTGGTAACCACACTTGTGAACCAATCCCTAAGATGTTTGGAGAGATTTATACAAAGTAATAACATGGATTGATAGAGTGGATAACGAGAAACATAGAAACATAGAAACATAGAAATTAGGTGCAGGAGTAGGCCATTCGGCCCTTCGAGCCTGCACCGCCATTCAATATGATCATGGCTGATCATCCAACTCAGTATCCCGTACCTGCCTTCTCTCCATACCCCCTGATCCCCTTAGCCACAAGGGCCACATCTAACTCCCTCTTAAATATAGCCAATGAACTGGCCTCAACTACCCCCTGTGGCAGAGAGTTCCAGAGATTCACCACTCTCTGCGTGAAAAAAGTTCTTCTCATCTCGGTTTTAAAGGATTTCCCCTTTATCCTTAAGCGGTGACCCCTTGTCCTGGACTTCCCTAACATCGGGAACAATCTTCCTGCATCTAGCCTGTCCAACCCCTTAAGAATTTGTAAGTTTCTATAAGATCCCCTCTCAATCTTCTAAATTCTAGAGAGTATAAACCAAGTCTATCCAGTCTTTCTTCATAAGACAGTCCTGACATCCCAGGAATCAGTCTGGTGAACCGTCTCTGCACTCCCTCTATGGCAATAATGTCCTTCCTCGGAGTTGGAGACCAAAACTGTACGCAATACTCCAGGCGTTGTCTCACCAAGACCCTGTACAACTGCAGTAGAACCTCTCTGCTCCTATACTCAAATCCTTTTGATTAATGCTGGTCGTAGAATTAAGACCTCAAGGGATTATAGCCAGGATTATCGGTGGAGATAGGGTGGGAGATATATGGAGACTCACGAGCCTGCAGATGCTGGAACCTTGAGCCAAACATAATGTGTGTAGGAAGGGCCTGAAGAAGGGTCTCGAGTTTGACCCGCTGAGTTACTCCAGATTTCTGTGTCTATCTTCGGCAAAACGCGAAGTGCCGGAAGTGCCGGAAAAACTCGGTGGTGCAGCGGTACAGATGACGTCTTTTATAGCGCAAGAAACCCGGGTTCAATCCTGACCACGGGCGTTGTCTGTACGGAGTGGGCAGGTTCTCCCCGTGACCTGCGTGGGTTTTCTCCGGGGTGCTTCGGATTCCTCCCACACTCCTCCAAAGACGTGCAGTTTTGCAGGTTAATTGGCTTCGGTAAATTTTCCCGAGTGTCTGGGATGGAACTAGTGTACGGGTGATCATTGGCCGGCGCGGACTCGGTGGGCCGAAGAGCAGGTTTCCACGCTGTATCTTTAATCTAAAACTAAACCGACCTCAGAGGATCAGGCAGCGTCTATGGAGGGAATTAAACGGACGATATTTCAGGTCGGGACCTTTCTGCGGACAGGTGGAGTAGAGGGGAAGAGGGGAAGAGCTCTCTCGTGGAAATGGCAACCAGAACTGGGTCTGCTGTTGCTTTTAGTTCTAATATTTAACAAATATTGTTAAGCAAGAGGATCTGGACACAAGGTAGGCAACACAGTGGCCCAGTTGGTAGAGCTGCTACCTCACAACGCCAGTGACCCAGGTTCAATCCTGACGTCAGATTCTGTTTGTGTAGAGTTTGTACATTCTCCCTGTGACCAGGTGGGTTTCCTCCAGGTGCACCGGTTTCCTCCCACATCCCAAAGGCGTGCGGCTTGTGTAAATTGCCCCTAGAGTGTAGTGAGTGGATGCAAAAGCGGGTTAACACGGAATTAGTGTGAACGGGTGATCACTGCTCGGCCGGGCTGTGGGCCGAAGGGCCTATTTCCATGCTGTATCTTTAAATTAAACTAAGCAATAGAAGATAGTTACATGGAGTTAAGTCACTTTGGATAGCACAGGCTGGAAGCTGGAAAAAATGCAGAGGAGATTTACCAGGATGTTGCCAGAGGACATAGGTTTAAGGTGAGGGAGGAAACATTTAATAGGGGTATTAACTGAGGGGTAACTTTTTCCACACAGAGATATAATATGGAACGAGTTACCGGAGGTGGTAGTTAAGGAGGGTACTATCGCAACGTTTAAAAAACATATGGACGGGTACATGAGGGGGAACTTCTTACTCAGAGAGTGGTAGCTGTGTAGAATGAGCTTCCAGTGGAAGTGGTGGAGGCAGGTTCGATTTTATCATTTAAAAATAAATTGGATAGGTATATGGATGGGAAAGGAATGGAGGGTTATGGTCTGAGTGCAGGTAGATGGGACTAGGGGAAAATAAGTGTTCGGCACGGACTTGCAGTGCTGAGATGGCCTGTTTCCGTGCTGTAATTGTTATATGATTATATGGTTATACATGGATAGGACAGGTTTAGAGGGATAATGGGCAAACGCAGGCAGGTGGAACTGGTGTAGATGGGACATGTTGGGTGGGGTGGGCAAGTTGGGGCAAAGTGCCTGTTTCCACACTGTGTGACTATGACTATGGGCTGAATAGCCTTCTCTCTTTTCCACATCCTTATATTTGTGAATTACTGCAAAATGCCCCCTTGTCTTGATACACATTTTCCACTTATTCTTGTGGAACAGTGACGTTTTTTATTGTGCTATTGAGTCGCATCCATGAACAAAACTTATTTTGCCGTGCCCATGGCATTTTCCGCGAGTATTCTCTGACTGTCGTTGAACATTGCGTTCCTGTTGTGCGGTTAGCTTGCACAATGAAGCTTTCTGCTTGCGCGAGTGGGTGTCTCTGGCTGCTTTAGTGTTTCCAGCACAAATTACTCGGGCACAAAGAAAGGACGTTTCTCACCAAATCTGGGTTTGAGTGACCACAATCTGTGCTAAAATGAATCGCATGTGAAATTTAAGGAGTGCAGAGAGAGTTTCAGTCCGAGATTAGTTTACCAGCATGTGCAGCGAAATCCAGTGAAAAGCTTTTTGTTGCGTGCTAGCAGACAATACATGATTACAATCGAGCCATCCACAGTGCACAGATACACGATGAAGGGAATAATGTGAATAACACTTAGTTCATAAGTGATAGGAGCAGAATTAGGCCATTTTGCCCATCAAGTCTACTCCGCAATTCAATCATGGCCAATCTAACTCTCCCCCTCAACCTCATTCTCCTGCCTTCTCCCCTTAACTAAACTAAACTAAACTAAACTAAACTAAACTAAACTAAACTAAACTAAACTAAACTAAGCTAATAATGTGGAATGAAGCTGACTGAAGGATAATTGCTAGTTCTAATACAGGGAACACCTTATTTGATGAATGGCAAGGAACTTAGTTTAGTTTAGTTTAGAGATACAGCGTGGAAACAGGCTGGTGTCTACCCTATCTAGGTCCTCATAATTTTACTTCTCCCAAGAGTGGTGAATCTCTGGAACTCTCTGCCACAGACAGTAGTTGAGGCCAGTTCATTGGCTATATTTAAGAGGGAGTTAGATGTGGCCCTTGTGGCTAAAGGGATCAGGGAGTATGGAGAGAAGGCAGGTACAGGATACTGAGTTGGATGATCAGCCTTGATCATATTGAATGGGGGTGCAGGCTCGAAGGGACGAATGGCCTACTCCTGCACCTATTGTCTACGTTTCTATAACCCCTGACACCCGTACTAATCAAGAATTGCACGGTAAAACCCAATCAAAGATAGTCTGGGGGTGACCAATTAGGTAGATAGTAGTTCAGGACTGTTCTCTAGTTGCTGGTAGAAAGGTTCGGTTGCCTGATTACAGCTGGGAAAAAACTGCCCCTGAATCCAGAGGTGTGTGTTTTCACACGTCTATACCTTGTGCCTGATGGGAGAGGGGAGTAGATGGAGTGGGTGGGGTGCGACTGGTCCTTGATTATGCCGCTGGCCTTGCTGAGGCAACGTGTGGTATAAATGGAGCCAATGGAAAGGAGGTTGGTTTGAGTGATGGATCTGGGCTGCGTCCACAATTCCTTGCAATTCCTTGCCGTCTTGGACGGAGGCTGTTCCCAAACCAGTGGTGGTGCATCCCGATAAAATGCGTTTTCATCTCTTTTTAAATGAGGCAATGGGAAGTGATGGCACTGTCTAGGCTTATGCTTTATTTATATTACTCATCCATCAGTAATAGGTCCAACATTGCAGTGGAGAGATTCTTGTCCTGGAGCAGCCACAAGAATGGTTTCAACCAATTCTAACTTCACACAACATTGGCCTAATGTCATTGACTCTCTGCTGAACATCTACAGAAAGATTCGTTAAGAGATAGATTCTATCTGGGTCATTGAAGCGTGCATTTTAACACATTGATAAAGCTATCAGCTGAATCTTTTAAAAAAAATTCAATTTCTTTTTCGTGAGTTGGTACTATTAAAGGCCTATATGTTTCAAGTTCACCTCTTAAAGGGCTCGAGAGGATTAATGTTTCCTCTGTTTTGAGGTGTGTAGAATTTAAACGAAGAAGGGATGGCACAGTGGCGCAGCGGCAGGGTTGTTTCCTAACCGTGGCAGTGACCCGGGTTCGATCCTATGGGTGCTGCCTGTAAGGAGTTTGTACATTCTCCCCGTGACCACGTGGATTTTCTCCGGGTGCTCCAGTTTCCTCTCACACTCCAAATACATACAGGTTTGTAGGATAATTTGCTTAGGTAAAGATTGTAAATTGTTCCTGCTGGTGTACAGGGATCGCTGGTTGGCGCGGACTCTGGGAATTGGACCGCTTGTGCCTATATCTAAATCTCTAAAATCCTTTTTCAAAAATTGATCAATTGATTGCACGATACAGTTTAGAAACGGGCCCTTCGGCCCACTTAATCCACACCGACCATTGACCACCCATTCACATCAGTTCGATGCTATCCCAGTTTTGCAACCACACCCTACATACCAGGAGCAGTTGACAGAGGCCAATGAACCTACAAATCCCCATGTCTCTGTGCGCTGGAAGCTGTGGGGAGTCTTGGGAGAAGTAAAATTATGAGGACCTAGATAGGGTAGACACCAGCCTGTTTCCACGCTGTATCTCTAAACTAAACTAAACTAAACTAAGTTCTGCGCCATTCATCAAAGAGGGTGTTCTCTGTATTAGAACTAGCATTTATCCTTCAATCAGCTTTATTCCATGTTATTAGTTTAGTTTAGTTTGGTTTAGAGACACAGGCAGGAAACAGGCTCAACGGCCCACCGAGTCTACACTGACCAGCGATCCCCATGTACCTGCACTATCCTGTACACCAGGAACATTTTTACAATTTTCAATCAAAGCCAATTAACCTGCAAACCTGCATGCCTTTGGAATGTGGGATGAAACAGGAGCAACTGGAGAAAACACACACGATAATACGGAGGACGTACAAACTCCACACAGACAGCACCCGTAGTCAGGATCGAACCGGGGTCTCTGGCGTTGTAAGGCAGCAACTCTACTGCTGCGCCGCTGTGCTGCCCAACTTGGTAATAGCCTGAGCAGTTAAAAAGGGATTAAAGCACAATCCTAATATTCAATGAGGCCATTTACACCACTTTGTACCATTGATGATTTACTCCACTTGGTCAAAAAGAGTACAACTCTCAAATATATCGCCAGATGCAATCAAAATGGCAGAATTGGAGAACAAAGATGCAAGGGCCATCTACAGTGACAGCATCTTGACAGACAATAATCTGCACATATTTTGCTGAATTCAATTATCATTATAAATTGTTTATATAGTGTAGAAAGTCGTTGATGGAAATGCAGCTGCCTACAGCAGCATATGCTATTTGGATTTGCCCATCATTGTGGACAGAGATATCCATATCCATGGGATACACTGGGTTCAACTTCAGATAGGTGGATTCCAGTTCAGTTCAGTTCAGTTTAGTTTATTGTCACGTGTACCGAGGTACAGTGAAAAGCTTCTGTTGCGTGCTAACCAGTCAGCAGGGAGACAATATATGATTACAATCAATTCATTTACAGTGGACAAATACATGATAAGGGAATAACGTTTAGTGCAAGGTAAAGCTAGCAAAGTCTGATTCAGGATTGTCCGAGGGTCACCAAAGTGGTAGATAGTTTTTCAGCACTGCTAGGACGATTCAGCTGCCTGATAATAGCTGGGAAGAAACTGGCCCTGAATTTGGAGGTGTGCGTTTTCACACTTCTATATCTTTCGCCTGTTCGGAGAGGGTGGAGAAGAGGGAGCGGTCGGGGTGCGACTCACCCTTGATGATGCTGCTGGCCTTGCCGAGGCAGAGTGAGGTATGAATGGAATCAATAGAAGGGAGGTTGGCCTGTGTGATGGTCTGGGCTACGACTGCAGTTCGCTGGAAATCGAATAGGATTCAATAGTTGTACAGGGTCTTGGTGCGACCACACCTGGAGTATTGCGTACAGTTTTGGTCTCCAAATCTGAGGAAAGACATTCTTGCCATAGAGAGAGTACAGAGAAGGTGCACCAGACTGATTCCTGGGATGTCAGGACTTTCATATGAAGAAAGACTGGATGGACTCGGCTTGTACTCGCTAGAATTTAGAAGATTGAAACTTAAAACTATCTTATAGAAACTGTTGGACAGGCTAGATCCAGGAAGATTGTTCCCGATGTTGGGGAAGTCCAGAACAAGGGGTCACAGTTTAAAGATAAAGGGGGAAATCCTTTAGGACCGAGATGAGAAAAACATTTTTCACACAGAGAATGGTGAATCTCTGGAACTCTCTGCCACAGAAGGTAGTTGAGGACAGTTCATTGGCTATATTTAGGAGGGAGTTAGATGTGGCCCTTGTGGCTAAAGGGATCAGTGAGTATGGAGAGAAGGCAGGTACGGGATACAGAGTTGGATGATCAGCCATGATCATATTGAATGGTCGAAGGGCCGAATGGCCTACTCCTGCACCTATTTTCTATGTTTCTAATAGACAATGGACAATAGGTCATTCGGCCCTTCAAGCCAGCACCGCTATTCAATATGATCATGGCTGATCATCCCCAATCAGTACACTGTTCCTGCTTTCTCCCCATATCCCCTGACTCCGAATTCTTTAAGAGCCCTATCTAGCTCTCTCTTTAAGATTCCATTTAACGGACATCATAAATATTAACACTGGGTGGACACAAGAGTCTGTTTCCACGCAATATATTTAAATCAATGAATCAAGAAAACACAACATGGAGGCAGGAATGTAACTAAGGAAAGAAAACTCATTGTGTAGAGTGTGTGATGGGCTTGAATAACAAAGATGCTGATTGTAAAGTGATCATAAAGAGGAAATGTTTCCAAAGGGCAGAGGAGTCCGGAGCTGAAGGACAGGCGTTAACGTTAATTGGAAAAAAACACAAAGGTAGGCTGAGGGAACGTTGTTTTTGCCAGCAAATTGTTATTATGGATTATCAATGTTCTGCCTGAAAGGATGATGGAAGAAGATTAAATTATAATGCCCATAAGAGAATTGGATAAACAATTGAAAGGGAAAAATTGGCAAGGTGGTGGGGATACATCAGAGAAGTGGAACAAATTAGATTGCACTGCCAAGTAGCCAGTGATCTGAGAAATTTCCCTCCGGACTGTTTTACCCAATGGTTCCACGGTACTTTAGTTTAGTTTAGAGATACAGCATAGAAACAGGTCCTTCGGCCCATCGAGTCCATGCCGAGCATGGACTTCCTTCGATGTTCAGCCACTTTTGCACCCATTACCCACAAAGCTATTTACAGAGGGCTAATTAACCTACAAGCCCGCACGTCTTTGGGATGTGGGAGGAAACCGGAGTTAGTTACCTATGTTCAGTTCAGTTGAGCTCAGTTTCGTTTATTGTCAAAGAGGTACAGTGAAAAGCTTTTGTCGTGTGCTATCCAGTCAGCTGAAAGACAATACATGAATTACAATCGAGCCACATACCGTGTACAGATACATGATAATGGAATAACGTTTAGTGCATGGTAAAGCCAGCAAAGTCTAATCAAAGATAGTCCGAGAGTGGAAGATCATAGTATAGGGCCTGTCCCACTTGGTGATTTTTTCGGCGACTGCCGGCATCATTGACTGGCGTATCAGACGTGAAGCAGCGTGATGCATTTGACGCGCGGTATTTTTTTCAAGTGTCGCAACATTTTTTCTGTCGCAGCTGGATTTTGAAATGATCAAAATCTTTTGGCGACACTGATATGACGCCGGCAGATGCCGGAAAAAATCGGCAAGTGGTACAGGCCCTTTAATGTAAGAAATGTTGCAGTAGGAGTAGAGATTTACGAGTGAGGAGCGATTGTAATGTGTGATTGCAGATCTGCTTCTGTGGCCAGCACGCAAATAGTCGCCTGGGTTGGGCAGCTGGTTTTGGGTTTAATGTTAATACCTTCCTAGATCCACCTGGATTCGCTTACCGAATAGTGAAATGCTTGGATAGAGTGGGTGTGGAGAGGATGTTTCCACTAGCGCGGAGAGTCTAGGACCAGAGATCACAGCCTCAGAATTAAAGGACGTCCTTTAGGAAGGAGATGAGGTGGAATTTTTTTAGTTTGAGGGTGGCGAATCTGTGAAATTCTTTGCCACAGAAGGCTGTGGAGGCCAAGTCAGTGGATAATTTTAAGGCAGAGATAGATAGATTCTTCATTAGTATGAGTATCAGGGGTCATGTGGAGAAGGCAGGAAGATGGGGTTAGGAGGGAGAGACAGGTCAGCCATGATTGAATGGTAGAGTAGACGATGGGCCGAATGGCCTAATTCTGCTCCTATCAAATGACCTTATCACCTTATGACCTATTCTCAACATTTTATTCCAACAAGTGTAGTTTCGAAGTGCCCTAGTTGTACAATATCAGTCGAGGATTAAATTCTTGGGTGACCCTCACCCAAGAGAAAAATACTCAAGAGGATAAAGGCAGAATTCTAAATATCCTGAACCCATTTGTTATTGAATCACTGTGTCTCATACCATTAAAGAGGTGTACTGCTGTTGGTCACCTAGGCATATCTCCAGGGAGATATCTAACCTCATCTACGATGAAGTAATGGAGAGATTGGATGAGTGCAACGCAGTTGACTTTCAAATGGCATTTGACAAAGCACAATATAATAGAGCTGTTAGCAATATTGAAGCCCCAGAGATTAAAAGCACAGTGGTTACATGAATATAAAGTTGGCAATGGGACAGAAAGCAGAGCGGTATGGTAAATGGTTACTGTTCAGACAAGGGGGTATGCGTAAAATGATGTTCCCCAGAGATCTGTGCCTCCTGATATGTTATAAACCTGCCCACGTTTGTACAAGGCATAATTCCAAAGTTTACAAATATTGCAAAACAAAGAAGTATTGTAGACAGACACAAAAAGCTGCCGTAACTCAGTGGGTCAGGCAGCATCTCTGGAGAAAAGGAAAAGGCGATGTTTCGGGTCGAGACCCTTCCTCAGACTGCAGATCTGAAATGACCCGAAACGTCACCTATTCCTTCTCTAAAGAGATGCTGCATGATCCACTGAGTTACTCCAGCTCTTTGTGCCTATCTTCGGTTTAAACCAGCATCTGCAGTTCCTTCCTACACAGTATTGCAGCCAAGTAGAAGGTTAAAGATTCCTGAAAGACACAGGCAGTGTAGAAAATCCAAACACATGGCCTTTGAATTTTGATACGTGGAGGTGACCCGTGATTCTTTCAGAATACAGAAGATGCTGGAAACAGTTTGCAGGTCAGTCAGCATCTGCGGAAAGGGAAGCAGTTAGTACATCAGGACATGGGCGGCGCAGTGGCACAGTAACTCACTGGGACAGGCAGCATCTCGGGAGAGAAGGAATGGGTGGCGTTTTGGGTCAAGACCCCTTCTTCAGACCCATTCCTTCTCTTCAGAGATGTTGCCTGTCCCGCTGAGTTACTCCTGCATTTTGTGTCTATCTTCGGTTTAAACCAGCAGCTGCAGTTCCTTCCAACACAATGGCACAGCAGTAGCTTTTCACAAAAGTTCTGCAGTGTACCTCGGTGCCCGTGAAAATCATAAACTAAACTAAACCAATGTCCTTTTTTCCAACTGTGCAGCATCTGCAAAAGTTTGCTCTGTTGGGAAGTAAACTTAATTGGTGCAGGTTTGATGTGCTGATTGGTCTTGCGTCTGTTGTACAATCTTACCATCTATTTTAGCTCCTATAATCAGGGCGGCATGGTGGTGCAGCGGTAGAGTTGCTGCCTTATGCCCCTGTCCCACTTAGGAAACCTGAACAGAAACCTCTGGAGACTTCGTGCCCCACCAAAGGTTTCCGTGCGTTTCCTGGAGGTTGCAGGTGGTTGCCGGAGGTTGCAGGTAGTGGAAGCAGGTAGGGATACTGACAAAAACCTCCGGGAACCGCACGGAAACCTTGGGTGGGGCGCAAAGTCTCCAGAGGTTTCCGTTCAGGTTTCCTAAGTGGGACAGGGGCATTAGTGGGACAGGGACATTACAGCACCGATCCTGACTACGGGTGCTCTCTCTCTTTGTTCATCCTCCCCGTGACCTGCGTGGGTTTTCTCCAGGTGTTCCGGTTTCCGCCCACACTCCAAAGACTTTAAAGTTTGTTGGTTAATTGGCTTCGGTAAAACTAAATTGTCCCCAGTGTGAGCAAGATAGTATTAGTGTGTGGGGATCGCTGGTCGGCGCGGAGTCGATGGGCCGATGGACCTGTTTCCACACTGTATCTCTCCAAACTAAACAAAAAAATTAGGCGCTTACATTGTTGATTCCCGTGAACTCTGAACCATAAGGATGAATCAGGCAGATTTCATTTCAAACAGCGTTTTCACATTGTCCCAGGAATGTAATTCTAAATTCCGCTGTCTAGTTTCACAGAAAAGACAATGATCCATGAGACCAGCGAGCTGGTTAAATGTAGGTCAGTTGTAAAATCAATACCATGATTTCAGTGCCTGAGGAATCAAGCCTTTGACTACATGTTTGCAACTGAGGCTGTTGACGTGGCCTGATATCGGGTCAATGCATTCGAATGTGATCTCTAGAAATCAATTTAAAATAAAATGAATGAAATCTACTTTTAAATTAAAGCGAGGTTGTAAAATGCATCAACTCCATAAGAGTGTCTATCCCTGTTCTTCATTTGCTCTCCCTGTCAAGGGTTATGGGGAGTAAGCATGTGGTTGAGAGGGAGAGATAGATTAGCCATGATTGAATGGCGGAGTAGACTTGATGGGCCGAATGGCCCAATTTTGCTCATATCACTTATGAACTTTTCTTGTTCCCACTCACATGATTATTAAAATTCAAAGGCCATTCCGTTTCTATTTTTTACTTCAGATAGAGTTATAGTGTCGTACAGTAAGGAAACAGGCCATTCGGCCCAACTTGACCACAACGACCAACATGTCCCATCTACACTAGTCTCACTTGCCTGCGTTGGCATGTATCCCTCTAAATCTGTCCAATCCATGTACCTGCCTAAATATTTCTGAAACATTGCGATGGTACGTGCAAATCAGTGTTTATCAAACATTACAGGGCGTGCCTGGAGGCACAAGAAACTGCAGATGCTGGAATCTTAAGCGAAACACAAAGTACTGGAAGAACTCAGTTAGTCAGGCAGCATCTGTGGGGGGAATGGATAGGTGACGTTTCAGGTCAGAACCCTTCTTCAGACACTTCTTCAAAATAAATGCGAATGTTTTTCCTCTCTTTCATTTTGCATTTTGTTGGCAGTTTTTGGTAA
Source organism: Leucoraja erinaceus (assembly GCF_028641065.1). Taxonomy (NCBI): domain Eukaryota; kingdom Metazoa; phylum Chordata; class Chondrichthyes; order Rajiformes; family Rajidae; genus Leucoraja; species Leucoraja erinaceus. Next base: position 9,470,245 of record NC_073395.1, read on the forward strand.
CTTCTTGGATGTTCTTATTTTTCACTCCATTTGTTTATGACAGTGACTGTGTCTCTGAGTTCAAGTCCCGTGCTAGGAACTTTACTTCATCTGCAAGCTGTTAGTGCAGTTTAGTTTATTTATTGCCATGGTACCGAGGCACAGTGAAAAGCGTTTTTGCTGCGTATTATCCAGTCAGCGAAAAGACTATACATGTTAAGGAATGATAGCAGGGCGGCACAATGACGCAGCGGTAGCATTTCAGCGCCAGACATCCTGGTTCGATCCTGACTACGGGTGCTGGCTATACATTCTCCCTGTGACCGCATGGGTTTTCTCTAGGTGTTCTGGTTTCCACCAAAGACGTGCAGGTTTGTAGGATAATCAGCTTCAGTAAAATTGTAAATTGTCCCTTGTGTGTATCGGATAGCGCTAGTGTACGGGGTGATCACTGGTCGGTGTGGACTTGGTGGGCCGATGGGCCTGCTTCCACGCTATATCTCTCTAAAGTCATTTTTCACACGGAGAATTGTGAGTTTGTCGAATTCTCTGCCTCAGAGGACAGTGGAGGCTGGTTCTCTGGATACTTTCAAGAGAGAGCTAGATAGGGCTCTTAAAGATAGCGGAGTCAGGGGATATGGGAAGAAGGCAGGAACGGGGTACTGATTGGGGATGATCAGCCATGATCATATTGAATGGCGGTGCTGGCTCGAAGGGCCGAATGGCCTACTCCTCCTCTACTCCTACTCCTCCTTACAAAAGATGTAATTGTCTATTGTCATATTGTCTAAAGATTGCAATCGAACCATCCACGGTGTGCAGATACAGGTTAAAGGGAATAACGTTTAGTGTAAGATAAAATCCAGTAAAGTCTTCATTCAGGTAGATGGTAGCTCAGGACCACTATAGTTGGTGATAGGACGGTATTCTCACAGATGCCATCTTCCGGATGAGGCATTTAACAGAGACCAAGTCTGGCCTGTTAGCTGGTTGTTAAAAACTCCAAGAATCAGTACTGAGAAGAGGATCTCTCTCTGGCGTTTTGCCCTACATTAATTCCTGAGGCAACATCTAAAACAGATTGCATTGACATTATCACATCGCTGTTTTGAGACCTTGCGGTATGTAAATTGGCTGCAGTACATCTTGCTGCACAAAGGTGGCCATATCTCAGAAAAGACTTAATTGGCCGTAAAGTGGTTGCAATGTCCTGTTAGCGAAGGTGCTATACCACTGTAGCCATTTTGTTTCTTTTAGCTTCTCCCAGCCAGTTCTACAACCAAACTCTACTGACTCACAAAGGAAAGGCAGCATTTGTTCAATTTGACAGAATAGAAATGGCATGCTTTTAATTTTAGAGACTTAGCATCATACAAGATAGATACAAAATGCTGGGGTAACTCAACGGGACAGGCAGCATCTCTGGAGAGAATGAATGGGTGACGTTTCGGGTCGAGACCCTTCGTCAGCTTTTTGTGTCTATTTTCAGGTTCATTGGCTTCTGGAAATTGTCCCTAGAGTGAAGGATAGAAGTAGTGAATGGGTGATCGCTGGTCGGAGCGGTCTCGGTGGGCCGTGGGCCTGTTTCCATGCTGTATCTCTAAACTAAACTAAGTCAAACTAAACTAAACCAAACTAAACTAAACACAAACGGAAACTAAAACTAAATGGTTAGTTGCGTCAAGGAAAAATCCTCAATTAGCCAGTGAAAGGTAATTGTACACTGAATGTCATTGTGCACTAAAAATCCTCAACTAACGTAGTATAAAGTAATTGTGCACCTAAGATAAGCCTAATAGAAGCAGTAATGGCCCAGTAGTAATTAATTCTTGCATATTAACATTTTAAAATTGAAAATGAAAATTACAAAAGATGTTCACTGATATACAAAACTCTAATGAATACAGCTCTGACTAGTTTAGTTTAAAGATAATGTGGAAACAGGCCCTACAGGCCACCGAGTCCTTGCCGACCAGCGATCACCCCATTCACTAGTACTATCGTACACACTAGGGACAGTTTACAGAAGCCAGTTAACCTACAAACCTGCACGTCTATGAAATGTAGGAGGAAACCGGAGCACCCAGCAAAAAGCTACGCAGTCGAGTCAAGTCAAGAGAGTTTATTGTCATGTGTCCCTGATAGGACAGTGAAATTCTTGCTTTGCTTCAGCACAACAGAACATAGTAGGCATTGACTACAAAACAGATCAGTGTGTCCATATACCATTATATACGTAAATGCACACATGAATAAATAAATAAACTGATAAAGTGCAAATAACAGATAATGGGCTATTAATGTTCAGAGTTTTGTCCGAGCCAAGTTTAATAGCCTAATGGCTGTGGGGAAGTAGATATTCCTGAACCTGGTCATTGCAGCCTTCAGGCTCCTGTACCTTCTACCTGAAGGTAGCAGGGAAATGAGTGTGTGGCCAGAATGGTGTTGGTCCTTGATGATACTGCCAGCCTTTTTGAGGCAGCTACTGCGATAGTTCGCAGGAAGAACGTAAAATCTCCGTACAAACAGCGCCCGTGGTCAGGATGGAACCCGGGTCTCTGGCGCAGTGAGGCAGCTGTTCTACCGCTGCTTCACCGTGCCGCCCGACTAGAACTGATGAAAGTTGTTCTGTTGAGCATTCAAGTCTGATTGTTAGTAAATCAAGTAAGGGGCACTTTACTTAGAAAGTCGCAGAGCTCCATAACATTGAAAATTTCAACACATTAAAAAGAGTTAGATCTTTTGAAGCTTGAAGAATGTCATGCTTATATCAGCTCTTATAACAGGTTTGCACAAGCACTATATATCGTTGAGACACAAGGGTATTTGGGACCCCACAGGATGAAGGATAACTTCTTGCTAAGACTTCACTATATGCATTACAGCAGGGACTCTCTATAATGCGACATAGACAGCATTCAGAGGATGAAAAGGTGCAGTCGCAGGTATGCCATGGGAATGTAAGATGGTGCAATAATTCATGCTGTTCATAACTCCAATTATATTCTTACTGTAAAATGATGGCTGAGACAACCCAGTTCTCTCACTGGAAGATATGTCTGCTGAGATTTATGGAACATCTTAAGTGCCTGCCATGGTTGTACTGCCCCTCTTCATCCTTGTTCCCGATCCACTTTAACCAACTGTTTCCACACCATTATAAATGCCTTAATTTCAACTGAGAACATCAGTTTCAGAGCTAAGCGTGTTAGGAGAAGGGTAAGTCTCCCACTCAAACTTAATTAGATATTCTGCCGTGCAATGATCACCTGTTTCAGCAGCCGCCTTTCCTCGAAGACCATTCATTAATCCAGTCAATACACAACACAAGATTTAAAAGAGCCTGCTTTGTGATGGACCCTTCAGCATTCCTCATTGCTCTTTAAGGTGGCACAGCTGGCAGAGCTGCTGCCTCACAGCGCCAGGGACCCGAGCTCACTCCTGACCTTGGGGGGGTTGTCTGATTGTGTGACAATGAAACGCTCTTGGCTCTTGGGTAGGAAGGAACTGCAGATGCTGGTTTACTCCGAAGATAAGACACAAAAGGTTGGGGGAACTCAACGGGCTCTCAGACGGCAGCATCACTGGAGAAAAGGAATGGGTGGCGTTTCAGGTCAAGACCCTTCTTCAGACTGAGAGTCAGGGGAGAGGGAAACGAGAGACATAGAAGGTAAATAGAACACATCAATGAAAGATATGCAAAAAGCAATGATGATCAAGGAAAGGCGGAGCCCACAATGATCCATTGTGGGCTGTTGGTCCATTGGGTATATGCTTATACCGACAGTGAAACTCAACAGGATGACAACGAAACTAGTACGACGACCAGGGACGGAGGGACAGGGGATGCAAGGGTTGCTTGAAGGACACTTGTCTCGACTCATTCCTGTGTGCTCTGCCCTTCCCTAATACACTCATACACTTTGGTTGTCATTACTTTTTGTCGATCACCTGCACTAATGCTTTTGCCTTCCTGATTAACCCTTCATCTCAACTATCGTATTTTGTTGTATAGGAAGGAATAGCAGATGCTCGACTGCACCAAAGGTTGACACAAAATGCTGGAGTCTTTCCCTTCCCCGTGATTTTCAGTACAAAACATCACCCATTCATTCTCTCCAGAGATGCTGTCTGTCCCACTGAGTTACTCCAGTATTTTAGGTCTACCAACAATGGACCATTGTGGGCTCCACTCATCCTTGGTCATCGGTACCAGCTCTGATTAGTTCTCAACCTTTTCATACCTCTAGTTTTTCTCTCCCCCGGCTCTAGTTGATGAAGGGTTTCGGCCCGAAACGTTACCTATTCCTTTTCTCCAGAGATGCTGCCCTAACCCGTTGAGTTTTTCCCGCATTTCGGGTCTATCTTCCATGCAGTTCCTTCCTACGCATACAGGCTGGCACGGTGGCACAGTGGTAGAACTGTTGTCTTACAGCGTCAAAGACTCGGGTTCGATCCTGACTACGGGTGCCATGTGTACGGAGTTTGTACGCTCTCCCCGTGACCTGCGTGGGTTTTTCTCCGGGTGCTCCGGTTTCCTCCCACACTCCCAAGACGCACAGATTTGTAGTTTAATTGGCTTGGTATCATCGCAATTTGTCCACAGTGTGTGCAGGAGAGTGTAAGTGTGCGGGGATCGCTGGTCGGCGCGGGCTCGGGGGGCCGAAGGGCCTGTTTCCGTGCTGTATCTCTAAACTAAACTAAACAAACTAAGGTACAAACCATTAGCTCTCAGAGAAAAGCAGACAGCTAGTCTAGTTGTCAGAGACATCACGAAAGCTCTCAGCCCAAATTCGTATCTTCCACCCAGCTGCGCTATTTTAGACATTACTTAAGAACAGCTGCTCACCATAGGAGACTTCATTTGTTAGAAGGAGCTGCCTATCAACTGTTATGACCCATATGATACTCGACTGAAATGCTGTGGAATTGAATTTACATGAGAAACTGTTTGAATTCTAATAAATACACTTTTTGCCATTCAAAGAAATATTATTCATACTGCTTGGCCATCCTTAGATAGGGACAGCAAGAGCCTATGCATTTAAATAACTACTTTGCAATAAGTGTTCCTTAGCACATTCATTGTGTGATGGAATTTTAAAATAAAACGAGAATGCACTCAACACAATGAACAAGCTATTTTCGACAAGAAAATGTTGCTGCGTAAAATCAAGGCTTCTAACATCAATTCTAGCCACAGGTTTGAAGGGGTACTTGTGAGAAAACGAGTTTTCAGCACATGAAGTATCAAACTCGCACTGTAGAAGCAAGGAACTGCAGATGTTGGTTTACACAAAACGGCACAAAGTGCTGGAGTAACTCGGTCTGAAGAAGGGTCCCGACCCCCCAAAATGTCACCCATCCAAAAAAAGGTAGACAGAAAAAGCTGGAGTAACTCAGCAGGTCAGGCAGCATCTCTGGAGAAAAGGAATAGGTGATGTTTCAGGTTGAGGGCTCTTCTTCGGACTGAGAGTCAGGGGAGAGGGAAAGAAGAGATATAGAAGATAAATAGAACAAATGAATGAAAGATATGCAAAATGCAACGATAATCAGTGAAAGGTAGAGCCCACAATGGTCCATTGTTGGCTGTGGGGTAGGTGATTAGACAGTTGTATCGACAGTGAAACTCAACAGGGTGACAGTGAAACTAGTAGGATGACTTGGGGGAGGGGGAGGGTTGGAGGGAGAGTGAATGCAAGGGTTACTTGAAGTTAGAGAAGTCAATATTCATACCGCTGGGTTGTAAGCAGCCCAAGCAAAATATAAGCTGCTGTTCCTCCAATTTGCGTGTGGCCTCACTCTGACAATGGAGGAGGCCCAGGACAGAATGGTCAGTGTGGGAATGGGATGGGGGAGTTAAAGTGTTTGGCAACCGGGAGATCGTGTAGGCCAAGGTGGACTGAGCGAAGGTGTTCATAGAAACTTACAAAATTCTTAAGGGGTTGGACAGGCTAGATGCAGGAAGATTATTCCCGATGTTGGGGAAGTCCAGAACTAGGGGTCACAGTTTAAGGATAAGAGGGAAGTCTTTTAGGACTGAGATGAGAAAATCATTTTTTACACAGAGAGTGGTGAATCTGTGGAATTCTCTGCCACAGAAGGTAGTTGAGGCAAGTTCATTGGCTATATTTAAGAGGGGGTTAGATGTGGCCCTTGTGGCTAAAGGGATCGGGGGGTATGGAGAGAAGGCAGGTACAGGATACTGAGTTGGATGATCAGCCATGATCATATTGAATGGCGGTGCAGGCTCGAAGGGCCGAATGGCCTACTCCTGCACCTATTTTCTATGTTTCTATGATCAGCGGTGTCACTGATCCGTGTTCTCCAGATAGGCTGCCTGGCCCGCTGAGGTCTCCAGCACTTTGCGTGCTTCAAAGAAATTATGCCATGAAGAAAAACCATGTGTTCGAAATTCATTCTAGAGTCCTTCCACTGCTGAACATTGAGGGGCAGAGTGCAGCGGGATCAGCCCTCAAACGATGGAAGGGGTGTCCCAGCGGGCCACATGAGTGGCAATGAGTGTTTTAGATCTGAAGAAGGATCTCGACCCAAAACGTCTCGATTCCTTCTCTCCAGAGATGCTGTCAGTCCCACTGAGTTACTCCAGCATTTTGTGTCCATCTTCGATTTAAACCAGCATCTGCAGTTCTTCCCAACACAGTGGATTAGTTTAGTTTAGTTTAGAGATACAGCGCAGAAACAGGCCCTTCGGCCCACCGAGTCCACGCAGGCCCTACACACACTAGTGTCAATTTACAATTCGGACCAAAGCCAATAAACCTACAAACCTGTACGTCGTTGGAGTGTGGGAGAAAACTGAAGATCTCGGAGAAAACTCACGTGGTCATGGGGAGAACGTACAAATTCCGCACAGATGGCACCCATAGTCCGCATTGAATCCAGGCTAGTAAGGCAGCAACTCTACTGCTGTGTCACAGTGCCCCCCTATCATTTTTTAAAGATAGGTGCAAACACTACTGAGTATGACAAGGTTACACAAAAAAGCTGGAGAAACTCAGCGGGTGCAGCAGCATCTATGGAGCGAAGGAAATAGGCAACGTTTCGGGACGAAACGTTGCCTATTTCCTTCGCTCCATAGATGCTGCTGCACCCGCTGAGTTTCTCCAGCTTTTTTGTGTAACCTTCGATTCTCCAGCATCTGCAGTTCCTTCTTAAACACTGAGTATGACAATATTGAATGTAAACATGCTGAGAATATGTGAGGAGTTATTGCACAGTTGTTGTTTTGTATATACATATTATTCAAAATAAAGTTTATTTTTTGAAAACCAAAATCTGCTCTTATCACAAATCATCTTATCATAGTTGTATATTTACATAAAAGCTGCAATTCAAGACTGAGCAAAAAACTATTATTTTATTTTGGTCAGGATCAGACCCATCTAGAGGTTAGGAGAAATCATTAGATCAACCATGATCGAATGGCGGAGCAGACTTGATGGGCCAAATGGCCTAATTCTGCTGCTCCAATGTCTTATTGTCTTATGGTCAACTTCTTGGGCCTGAATGAAAATGAGTCTTAGCATCCAGCCCGTGCTTGGAATGCATTGCCTGCATACAGTGTTGCATGTTTAGTTTAGAAATACAGTGTGGAAACAGGCCCTTCGGCCCATCAAGTCCACACCGACCAGCGATCCCAGCACACTTACACCATCCTACACACACTGGGGACAATTTACATTTATACCAAGCCAGTTAACCTACAAACCGGTGCGGCTTTGTAGTGTGGGAGGAAACCGGAGATCTCGGAAAAAAATCCACGCAGGTCACGGGGAGAACATACAAACTTCATACGGACAGCACCAATAGTCAGGATTGAACCCGGGTCTCTGGCGTCTTCAGAGTACAGTGTGTTCCAGGTCTGTAGTGAAACCACTTGGTTTCCTTGGAGTAGAAAGCCTGCACTGCGAATAATTGTTGGGCTGGTGAGTGGTGGCGTATATCGCCAAGCGTTTGGCCCATTGCCTGGCCAAGCTTCTGTGATACGCATCAATGCATCTACTTTACGAACTGCCGATCCTTTGTGAAGCGTTGAATCTGAATTCATTGAGAACAGCCATGCACTTTAGAGCAGAAAGACATTCATATTGAAAGACAATTTTGGCCTTCTGATAGCTGATGTTGGCTGAGATACATCAGGTTCCTCTACACAAATAGTGTAACAACATAACGCTGTAATTCCCCAAGTAAGATTATTTAGCCCATTCTTGATCATCTTTAGTACATTAATCAATGCCAAGTTAAACACGTCTCCTTTGCCTGCACATGATCCATATTCCTCAATTCTATACACACCCAAGCTTTTAAGGGGCCGGACAATGGTGTAGTGGTGGAGATCCGGGTTCGATCCTGACTACGGGTGCTGTCTGTACGGAGTTTGTACGTTCTCCCTGTGACCGGCGTGGGTTTTCTCCGAGAACTTTGGTTTCCTCCCACACTCCAAAGACGTACTGTTTGTAGGTTAATTGGCGTGGTATACATGTAAATCATCCCTAGTGTGTGTTGGATAGCGTTAGTGTGCGGGGATCGCTGGTCGATGCGGACTTGGTGGGCCGAAGGACCTGCTTCCGCGCTGTATCTCAAAAGTAAACTAAACGAAACTACAGCACTGAACCAGGCCCCTTCGGCCCACAATACCTGTGCTGAACATGATGCCAAGTTAAATAAGGTAAAGGCTGATAAAACCAGGCAAGATTCAGATTATTAAGAGGCTGTCACATACCAACTAGACTTAGTTAATTTAGTTACATGTGTTTTTGAGAACAGAAAGGGGGATCGATATAAGCTGCCAAACTTAGCCGATAATTGTAAGACCAACAAATACCAATGTCCGCACACTTCTGCTGAATTGTTTTGGGGAAACAAAAAAAAAGAGTTTTAAATGCCTTGCTGTTCTAGCTGAATAAAGAAAAACAACCAGTGGATATTGTGTTTTGTAATTATTTGAACGAGCTGTCTGACTTTCACCCACAACGCGTGGAATGTGAACAGAGCAGATATTGTTCCTCTCTGGGCTTCGAGGGCTTCAGCAGTTCCATTTAGTTCCTCACTACCCTTTGTAAGAAGTCAAAGAAAGGTCTGGACCTTCATAATGTATTCACATCTCATCCATTTACATTGTCTCCCACACTTCAGCCTTTATACAGACAGACAGCTCTCTTGATGAATTCCCCATTGGATTCAATGAACAATCCCTCCCGCACCAGCCTCTCACCTTGGTTTCGAACATTATTCTCCAAAATATTTCAATCTTTTTCAATTGTCACTTTTTCTCAAAGAAACACCATTAGGGGGCGGCACGGTGGCGCAGCGGTAGAGTTGCTGCCTTACAGCGTCATAGACCTGGGTTTGATCCTGCTCTCTGTGCTGTCTGTACAGAGTTTGTACGATCTCCCCGTTGTACGATTTTCTCCGGGATCTCCGGTTTCCTCCCACATTCCAAAGACGTACAGGTTTGTGGGCTAATTGGCTTGGTAAAATTGTAAAATTGGCCCTAGTGCGTGTAGGATAGCATTAGTGTGTGGACTCGACGGGCCAAAGGGCCTGTTCCACGCTGTATCTCAAAACTAAACTAAATTAACATTTTAAAATAGAATCTGCACCGAATGTGTGTTGGAAAATTTTGACTATGTGAGAAAATATCTGCCATTTTATTAACAGTGAAACTTAGAACATGGAACTTAGAATATAGAACAGTACAACAAAGGAACAGGCCCTTCAGCCCACGATGTCTGTGCCGAACATGATGCTAAGACCATCTCTTATCTACCTGTACATAATCTATATCCCTCCAAGCCTTGCATATCCAGGTGCCTATCTAAACACCACCATCGTATATCTGCTCTTAAAAAAAAATGTCACCTAACCCGCTGAGTTACTCCAGTCTTAGTGCCTGTCTTCAGCGTAAATCAGCATCTGCTGTACACCTCTTCTCAGTCTGCCTAAACCTACCTACCTGATCATCCTGGTTGCTAAACACTTTAACACCCCCTCCCTCCCATTCCCACACTGACCTTTCTGGCCTGGGCCTCCCCCACTGTCAGAGTGAGGCCCAATGCAAATTGGAGGAGCAGCACCTTATATTTCGCTAAGGCAGCTAAAAGCCCCTGTCCCACTTAGGAAACCTGAACGGAAACCTCTGGAGACTTTGCGCCCCACCCAAGGTTTCCGTGTGGTTCCTGGCGGTTTTTGTCAGTCTCCCTACCTGCTTCCACTACCTGCAACCTCCGGCAACCACCTGCAACCTCCGGGAACCGCACGGAAACCTTGGGTGGGGCGCAAAGTCGCAGAGGTTTCCGTTCAGGTTTCCTAAGTGGGACAGGGGCATTACACCCCAGCAGTGAGAATATTGACTTCTTTAACTTCAAGTAACCCTTGTTTTTCCTCTCTCTCCATCCCTTACCCACTCTAGTTCCGACCAGTCTGACTGCCCCCTGATTAAATGTTATCTGTGTATGCTTCGTTGTCACCTTCTCCGAGCTAACAATGACCTGTTCTACATTTTACTTGTTCCTACATCTCCTTTGATGTCTTGTTTTCACACCCTACCCATCCTTATCTCTGTATCTCCCTCTCCCCTGACTCTCAGTCTGAAGGAGGGTCTTGACCTGAAACGTCACCCATTCCTTCTATCCAGGGATGCTGCCTGTCCCGCTGAGTTACTCCAGCATTTTGCGTCTATCTTCTGCAGTTCACGAGTTGTGCACTATTGCTGTGAGGGGTGCCATTTTCTTTGGGTGGCACTGTTAAACAGGCAGGCAGTGCCAGAGAGATCGTGCCACCTGCTTATTTGTAATACAATAAAGCGTACATTGTGTGCGCGTAGTTCATTGGGACAAAAGAACAGCAACTTGCTTTATGCTCTGAATTCTTGTGTGGGGGTTGGGGAAGCAACAAATAATCTGTCTCTACTGAAGCCCTTCCCATGGAAATGTGGGCATGTTCATTTTGCACTGTACAACTGTTGCTTGCAAGATGACAATAAAGGTTGATTGATTGATTGATTGGTTTAACACCTTCTGGGTGAAATCCACTTACAGGCCTATAGTCAAGACTATAACTATAGCCTTGTCTTTGTACCAAGTTTTCTCCTGCTCCCATCTCTCTTCAACCTCTCTCTTTTCCCCCCCCCCCCCCCCCCCCCCCCCCCCCAATACAATCAGTCTGAAGAAGTGTCCTGACCCGAAACTCCGTCTATTCCTGTTCTCCAGAGACGCTGCTTGACCCGCTGAGTTACTCCAGCACTTTGTGTCTTTTTTTTTTTGGTAAACCAGCATCTGCGGTTCCTTGTGTCAAATCTCTATGCTGTGTTTTGTAATCTTAGATTCAAGATTTCTGTAACAATGTTTCTATAGCATCCCAGTGAAAAAAAACTAATTTAAAATCTTGAAAACCATTCCTTAACCCGTTACATCTCAGAGAACAAAACCTTGTTGTGAAATTTCTACTGAATTGAGTCCTTGAAGTCCAAGCAGTCTGAAGAAGGGTCTCTCCCCGAAACCTCACCCATTCCTTTTCTCTAGAGATGCCCGCTGACCCGCTGAGTTACTACAGCATTTTGTGTCTAACATTCAGGTAATTTGTCCTGCACTCTATCCAAGGGCTAGATAGGACAGTGGCATTCAAGAAGCTTTTAGATAGGCCCTTGGATATGCAGGGAATGGAGGGATAAGGATCATGTTCTGGCAGATGAGTTTAACTTGACATCATGTTCAGCATGGACATTGTGGGCTGAAGGGCCTGTTCCTTTGCTATACTGTTCTATGGAAGATAGAATCTCTGGAATTCTCTGCCACAGAAGGTAGTTGAGGCCAGTTCATTGGCTATATTTAAGAGGGAGTTAGATGTGGCCCTTGTGGCTAAAGGTATCAGGGGGTTGGAGAGAAGGCAGGTACAGGATACTGAGTTGGATGATCAGCCATGATCATATTGAATGGCGGAGATGGCTCGAAGGGCCGATTGGCCTACTCCTACACCTATTTTCTATGTTTCTATTTTTCTATAGACACAAAAAGCTGGAGTAACTCAGTGGGTCAGGCAGCATCTCTGGAGAATAGGAATAGGTGACGTTTCGGGTCGGGACCCTTCTTCAGACTGAGAGCCAGGGGAGAGGGAAACGAGAGATATAGACGGTGATATAGAGAGATATAGAACAAATGGATGAAAGAAATGCTACAAGGTAATGATGATAAGGGAAACAGGCCATTGTTGGCTGTGGGCTAGGTGAGAGTGAGCTACAGACAATGAGACTCATACCGTTCTATATTCTATGTGTCCAAGATAAATGTTTAATCTGAATAAAATAATTAATTTGACATTTGAAGTTCTATCTGTGTTAACCAGGCGACTCTTCCAGGGAAAAAAACATTTCCCAATCATCTCTCTTGCCATTAAACTTTAGTATATTTTATGCCTTTTCTTTCAATTTGACATCATCTTTAACATACCAAGTTTAGTTTAATTTAGAGATAAGCGCAGAAACAGGCCCTTTGTCCTGCATATTAACTCTATCTGCACCTTAACACTATTCCGCACATTAACACTATCCTACACACTGTAGGGACAATGTACATTTATACCAAGCTAATTAACCAACCTGTGTCTTTCAGGAATCTTTAACCTTCTAATTGGCTCAACCTGTTCTTTCTCTCCAGAGCTGCTGCCTGTCCCGCTGAGTTACTCCAGGTTTTTGGGTCCATTCTCGGTGCCTGCCTCGTTATTCCAGACACCAGTTCAGACCAAAGATCCTATAGCGGAGCAAGATAGACCACTCCTGCACTAAATGCAATGGGCTGCAATATATATATTGATATAATGGTATATGGACACACTGATCTGTTCTGTAGTCATGCCTACTATGTTCTGTTGTGCTGAAACAAAGCAAGAATTTCATTGTCCTATCAGGGACACATGACAATAAACTCTCTTGAATGGTGAATCTTGACGTGTAGTACGCAATGGAGCGGAACGTGGGCCCTTTTTTCATCCATTTCAGTAACCCGACCGACTTTGGGTATCCCTCTCGCAGTGTAATCAACGTTGCGGGGGAACAGTTTGTGTTAATAAATTATAATTCTGAAAATGAGGAGAAGATTTGAACCAAAGATCTTTTATTTTTACAAGGATGTTTCCGTAACCGTCTCCCGTCTCCGTACTAGTATCTTTGCTCCGCTACGGGATCTTTGGTGCAGAGACGGAAGTCGGTTACGGAAATGGGGCTGAAAATTACCCATGAATCTGCCCATGACCGTACCACGTCTTTTTCGTTGAGTGATCTATCTTGCTTGCTTTAGGATCTTTGCTTCAGACCTATGTTTCCTATGTATGTTTCTATTGATTCACAAGGTTGCTGGTCTCAGTGTGATTCAGACTAGCAGCAGAGTGGTACACCTTCCCCTTTCCCGAGTTCAGCTGCCAGCATACCGTAAAATGACCACAAATTCTCCTGCACCAGTCTTTGAGCCATGCATTCAACTCAGTGACCAAACTGACCCATGCTAATTTGTGGATGCAAGGAATTGCAGATGCTGGTATCGTGAGCAAAACACTGGAGGAACTCAACGGGTTTAGGCGGTATCTGTGGAGGGAATGGACAGAAGGCGTTTCGGGTCGGGACCCTTCTTCAGACTATTTAGTTTAGTGTAGTTTATTATTTTCACATGTACTGAGGGACAGTGAAAAACTTTTTGTTGCGTGCTATCCTATCAAAAAGACTGTAAGTGATTACAATCAAGCCATCCACAGTTATAGTTTATATTGGTTCTGGCAGCTTCCCACCCCTCCGATTATTACTTGGCTGTTTATACCTTCCTCAGCAGAAAGGGACAGCACAGTAGCACAGCGGTAAAGCTGCTGCCTCACAGGGCCGGAGACCCAGGTTCGATCCTGACTGTTCGGAGTTTGTAAGTTCTCCCCGTGACCACTTGGGTTTCCTCCCATTCAAAAGATGTGCAGGTTCGTAGGTTAATTGGCTTCTGTAAATGATCCCTATCGTGTGGGATAGAACCAGTGCCCGGGTGATCGACGGGCCGAAGGGCCTGTTTCCATGTTGTATCTCTAAACACAACGAAAGAAAGAGTAACAGTTGGTTAGTGGGAGGGGAGAGAAAGGGTGGGTGGAAGTCAGCAACATTTTTAAGAATAAAATATTTTTAGTCAAAGTTCACTTCCTCTCTAGAAGAGCTTTATGCACTGTGGATTGCTTTGAATTCTGTACAATCTGTTAAAGATGGCATTATTCTTCAGTGGACTAAAATCAGCCTAGTTGGATGGATAGAAGGTCAGGATCTTCTTCAAAGGGTCTTGAGTGGAATTAGTCTTGGCAGCTTACACCCCACTCCCATCAGCAGAGTACAGCACAGAGCTGTCCATTATAAACCACTAATTTGGCAAGGCCACGGCAAGAGTTTGTTCATGACTGGTGAGTATTCTTCTCCCCCAGTTCTGTTCTTCCGTTTCCCATCAGAATCTTCGAAAAGTTGACGGAAGCTGGTACAAAACGTCTGCAAATAGTTTCCAGTTTAAATTTTTCGATCTAATGGTGCTTGGTCCCACGACAGGGACTTAAGGAGCAAATCCATCAATTTTTCCGCTCAGGGGAGAAGGGGTTAGGGATTTGTGCAATGAATGGCAACAAGCAGAATCCCTGACAGACACAAAAATGCTGGAGTAACTGCTGGAGGCAGCATCTCTGGAGAGAAGGAATGGGTGATGTTTCGGATCGAGACCCTTCTTCAGACTGGTCAATCTGAAGAAACATAGAAACATAGAAATAGGTGCAGGAGTAGGCCATTCGGCCTTTCGAGCCTGCACCGCCATTCAATATGATCATGGCTGATCATCCAACTCAGTATCCCGTACCTGCCTTCTCTCCATACCCCCTGATCCCCTTAGCCACAAGGGCCACATCTAACTCCCTCTTAAATATAGCCAATGAACTGGCCTCAACTACCCTCTGTGGCAGAGAGTTCCAGAGATTCACCACTCTCTGTGTGAAAAAAGTTCTTCTCATCTCGGTTTTAAAGGATTTGCCCCTTATCCTTAAGCTGTGACCCCTTGTCCTGGACTTCCCTAACATCGGGAACAATCTTCCTGCATCTAGCCTGTCCAACCCCTTAAGAATTTTGTAAGTTTCTATAAGATCCCCTCTCAACCTTCTAAATTCTAGAGAGTATAAACCAAGTCTATCCAGCCTTTCTTCATAAGACAGTCCTGACATCCCAGGAATCAGTCTGGTGAACCGTCTCTGCACTCCCTCTATGGCAATAAAAGAAGGCTCTTGTCCCAACTGCTCAGTCTGAAGAAGGGTCTCGACCCAAAACTTTTTTTTAAATTTAATTTTATTTTTTTGTTACAATAGGTGCAGGAGTAGGCCATTCGGCCCTTCGAGCCAGCAAACGACACAGTTACAGGTCAGCCTTCCAGCACCAGCAATGCAATCACAGTTCCTGCAGTCTTGCCACGGTGTGGATTGGAAAAAGCAGCTCCCACGAGCATTGAACTCATGAGAAATATGGGATTAGTGTGTGAACATGTACGTATACCATCACATGTAGGATTTATTTCTTTTTAAAATGATGGCCTTATTCAACAGTTCAGAGAGTTATCCAGTGAACTGGCGAAACGTGTTGTTTAGTTTAGATTAGTTTAATCACAGTGGTGCAGCGGCAGAGTTGCTGCCTGACATCGTCAGAGAGCCAGGATCGACCCTGACTAAGGGGGCTTGTCTGTACGATTTTGTATAATTCTCCCCGTGACCGCGTGTGTTTTCTCCGTGTGCTCCGGTTTCCTCCCGCACTCCAAAGACGCACAGGTTTGTAGGTTGATTAGCTTTGGTAAAGGTGGTAGAGTGTCCCTAGTGTGTAGGATAGTGCTAGTGTACAAG